>NC_073379.1:67261746-68461746 GCF_028641065.1 Leucoraja erinaceus
GCTGACTGGTTAGCATGCAACAAAGTCTTTTGACTGTATCTCAATATACTTGACAATAAAATTAAAACTAACTAAGATACCTCTCATTTTGGATACAGACCAGGATTGTTTCTACAGCAGAGGCACCACCTGTGTAACACATTCACCTCTTTACATGTCCTGCAGTGTCACTTGCGCTCAATTATCGTTAGCTGAAGATTAATCTTTAAATCCTATATTGTGTGCAAGCAGGCATTTTTGCTGACATCAGGCAAGTAATCAGTCAAGCAATGTATGATCAAATACTATATTGCCATTTCAGTATGCAAGCTGCGAACAGTGTGGTATATCTCTTCCTAATACATAGTGGATTTGAATTTATGATATAAAAATATGTCTAGCTTGGCAGTAGTTGGACAGAACACACTAAAGGAGGCCATGGAAATATTATTTATTTATTTATTTATTTATTTATTAGTTATTTATTTCGGACAGAATAAAAGAATAAAAAGCAAATGTGAAACAGCATACAAAAAAACAAAACACAAATATTTATAAAGTGTCATAAACAATATCCATAAATAAATGAAACCATATGTGTCTGAAAAGGAGCAGGAAGAAGCCAAAGCTTATTAATTCCCACACCTTATTCAACTGCTTGTAATTATCTCATACAAATTTAGCAGCTATATGTACACCATATGTACACCAGCCACTATATGTACACCAAATTATTCGCATTTGAACACTAATCAAACATTTACAGCCATACAAAAAAGAAAAAAAGAAAAAACCCGCAAATACTATACAGTATCTTAGTCATATTTACAACCTATCACTCTATAATCACCCTTCTCAATACAATCAGTATAACAAATATCACAACCTATCCTCATCCCAATATCCTTTTAAACAAGTGTATATCTTTTTAAACTGAATTATGCTTGTGCTAAGCTTTATCTCCTGTTCCAGACCATTCCACAAATTCACACCAGATTGCTATGCACATACTTTTAAGAGTTGTTCTGACATTGAGTTTTTTTAAATTATGTTCCCCTCTCAAATTATACCCACCCTGTCTTTCCATAAACAGTTTTTGTATATTTCTTGGAAGTAAATTATTTCTTGCTTTGTACATGATTTGCGCAGTCTTAAATTTAACCAGATCAGTGAACTTCAGTGTATGTGACTTTAAGAATAATAAATTGTTATGTTCAAGATACCCAACGTTATTGATATTTCTTATTGCTCTTTTTTGTAATGTGCATAACGGCTGTAGGTTGGTTTTGTAGGTGTTACACCATATCTCCACACAGTAACTCAGATATGGCAATATGAGTGTATTATACAAAGTATGTAATGATTTGTGGTCCAGAATGTGTCTTGATTTTCCCAATATTGCTATAGACTTTGCCAGTTTTGCTTTGTGAATGTGGCATGGAAATAGCATACCTTTGTTGTATGTTGAGTCAAAGTATATTGTGATGGCTCTTTGGAATCAAGGCTTCGAGAGTACCTGATGCTACTGGTAAACATGAAGCAGTAAAAATGTGTCACATAACGCTGATGCTTTCACAAAACGTGATTGCGCAATATCTGTGCTAAGCCAAAGATTAATACATTCAAGAAGGAGAAAGAGAAAAGGAGCTGGATCACAATGGCTCAGAATCTTCTGATCAAATATAACTGACCTGAAGCATTAATACTGTTTCTCTCTCCCCAGGTGCAACCTGACCCAACTACTTCCAGAATGTTCTGTTTTATTTCACATATCCAGTGCCAATGGTATTTGGCTTTTGCAGAGGGATTTTGCTTTCTACGGTGACAAGTGAACTAAACTAAACAGGGTCTTGATTTTATCTTTCAGAATTTAGTCACAGCAACTTCAATGATGAAATACTCATACAGGCATGGGCATGGGAACCCAGGTGATGTGAAAAATCAAGAAAATCTGCAGATGTTGGAAACATAAAATAAAAACAGAAAGTGCTGCAAACACATATCAGGTTGGGCTGCATTAATGGAAAGAGAAACACATTTACTGTGTCAGAGGAGGGAAGGAGTCATATAACATTGGTTTAAGGTAAGAGGGGAAAGATTTAATAGGAACCTGAGAAGGATATCAACGCTAAACGTCACCCATCCTTTTTCTCCAGGGATGCTGCCTGCCTTCTGAGTTACTCCAGCACTTTGTGTCTTTCTTTGGACAGGTACATGGAAAGGAAAGGATTAGAGGGTTATGGGCCAAATACGGGCATGTGGGACTAGTGTAAATGGGGCATCTTGGTTGACATGGACACGTTGGAACAAGAAACCTGTTTCCATGCTGCCGACTCTAGGATTCTCCATGACAATATGTCAAAAGCATCTTGTTGTTAAGTTGCAGGAAGGATGGGGAGGGTGGGGGGGGGGGGGGGGGGGGGGGGGGGTGGAGGTGGTGGGGGGGTATGAGGGATAGGTGTCCAATCTTTGTAGTTAAATCCAGGTGACCAATTCAACAACTTCAGATAATGTGATTTCTCTGTCTGTATCAATCGCCTATCTATTATAATTGACTTTGCTGGTGTATTTTTTCCTCCTTTTGTTTATCTTGTAGTGGAGGACATGCCCAGCTCATTCTGCCAGATATGGCATTCTGCTCTTCCGTTCACAACTCCTAACTTCTTTTGTTCACATTCCTTTTGTCCATGTTCTTATTCTAATTGCTCCCATCCACTCACTGATCATATAATGTTTCCAGCTTACCCTCACGGTCACCCTTGGCTTTACTCCAGCATAGACATCCTCCGATCCGCTCCCAGCATCTTAACAAGATATATTTTGCCTTCTTCCCAATTCTGATGAAGACCGTTTGACCTGAAATGTTATCTCTGTTTTTTTCCCCACCGATGCAACCTAACTTTCTGGCCTATTGATTATTTCAAGAATTTTCCATTAAATCCAGGTTTGTACTTAACTTTCTGGAAAAAATACAAGATTGCTGAGCGACCGAGCCAAGAATGATTTTTTTAGAATGATTTGACATCAACAGTTTCAAAAATCACACAACATGCATTTATTAGTTATTGCTCCAAATCAGATTTTGATTTGTGGACTGGTTTTCATTAGAATGCAAAAAATATATAATTGATTCAAAATGCAGAGGAAGCCCAATTTATAACCTTTTCAGCAAACCATTTTAGCAATGTTTGCCATTTACACTCTGCACAACTGAGCTAACTCCGGGACAAAGGTCCAATTTTATTTTGGACCAAGGTGATGAAGATTCACGCAAAGTTAACTCCTGATACTCTTTTCCATGTAAAGTTAGATTTCCATTCCAACCATGCTTGAATTCCCATTTGACGGGCTCAAAATCAACAGGAATTTTGCCAGTAAAAGAATTGCAAGGGGACCAAATGAATGACCCTTGGCTCATGGTGAAAGGTGACAATTTTGATTTAGTATCAATTAGAGGAATACCCAGGGATTGGGACCTTCAAGAAGGTGTGCAAGACTGAAGAAGAGCACTCCAGATTCTCTTAGTTAACGAAACCAAGAAAATAACGAGACCACATTCATTCATGAGGCCTTTCTTGTCCCAGCGTTATGGTAGAGTAAGGTTGAGATCAAAATCCTACTTTCATCATGGGTCATGAACAGTTACTGACAACACCCTGTTTTCCCCCTCCACCTCCTTTCTCTAGCTGCCCCTTCCCCTCCTCTCTTGCTGGCCCTGCTGAAAACCCATCAGAGTGAATGAGAAAATTCAGGTTGCAGTGGGAGGTGTGCTACCATCATTTCAACCGGATGCTACCGTGCTCCCACTGGGCAGATGGGGCTAAAATTAGGCATGTCTTCATTGCTATGAGAAGTTACCTGTGGCATTAATATTTATATTAAAATCATGAAAGTGATCCAAAGGCAACAATCAATAAATTGGACACCATCAGCTTGAAAAGATACAATGCGAAGATAAATTAGGAGCTTTTTCAACACAATTGCAAGAGTCAATAGACAATAGACAATAGACAATAGGTGCAGGACATTCGGCCCTTCAAGCCAGCATCATCATTCAATGTGATCATGGCTGAGCATCCCCAATCAGTACCCCGTTCCTGCTTTCTCCCCATATCCCCTGACTTTGCTATTTTTAAGAACCCTATCTAGCTCCCTCTTGAAAGCATCCAGAGAACCTGCCTCCACCACCCTCTGAGGCAGAGAATTCCACAGTCAATGCTTATTTAAATACTTCATTTGAAAATATGCAATGTAACAGACTTGTCCACATTTATAACACCAGATAGAGATTAGATACTGGTGACAGATGTAATGAGAAAAGCCTCTGTACAAAAAATGAGATTAAAACTCAACGAGTGACATAATCTTCAGTCGCTGTGCAAGAGGCTTTACGTCAAGATTCAGTGCTGACAATCATGCTGCCTCCCCTCCTCAAATGGGGGTAAGATCGAGAAACTCAAACCCAGGATCCGTTTGTGGAAAAAATATATACCAACCTTACAATGTTACCTATTATGTGTAGGAAGGATCTGCAGATGCTGGTTTAAATCAAAGATAGACACAAAATGCTGGAGTAACTCAGCAGGACATGCAGCATTTCTGGAGAGAAGGAATGGGTGACGTTTTGGGTTGAGACCCTTCAGACTGAATGGTACCTATTATCCAGCCTGGTAATTACAGAGCAAGGGCTGAATCTTAATTGCCCCAAACCTGAGCAACTATGAACTTCTATGGATTGTCTTTCGTTGTACTAAGGACATTGTTTTTGCACTAATAATTAGGTTATCGATTTATTGTGTCAAGAAAGTTTAATAGTCAGGCGTACCGACAATGGAGTAATTAAATTCTTACTTGCAGCAGCATAACAGGTCTGTAAAAGCAATACACACAAATGATATATAATAATTCATATAAAAGTATTATACAACATTTGTGTGTATTGCTGTTAAGCTGCTACAAGTAAAAATTTCATTATTCCATTGATAGTCATCGGTAGCGGTGACTACAGAGGGTCAAGGCCCCAAACACGGATGAACAAAAGGAGGAAGACTGACTGACCTTTATTGCTTTCCATCACAGTGATCACTGTGGTGGATGTTTATGTTAAATTATTTTGTTCTTTTAATTATGTTGTGTTCTTTTAATTGTATGGCTGCATGGTAACCCACAAATCACTGTACCTTAATTGTGAACTTGAACTTGGTATGCATGATCATCAAACACTCATGACTTTCTTTAAGTGGATTGTAGTTATGTCAGTGAAACATTTGGAATAGGAACCAAACCAAACCTATTTGATAAAGGCAGGCGAGAGAGGGTAGGGTGGTGAGGAAGAAAAGGGGATGATTAATCAACTCTTGAGAGACAGGTTGATCATTTAAATGTCACAGTGAGGTTACCAACCTTTATTTTAAGCCATATTCTTTTAATTTTAGGCAAATTAGTGAAAACTTTGTTAGCACACAAATAAAGGGCTCTGGCTCTAGATTGGGTAAATGGCTTTGTTGGTACTGAGAAACATAGAAACATAAAAAATAGGTGCAGGATTAGCCCATTTGGCCCTTCCAGCCAGTACCGCCATTCTATATGATCATGGCTGATCATCCAAATATACCCCGTTCCAGCTTTTTCCCCAGTTAGTCCTAAGAGCGAAATCTAACTCTCTCTTGAAAACATACAGTGAATTGGCCTCCACTGCCTTCTGTGGCAGAGAATTCCACAGATTCACAACTCTCTGTGTGAAAATGTTTTTCCTCATCTCAGTCCTAAATGGCCTACCCCTTATTCTTAAATTGTGACCCCTAGTTCTAGACTCCCTCAACATCGGTAAATATTTCCTGCATCTACCCTGTCCAATTCTCTAAGACCTTTATATGTTTCTATAAGATCCCCTCTCATCCTAAATTCCAGCAAAGACAAGCCCAGTCAACCCATTTTTTCATCACATGTCAGTCCCACCATCCCGGGAATTAACCTGGTGAACCTACGCTGCACTCCCTCAATAACAATAATGTTCTTCCTCGAATTAGGAGATCAAAGTTACACACAATACTCCTGGTAAGATCTCACCAGGGCCCTGTACCTCCTTGCTTCTAAACTCAAATCTTCTCCAATGAAAGCCAACATGCTTTCTTCATTGCCTGCTGTACGTGTATGCTCACTTTCAGTGACTGATGTACAAGCACACCCATGTCTTGCACCTCCCCTTTGCCTAATCTGACACCTTTCAGATAATAATCTGCCTTCCTGTTCTTGCCACCAAAGTGAATAACCTCGCATTTATCCACATTGTACTGCATCTGTCATGCTTCTGCCCACTCACCCAACCTATCCAAGTTACCCTGCAGCCTCATAGCATCCTCCTTGCACTCATCCAGCTTTGAGTCATCCGCAAACTTAAAGATGTTATATTTAATTCCCTCTTCTAAATCGTTAATATATATTGTAAATATCTAGGATCTCAGCACCGAGCCTTGCGGCACCCCACTAGTCACTTCCTGCCATTCTGAAAAAGACTTGTTAATTCCTACTCTTCTCTATCCATGTCATTGCCCTACCCCTAATACCATGTGCTCTAATATCTTGTGTGAGACCTTGTCAAAGGCTTTTTGAAAGTCCAGATACATCTCATCCACTGGCCCTCCCTTATCCATTCAACTTGTTACATCCTCAAAAAATTCCAAAAGGTTAGTCAAGCATGATTTACCCTTCATAAATCCATGTTAACTGACCAATTCCGTCACTGCTTTCCAAATGCGTTGCTATAACATCTTTAATAATCGACTCCAGCATCTTCCCCACTACCAATGTAAGGATAACTGGTCTATAATTCCCTGTTTTCGCTGTCCCTCCTTTCTTAAAAAGTGGAGTTAGATTGGCTACCCTCCAGTCCACAGGAACTGATCCAGAGTCAAGAGAACATTGGAAAACAATCACCAATGCATCCACGATTTCTAGCGCCACCTCCTTGAGTACTGTGGGATGCAGACCATCTGGCCCTGGGGATTTATCTGCCTTCAGTCCCAACAGTTTACCTAACACCATTTTCTGACTAATGTGGGTTTCCTTCAGTTTCTCCCTCCCACTAGATCCTCAATCCCCTAGTATTTCCGGGAGATTGTTTGTGTCTTCCTTAGTGAAGACAGAAGCAAAGTACTTCTGAAACAAAGTACAAAATGGAACAAAATGGTGGCGCACACAGTTGCAGCGGCTCGATGTCCTCCCGGTCAATGCTTCGTGTTTTTTGTGTATGTGTACGTGTTGTTTTGTGCTCTGTGTACTTACTGTCGGGCGAACAACGCCTACGGCCGGCAGGATCTTGAACGGGAGGTTACTGCCGAGTTTGTCCACTCATATGAGATCCCGGCGGACATAGCAAGGAGCCCCGACTATCCGTGGATCACCATCCCCGCGGGGAGGAGGCGAAGACGGCGCAGAGATAGAAGGCAAAAGCGAGGCTGCAGGGCCGGCGCGCTAGCGAGGCTACGGAGGCAGCCACTGAAACCACCGCTCCCCAGCCTGTTCCTAACGAACGCCAGATCCCTCGCTAACAAGATGGATGAACTGAGGCTACAGACTGCAGCTAACAACGTCGTGAAGGACAGCAGTATCCTGTTGATCACGGAGACCTGGCTTCATTCTTTCATTCCGGACTCTGCTATCGAGCTAGCAGGCTACACAGCACAGCGTCATGACAGGACAAGAGACTCTGGTAAGAGCAGAGGTGGAGGGCTCTGTGTGTACGTGAACAACACCTGGTGTACAAACACAGTGATTGTGGACAGTCATTGCTCCCCGAACCTGGAGTGTGTGACTGTTAAATGCAGGCCCATTTATCTCCCTAGAGAGTTTACTGTTTTCATGATAACTGCTGTGTACATACCACCGGATGCTAATGCTAACTCGGCTATCGGTCATTTGTATGGTAGCATTAGTAGTCAACAGAGCATATATCCTGACGGTGTTCACATCATAGCAGGGGACTTTAATCACGCGGACTTGAAGAAAATGCTGCCCAAATTCTACCAGCATGTTAAATGTGCTACAAGAGGAGCTAACACACTGGACAAGGTCTACTCCAACATCAAACTGGGCTACAGGGCTAGACCACTACCACACCTGGGCCAGTCTGACCATATGTCCCTGCTCTTAATTCCTGCATATGCCCCCCTCAGGAAAACCACTCCTACTATTACAAAGACCATCACAACCTGGCCTGATGGTGCTTCTCAGCAGCTGCAGGACTGTTTCGACAGGACCAACTGGGAGGTGTTTGAACACCGGGACCTGGAGGTGTTCACAGACAGTGTACTGTGTTACATTAAAAACTGCATGGACACTGTCACAGTGGACAAACGCATCCGGGTCTACCCCAACCAGAAGCCCTGGATGACCCGGGAGGTCCAGCGGCTGTTGAAAGAGAGGAACACCGCTTTTAGGTCTGGCAATAGGGCTTTATACAGCACGGCCCGAGCTAACCTGAAGAGAGGCATCAGAGAGGCCAAATCAAACTACAGGAGGAAGATAGAGGACCACCTAGACAGTAACAACAGCAGGCAGGTGTGGCAGGGGATCCAGTATCTCACCAACTATAAGACCAACCTTGGAGCTGTTGAAGGTGACGCCTCGCTGGCAGAGGAGCTGAACCACTTCTTTGCTCGCTTTGAAGTGGAGCCACCCGAGACAACCACATCACAGCACATGGTCCACAGCAGCCTACCCCTCAAGATAGAGGAGCATGAGGTGAGGCGCACTCTGCGGGCCATCAATCCAAGGAAGGCTACTGGACCTGACGGCGTCTCTGGATGCGTGTTGAAGGACTGCGCAGACCAGCTGGCTGGAGTCTGTACGAGGATTTTTAACCAGTCTCTGGCCCAGTCCACTGTTCCACCCTGTCTGAAGTCCTCCACTATAGTCCCCTTGCCCAAAAAAAACAACATCTCCAGCCTCAACGACTACCGGCCAGTCGCACTCACACCAGTGGTGATGAAGTGTTTTGAAAAACTGGTCCAGGGTCATATCACATCACTCCTGCCCCGAAGCTTTGACCCCCACCAGTTTGCGTACAAAGCAAATAGATCTACAGAGGACGCTGTAGCCACAGCTCTCCATGCTACACTGTCTCACCTGGAGCAGCGGGGGAGCTACGTGTGGATGCTCTTTGTGGACTACAGCTCTGCTTTTAATACCATCCTTCCCCACAAACTGGTGGACAAACTGGGGGACTTGGGACTTCCACACTCCACCTGCACGTGGATAAATAGCTTCCTGTCGGGTCGCAGCCAGAGAGTCAGAGTGGGCCATCATACATCCACGGCCCTCAGCCTCAGTACCGGCTCTCCACAGGGCTGCGTACTGAGCCCTCTGCTCTACACCATCTACACACATGACTGCACCCCCGCCCACCACAGCAACACCATTGTCAAATTTGCGGATGACACTACGGTGGTGGGACTCATCTCCGGGGGGGACGAGTACGCCTACCGGGATGAGGTGGAGCAGCTGACAGTGTGGTGTGGAGAAAATAACCTGCTCCTCAACACCTTAAAGACAAAGGAAAGAATAATAGACTTCAGGAAGAATAAAACGGACATGGTACCATTGATTATCAGAGGGGACTGTGTGGAGAGGGTGGCGGATTTCCGCTTACTGGGAATCCATATTGAGGAGGACCTGACATGGAGCGTGAACACCACTGCACTGCTGAAAAAGGTCCAGCAGAGACTGCACTTCCTGAGGGTGCTCAGGAAGAATAACATCAATCAGAGACTGCTGCTGTCCTTTTATCGGTACTCCATTGAGAGAATACTAACATACTGTGTATACGTGTGGTACACCAGCTGCACAGCGGCTCAGAGGAAAGCGCTCCAGAGGGCCATTGACAATGCCCAGAGGATTGTCGGCTGCCCTCTCCTTACCTTGGAGGACTTACACAGTTCCCGCTGCATCAAAAAATCCCAGAGTATCATAAAGGACATTTCCCACCCCGGACACTCCCTGTTTGAACTGTTGCCGTCAGGCAGACGGTACAGATCTACAAGGACAAGGACGAACAGACTAAAAAAAAGTTTTTACCCCACTGCTATAAAAACACTAAATGTAGCCGCCAAGGAACGCAGGGGCGATACATACTAAGGGACTGTGGTACACTGTGAAATCGACAGAAGGATGGAGGGTTGGGTGTTTATGCGTGCTATTTTCGTGATATTTATTTTAGTTGTTTATCTTTTAATATTTTATCTTGTATGTATCGTTAGCTTTTAGAAATGTTTGAATGGTGCACTGACTGGCTGACATTTTAAAATTTTGTTGTACATGGTTCATGTTACAATGACAATAAAGAAACTATTCTATTTTACTTCGGAGTCACGTGAGTGACTTCGTGAAGAACCCCGCTTCCACGCATGCGTGCCATATATCGCTACACGCATTCGAACTCGTCATCGCTGGAGGAAGGACGTTCCTCCCAATCGGCAGGGGAACCTGCAACAGGTAAGGGAACTTTGTTTTTCCTTACTTACCCTTGTTTATCAAGAAGGCTGATGAAGCTGGCTGGGGAGAGTCTGCAGATCTGCAGGCAGCCAGCAGCGGCCGGGGCCCGTTAATTTATTTTTAAATAGAAACGGAGCCGACTTTAGCTCCAGGACAACGGTCACTGGAGCAAAGAGTTTTCCCGACAATTCGGAAACAGCCCCACTAGTCATTTAGTGGAGGGGCTGGAAGGTGCGGAACTGGCGCGTTATCGGGGGTTCCGCAGGTCTAAAAATAGCGGCGAGCGGTCAGTGCCCGAGATCACTGACTACGCGTTGGACCCGCTGGACCGCGCTGGAGCACCGCAAAGGCAGGGGGGGGGGGGGGGGATACAGACAGCAGGAACAGGCTGAACTCCCGTAATCAGAATAACTGTGCCAGACTTACCCCCCCCCCCCTGCCCGACTTTTGCTCCTGTTTTTTCCTCCCGAATTTTGCTCCCAACTTCGCTCCGCGCCGACCACGGCTGGTCGGGAGAGGAAGGCACAGAGTCGTTGAATTCGAGGAGAAAATTGAAAGTCGGGAACAGCAGGTAAGAGACTCCGCGTTCCTTCCACTTACCCTTTAGGTGCAGACATGGACCGCGTCCAGTGCAGACATGGACCGCGTCCATGTCAGCTGCAGGAAGCCGGCGGGAGAACCGCGCAGTGCAGGCAGCCGGCAGGAGAGCAGCAACGGCAGCCAGCAGCGGCAGGAGCAGCAGCAGCGGCAGGAGCAGCAGCAGCGGCAGCGGCAGCAGCAGCGGCAGCGGCAGCGGCAGGAGCAGCGGCAGCGGCAGGAGCAGCGGCAGCGGCAGGAGCAGCGGCAGCGGCAGGAGCAGCGGCAGCGGCACATCGTTTCCCAGAGAGGGAAAACACCTGTGCCCGACTTCGCTCCCGCACCAGGAGAAAAATTCATTTTCTCGACCAGTATGCCAGTCTCGCTTTGGAAGCGAGTCTGGCTTCAAGCAGCGCTACCGGCCAGCGCCGAGGCCAAGGACATAGCAGTGGACTTGACTGGCTGCAATCGACCGTGAGGGATCAGTACTGTGAGTACCGGGGTTGGTCCCAGCGGGTTCTTTAGTTACAGAGATCGCTTCCTGGCCTTTTGGCTAAGATCAAGTATAGTATCTGTTTATTATCAGTTTTAATATCTAATACATCCCTTATCTAAGGACCATATAAACAGGAATGCCCAGAACTGAGGGCATTGGATTGGGGTGGACCGGCTGCAACGACCGCGAGGGACCAGTACCGTCAGTACGGGGGTCGGTCCCAGCGGTCTGAGATAAAGGAGCAGCCAGGAGCGCTGAGAGCATTGGAGCCGGGTCAAAGAAAATGGGCTAGATGGAATCAGCTGTGCCAGATGTCCTCCACACCGGCCATATCCACTCCACGGAAGGAAGGACAAAGCTGGAGAAGGAGGACCGTGGAACAGCGGGCAGCCAGCAGCAGCCAGCGGCACTTGGATCAACCGTAGTGGGATCAGCTGTGCCCGATGTCGGCCCCGCACCGGCCAGATCCATGCGGCCGAGCGGTAAGGCTAGACACAAATCAAACAAGGTAGTGGACTCAGAAGGGTCCGACTTTGCATAAAACCGCCGGCAACCAGCGCCCGAGAGGGCTGGAGCGGGAAGAAGCGGTGTATGGAGCCTTGCTCCAACGTGATAAAACCACAGCAGTACCTCTTTGAGGGCTGCACAATGCTTCTACCCCATCAGAGGGGAGCACTGTGGGTCAGTTCTGGGTTGACTTGCAAGAGGGGTCCGCAGAACAAAAGACAAGTGGGCAGCAGTTAAGCCCCACATGGGTACCCCGTGCGGGACCCTAGAGATCTCTAACTCTATAAAAAAGAGTAGGCAGGACCCTGATGGGCCAGAGCCTGGTAATACAGCGTCCCATGATCCTAACACAGCAGGGACTCTGCTGGACATGGTGGCTGATTACTTTAGCCAAGTCAAACATGGGTAGACTTGGATCCAGGATGGCAATAGTATTACTATATGTCTGGCCACAAACGCCAACAAGAAAAATTTACAAACACTGGCCAGACATCTGCCACCTGGCAACGGTGAGGCATTACAGGTGCCCAGTGTAAACCAATGCATTTGGCAGCATATGGACGAACATCAGGAACCAGGACCTCAATATCCAGAGAACCTTAAAGGGATTGACGGAAGGCATCATAGCATACACCCGCACCCTGGACTAAACGTAGGTAACCAAAGACCATCAAGACGCACTAGCTCTGTTTAATAATATGCAATATGACCTGAACTACACGTGGAAGGCGGCCATTCGGCCAGCACTAGGACCCCAAAAACGCTACCATTTGCAAACAAAGAACCGTGTGTGGACTAAGCCAAGACACTGGGGCTCATCAAGGCCAGCGCAAGGGCCTATTTTGGAGCATGATACCAGCCACAGGCAAGGCCATAAAAAATGTGGCTCATACCAGTGGCAGTGTCAGAAATCAATATAACCCGCAGGATCCGTTTAAGGGTATGGCCAGGGCGGCCACCCTGGAAGATGCGGAAGCCTCAACCTCCCACACAACCCCGAACAAGAAATATCAAACCAGAACCTTATTTTCAAAAAACCAAGGAAATAACACAACCACCGGTACCATGGAGGTAGGTGGGTGGGGTTTCTTCTGTTAAAATAGGGACCTACGATGGTAGGGGAGGTTGCAACACTACAGTTATGTATGGTATATAATCACTACAGATTCATATAATCTCAGCAGTATTCATGTTATCTGATAGGTTTTACTCATCCCAATAACCACAGTACAACAGTACAACCAGAAGGGCATTTTGTCCTTACATAAACCAAACAATCTAAAACCCACATGGTGCTACAAAAATTGTACACATAAGGTGGGATTAAGCATACTTTTCATGGAACATTAGAATTGTATCAAACATATTTATTAAAAATAAAATAGAGTAGGGTTGCAGGATTATCATTGATTTTAACCCTAAACACATTTGTTCTAGATATTCATTTTAAGATGGATGCTCTTATTATTGATAAAGACTTGGTGTCAGTTGCGGGTTTCTATATGGCAGGCAATATAGAGCTTACAAAAGGGGCAATCATTAGCCCAATATTATGTACTAAAATTCTAAAACCAGCTTGGCATTGTTATGTAAATAGCCATAGGGTGATGTTTCCCCCATTCGGACCCATCAATGGGGTACTAGGGGAAATTCAACTACACTCGGCGTCTGGAATTTTCAGAGTACCCGACTGACCTTCTAAATCATGGTATTCAGTCATACAGGGGATGGTGTTAGAACCATGTTCCCTAATGAACATAGCCAAAAATTATTGATTTATCCAGTGACTGGAGGCAGTCATCCATGCCATAAGACTATGGATTTATTGATTTGTAGAGTTTTAAAGACCCACTACACGGCATTGGGCGGTCAGACAGGATGATGAATCTCATCTCATCTGCACTAAGACTGTCAACACGGAAGCAGTACCTTGGACACATCAAGAAGTGGGGCATATTCTGCTTGGACAACAACCTCGACCAAAAGGCCAAGAACATTCTGGCTGTATTGGAATTTTAACAAGCCTCCATTATGATAATCAATGGAGCTACAGTGCCATCAATAGTGCCCCAAGTGCACTCTCCAATTACCTATCACAAGGAACGAAGCAGCACGCGGTGGGAACGCACCCCTGGTAAGAAAACCAGGTACTCCGAAATCTGGGACGTGGGTGTCGTTTCTCAACATGCTGAGGAGCTTGTAGCTCATACAGCGTTGTCACCTCAGTAACAGACCAGGAAGATGGTTATGCGCATGGTGTTATTTACTGCACAACAAGTCCAGCCATTAAGCAAACTGCGCCTGGACTCCCTGATCATCTCACCGAGAAACTGGTGTTTTCATACAGGATTTAATAAAAGAAAACTGATCGGGTTCCTCCGGTCTAGGGTTTGATTTTATGGTACACCCATATGGCAAACGACTGTGTATAACAAGACACATCTAACAATACATAGAATATACTCAGAACATTCGAGGTCAGACTATGGAGTTGTTTATCTCTTACAAGAAACTGCATGATAGGGTCATGACTCAAACTATATCAAGGTGGCTCAAATAGGTCCTAAAAATGGCAGGAATAGACACTAATGTTTTAACTCTCATTCCACCAGGACTACAGCAACATCCGCAGCAATATTGTACAGGTACCCACAGACCAAATCCTCAGAATGGCAGGAGGGTCATTTCAAAAAGGGTTTTCCACAGGTTTTATAATAAACCAGTTATTTTTTGGAGCCATCATTGTATTAAGAAAACATTTTATGTTCAACAAAATAATTTGTCCGAAAGGTTACAGGGTTATGATTCTCAAATTTTAAAAAATGTTATATTTTTTCGTTATACCACACAACTCTTTGTATAATTGTGTTTTAAAATTACTAATGATGCTCTCTCCCAATACCCAAGGCAGTTGTGAAGCATGGACTCGTTCCACGGCATGAGGTCACAGAGCTTTGAAATCTTCACGAAGTCACTCACGTGACTCCGAAGTAAAATAGTAAGATTAAACGAGAACTTACCAGTTTGAAGTTTGATCTGTATTTTATGAGGAGTTACGATGAGGGATTTCGTGCCCTCCGCTCCCACCCTCTTATGATCTTATCAAAAACTGGTATCTCTTTGATAATCTTACTATCTTAGATCATTATAGGTTCCTGTGACCTCACACCGCTGCTTTGAAGAATGACACGCATGCGTGGAAGCGGGGTTCTTCACGAAATCCCTCATCGTAACTCCTCATAAAATACAGATCAAACTTCAAACTGGTAAGTTCTCGTTTAATCTTACTATTCTATTTTATTCTATTCTATTCTACTTGTTTAACTGGTCTGCCATTTCCTTGTTTCCCATTATAAATTCACCTGTCTCTGACTGTAAGGGACCTACATTCGTCTTCACTAATCCTTTCCTTTTTATAAACGTATAGAAACCTTTACAGTCAGTTTGAAACTTTTACAGAAGGTGACTCTCAGTAAGCTTTCAGAGGCTGGGTTCAGGGAGGGAAGCAGGGATGGCTCATTACTTGAGTAGGGGGGGAGATGGTGTGTGCAATGTGGGTGTTGGTTGGTTGGTTGATTGCCGATAGGGAAACTAGGGAACAGCATTTTGAACATGATAGACACAAAAGCTGGAGTACCTCAGCAGGTCAGGCAGCTTCTCTGGAGAAAAGGAATAGCTGACGTTTTGGGTTGAGACCCTTCTTCAGACTGAGAGTCAGGGGAGAAGGAAAAGAGAGATATGAAAAGGTTCAAAGAAACAAATGAATGAGAGCCAGACAGCAGGAGGAATTACAGAGGGAGAGGAGTGAGAGAGGGTGTTGCAGAACTCTCATCGGACAGAGGAGGAAAACTTCTTCAAAATAGACACAACTTGAGATTCCGCAGTGGAGCAGACAAAATGTGAAGGAAAGAACTGCAGATGCTTGTTTACATTTGTTGTACTTTGAAGAAGTTCTCCTCCTCTCCCACAAGGGTTTTGCAATACCCTGTCTTGCTGCTCCCCCTCTGTGATTCCTCCTGCTCTCTGACTGTTATTTGGAACGGATGGTTGAATTGCGATGGTGATGTGAGAAATCTCATAAATGGTAATTATTACATTCCCTGCTGGGAAAATAGTTGCTTTAAATAAGTGGCAAATAACTTTCATTGAACATAGAACAATGCAGCACAGAAACATGTGAAGGAAGGAACTGGAGATGCTGGTTTAAACCGAAGATAGACACAACACGTTGGATTAACACAGTAGGACAGGCAGCATCTCTGGTCGAGACCTGAAACGTCACCCATTCCTTCTCTCCAGAGATGCTACCTGTCCCGCTGTGTTACTCCAGCATTTTGTGTCTATCTTCAGCACAGGAACATGAGTTTCAGCCCAGCAAATTAAGGAACATGTGAGGTGTCCATGAATTGTAAGACTCAAATTCATCAAATGGACTGACAAATGTGAGCTTGAACAAGATGCACTTTTTAAATCTTTCATATGCCCAAGAGGCAAGCATAGGTGTGGGAACTGGAAACATGTAGATGTCTCTTTATTTTCCTGGCCTGTTTCAGCAATAGGGAAAGGTCCTTATGATCCCCGCCGACAAGGGTGGTGCCATGGTAGTCTAGCAAGCTGAACTACACCACATTGAGCCAGGCACCAGCTCTCGGACACCTCCTCCTACCTATCATTGGACCATGATCCCACAGGTGAGCACCAAGCCATAATCTCACAGACCATTTCTGATTTTATCTCTTCTGGCTGTCTGGCTGTCTGCCTCCCACAGCCTCCAACCTTATCATTTCCTAGACCTGCACAGCCCGATTTTATATTCTCCCCAAAATCCATAAACACAACTTCCGTGGCAGACCCATTGTTTCTGCCTGCTCCTGTCTCACTGAAATGATTTCTACGTACCTCAACACCATCCTATCCCCCCTGGTCCAATCTCTCCCAACCTATGTCTCTTTAATGGCTTGCGCTCTCCGAGCCCCCACCCCCTCATATTTATTATGGTCGTTCAGTTACTCTATACCCCCATCTCCCACCAGAAAGGCCTTAATGCCCTCCGTTTCTTCCTCAACTGCAGAACAATCCAATTTCCCTCCACCACTCTACTCTGCCTATCGGAATTGGTTCGCATCCTTAACAACTTCTCCTTCGACTCCCCCCACTTCCTCAAATTCAAAGGCATAGCTATGGGCATCCACATGGGCCATAGCTATGCCTGCCTCTTTGTAGAGTACTTGGAACAATCCCTGCTCCAGGCGTACACTGGTCCTATCCTATCCACTATATTGATGACTGCATCGGTGCTACTTCCTGCACCCATGTGGATGCAGGGTGACTTGGACAGGTTGGGTGAGTGGGCAGATGAATGGCGGATGCAGTTTAATGTGGATAAATATGAGGTTATCCACTTTGGTGGCAAAAACAGGAAGGCAGATTATTATCTGAATGGTGTCAGGTTGGGAAAAGGGGGAGTACAAAGAGATCTGGGGGTCTTTGTACATCAGTCATTGAAAGTAAGCATTCAGGTACAGCAGGCAGTGAAGAAATGGCATGTTGGCCTTCATAACAAGAGGAGTTGAATATAGGAGCAGAGGTCCTTCTACAGTATTACAGGGCCCTAGTGAGAACACACATGGGGTACTGTGTGCAGTTTTGATCTCCAAATTTTGAGGAAGGACATTTGTGCTATTGAGGGAGTGTAGCGTAGGTTCACAAGGTTAATTCCCGATATGACTGGACTGTCATATGTTGATAGAATGGAGAAGCTGGGCTTGTATACTCTGGAATTTAGAAGGATGAGAGGGGATCTTATTGAAACAGATAAGATTATTAAGGGATTGGACACGCTAGAGGCAGGAAACATGTTTCCGATATTGGGGGAGTCCAGAACCAGGGGCCACAGTTTAAGAATAAGTGGTAGGCCATTTTGAACAGAGATGAAGAAATACTTTTTCACCCAGAGAGTTGTGAATCTGTGGAATTCTCTGCCTCATCAGCGTACTTTTACCCATCAGCAGACTGATGGATGAGGTGAGCGACAGTACTATCAAGTGAACCATTTCTCTGGATGCTTTCTTTCATTCTTTCTTTCTTTTAAAATCTTTTGATTAATTTTTTTCAAAAGCAAAAACAAAATTAAAAAAAAATAATGATAAACATAACAGTGATATTGATACATAGGGATCAGGATTACATTAATAACAAGTATAACCTAAGTATGAGTCCAGTGTCAAAATACACATTGAGTATAGACCTCCTGGTCTCTATGTAAATATAGTTAAGTGTTTAAAAGAGAACTTGTCTATATAAAACAAAAAGATACAAAGAAAAAAAAAGAAAAAGAGAGAAAAAAGAGAAAAATAAAACCCCCTAAACTAGAAAAAAAATGCAAAACAAAATTCTGGGCTGCAAAGAACTTCAACAATTTTAGTCCCTGTTTGGCATCAAGTTCGTTCCACCGTATGAAAGTAAAATAATTATTTTAACGGCTGGAGAGGGGACAATTTATATTGTGTGAAAATGTTGAATACATTTTCCCCAAGTCCTATCGAATTTAACCAAGGGTTCAACAATGTCACTCCTAATTTTTTCTAAGTTTAAACATGATATCGTTTCAGAGTACCAATGGAGTGTGGTAGGAGGATTAAAGTCTTTCCATTTAAATGAAATAGATCTTCTGGCAATTAATGTAGTAAAAGCAATCAGCCGATGGGCGGAACGGGACAGATGAGTAGAATCTAACATTGGTAGCCCAAAAATTGCAGTTAAAGGATGAGGTTGTAAATCAATACCTAAAACTATAGAAATAGTATCAAAAATTTATTTCCAATATTTTTCCAAAAGTGGGCAAGCCCAAAACATATGAGTCAGTGCGGCCACTTCGGAATTACATCTGTCACAGGTAGGATTTATATGACCGTAAAAACGAGCTAACTTATCTTTTGACATATGAGCTCTGTGAACCACTTTGTATTGTATCAGAGCGTGTCTTGCACACATTGAAGAAGTATTAACTAATTGGAGAATCCCATTTCTCTACAGGTAGAGAAATTTGAAGTTCTTTTTCCCAGTCATTCTTAATGTTATCTAATGTATCTATTTGTAATTTCAAAATCAACTCATAAATAGTCATTATTAAACCTTTCTGATAAGGGTTCAAATGTAAATTTTTTCCAAGATTTCGGTTTGATGTGGTAACGGAAAAGACGGTAGTAGCCTTCAAAAAATGTTTAATTTGTAAATATCTAAAGAAATGTGAGTTAGGTTCGATGAAAGGAAATAGTAAAAATTGGAAAGAGCCATGGTTTTCAAGGGAAATTGGATACTTGGTTCGGAAAAAGAGAGAGATCTACAATAATTATAGGCAGCATGGAGTAAATGAGGTGACTGAGGAGTATAAAGAATGTAAAAAGAATCTTAAGAAAATAAATTAGAAAAGCTAAAAGAAGATATGAGGTTGCTTTGGCAAGTAAGGTGAAAGTAAATCCAAAGGGTTTCTACAGCAATATTAATAGCAAAAGGATAACGAGGGATAAAATTGGGCCATTAGAGAGTTAGAGTGGACTTATCTGCAGAGCCAAAAGAGATGGGGGAGATATTGAACAATTTCTTTTCTTCGGTATTCACCAAGGAGAAGGATATTGATTTATGTGAGGTAAGGGAAACAAATAGAGTAGCTATGGAAACTATGAGATTCAAAGAAGAGGAAGTACTGACACTTTTGAGAAATATAAAAGTGGATAAGTCTCCAGGTCCGGACAAGATATTCCCTAGGACATTGAGGGAAGTTAGTGTAGAAATAGCAGCGGCTATGACAGAAATATTTCAAATGTCATTAGAAAAGGGAATAGTACCGGAGGATTGGCGTACTGCGCATGTTGTTCCATTGTTTAAAAAGGGGTCTAAGAGTAAACCTAGCAATTATAGACCTGTTAGTTTGATGTCAGTGGTGGGTAAATTAATGGAAAGGATACTTAGAGATAATATATATAAGTATCTGGATAAACAGGGTCTGATTAGGAACAGTCAACATGGATTTGTGCCTGGAAGGTCATGTTTGACTAATCTTCTTGAATTTTTTGAAGAGGTTACTCGGGAAATTGATGAGGGTAAAGCAGTGGATGTTGTATATATGGACTTCAGTAAGGCCTTTGACAAGGTTCCTCACGGAAGGTTGGTTAAAAAGGTTCAATGATTGGGTATTAACGGTCGAGTAGCAAGATGGATTCAACAGTGGCTGAATGGGAGATGCCAGAGAGTAATGGTGGATGGTTGTTTGTCAGGTTGGAGGCCAGTGACTAGTGGGGTGCCACAGGGATCTGTGTTGGGTCCACTGTTGTTTGTCATGTACATCTGATCTGGATGATGGTGTGATAAATTGGATTAGTAAGTATGCAGATGATACTAAGATAGGTGGGGTAGTGGATGAAGTAGATTTTCAAAGTCTACGGAGAGATTTATGCCAGTTGGAAGAGTGGGCTGAAAGATGGCGGATGGAGTTTAATGCTGATAAGTGTGAGGTGCTACATCTTGGCAGGACAAATCAAAATAGGATGTACATGGTAAATGGTAGGGAATTGAAGAATGCAGGTGAACAGAGGGATCTGGGAATAACTGTGCACAGTTCCCTGAAAGTAGAATCTCATGTAGATAGGGTGGTAAAGAAAGCTGTTGGTGTGCTGGCCTTTATAAATCAGAGCATTGAGTATAGAAGTTGGGATGTAATATTAAAATTGTACAAGGCATTGGTGAGGTCAATTCTGGAGTATGGTGTACAATTTTGGTCGCCTAATTATAGGAAGGATGTCAACAAAATAGAGAGAGTACAGAGGAGATTTACTAGAATGTTGCCTGGGTTTCAGCAACTAAGTTACAGAAAAAGGTTGAACAAGTTAGGGCTTTATTCTTTGGAGCGCAGAAGGTTAAGGGGGGACGATAGAGGCCTTTAAAATTATGAGAGGGATAGACAGAGTTGACGTGGATAAGCTTTTCCCACCGAGAGTAGGGAAGATTCAAACAAGGGGACATGACTTGAGAATTAAGGGACTGAAGTTTAGGGGTAACATGAGAGGGAACTTCTTTACTCAGAGAGTGGTAGCTGTGTGGAATGAGCTTCCAGTGAAGGTGGTGGGGGCAGGTTCATTTTTATCATTTAAAAATAAATTGGATAGTCATATGGATGGGAAAGGAATGGAGGGTTATGGTCTGAGCGCAGGTATATGGGACTAGGGGAGAATATGTGTTCGGCACGGACTAGAAGGGTCGAGATGGCCTGTTTCCGTGCTGTAATTGTTATATGGTTATTATATGGTTATAAGTAGATTATAGTTATTGGAGAGTTGTTCAAAAGACAAAAAACAACCATGCAAAAACAAATCACGAAAAGCTGCTAATCCCTTCCTCTTCCATAACAGAAAGGCTTGACCAGTAGTAGAAGGTTGGAAGAAAAAATTAGATATGACAGGACTCAAAAAGATAAAATCATTCAATCCAAAAAACTTGCGAAAATGAAACCATATTCGGAATGTATGTCTTATTATTGTGTTAATCGTATATTTATTCAATCTCGTAATTGTGAAAGGTAACGAGGTCCCTAGGATAGAAGCCAATGATAACCCTTGCATAGAATCACATTCAAGATTTATCCATCCTGGACATTGGGTATCTTCTAAATCTTTTGTTCGAAACATTAAATAGCGAGCATTAACTGCCCAATAGTAAAATCTAAGGATCGGCAGTGCCAAACCACCATCTTTTTTTGATTTCTGTAAGTATTTTTTACTTAGTCTGGGATTTTTATTCTGCTATATATATGAAGAAATTTTTGAGTCAATAATATCAAAGAAAGATTTAGCAATAAAAATTGGCATCGTCTGAAATAAATACAAACATTTAGGTAGGATAAACATTTTAATAGCATTGATTCGGCCAATTAGAGATAGGGACATAGTCAAGAGTCAAGAGAGTCAAGAGTCAATTTAATTGTCATTTGGACCCCTGGAGGTCCAAACGAAATGCCGTTTCTGCAGCCATACATTACACACAAATAGACCCCAGACACAACATAATTACATTTTACATAAACATCCATCACATAGCTGTGATGGAAGGCCAAAAAAACTTATCTCTCCACTGCACTCTCCCCCCCCCGATGTCAGAGTCAAAGTCAAAGCCCCCGGCTGGCGATGGCGATTGTCCCGCGGCCATTGAAGCCACGCCGGGTGGTGCGAGGTCGCACACCGGGTCTTGGTGTTGGAGCCCCCGGTGTGCGCTCGCAAAGTCCCGCGGCCATTCCAGCCGCGCGGGGCAGTGGTGTCAGGCCCCGCTCCAGGAGCTCTTCAACCCCGCAACACGGGCGGGAGAATTCGCCGTTGCAGGAGCCCCGAAAAGCGGTCTCCCTCCAGGGATCCGCGGGCTCCCGGTGCCGCCGTCCGCAGACCCACTTTTTAAGAAGGGAGGGAGAGAGAAAATGGGGAATTACAGACCAGTTAGTCTAACATCGGTAGTGGGGAAACTGCTAGAGTCAGTTATTAAAGATGGGATAGCAGCACATTTGGAAAGTGGTGAAATCATTGGACAAAGTCAGCATGGATTTACGAAAGGTAAATCATGTCTGACGAATCTTATAGAATTTTTCGAGGATGTAACTAGTAGCGTGGATAGGGGAGAACCAGTGGATGTGGTGTATCTGGACTTCCAGAAGGCTTTCGACAAGGTCCCACATAAGAAATTAGTATACAAACTTAAAGCACAAGGCATTGGGGGTTCAGTATTGATGTGGATAGAGAACTGGCTGGCAAACAGGAAGCAAAGAGTAAGAGTAAACGGGTCCTTTTCACAATGGCAGGCAGTGACTAGTGGGGTACCCCAAGGCTCAGTACTGGGACCCCAGCTATTTACAATATATATTAATGATCTGGATGAGGGAATTGAAGGCAACATCTCCAAGTTTGCGGATGACACTAAGCTGGGGGGCAGTGTTAGCTGTGAGGAGGATGCTAGGAGACTGCAGGGTGACTTGGATAGGCTGGGTGAGTGGGCAAATGTTTGGCAGATGCAGTATAATGTGGATAAATGTGAGGTTATCCATTTTGGTGGCAAAAACAGGAAAGCAGACTATTATCTAAATGGTGGCCGATTGGGAAAGGGGGAGATGCAGCGAGACCTGGGTGTCATGGTACACCAGTCATTGAAGGTAGGCATGCAGGTGCAGCAGGCAGTAAAGAAAGCGAATGGTATGTTAGCTTTCATTGCAAAAGGATTTGAGTATAGGAGCAGAGAGGTTCTACTGCAGTTGTACAGGGTCTTGGTGAGACCACACCTGGAGTATTGCGTACAGTTTTGGTCTCCAAATCTGAGGAAGGACATTATTGCCATAGAGGGAGTGCAGAGAGAGTTCACCAGACTGATTCCTGGGATGTCAGGACTGTCTTATGAAGAAAGACTGGATAGACTTGGTTTATACTCTCTAGAATTTAGAAGATTGAGAGGGGATCTTATAGAAACGTACAAAATTCTTAAGGGGTTGGACAGGCTAGATGCAGGAAGATTGTTCCCGATGTTAGGGAAGTCCAGGACAAGGGGTCACAGCTTAAGGATAAAGGGGAAATCCTTTAAAACCGAGATGAGAAGAACTTTTTTCACGCAGAGAGTGGTGAATCTCTGGAACTCTCTGCCACAGAGGGTAGTTGAGGCCACTTCATTGGCTATATTTAAGAGGGAGTTAGATGTGGCCCTTGTGGCTAAGGGGATCAGGGGGTATGGAGAGAAGGCAGGTACGGGATACTGAGTTGGATGATCAGCCATGATCATATTGAATGGCGGTGCAGGCTCGAGGGGCCGAATGGCCTACTCCTGCACCTAATTTCTATGTTTCTATGTTTCTATGTTTAGCAGCCTCCGACTCAGCAGCAGCAGCGGCATCGGCAGCAGCAGCAGCAGCAGCACATAGGTGACCATTTAGTAAACTGTTGTCTGATGTGGTCAATTAGGGGCGTAAAATTGGCTTTAAATAGCACCTTGTGTTTCTTGGTAATCTTAATGCCTAAATAAGTTAAACAGTCGGTAGTCAATCTAAATGGAAACTGTCCATAATTCGTAATTTGATTGTTTAATGGAAAAATCTCACACATACTAAGATTTAGTTTATAACCAGAAAAACTACTAAATTGATTAAGTAGTGCTACTATTGCAGGAATAGATTTCTCTGGGTTAGAGATAAATAATAACAGATCATCTGCATAAAGAGATAGCTTATGTGTCTTATTCTCACGAACAATACCAAAAATATTAGGGGATTCCCTAATAGCGGTGGCCAAAAGTTCCAAAGCAATATCAAACAATAAAGGACAAGGGACAGTCTAGTACCTCAAAAGAGCCTGAAAAAAAGGGGATTCCTGATTCTTGGTAAGTACAGAAACTTGAGGTATATGATATATCAGCTTGATCCAAGAGATACATTTTGGGCCAATCTTACCATTTTCAAGTGTATTGAATAGGTATTCCCAATCTACTCTAGCAAATGTCTTCTCAGCATCAAGTGAAATTACACATTCTGGAGTTTTATTTAATGCTGTATATACAATATTCATTAATCTCCTAATGTTAAAATATGAGTAACTATTTTTAAAATAACCTGCCTGATCTTCAGAAACAATTTGTGGTAAAATATTTTCCAATCTCATAGCTAATATTTTTAAAATAATTTTGGAATCTACATTTAACAGTGATATAGGTCTATATGATGTCACTTCAGTAGGGTCTTTATCTTTTTTTAAGAATTAAAGAAATAGATGCTTCATAAAAGGATTGTGGTAATATATTCATTAAAAGGGCTTCTTTAAAAACCTTGCATAGCCAGGGAGACAGTAAACTTGAAAAATACTTTATAAAATTAAACTGTAAACCCATCTAAACCAGGAGCTTCACCAGAATTCATCAAAAGGATTGCTTTCTGTATTTCTTCCTCCATGATGGGTTCATCTAACAACAGAGACTAATTATGTGTTAAATTTGGCAAGTTCAGTTTCATTAAAAACTCATGCATTATATAGGAATCAGTAGGAAATTCTGATTGGTATTGGGAGGTATAAAATTCCTGAAAGGATTTATTAATTTCATCATGATCTACTGTCAATGTACCATCCCGTTTACTCACTTTAATAATCTGACGTTTGGCTGACAAAGCTTTCAACTGATTAGCAAGTAATTTGCCTGATTTATCACCATGTATATAAAATTGACTTTTGGTTTTAAGTAGCTGATTCTCAATCGGTGATACTAATAACAAATCATCTCATTTGAATTTCAACTCTATTCTTAAAGAGCTCTAAACTAGGAGCTTTTGAATACTTTTTATCAATTTCTTTAATCTCATACGCCAATATACATATTTCATTTTTAGTTTGTTTTTTTAATCCCACGGAGTATGAAATAATTTGTCCATGAATATATGCCTTAAAAGCATCCCAGACTACACCATTGGATATTTCTTCAGTAGAGATTGTTAAGAAGAAGAAGGCAATCTGATCTTTAAGCAAAGTAGTATTAAATCGCCATTGTTTAGCACTAAACTTGGAATCAGGTAGTTTGATTGATAGTTTCAATGGTGCATGATCAGAAATAGCAATTGCATCATACTGTGACTGATGAAACTAGCCAAGAATCTATTATAAAGTAGTCAATCCTAGAATAACTATGATATACATGAGAAAAAAAAAAGAAAAGTTCTTTGTCATTTGGGTGTAGGAATCTCCAGACATCTAACATTTCCAAAGTCAAGTAAAAAAGAATTGATAAAACTAGCGGATTTATTTGGAAGCACATGATCAGATGCAGATCTGTCCATCGAGGGGTTCAAACAACAGTTAAAATCTCCACCCATTATCAAAAGATGTTCATTTAAATTAGGAAAGGATGCCAATAATTGTTCAAAACACTCAAGGTTAGGTGCATAAACTTTCACCATAACAACTTTTTGGTTATGAAGAACATCAGTGATCATCAAAAATCTACCATATGGATCAGAAATTGTTTCATTATGAACAAACGAGATTGAGGAGTCAATAAAAATAGAGACTCCTCTCACTTTCGCCTGTGAATTTGAATGAAACTGCTGTCCTCTCCAAAACTTAAAGAATCGTTGATTGTCATCTTTCCTTACATGAATTTCCTGAACAAAGATAATCTGAGCATTTAGTCTATGAAGAACTTACATTTTTTTTTTCAAGAGATAGTTAGATAGAGCTCTTAAAGTCAGGGGATATGGTGAGAAGGCAGGAACGGGGTACTGAATGTAGATGATCAGTCATGATCACAGTGAATGGCGGTGCTGGCTCGAAGGGCCAAATGGCCTACTCCTGCACCTATTGTATATTGTCTATTGATACGGAAACAAATTGCTTCTCCGTCGAGGTAAGAGATTAGAAAAAGTTTTCCCCCCACATAAAACAAGCTAAAGAACACTAAAAAGATGCATTTAACACATACTATTTAAACACAAAGAAGGAAGGGACAGACAGACTGTTGGCGAGGCAGTCATTGCTGGCGCCACCTGGTGGTCTACACCTGGAACAGCAGATACGGTAAATGAGGTTGGAGATGTGCAAGTGAACTTCAGTTGGAGGAGGTGCAAGTGAACTTCTGCCTCACTTGAAAAGACTGTTGGGGTCCTTGGCCAGAGTCGAGGGGGGACGTATAGGGACAGGTGTTGCATCTCCTGCGGTTGCAGGGGATGGTACCTGGAGAGGGGGTGGAATGAACGTGTTGACCAGGGAGTTGACCAGGGTGTTGCGCAGGGAATGGTCTCTGCAGAATGCAGAAAGAGGTGGAGATGGGAAGACGTGGCTAGTGGTGGGATCCCGTTGGATGTGGCGAAAATGTGCGCATGCGACGGCTGATGGGGTGGAAGGTGAGGACAAGGGGGACTCTGTCCCTGTTATGAATGGGGGGAGTGGGAGCAAGAGCAGAGCTGCGGGATATTGAGGATTTCCTAGTGAGGGCCTCATCTATAATGGAAGAGGTGAACCCGGTTCCCTAAAATGCAGTTCAAATGCAGTCACTCTCTCGTCACTTTAAGCTTTTATTTTAGTTTTAGTTACTTTAGAGATACAGAGTGGAAATAGGCCCTTCAGTATCCCCGTACACTAGTACTATCCTACATACTAGGGACAAACTACAATTTTACCAAAGCCAATTGTATGTCTTCAGATTGTGGAATGAAACCGGAGTACCCGGAGAAAGTACAAATTCCATACAGACAGCACCCATATGGATCAAACCGGATCTCTGGCATTGTAAGGTAGCAGCTCTATCACTATGTCACTGTTCCACCATTCTGTCTGAAGCTGTTGGGTTGGCGGCGCGACCGACGTCGCAGTGGCCTCTGTAGTCCGTCTGACTTTTTTTATTTTATTGTCCTGTTGAGTGTATAGTTTTTGGTGGGTTTTTGATGGTGCATGTGTGGGGGGGGGGGGGGGGGGGGGGGGGGGGAGGGAAGTGGGTGGGGGAAACGTTTAGAGTCCGTGCCGAACCTGTACCCTAGTCCCATATACCCGCACTCAGACCATAACCCTCCATTCCCTTCCCATCCATATAACTATCCAATTTATTTTTAAATGATAAAAACGAACCTGCCTCCACCACCTTCACTGGAAGCTCATTACACACCGCTACCACTCTCTTAGTAAAGAAGTTCCCCCTCATGTTACCCCTAAACTTCAGTCCCTTAGATCTCTTCCCTGTACGGGGACCCGACCTTTCCCTGTCGGGTCGCCGTTGGGGCCTAGCACCGTGGAGCGGCCTCCAACCGGAACGACAGCTCAAGTCACGGAGCCTGCGGAGCTGCGGACCTACCATCGTAGAGCTGGCCAGCTTCGGAGCGTGGAGAGCTGTGGTGGCGCGCTGCTGCAGCCCAACTCCGGTGGATGGTGACACTGGGAGCTCGCGGGTCCCTGGTGGGAGACCGCTTTGCGGGACACCGGCAATGGCGACTTCTCCCACTCGAATTGCGGGGTGGAGAGTGACATGGAGCGGGGCCTTGCATCGCCCGGCGTGGCTTTAAATGGCCGCGGACTTGCTAGCGCCCGCCGGGGGCTCCAACATCGTGACCCGGAGCAGGGCCTTACATCGCCCGGCGCGGCTTTAAGTCGCCGTGGGACTTGCTAGCGCCCGCCGGGGGTTTTGATTTTGACTTCGGGAGAGGAATGGAGAGCAGGGGAGAGACAAGACTTTGCCTTCCATTATAGTGAGGAGGAGATTCACTGTGATGGATGTTTGTGTAAATTGTGTTGGTGTGTGACTTGGTTCTTTTCTTGTATGACTGAAGAAACCAAATTTCGTTTGATCTTCATGTGAGGTTCAAATGACAAATAAACGGTATTGTATTGTAATGAGGTAGATAGCAGAGTCCTCCAGGTGTAACTTAAACCCAGCACCAGTAAACAGCTGGGTTTCCACACCAGGACATCTGAAATGTCCTCACTATTCAGGGAACGGGGGTTCCCCTCCTCCACCATAAATGAGGCTTGCACCAGGGTCTCTTCCATACCCCGCAACACTGCTCTCTCTCCCCATCCCCGCACTCGCAACAAGGGCCGAGTCCCACTAGTCCTCACCTTTCACCCCACCAGCCGTCACATACAAAAAGTAATCCTCCGTCAGTTTCGCCACCTCCAACGTGACCCCACAACTAGCCACATCTTCCCATCTCCCCCCATATCTGCCTTCCGCAAAGACCGCTCCCTCCATAACTCCCTTGTCAATTCTTCCCTTCCCTCTCGGTCCACCCCCTCCCCGGGCACTTTCCCTTGCAACCGCAAGAGATGCAACACTTGTCCCTTTACCTCCCCCCTCGACTCCATTCAAGGACCCAAGCAATCGTTCCAGGTGCGACAGAGGTTTACCTGCATCTCTTCCAACCTCATCTATTGCGTCCGCTGCTCTAGATGTCAGCAGATCTGTATCGGTGAGACCAAGCGGAGGTTGGGCGATCGTTTCGCCGAACACCTCCGCTCGGTCCGCAATAACCAAGCTGACCTCCCGGTGGCTCAGCACTTCAACTCCCCCTCCCACTCCGCCTCCGACCTCTCTGTCCTGGGTCTCCTCCATGGCCACAGCGAGCAGCACCGGAAATTGGAGGAACAGCACCTCATATTCCGTTTGGGGAGTCTGCGCCCCGGGGGCATGAACATCGAATTCTCCCAATTTTGTTAGTCCTTGCTGTCTCCTACCCTTCCTTAGTCCCCCTGCTGTCTCCTCCCATCCCCCAGCCTTCTGGCTACTCCTCCTTTTCCCTTTCTTGTCCCCACCCACCCCCGCCCCCGATCAGTCTGAAGAAGGGTTTCGGCCCGAAACGTTGCCTATCTCCTTCGCTCCATAGATGCTGCTGCACCCGCTGAGTTTCTCCAGCTTTTTTTGTGTAACCAGTAAACAGCTTATTGAATAGGTATCACTTGATAGTATTGTCGCTCACCTCCTCCATCAGTCTGATGATGGGTAAAAGTAAGCTGATGAGGCAGTAATTAGTTGGAATGGATTTGTCCTTTTGTGGACAAGATGTATAGGAGCTATGTTTCACATTGTTGGGTGGTCACCAAAATTGTTGCTGCATCACAATGGTTACAGGTACAGCCTTTTGTGGGCATAGGTCTTGGCCGCTATTCCTCCATTTTAATGTTCAACACTCCAAGTTCTCCATAAGTCACATATCATTGTGATATTGTCACTGGCTCAGTATTCCAGAAGTTCCCATTTTAACATCGTTATGTGGTCTCTCCAAACACCGTTACGATTATATGAGTCATTCCATCATTATTTATTGGGGACAGCCATAGAGGGACTAATAATACTGTCGTGTCAACGATCATTCATATACCAAGAATGAACAAATAAAAATTCTCAAGGTTGTGCCATTCCCCAGGTAATGATACTTAGCATTTTTCAGAAAAGATGACACGTATCATATTGACTACTAGTCATTGAGTCTTGCAAACTTCTACATTTAAACGGTTCTTGCTTTTACAGTGAATGAGCTAAACATCTGGTTCACAGCACATACATCAAGGTCATAATAAATAGCCTAAACAGTGATAGTAAATCTTCTCCATGCCATTTTATATAATGCTTTTACAAACTCCTTGATGTGTGCAACTACTATTCTAGCTGAGGCCTGATCATTCATTTTAACTAACTTGACATAGACTTGCCTAAGGCTGCTTGCATGAAACATGCCATATCATTGTGGCTTTGTGCTGTACTTTGCTGTTAATTTCATGACTTCAATAAAACTACATTTCAGAAGCAGAATGCAAATATTCTATCTTAGTCTCTTTGTTTATATATTCTCTGCACCTATTTATAAACCAAGTATCTTTTATTCACCTTGACAACTTGCGCTGCTGCCTTTAAAGATGTGTGTATAACGGGCACTAAAATTTCTCTACTCGCCTACACTTTCAAAAATAATGCCATTTACAGTATATTACATTGGCTGTTTATATTAATTCTTCTACAGTGCATATCTCACATTGAAGTGCCACACTTACTTTCATCCCTGATATATATGCACAAACTTTCATTTAATATTATGACAAATCATTTGGATTTAGAACTATATTACCAGTTTTCATGTGTTGCATGTCCCTTAATTAAAACCAGAAGATGTTAAAAAAAAACTCTTAAGCTCTGCCAAAATCTTGTTTGATTTCCAACATGCACAGTTCTTTTAAATTTTCATCTTGATCATTCCTTCATCATTGGGTTTCCTGCAGAAATATCTGAGGAATATGTTGATACCTGCCGTGGGATAAAAAACCACAACAGAAGCTTGAGCAGTAGGATTCAATCTAGAATTACAGTTTAAATACAACAGTTTAGCATCTTTTGGCATAATCTGAGCATTACCACACAAACTTCACATGATAGCATAGAAACATAAAAAATAGGTGCAGGAGGAGGCCATTCGGCCATTCGAGCCAACACCGCCATTCAATATGATCATGGCTAATCATCCAAAATCAGTATCCCGTTCCTGCTTTCTCCCCATATCCCTTGATTCTGTTAGCCCTAAGAGCTATATCTAACTCTATCTTGAAAACATCCAGTCAATTGGCCTCCACTGCCTTCTATGGCAGAGAATTCCACAGATTCACAACTCTCTGGCTGAAAGAAATGTCCTCATCTAAATCCTAAATGGCCTACCCCTTATTCTTAAACTGGTTCTGGACTCCCCCAACATCGGGAAAATTTTTCCTGCATCTAGTCTGTCCAATCCCTTAAGAATTTTATATATTTCTATCAGATCCCTTCTCGTCCTTCTAAAGTCCAGTGAATATAAAAGCCCCGTCGATCCATTCTTCGAATCATGAACTTTCTTGTTTGTGGTACTACATGCAGGCTACTAAACGGGAACCAACATTAATTATATTTTTAAATCGTAACAGCAAAGGTCACCCCATGAAGGTAGAATTCCTCTTCCAGTCTTCCCCTCCAGAAGCAGGCATACTCATTGCTTTATTATGCCCATTATGTTTCACTCAGACAGCAATGTCAATGTCAAAGTGCTTGAATTTCCGGACAAGGGCAGGACACCTCAACAGGTTCTCTGCTAAATCTTTCATACATGAGGAAATGTGATAAATGTAATATAAATGGGGGATTAAGCCATCCTTTGCAATAATCAGGATGCCCTTCACTTGAAGTAATTTGTTCAAGGAATATACAGTGAAATATGTTAATTTTATTAAGTTTACAATTGCAGCAGAATTTTGTTGTTAAGTAATAAAGAAAAAAAAACTTTGACAATGTTTTAAAATGTGATAAAAATATTATCTGTTGAAGTAGCGGACAGAACATTTAGATTGCATTATAACAATGCTCTTAATTTATTTTCTGTCTTACTTCTTTAAACATTGATAATGTACTACGCCATATTCATTTTACTTCTTTACCCATCATCATTTAAACAGAGGAAATATTATTATTTAGTTTTACCTGAGCAGTGGGCAGGTGCTATAGACCTGCACGGGAAGGTAGATGCTCCCGCCCCCACGAGTCTCGGGCAGATAGGGCTCATCAGCCTCGGAAAGCAGTCCATCTTAGAGAGGGAAAACTCAGATTTAAAACCGCCACTGCCTTGTGGCCATATCCAGTCATGGAAATGATTCCAGGAGTAAACCTCAAGAAAATCCGCAGTCGGAGCCCCTAAGGCAGTTCGTCATTGTCTACAACCTCGCTCTTGCAGCTCCTGCGACAGCGCTGGTGCCAAACTGCAACGGCCCTGCTGTTCTTTTTGATCGATCAGCGACGTGGAGAGGGGGGACGTGCTGCATGGGCAACAGCCTGTCCTCCATATGACATCGCCCAGGCTTGCATCCGACCAGGATGCATCACCCATGGTCAGTCGTGACCGAGGGGAGCCGACTGCCAGTTTTAGAGATCCACCGTAGAAATAGGCCATTCACCGCACTGACCATTAGCTCTATCCCACACAAGGGACAATTTACAGAAGTCAATTAACTGACAAACTTGCACTAATTGGAATATGGGGAGATAATTGGAGCACCTGGAGAAAACAAGATACAAACTCAATACAGACAGCACCCATAGTCAGGATTGAACTGAGGTGTCTTGCACTGTAAGACAGCAATTCTATTGCTGTGCCACTATGCTAGGCTATTGTGAATAGGGATTCACAAGGGTAAAGTTGGATCTTTCTAGCACACCCACTGCACCAATAATGCATGGGCATTTTACTGGTTTAGTAATACGGGCAAATTTATTTGTAGCAACATAAACCTATGGCTATTATCTTTATGAAGATCTGTAATTAATCCAAAATGAAGCAGAATTAATATTCCTCCCACGAGGAGTCTTGATCCATTTGGTTCTGGTGTCAGATTAGGCATGGATTCCACAATGCCACAAGCCAGCTTTACTGACTATTGCATATTGATGAACTTTGAATAATATGAGTATGCTTCTGAATATCATAGAACTATTATATAATTTGTAATGCACTTTTGTTACATGCAAGATATCGGATCATATATTAGCCTTAGTGCAAAGCAATTCATTTCACGCTGTCATTACAAATTTCCCTTGATGCATTTTAAGATAAGAAATATGAATATAAGGGCATTTTGTTATCCCCATCAGCCCTGCAGCTAGCTATTATACCGGGCAAAATAATTTTCACCACATTCATTTATTTTTGTATTTCTTATCTCTTTTTACAGAAAAGTTTATAACGATGCACACACTGATTTTAAGATCAAGGTTATTTAATTTGTCAATCATAATATCCTGATGTAAACTAAATTTCAGAACTTTCATTAAAATCTCCAGCTTTCTTTTGTCATAACAATTTTTTGGGCCCTGTTTTGTATACATGAATTAAACACTTTTATTCTATAAACAAATAGACACATGGATTTTAACCTGTTCTCTTACGTGGCATTTAGTGATTTTGTTGCCGTTCAACTTTTCAGGCCAAGATTACAATGAGTCATATTTAATGCAGAGGATTTCCTCTGTATAAATGCTTCATGGCTGTTTATTTATAGTATGTACTATCAGTCACAAGCCTCTCCTGCTTCTCACTCAAGCCATCCACGTCCATTCTAATCTCTGCAGTTTCTTGTACCATTCCTCCTCCAAGCAGAGAAACATGACAGTGGCACCAGGTTTTTTTAACCACACTTCTCCCAGTTCCTATTAGCACAAGTTCTTCATCAGCTCCTTCCCAATAGTATGCTGAAGTCTCTTTGTTTCTCCATTCATTCCTGACACCCAAGGCTATTAATTGGACATTGCTGTCCCAACATTGTGCACTAAGACAATCCTTTGCACCTTTACTATTAAGCTAATCACTCACAACTTTCTCATTAAATTATCTTCACTCTTTTCCTCTCTCAGCCTAGGGACCTGTCATCATCAGTGACTTAAACCTGTTGTGCTGCTGCTGCAAGAAACAATTTCATTCTTCTGTTTTTTTTACATATGACAATAAGACACTGTAAAAATACTAAATCTGAGTTCATCTTGCACTTTCACCTCTGAGTCCACCATTCTTCTACCTTTTGTTAATCTTTCTCTTCCTCTATATACACATTTGTTAGATGATTGTTCAGCACAAAAGAGGTTGTTACTCTACCTTCTCCTCCCACATACTTGCAGATTGGCTCGTCCGCGATGTAGCCCTTCAACCTTTTCCTTTCTCATCTGCATCCTTCGGGACCTATCGCCGTGGTTAAAAAATAAATAACCTCCTAATTCCATTACGTTGGGGTGGCACAGTTGCTGCCTTACAGCGCCAGAAACCTAGATTTTATCCTGACTACGGGTGTTGTTTGTATGGAGTTTGTACATTGTTCCTGGGACTGCATGGGTTTTCTCTGGGTGCTCTGGTTTCCTCCCAAACTCCAAAGACACACAGATTTGTAGGTTAATTGGCTTTTGTAAATTGGAAATTGTCTCCAGTGTGTAGGATAGAGCTAGTGTACAGGGGATTAGTGGTCAGTGTGGACTCAGTGGGCCAAAGGGCCTGTTTCCACACTGTACGTCTAAAGTCTAAAGCATCTGAATCTCAACCATCAAGCTTTTCCCTTCCCTTTACTTTATGTTTCTGTAGCTACCGATCTGTTTATTAACAGCAATACTTTCCTTGATTTAGTTTGACCCGAGGTGGAGCTGCAACCTGAGGACATTTAATGCTGTCTACTGAAGTGCTACAATTAAATACTATTGGCAAACATCCCACAAGTGGCTTCCCTTAGTACAAGCTTCAATTTCATTACCCAGGCTATTATAAACAATGCTTCAGCTCAAGGTCCTGACTTGGCGACATTGTCCAAATCAGATATTAAAATTCTACACCACAGAACTCCACAGTGGGATGCCCAGGATAGCTGGCGAGCATTTAGAGCCATACAAAATCACATAAACATGATCCCCATTCATCATCAACTGGTACAATAGGCTCTGCAATCCTTCTTGATTAATTGCTTGCAGCTATATCACCTTTAAGCATTAGTTCAAAAATCTTCATGCAACAAGGAATGGCAATAATTTTCTGTGGTATGAACATTGACTTCTCTAACTTCAAGTAACCCTTGCTTTCCCTTTCTCTCCATCCCTCCCCCTTCCCAGTGCTCCGACCGGTCTTATTGTCTCCGACTACATTTTATCCCTGTTTGCTTTGTTTAGCAATGTTACAAAATTTTGAGATTTAAAAAATCAAGTCTGCAATTTATCCCATCAGATAAAGCATAACAATAAGTTTAATTTGACACCTAATTCACTTTCATATCTCAAGTAATAAAAAAAGTTATGGCCATTTTCATACTCGGAAATTAGCATCTTGTTCCCTATTGATTTTCTATGGACATAACAAAAAAGCTGTGATCGTGGACAGTCAAAAGCCCATAACCTTCTTAAAAATTAAGAGAACTGAATGAAATTTTCAGTTATCATAGATTGAAGCATTCTGAAACAAATATAAAATAATCTTACTTGGATGACCTGAAATTAAAACATATAATTAGTTAGTTACCCAATTGTAGCTAATTTCAAACTTCAATTACTATATCTAAACATCTATCCATTTCTTAATAAATGATTAACATTTTTAAATAGCCCAAGTGTCCAAATAATATTCACAAATAATTCACAATAAAACATGATTTTTAAATCTCATTTACATCAATTTATAGGCCAAATGGAAGGAATTTAGTGTTCAATTACTGTAAACTAAAGTCAATTTAAATCGGCTTTCTAGTGGGTTCCTGTGAACGCGCTGGTTTAGAATGTTCACATTGCGCTGGATTTGTGCCCTCAAGTGCCCAGAAAAATACTGCGGGATATAAAGAGCCCAAAATGAACTACTCGCTATAGAAAACTTTATACACAGGGTTATACACAAGCCCCATTTAATGTAAAAATAAGGTACATACCTTTAATTGTTTGCTTTATAAAACCCTGGGGCTGCGAGAGGTTGCGGAGTGAGAGAGTGTTTTTTAAACTACTATAAATATTATACAAGGCCATAAAAACTAATAATACCTTTTGCGACGGGGTCTTTCAGCGATTTTCCGTTAATGATTTACTAGGCTGAACATTTTTGATTGGAACAGCCTAGTAAAAATCGCGTTTTAAACCCGCCCCCTCTAAACAGCGCCAAAAACGCGGACACGGGATAGGGGCAGATGCTCAGCCACGATTCAGGTAGGTTTTGTAACATACCTACTTTGTTGTTACCTTCTCCCAGCTAACAATTATCTATTCTACATTTTCCTTAATCGCATTTTGCCCTGTACACCTTCACACTTCCTTATCCATGTATCTCCCTCCACCCTGACATCAATCTGAAGAAGGGTCTTGACACAAAATGTCACCCATTCCTTCTTTCCACAGATGCTGCCTGTCCTGCTGATTACTCCAGCATTTTATGTCTATCTTCGGCAATATTTTACTTATTATTTCTATGTGAAAGGCTCCTGGACAATACAGTATAACACATGGAACACCTTAAGGAAGTTGATAGGTGCTGTAAGGTTTTCTGCGTCGAGCTTTCGCCCGACCTAAGGTCCCTGTGGTTTGCTCTGGTCCCTCGATCAGGCCGCGCACACTGGTTCCCCGTGAGTGGCTCGACCCACTCACCCCCTACGGTTCTAGACACTGGACTTAGTTGCAGGAGCGTTGATAGTGCAGAAAATTCAACCAGACTAGATTTGAAGACCAGGGGTTAAACAGGAAAAAACTTTTATTTAATGGTTGGGACTACGGTACATGAATACTTTGACACAGTTCTATAAGGCATATGCATAATTACAGTTCCTGTTTCGTGATCATAGACGCAATAACTACGATACAATACTCGAGTGCGGGATGGGGAACGTACGGCACATCGTAAAATTTGCCCGCACATCTACACTTACACCCACGTTAATATAACCCCCTCCCCTCTACACTAAACTATGTCCAGGATGTGCAGGATCAGGGTACATGCTCACCATGGGCGATTACTGAGGTTACTGGCTGGTCGTGCTGCTTCCTCCGATTAGGTGGCTGTGGAAGGGTCGTCAGCGGTCGTCTTGGTCTTTCGGGTGGTCCCGGGGGTTCCCTCGCCCAGGGGTCCTACTGCTTTCCTTTTCTTTCCACGTGGCGGGGACTCCAGCCGGAGTGTGTGTCACACTAGACACCGTGTACTTTTTAAGCGCTGTCCTGTGTCCTCTCTCTCTCTCCGCAAGTCTCCAAATTTGTTCAGTGACTCCTTCTGTGTCTCCCTCCTTTTTCCTTTCTTAAACCCAAAAATCGTGGCCAGTTATTCTAATCCTGACCCGTCCTATCTCCGGCCAGATCTCGGGATCTCTTTGCTTACAAGATGGGTTTCGAGCTCTATTTTTGTTCTGCATTATGTCCAGGAGTACCGGTGATGGCTAGACGGTCTGTTAATTTGTTTCTCGATAAGAGGTGATGGGTTTAACTGGTTTTCCCATCACCGGCCAGGTAGGTTTCTATGGGCTATTGTGCTCCCTTAACGAGATTAACTATGTAGGTCGGCTTGAGGCATTGTGATGCCTGCTGATGTCAGCGCCCCATGTCTGGACTTCGACCTCGTTTTGGGGGTTTCTGCACGGCCAATATCCATCTATTGTTCAGGCCGTGACTTTGCAGAAACCCAGAGACTGGGCTGTGCGGTTTCACTTTTGTGGCTGGTCACGAGGTCATGCGGCCATCTTGGGCCCCACTGATTGTGACATCCCTTGTTAAAACTGACCGCAGCTTTTCTCTCTCTCAGTCCCAGTCCCGTATAAAAAATGTCCAAAATGCAGCTCTTTGGTTTTGTTGATTGTAGCATGAGGGAAAACTTCTCAAATCTTACAGTGCCACTGTGGGAAATTATTATTAGAGCATTGATAACCGATTGTTGTGGAGTCTGCTCCATTTTTGATATTCTGGTGTAAGCAAAATGAAGGTGGTCATTTCATAACACATGACCAGGATACGTAACGCAATTCTCAACTAAATAAATGAGCTGTTAAGCTTGGTCCAGCAGTGTGAAATTTCATTAAATATAGTTGTACTGTGTCACCAGTACAGCAACACATTTTTTAGACCCATTGACCCATTGAACTTGTTCTTTCATTTTAATATTCATGGCAATTTCTGGTCTCATTCCCCTTCATGTTTCATAGCTGTTCATGTAAAATAATTACTTACTTGGGAATTATGTCTCACAAAAGCACTGTATAACAATAGCAGAACCACTTTGCTGTTATATTTTATGTCCTCCTGAAGACTTTAACCTTTTCGATGGCATTTTTTGTCTTCAAACTTGTTATTTATGACACATGCCCTTCTGAATTCATCTTGCACATTTATTGCACTTTCCTTCCAATTTAATTGCAATTGTCAATCTAAATTAGTTTGATGAATGCAGTTAATTCATATAGGTGTGATAAAAGGTGTGTGACATTCGTAAAAGTAGCCATTATTTCAATATTGGGGAGATGATTTCCATCAATGTATTCAAAATAAAAAGCTATTTTTATCATAATAACTTTGCTCTATTTTTGGAGTGCTGAAATAGGGAATTACAAACCAATTTGGCTATCACCTCATTTTAATTAGCTCTCTGCCTCTTATGCAGTCTGAAATCTGTGTGCTCATGCACTATTTATTCGTTGTGACCACAATAACACGCTTCATGATTAATCTGTCCATCAACAGGAAATTAGCCACATTAACTTTACATACCAATATTCACTTTGATTTTCATACTTTATTAGATATGGTGGAAGCTTGAATAGTCACACTGTCAACATGCTACAACTCCAATTAATTCAAAGTGGGAGGTTACCATCGGTCATCATGAATCATTTTAGCGAGGACATTTCCAACAGTGGGAGAGTCTATGTCTAGAGGTCATAGCCTCAGAATTAAAGGGCGGTCCTTTTAGGAAGGATAAGAGAAGGAATTTCTTTAGTCAGAGGGTGGTGAATCTGTGGAATTCTTTGCCACAGAAGGCTGTGGAGGACGTCAATGGATATTTTTAAGGCAGAGATAGATAGATTCTCGGTTAGTATGGGCTAGTATGGGGAGAAGGCAGGAGAATGGGGTTAGGAGGGAGAGATTAATCAGCCATGATTGAATGGCAGAATAGACTTGATGGGCCGAATGGTCAAATTCTGATCCTATTATTTATGACATAACCTTATGACCTTCACTTTCTGGAAGATCTTTTGTTTGAGCGCTGATGGAAATCCCATACTCTTGAAGACTTACCCCATGCTATAGAACGATCTAATTTAGTACATGCAGTGTATAACCCATAATTATTCATTATTGCTAACAGTGGGAGTAACATCCTCTGGTGGTTTAAGCTGAATCTTGTCTTCTGGCCTACAGTGAATCCCGCAACACCTGCAAGAGTTTTTGCTTTCTCATTGTCATTAATGGATTCTTATTGTGATATCCCCATGGTCACTTTGCTGTAAACTTTTGGCATCCAGATATTTCCTGGGAAATGTCACCCAGTATATATGGACACAAGTTATGCTACATGAAGACATTCCGCACTAATTTCACTAGAGAGGACGACAGAGAAAATATTTTAACAGATGACATTTTAGCCACTTCAATGCGTAAGTAACGAGCACATAATCTTGAACACAATTTTCAAGAAGGGCTGAACTATTGGTGGCATCTTTTGAATGAGGCTTTAATCGAGTTTCACTGTACCATAATTGGTACATGTGACAATAAACTGACCTTGAAACCTTGAAATATAGGTTCTGCTACATACATCTCCTCTGATTGAAAGTGTGATCTTATAGTTATTTAGTTTTGAGATACAGCACAGAAACAAGCAATTTGGCCCACCAAGTCTGCGCCAACCAACAATCACCCCATACACAAGTTCTATCCTACAATTTACAGAAGCCAATTAATCTGCAAACCTCACATCCATGGAATGTGGGAGGAAACCGGTGCACCCAGAGAAAACCCACATGGTCCCAGGGAGAACATGCAAACTCCGAATAGACAACACCCGTAGTTAGGATCAAACCCAGGTCTCTGTTGTTTTCAAAGGAGAGTCAGGGACCGTTAATAGACTACATTTCCCCATTTATGTGCCAGCAGAATTGGGATACCTGTGCAAGCAGGTGCAAACGTGGAGATTCCCAAACTTCCTGATGGCTGTTACCCTGTATTTCACAGGTTAGTCGATTCATCATGGAGAAAGTGGAAGTGGTTTCCCTCTGCTTCATATATTCACCAAAGCACAGAGAAAGCCTGGCCGAGAACCACCATAGAAATTTCCACAAATTAGATTTACTTTTACAAGGCAAGGACCATTAGACTGGTTATCAGATCTAGCTTGTGACCAAGCTTGTTGCTGTCTTACTCTGTCTGGGGCAGGGCACTGATCACACTGGTTCGTTCCAACCTCAAGGCAGTGGACAAAGTCTCCGAGGAGATTACATCTAAACAGCATCCCACCACAGCTCTCCCTGAGATTTATTTGCTTTGTCACAAGGCTGTCCAGGATATTAACCATTTTAAAATGTCTCTGACTCTGTCTCTGACCTTCAGTGACAAGTACAAAAAAATAGAAATATTAAATAATTAAACCAAACTGAAATAGCTTATATTTTTTCACAAATAATTTGTCACCTATCCTGTCCTGGAATCTTGCTTAGAAATCAATGAGATTTCCCATTCTGTGCCAGGAATGAGCTGCTGTGAGGCCCGGATAATTCCCCATAAGGATTCCCCATACAATCCTGAGCAATCCCTGCAAGACTATTTCCTGCTGTTCGACTCCAAGTCGAATCTGGCAACAGCGACAAATGAGTCACCATCTATTAGTCAATAATTCTAGGACTTTTACATTCACCAGTGCATGTGGGGATATCCAAGACTGACTGAAGTTTCGCCAGAAGAAGCTGTTGAGTTCTATTAGAACCACCAGTTCAGTCAAGCAAGTTCTGTCCTAATCTGTGCCTTATGCTTTTGAAAATATTGATTGAAAGACACAGCATGGAAACAGACCCTCTCGTCCACGCTGACCATATAACCATATAACCATATAACAATTACAGCACGGAAACAGGCCATCTCGGCCCTACAAGTCCGTGCCGAACAATTTTTTTTCCCCTTAGTCCCACCTGCCTGCACTCATACCATAACCCTCCATTCCCTTCTCATCCATATGCCTATCCAATTTATTTTTAAATGATACCAATGAACCTGCCTCCACCACTTCCACTGGGAGCTCATTCCACACCGCTACCACTCTCTGCGTAAAGAAGTTCCCCCTCATATTACCCCTAAACCGGGTGGCCATCAATCACCCGTTCATACTAGTTCTATGTTGTCACACTTTCTTATCCATTCCCTACACACTAGGGGCAATTGACAGAGGCCAATAAATTCACGCATCTTTGTGATGTTTCCGGAGACTATATGCTCCATGCAGTTAAGTGGTTACAAACGCTTTGTAAATAATATGGTGTGTGGTGCGTATGTTGGGAAATGTGCATCATTCCATTATTTGGACAGGTACATGCTTCATAGCCAGTGGCAACATGAGACAGAGGAAGATTATAACAAGAAATATGTGCAATGCTGATCTTACGCCCCATCATTTCCATTATGGAACTGAACTCCCAAGTCAACATCCACCTTAAAAACAGATGACTGAATAATTTAGTAAATAGAATGAAAGCCATCCTCTGTCACTCAAGCCGAGCTTACTTTAGTTTAGTTTACAGAATCAGCATCCACGACTGTGCAGTCATATATAAATCTAATTCAATTTTCAAATTCGCAGATGACACCACTATTGTGGGCCGGATATCAAATAATGATGAGACGGAATACAGGAAGGAGATTGAGAACCTCATGTCCTGGTGTCGAGACAACGGCCTTTCTCTCAATGTCAGCAAGACAAAGGAGATAGTGATCGACTTCAGGAAGTGAAACGGTACACATACCCCAGTTTGCATTGACCGTGTTGAAATAGATATGGCCAAAAACGTCAAATTCCTGGGTGTCAAAATCATCAACAACTTCTCCTGGACCCATATTGAAGCAACAACCTAGAAAACACACCAATGCCTCTCCTTCCTTAGAAGGCTTAGGAAGTTTGGCATGTCCCCAACAACTCTCACCAACTTCTACAGATGCACCATAGAAAGCATTTTATCAGGATGCATCACAGCTTGATTTGGGAACAGCTCCATCCAAGACAGCAAGAAATTGCAGCAAATTGTGGACGCAGCCCAGGCCATCACACAAACCAACCTCCTTTCTAATGACTCAATTTCTACCTCACGCTGCCTTGGCCAGTAGCATAATCAAGGACAAATCGCACCCTGGCCACATCCGCTTCCCCCTTATTCCATCAGGCAAAAGGGAGAGAAGTGTGAAAATGTACACTACCAGGTTCGGGGACAGTTTCTTTCCAGCTGTTATCAGGCAACTGAATCATCCTCCCACAACCAGAGAGCAATGCTGAACTGCTATCTACCTCTCTGATGACCCTTGGACTATCCTTGATCGGACTGCTAGCTTGATCTTACACTAAACGTTATTCCCTTATCATGTAGGGGCAATTTACAGAGGCCAGTTAACCTACAAACTCACACATCTTAGGGATGTGGGAAGAAAACAAGAGCACCCGTTGAAACACATGTGATCACAGGGAGAATGTGTAAACTCCACACAGACAGCACCTGAGGTCAGGATCGAACTCGGGTATCTGGCATTGTGAGGCAGCTGCTCTACCAGCAGTGCCACTGTGCCGCCCTTCGGGAAGAAACTGAATTTCTAAACTTAATATCTGTCCAGGCACTCGTGATTCACAATTTTCTTTGTTTCTGTACAGCATTAAAGACCATATTCTGTCATACTGACATTATACTGAGTCACTATTAATATGATGGCCCTCCATTATCCAAGTTTGTATTATTTGCAACATGTTTATTCACAATAGCTTTAAGAATTAATGTTGCAGGTATCTTTGTGGAAGAATATCTAGATAAGAGTAGTCATGTTATAAATATATTTAAAGAAAATACAGAAAGAGATAAAGAAACATTAAATATAAAAAGAGAATGAGTTTTTGTAAGTCAAGAAAGGATCTAGCACAGATAAAAAATAATGGAAACTGTGCCCAAAAAACATACAAATAAACCGTGGCAGGTAGTGGTAGTTGGATACAAAGCTACTGTAGAAGATCCCCACTGGGAGAATAGATAGTGCTGCCATAGCTGTACCTGCTTCCATTGAGATGACGAAAAAAGATGTTGAATTAAAGCAGAAAAAGAAGGATTATAACAAATGTGTAGAAAGAAACTGCAGATGCTGGTTTAAATCGAAGATAGATACAAAAAGCTGGAGAAACTCAGCGGGCCAGGCAGCATCTCTGGAGAGAAGCAATGGGTGACATTTCGGGTTGAGAGCCTTCAGCCTGAAGAAGGGTCTTGACCCGAAACGTCACCCCTTCCTTCTCTCCAGAGATGTTGCCTGGCCCGCTGAGTTACTCCAGCTTTTTGTGTCTATTTTAGGATTAAAATAAATATCAGGTACAGAATCCACACGATAAATGAAGTAGGGCACAGAGTAAAGAGAAAAGGGAAAAATCATAAATAAGACAGATGAAGAAAGGAATGTGAAAAAAGATTTATGCATAATGTTTAAAGAAAATGTAAAAAGTATTTATATAGTATAAAGGTGGCAAAAAGATAGTTAAATAAATAATGAGGCGACTTTAAGACAAAATGCAAATATTCTCATGGGCACAGAGGAAACAACAGAGGCACTGAATGAGAAGTTTGCATTTGTCTTTAAAAGTAAAAGACAAAGTCACTCTTGTGGTAAAGATGAAAGATTGGATGTTTTGGACTTGATAAAAATTAGCACAAACAAGGGTCTGAATGGACATGTTATTTATTAACAAGTCACCTTGTCAGCAGCAATAACCCATATTTATATAGAGCCCGTAACATAGGGAAACACATCAATGGCGGCGGGTAAACAATTGATGTTAGATACTCCCTCAACTTTCAACAAGTATCCAGATGAGCATCTCAATATGGACCAAGTGCCAGTAAATGGGGTTTATATAGATAGGCCCCCATGGGAATGGTGGGCTGATGGGCCTGTTTCTCAGCTGTATGACTCTATGGCTATTTACATGGAGTCATGTTGCTGATATTAAGACAGCAGACCAAATAGTTGGTAACAGAATTGGATTTCAAGCCAAGATAGATGAGGCTGAAGATCAGGAAATGCAGAGTTTAGGACCCAGGCAACTAAAAATGTTGTCTCTAAAGGTCTAAGATTTTTCTTCAGCATAGTCTTTCTCCTTGCCCCTGTTTCTTTTTTGGCTTCTTCAGTTTGCATTTTGTCATATGATCTACATGAGCTTTTTGCTCAAACAATTTCCATTAAGGCAACTGATAGAGGAACCTGGAACATGCATACAATATCTGCATAGTCAAGAACTGTGTTCAATCTCAATGTTCCTGTGGTACACAACATTGCAGTCACTTTCTTCCATCTGCTTGTCCTCAGCAGCAATTTAAAAAACCATAAGCATTCCATCTGATTATTTACAAAACTCTTGAAGTTGGCAACCAGGCGTGCCATATAAAACATTACGTCTAATCCACATTGTCTTTGCAAAGTATCTATACCACTTGTAGGCAGTAGATTTATTAAACTCAGCAACACACATGAATCTTTAAAACTCAAATATTTGTGCTACTTTAGCATTCACAGTCATCAAGGCAAAACTGCATACGTACGATTCTTTGTTTAAGAAGGAACTGCTGGAAAATCGAAGGTACACAAAAATGCTGGAGAAACTCAGCGGGTGCAAAGCATCTGTGGAGCGAAGGAAATAGGCAACGTTTCGGGCCAAAACCCTTCTTCAGTCTGAAGAAGGGTTTCGGCCCGAAACGTTGCCAATTTCCTTCGCTCCATAGATGCTGCTGCACCCGCTGAGTTTTTCCAGCATTTTTGTGTACCTATGTACAATTCTTGTTTAGTTCAGAATAATTTAGAAATACAATGTGGAAACAGGCCCTTCGGCCCACCAAATCTGTGCCAACCAGCGATCCCTGTACACTAACGCTCTCACTCTAGCACACTAGGAACAATTTTTGCCGCAGCCAATTAATCTACAAATCGCACATCTTTGGAGTGTGGGAGGAAACCGGAACACTCAGAGAAAACCTATGAGGGTCACAGGGAGAACATACAAACTCCGTACAGACAGCACCCACAGTCAGGATCGAACCCGGGTCTCTGGCGCTGTAAGGCAGCAACTACCGCTGCGCCACTGTGCCACTCTTAATTGTGTCACCTCAACATTAATTTGCTCTTTCCTTTGAGCACAGTACAAATTTCCACCAGAAACTAAGGAGTTACAGAATGCAATTTGGAACGGCAAAAGCATGTTGGCACATAAAGTTTCACACCAAAGCAAATTTTGCTGTGAGATAAAACTGCATGGTGCTCAATAATTAATGTCAGGTGGCCTGAGGATGATGTAATCAATCCAAAAAAAAGTTATGAAAGCAATAAATTATTGCCTATTATTAAATGTTGTTCTCAATTAAATCAACAATTGGCTTTTGCAATAATGGTGGGAAGGTAATATATTAATTAATGCAACAGTAAATATTGGAAATGAAGTGCTCTGTTATTGATTGCACAGTTTCTAAACGTTGACTGAAAACGTTGACTGAAGAAGTCCATGGAACAGACGCTGGCATGTTGTAATAGTTGTTAACAAGCTGCACACATGTAACACTTCTCATATAATAAATGCCCAAAGCAGCACAGGAAATGGTGGGCATTCAGCAGTTAAAGTAAAGAACTCGCACGAGCTGCCTGAGGTGTGGCTGAAACAGTTGGCTTTCAAAAGTTTACAAAGCTAGGGAAAGATCGTTGAGCCATGTTCAATGGATGCAGGGCATTCATGACTGAAGCATCTGCGTTTAGATCGGAAAGAGAGCAAAATAAATAATAGACTTGAGCCAGAGAATACTAATATTTATGACAATGGGAAAACAAAGATTGCTGGATGAACAAATTAAAAAATGGGAATATTGAAATTAATATAAGGAGATATAAGACTACAGATGTTCATGAAGAACGATGGGATAGAAATGAAAAATCTATACATGATTAAGACAAGTGATAAGTTATTAAGTTTTGCTTTATTGCTGTCACATGTGCCAAGGTACAGTGAAAAGGTTTGTTTTGCATGTTATCCAATCAGATCAGATAATACTATATACAGTAGGTGCATCATCACCAGTCACTTGACGCACTGCATGAGGACAGATATCAGATAGTCATTAAGGCTATTGTATATACTTTAAGGCTACATTACTTTACATTAAGGCTATATACTTTATACTTTGAAGCTGGTGGGGAGCTGAAAATGTAGTAGTGAGCGGATAAAGAGATCTATGAATATCTGTCAGCTAATTCACTCAGGTCCTGAGGATATGGTTAGAGACTCCATCCAGAGCAGTTGCATTCTCAGGAAGGCTGATCTTATGTCTTCCTTAGTAACCGTTTGTACAGGCGTACCCAAAACTGGTGGGGTGGGTAATGTTCCTCCACCGATCTTCCATTCAAAGTGGGTGTAGAATGCATTGAGCTCATCAGGGGTAGACCTATCATTGCAACAATATTACCCACTTTGCTTTTTAGCCCGTTATAGTGTGCAAGCCTTGCCACAATCTACGGGTGCCAGTGTCATTGCCCAGGACTCCAGGCTGGTCCTCTTCGCATTCTTAATGGATCTAGAAAGGTCATAGATGGATTTCTTGTACCGCTCAAGAGTAGGGTATTGGTTTATTATTGTCACATGTACTGAGATACAGTGAAAAACATTCAAGAAAACAGTGAGTTAGAAATGCTGGTGGCGATACTCTAAATGTTGGAGTCAATACCCTGGAAAAAATGATGATTAAGTAATTACAAATGTAAGAAATATAGTCAAATTAAATATGTATTTATTAATATTGTATTATTGGTATTGGTTTATTATTATCAAGAGTACTGAGATACAGTGAGAAGCCTGTGTTTGCATGCTATCCAATTAAATCAGATAATAAGTTTTTATAGATATGTGAAGAGAAAAAGATTAGTTAAAACAAATGTAGGTCCCTTGCAGTCAGAAACAGGTGAATTGATCATGGGGAACAAGGACATGGCAGACCAATTGAATAACTACTTTGGTTCTGTCTTCACTAAGGAAGACATAAATAATCTGCCAGAAATAGCAGGGGACCGGGGGTCAAATGAGATGGAGGAACTGAGTGAAATCCAGGTTAGTCGGGAAGTGGTGTTAAGTCAATTGAAAGAATTAAAGGCCGATAAATCTCCAGGGCCAAATAGGCTGCATCCCACAGTGCTTAAGGAAGTAGCCCCAGAAATAGTGGATGCATTAGTGATAATTTTTCAAAACAATTTTTTGCGATCTTGGGCAGAGCTGTTCCCAAATCAAGCTGTGATGCAGCACGATAGTATACTTTCCACAGCGCATTTGCAGAAGGTATAGGAGCCGTTGAAAACATGCCACACATCCTCACATCTTAAGAGGCAGAGGCTTCGATGAGCTCTCTCGGGCATAGTTTCAATGTGGTTGGTCGAGGACAGATAGTTGGTGATGTTTATGCCTAGGAACCTGAAGTACTTGACCATTTGCACTTCAACACTATTGATGCTGATTTGCCCATTTACTCCACCATGTTATATGGTCATATGGTCATAAGGTCATAAGGTCATAAGGAAGGTCAGAAGGGATAGGAGTAGTTTAGTTTAGTTTAGTTTAGAGATGCAATGCGGAAACAGGCCCTTCGGCACACTGACACCGACCAGCGATCTGTGCACATTAACACACCCCCACTAGGGACAATATTTACATTTACCAAGCCAATCAACCTACAAACCTGTACGTCTTTGGAGTGTGAGAGGAAACCGAAGATCTCGGAGAAAACCTACACAGGTCACGGGGAGACCAAACAAATTCCATACAGACAGCACCCGTAGTCAGGATCGATCCCGGGTCTCCAGCGCTGCATTCGCTGCGCCAACAAGTCTGCTCCGCCTTTCAATCATGGCTGACCTGTCTCTCCCTTCTCCATTCTCCTTCCTTCTCCCCATTACCTCTGACACCTGTACTAATCAAAAATCTATCTATCTCTGCCTTAAAATTATCCGCTGACTTGGCCTACACAGCCTTCTGTGGCAAAGAATTCCACAGATTCACCACCCTCTGACGATAGACATTTTTCCTCATCTCCTTCCTAAAAGAATGTCCTTTAATTCTGAGGTTATGACCTCTAGTTCTAGACTCCCCCATTAGTGGAAACATCCTCTCCACATCCACTCTATCCAAACCTTTCACCATTCTGTATGTTTCGATGAGGTCTCCCCTCAATCTTCTAAACTCTGCCTAGTGCCAACAGACGCTCATGATAGGTTAACCCACTCATTCCTGGATCATTTTTGTAAACTTCCTCTGGACCCTCTCCAGAGCCAGCACATCCTTCCACAGATATGGTGCGTAAAATTGCTCACAATATTCCAAATGTGGCCTTACCAGCGCCTTAGAGAGCCTCAACATTACATCCCTTTTTTTGTATACAAACCCGCTTAAAATAAATGCTAGCATTGAGTTTGCTTTCTTTACTACTTATTCGACTTGCAGATTAATTTTTGGGGAATCCTGCACCAGCACTCCCAAGTCTCTTTACATCTCTGATTTCTGGATTCTCACCCCATTTTAAAAAATAGTCTGCACCTTTATTCCTCCTATCAAATTGCATGACTCCACTCTTTGCTACACTATATTCCATCTGCCACTTCTCTGCCCACTCTCCCAACCTGTCCAAGTGCTTCTGCTGAGTCCCTGCTTTCTCTACACTATCGGACCTTCCACCTATTTTCATATCATCCGCAAACTTTGCCACAAAGCCTTCAATCCCCTCGTCCAAATTATTAAGATATAATGTGTTTGAGTAGCGGCCCAGCATCAAGCCCTGCTGAACTCAGCTAGTCACCGACAGCCAACTAGAAAAAGCCCTGCTATTTACTTCTTCATGGCATGTCCTCACATAATCATCATTTGTTCAGGTGTAGTGACTCCAACTGTGTCCCACCAACATCTCTACCACATATTACACTTCATCTCTCCAGTCAAAACTTGATTAATTTAATATTCCCTGCATTAGGTGCTTATAAACCGCTACTTAAGGTTATGTCCACCTGTAGATAGTTCATGCGTAGGAAGGAACTGCAGATGCTGGTTTAAACTGAAGATAGACACAAATAGCTGGAGTAACTCAGCGGATCAGACAGCATCTCTAAAAGACCAAAAGTACGACTTAAATGGAAAAAGCAACTGGAGTGAAAGAGCAATAATTCTACGTTAGTTTTTGTCTACAAGAATGCCAGATAAAAACAATGGTTAATTATTGGATTGTTTAGTACTAACTGATTTCAGAACAGTGGAATCCAAAGTGACTTCAGGTGATTTAAGTGTTGATAGTATGCCCATCGAGGTTGGCTGCAGAGGTTTTGCAGGGCAATCGCTCTACAAAGCCTTGAGTGCACTGGGCATCAACGGAGTGGCAAGGAGAAGGGCCATCAAGAACACCACGGAGGCAGCGGGGAAGGCCTCGAGATGACTCTGGATCAGGAGAGGAGGTCCATGGGGGGGAGCGAATGCCACCTGAACACAAGTCGTGGTCTGATCAACCATGGCTGGGTCGCCTGGGTGAGTGTGTCTGATGTTGAAAGACCCGAAACACCCAATGACCCCAGGTTACATCACTGATGATGTGTTCAGGAGCATCAATAGATGTATTTGTATCAATTTCTGAATGAATTTGCAGCCATTGTAAATTCCTGCTTGTAATCCACCTTGAGACATCTTAAATTTGACCAGCATGAGACATGCTCAAAAGAACATAAATAAAGGGCAATGATCAGCTTTGCTTGTGGCAATATAAATTGGAGCTCATATCCCCATGTATTGACAGCCACGGAATAGTAACAAAGCTAGAAGCATGTCTTGTGACATTTTTGCTCTGCTCATGATCAACATAAGCATTCTGCTGACCTTGGTATATCTCACACGGAACAGACTGTACTCTGTTCAAATACCCCTTAAAGTACATAGAATGTTTAACAACTAACAGGAAGTGTTTATTACAGTATTTAGCTGCTTTTAATGCCTGGCTCAGTGGTAGTTGGGGCAGCACTCCATTACCGCAGGCATCCAGGCCGGCATGGCATGCTGCACTGTAGCCAATGTAGCTGTGAGAAAGCAGGTCGCATAGTATTGTTCAGTATCTAATTTATATATGTACCTCCCAGAGTTTGGTGATTACATCTTGAACAGCATTAATTAACTGTTCCTTTTCCCCCAGTGAGTAGCTGCTGCTGAGCCACCTTCTGGAATTGCTGGAGTGTTTCTAGTAGAGGTTCTTCTCTAATGCAGTACAGTTAGGGGGGGAATGGGGTTCCAGGATTTAGACCTAATAACAATGATGAAAGGGCAAAGTATTTTCAAATTAGGATGATGTGTGACTTGGAGGGGAACCTACTAATGGTGCTTCCATGCACCCATTGGCCCTGGAGTTTCTCAGTGATAGTGGTCACAGGTTTAGAAATAACCCACCTGAGTAACTGCAGTGTGTTTTGTAAATGGTGCAATTAAGCCAAGGGGTATCTATGGTGAATTAATTAAAACATGACGTATGTGGTCCTGGATGGTATCACACCTCTTGGGTATAATTGGAGTAGCACTTATCCAAACAGGTGGAGAATATTCCTTTGCACAACACATGTCCAGTAGAACATTGGAAGCTTCATGGTGTCTGGAAATGAATCATTTGCTTCATATACCCAGCCTCCAATAATCCTGTACTGGTCAATGGTGACATCCAAGATAGTGGGGAGCTCAGTGACGGCAATGCTGGTGAATATAAAGGATAGGTACACAAACTCTTGTAGTAATTGGTAATAGTCATAAATATTACTTGTCACTTATCCGTCCATACTTGAATTTGTCCAAATTATAGTTTTCCAAGATTCAAGAGAGTTTATTGTCATGTATCCCAGATAGGACAATGACATTCTTGCTTTGACCATACTTGAATTTGTCCAAACAATAGCTTTCTGAGGAATTGAAAATGAATTAAGGATATTCAAGAAGGAACTGCAGATGCTGGAAGATCGAAGGTACACAAAATTGCTGGAGAAACTCAGCGGGTGCAGCAGCATCTATGGAGCAAAGAAAACAGGCGACGTTTCGGGCCGAAACCCTTCTTCAGACCGGTTTCGGCCTGAAACGTCGCCTATTTTCTTCGCTCCATAGATGCTGCTGCACCCGTTGAGTTTCTCCAGCAATTTTGTGTACCTATGAATTAAATATTGTTTAGTCATGATGGAGTTTCCCAGCTTCTTACCTTATAGAGAAAGGAAGGTCATCAATGAAGCAATTGAAGATGGTTGAGCCTAGAACACTGCCCTGCAGGATTCCAGCAGTAATGAGCAGGGGGTGCAATGATTGGATTCCAATAACTACATCTTTGCTGAGGTTAAATACCAACTATTAGAGTGTTTTACCATTGATGTCCATTGACTTCAGTTTTACTAAGACTCCTTGATAATACACTGCTGTTAGCTTGGGTATCAAGACTAGTCAATGTGGAGACACAAGAGACTGCAGTTGCTAGTTTACAAAATAAAAGCTAAAATTATTGGAATAATTCAACAGATCAGACAGCATTTCTAGAGGACATAAGGCGACCTTTCGAGTCAGGAGCAATCTGAGAGAAGGGTACCGACACGAAACGTCACTTAACAATATCCTCCAGAGATGTTGCCTGACGTACTGAGTTACTCCTGTTTTTGTTTATATTTTACAGTTGATCTCTAGTGGCATAGAGGCCAACTTGCATAAGAATACATTTGATACAAGTTTTTACAACATTTATTTTTAGTTTAGTTTAGTATAGAGAAACAGCCCAGAAACAGGCCCTACAGCCCACCCAGTCCGTGCTGACCAGCGATCCCCGTACATTAGTAATATCCTGCACACTAGAGACAGTTTACCATTGTTACTGAAGCCAATTAACCTACAGATCTGTACGTCTTTTGAGTGTGGGAGGAAACTGGACATAGGAAAAATCCACGGGATCACGGGGAGAATGTACAAACTCCATACAGACATTAACCCTATTCAGAATCAAACCCGGGTCTCTGGCGCTGTAAGGCTGCAATTCTACCGCTGTGCCACTGTGTCACAGTAATTGAGATAAGCTATTTAAAAAATAAAATCCTGTTTTATTTAATTGAAGAGGTGGCATAGTAGCACAACTGGTAGGTCTAGCACTTACTCTTAATCTCAGGCACTATCTACATGGAGTTTCAATTTGTGACCATGTGGGGCTGTTCCAGATGCACCACTCTCCTCCAACATCCTGATGACACAGGTATCTGTAAGTCAATTGACAACTGTAGATCTACCTCTTTGATGTTCCTCGGCTTTACCTTGCACTAAACGTTATTCCCTTATCGTGTACCTATGCACTGTAAATGGATTGATTGTAATCATGTATTGTATTTCTGCTGACTGGTTAGCATGCAGCAAAAAGCTTTTCACTGTACCTGCTCTTTTGAAGGTGCCACAATTTGCCCTGCATGCTAAATACCTTTAGAGTTCTGATGTTTTACGGCTCTAAAAAATGGGAGCTCCGGCTTCCAGGCAAATGAGTTGTATTGAAAATATTTTTTTAAAGTAAAAATGTAGAACATGATGAGAACATGATGTAAGAATGCAATGAAGCCTGCGATATTCTATGGGAGCAAATGGTACTTTGTTCTTAATGATGTGCAATGTTGAAGATTGGAGTAACGTTTTTATGCGAGCAACTGTCCACAACATACTGTTGTTGCTGCCTCTCGTACTGCTTGAAACTCTCTCTGATGAGAAAAGCATGCATAGTGACATGATGTCTTTCACACGTTGTGAAAGACCAAGAAAGCACAAATTTTACAGAAACAAACTTGAATGAACTCCTTTAGAGAAGTTTAGGGAATGCCCAATGAGATCTGGTTCTTCATGGTTTATATTCAGTTTGCTCTGGAAAGCATCGCATGATAAGCGCTGTCAAGACACATTCAACTAATCCAGTTTTCATTCGCAAACAGCTAATTATGACATTCGAGCAATGATATCATCAGTAACATTAAGAAGAAAGGAATGCAATGTATTTATAAATTGGCAATGATAGCAAGGTTAAAATAACTGTTCCTAAACATTTCCATACAGCCTTAGACATTCTTCTCTTTTTTATGCCGGTTGGTAAACATGATGCCAGCAGTTACTTTCTCATTGTGCACAAGCTGAGTGGACTTTTCTTTTCATTCAATGATAATATTTTCAAAGATCAATCATGAAGGCAAATATTAGTGGTAGTGTAATGTTGTGGTCGCGGTGTTGTATTATCTTATTTTGAAACTATGTTGCTGTTGCCATTGCTATGATATGCCATTGAGTGACACACGTTTTGCACTCCATACTGACTTCATTTGAGCAGAGCACAACAGAGCAGTGCAGAGTAGAAGCCATTAAAAGTAAACCACAACACAAAGTGCTGTTCAGCGTTAGTTTTTGCCAGTTGGTGCCTTCATCTCACAGAAAACTCTTACCTAGAGCTGACTCGGTTTTAGTATGTCTGCCATGTAGTTCAAACCAAGGAGCTGACGTTCTGATACTTTGACTATGTACTTCTCCGCATTTATGCCAGTTTTTCTGGTCTTCTCCGTTGCTTTGTGGAGGTTGTGGTCATGGACTTTGTCATCTTGTCCAAAGATCCGTCATCCGCTATCCCAACTGCTCCTTTGCAGTCATGGCAGATCTCATCTCCCTTTGTTGGAAGGCATTTTGGCTCACCAGATCAAATGGGAGGTGTTGAAATCAGTATTTTCCAAAGGGATGACTATTTGTTGATATTGATATTCTAATATCCGTGTTTGGTGTCCAACTTGGTGAACACCTTGGCTCCAGTGAATGAAGGAGTCATTTCTTTAACAGTAGGTGTGGGGTAATGATCCCTCTTTAAACTCCTGTTAAGATCACAAAGATCAAGACATATCCTCAACCTGCCATTGGGCTTTTCTTTCACTATAATGGAGTTGACACAATCTGTTGGTTTGTCAACTTTGGCAATTGCTCCTTTCTTTTCCATTGTTTCCAACTCACTTTTGAGTTTGTCTTTCAGTTCAAATGGAATTCTCCGTGCAGGATTGATGACTGGTTTCACTGTCGGATCCACGGCACTGTGGTGCTCATAGTCCTCAAAGCAGCTAATGGTGTCATCAGGGCAATCGGGATACATTGTCATGTTATCATCTCTGTTTCTGATCGGAGGTTGCTCAATAAGAAGTATTTTTCATCCATTTGCTGTGCAGATGACAGTGTGTCAGTGATCTTGCAGGGTAGGGATATGAGGTCTAAGTCATGGCACGCACACAGTCCGCACATTGCCGGCCTTAGGAGGTGCGGAGCCAATTGGGAACAATTTTCATAGAAATATAAATAAATAATTATAAATGAATCACATGTCGTGAGTAATACGAATCAGTCGGCTTTAAAAAATCTTAAACCGCGCATGCGCAGATTGTTCTCTCCGTAAAAATAAAAAGAATAAATAAAGTAACAATTCAATTTGCCCAAGGCTTCCAAATATCCTTCTTTCTGAATTACTGAATGGGTGGGGGGGTGGAGGGTGACGGCAGGTGGAAAGATGGTGGGGAAAATGGGAGCACACCGGGACAACATGAATCAGTTGTCATCTTATTGAATGACAAAACTAGTTCAAGGGACCAATTGGGGTGTGGAGAGTCTAGCCAGGGGTAAAGTTGCGGGGAGAGCAGGAGCGTTGAGAAGGAGGGGGTCGGGTTCATGCCAGTAACTCACTCACTCACCGCTGCCGTGGCGCTCTGGACGCAGAGCCACCGCATTGTGGCCGGGGAGGGAAGCAACACGCATGGCTACGAGTGGCCAACATCACCGGACAGCGGAACCGACTGCCATCTCAGCGCCTTCTGTCGGCCCGCTCACCTCTGGCAGTGCTCTCCATCTGAACAGTGAGGGGACCAGCTCAAGAGCAAAGATCATAGAGCGGAGTGGGTCAGCGGGTGATGGATAACATCACAGCGGGCGGTGGAGCTTACTCCTGTGTCAGCGCGAACAAGGAATCAATTGAGGTTACTCGCCCTGACATATGGAGTAAGCTCCACTGCCCGCTGTCCTGTTATTCATCGCCCGCTGACCCGCTCTTGAGCTGGATGATCCCCGACCGCTTCCTTCTCAACGCTCCTGCCCTTCCCGTAACTTTATCCCTGGACAGACTACCCACACATTATGAAAGGAACTCTCCTCTCTCCCCCCCCCTCCAACAGCGCTGTCCTTTTACAGCCGTTTCCCACTTTACAGCCGCTTCCCATCAGCTGCTAGCAATGATGGATAGATTTGGCTATCCCTCAGTGCAGCAACATCGTTCTTGATGTTGCTGTACTGAGAGATAACGAAGTCTATCTTTCTTGGCTAACAACCTAACCTTCGGCCTCCAAGATGCAGGTACATTTTCTAGCAATGTTACAAACTTTTGAGATTTTAAAATTCAAGTCTGTAATTAATTCCATCAGATAAGCATAAAAAGAAGTAATTTGACACCTAATTCACTTTTATATCTTCAGTATTAAAAAAGTTATGGCCATTTTCATACTCGGAAATTAGCATCTTGTTCCCTATTACTTTTCCATTGACTTAACACAAAAGCTGTGATCGAGAAGTTAAAAGCCCATAACTTTCTTAAAAATTAAGAGAACTGAATGAAATTTCCAGTTAGTAGTAAAGTAAACTTTATTGTCAATTCAAATAATGTGACAAGTAGTTACACAGAGAATTGAAATTGCGTTTCCCCATACTCCAAATGTGCAAGTAATATTTATAACACAGACAGACTATATAGCAATAACAATAGACAGGCCATATACATTATATAAAATATTCACAGTGTGCCAGAGTGTAGTAAACTTTTGAGGTATGTTATTAAGGTGCAATAATAAAAGGTGCAATATAGAAAAGTGCAAATGGCATACTGCAGACATTGAATTAAAGTTATTTTGACAGTCAATTGGTCTTAGTTTGTATAATGTCCATGGAATTTTCTTGAGTGTGTTGAGTAGTCTAATAGCCTGAGGAAAAGCTGTTTTTGAATCTGGTGGTTTTGCTCCACATGCTGCGGTAGCGCTTGCCGGATGGTAGGAGGGTGAACAGTTTGTGTGCTGGGTGTGTGGTGTCTTTGATAATATTGGTTGCTCTCTTGCGACAGCGAGATGGGTATAAGTCCTGGATTGCTGGTTGGGGTGATCTGGTGATCTTCTCTGCTATCCTCACCACTCTCTGTAGGGCCTTCTGGTCAGCAGCAGAGCAACTGCCATACCAGACTGAGAGACTGCTGGTAAGAATGCTCTCAATGGCACCCCTGTAAAAAGTGGTGAGGGCAGAAGGGGGGAGGTCGGCTCTCCTCATCCATCGAAGGAAGTGGAGGCGTTGCTGTACTTTCTTGACTAGGGAGATGGTGTTGGCCATGTCTGGTCATCTGTGATGTGCACTCCCAGGAACTTGGTGCTTATTATATGATTGAAGAATTCTGAAACAAATATAATTTCGTAATAAGGCGGATGAGTTGAATGTGCAGATAGCTATTAATGACTATGATATAGTTGGGATCACGGAGACATGGCTCCAGGGTGACCAAGGCTGGGAGCTGAACATCCAGGGATATTCAATATTCAGGAGGGATAGACAGAAAGGAAAAGGAGGTGGGGTAGCGTTACTGATTAGAGAGGGGATTAATGCAATGGAAAGGAAGGACATTAGTTTGGAGGATGTGGAATCGGTATGGGTAGAGCTGCAAAACACTAAAGGGCAGAAAACGCAGGTGGGTGTTGTGTACAGGCCACCTAACAGTAGTAGTGAAGTTGGAGATGGTATCAAACAGGAAATTAGAAATGCGTGCGACAAAGGCAAAACGGTTATAATGGGTGACTTCAATCTACATATAGATTGGGTGAATCAAATTGGCAGGGGTGCTGAGGAAGAGGATTTCTTGGAATGTATGCGGGATAGTTATCTAAATCAACATGTAGAGGAACCAACGAGAGAGCAGGCTATTTTAGACTGGGTATTGAGTAATGAGGAAGGGTTAGTTGGCAATCTTGTTGTACGTGCCCCCTTGGGCAAGAGTGACCATAATATGGTTGAGTTCTTCATTAGGATGGAGAGTGACATTGTTAATTCAGAAACAATGGTTCTGAACTTAAAGAAAGGTAACTTTGAGGGTATGAGACGTGAATTGGCCAAGATTGACTGGCAATTAATTCTAAAAGGGTTGACGGTGGATATGCAATGGAAGACATTTAAAGACTGCATGGATGAACTACAAAAATTGTTCATCCCAGTTTGGCAAAAGAATAAATCAGGGAAGGTAGTACATCCATGGATAACAAGGGAAATCAGGGATAGTATCAAAGCGAAGGATGATGCGTACAAATCAGCCAGAAAAAGCAGCATACCGGAGGACTGGGAGAAATTCAAAGACCAGCAGAGGAGGACAAAGGGCTTAATTAGGAAAGGAAAAATAGATTATGAAAGAAAACTGGTAGGGAACATAAAAACTGACTGCAAAAGTTTTTATAGATATGTGAAAAGAAAGAGATTAGTTAAAACAAATGTAGGTCCCTTGCAGTCAGAAACGGGTGAGTTGATCATGGGGAACAAGGATATGGCGGACCAATTGAATAACTACTTTGGTTCCGTCTTCACTAAGGAAGACATAAATAATTTGCCGGAAATAGCAGGGGACCGCGGGTCAAAGGAGTTGGAGGAATTGAGTGAAATCCAGGTTAGCCGGGAAGTGGTGTTGGGTAAATTGAATGGATTAAAGGCCGATAAATCCCCAGGGCCAGATAGGCTGCATCCCAGAGTACTTAAGGAAGTAGCTCCAGAAATAGTGGATGCATTAGTAATAATCTTTCAAAATTCTTTAGATTCTGGAGTAGTTCCTGAAGATTGGCGGGTAGCAAACATAACCCCACTCTTTAAGAAGGGAGGGAGAGAGAAAATGGGGAATTACAGAACAGTTAGTCTAACATCGGTAGTGGGGAAACTGCTAGAGTCAGTTATTAAAGATGGGATAGCAGCACATTTGGAAAGTGGTGAAACCATTGGACAAAGTCAGCATGGATTTACGAAAGGTAAATCATGTCTGACGAATCTTATAGAATTTTTCGAGGATGTAACTAGTAGCGTGGATAGGGGAGAAACCAGTGGATGTGGTGTATCTGGACTTCCAGAAGGCTTTCGACAAGGTCCCACATAAGAAATTAGTATACAAACTTAAAGCACAAGGCATTGGGGGTTCAGTATTGATGTGGATAGAGAACTGGCTGGCAAACAGGAAGCAAAGAGTAGGAGTAAACGGGTCCTTTTCACAATGGCAGGCAGTGACTAGTGGGGTACCCCAAGGCTCAGTACTGGGACCCCAGCTATTTACAATATATATTAATGATCTGGATGAGGGAATTGAAGGCAATATCTCCAAGTTTGCGGATGACACTAAGCTGGGGGGCAGTGTTAGCTGTGAGGAGGATGCTAGGAGACTGCAAGGTGACTTGGATAGGCTGGGTGAGTGGGCAAATGTTTGGCAGATGCAGTATAATGTGGATAAATGTGAGGTTATCCATTTTGGTGGCAAAAACGGGAAAGCAGACTATTATCTAAATGGTGGCCGATTGGGAAAGGGGGAGATGCAGCGAGACCTGGGTGTCATGGTACACCAGTCATTGAAGGTAGGCATGCAGGTGCAGCAGGCAGTAAAGAAAGCGAATGGTATGTTAGCTTTCATTGCAAAATGATTTGAGTATAGGAGCAGGGAGGTTCTACTGCAGTTGTACAGGGTCTTGGTGAGACCACACCTGGCGTATTGCGTACAGTTTTGGTCTCCAAATCTGAGGAAGGACATTATTGCCATAGAGGGAGTGCAGAGACGGTTCACCAGACTGATTCCTGGGATGTCAGGACTGTCTTATGAAGAAAGACTGGATAGACTTGGTTTATACTCTCTAGAATTTAGAAGATTGAGAGGGGATCTTATAGAAACTTACAAAATTCTTAAGGGGTTGGACAGGCTAGATGCAGGAAGATTGTTCCCGATGTTAGGGAAGTCCAGGACAAGGGGTCACAGCTTAAGGATAAGGGGGAAATCCTTTAAAACTGAGATGAGAAGAACTTTTTTCACACAGAGAGTGGTGAATCTCTGGAACTCTCTGCCACAGAGGGTAGTTGAGGCCAGTTCATTGGCTATATTTAAGAGGGAGTTAGATGTGGCCCTTGTGGCTAAAGGGATCAGGGGGTATGGAGAGAAGGCAGGTACGGGATACTGAGTTGGATGATCAGCCATGATCATATTGAATGGCGGTGCAGGCTCGAAGGGCTGAATGGCCTACTCTTGCACCTAATTTCTATGTTTCTATGTAAAACATCTTACTTGGATGACCTGAAATTAAAGCATCTAATAAGCTAATTACCTAATTGTGGCTAATTACAAAATTGACCATTGTGATGGAAATAGTAATAAGCACCCAGACTGCCTTGAAAATTCAAAAGTGTGATATTCTCAAGATCAGGACTTTAATATTATTGTATAATATGCTGTAAGTCCGTATCAGATAGGTAAATAAATTCCAATTTCTAGCAATAGACCAAGTCTTTATGGAGAAGATCAGTTGCTAGCTGGTACATTGGCATATCATAATCAGTAGCGTCATCATACTCCTCAGATTGTAACCAATAAACAACTCTGTACACCTTGTTTTTCCTCAACTTTTCAATTTTGGCATTGTATACTACAAGTTTTTGCTCTACAAACCATGCATGACATGCCTTTTGGCCCACTAATTTCCCATTAAGAATGTCCCGTAGATTCAATTTCATAAGAAAAGGATAATTTTTAAAACTAGCCTAAGTATCCAAATAACAAACTAATTCCATTCACACCAGAATATAACATGATTTTTAAATCTCACTGTCATGAATTCATATGCCAGATCAGTGATGGAAATGGTTTAGGAATTAGGGGTACGCTAAGGTTCGTGAGGCTGGGGTTGGGAAGGAAGGGGGTGGGGGGGGGGGGGGGGGGCGGTCATGTGCAGTGGTTGTTATCCATGTTCCTTTTGTAAAAAAATCTGTATGGCGAATGTTTTTTTAAATCTTTATTTAACAAAATGAATTTGTATTTCCGTACGAAATACGGAAAATTAACGCAGGCCCCCCTTACACGCGGGGCCCGATTGGGAGAAATCGGTCCAATCGGTCCAATCAGCTTAAGGCCGGCCCTGGTCCCAGGATTGCTGGGCTATCAGCATCATTCACAAAGAAGGTGCAGTTAGCTTGCTTCTCGACATGCAAGCAAGTGATCAGAATCGTTCCTAGCTGTCTTAATTTTGTGCCTCCATAAGCAATTAGGATTGTTTTATTCTGCTGTAGAGCGTCTGTACTTGGCATCCCCTTCTTATCCACTTTGTCAGGATGTATCTGTCTGAAGATGTGGAGAAGCAAGATGTTGCTTTGTACGCCGGTGTCAACCTTGCACCTCAGGTTGATCTTTGTGTCAGACTTTAGACTTTAGAGATAGAGCGTGGAAACAGGCCTTTTGGCTCACTGAGTCGACGCCAACACAATACATTAACACCATCCTACACACAATTTACAGAAGCCAACTTATCTATAAACCTGTACGTCTTTGGAATGTGGGAGGAAACCAGAGCATCCAGAGAAAACCCATGCAGACTCAGGGAGAAAATACAAATTCCGTACAGACAGCACCCGTGGTCAGGATCGTACCTGCGTCTTTGGTACGGTAAGGCATCAGCTCCTCCGCTGCACCACTGTGCCGCCCTGTGCTGTTCCTCTGAATACAGACCTTTGTGAAGATCTCTTCACAATGATACTTATCATCCAAGTTATGAATTTGAATGGCCCCAACTCTGAGTTCGAGGAGCTCCTCATTGTTTGTTCTTGTGAGTGCACATTTTTCCCTTTGGTTTTTTCTCTTGGTTTGCTGTGGCTTGTGTCCAGCTCTGCAGACTGACTGCCAGTGGTTCTGTTTTCAACACTTCCTTTATTACTGAAAACATGCGTTCTGCCACAATTGCTGCAAGTTTGCTGTTTGGCTTTGGATGGTATTTGAGACATCCTCTCAGATCTTGGGTGTATGGGTCCATATTGTGAACAGGCCTTCAATGCACCACATTGGAGACATGTGCCTGTTTGTAGCTTTGTGCCCTCGTGCTATGATAATGGCATCTTGGAGGGTCAACTTCCCATCCCTTCCGACAAGAGACTTCTGGACGTCTTTGCGGATTGTGCCCCATATAAATTGGTCAAGCACCCTGTCATTCATCCCTCGCATATCTCTGAACTAACACTTTGATGCAACGTTCTTCAGCTTTGTGAAGTAGTCATTCACAGATTCATCAGTAGCTTGAGTTAGCCCTTGAAATGTGTAGCGATGTATGCAATGGTGGATCTTTGGTTAGAGGTGTTATTCAAACTTATCTAAGATAACTTTTGTCTTCTCCTCTTGCTCAAATGTCCAACTATTGAACAACTCTTGTCCCTTCTCTCCTGTCCAGAGAAACAGATAGCTAGCTTCCTCAGTCTCACGATCATTCTTTAAAACATTATTGAACATCAGGCCACATTTCTGTCTAAATCTGGTGAAGGCATTCACTATATCAGCGTCTTCCCAGTTTATTATTGGCACTAGAATGGGCATATTTATCGCAGCCATGCCTATGCTATGCCATTTCAAATGTACATGATCGGAAAAAAACAGTGTGGTTACTCATTCTTTATCGCCAGCATATAGCAACTAAACAAAGTCAGTCAGTTGGTAAACATTTGAGTCCTCAATAGGTGGTTAAAGCATGTTTAGCACTTGTGGGTCATCATAAGAATCTTAACCGCTGCAACCATGTTTTGTTTTGTGGTTGCAAAGTCCAAATAAAAAGGAACAGAAAAAAGAACAGAACTGGATGGACAGAAATCAACCTCAAGCCCAATCTCATGATCGCGAAAGAGCACTTAGAGTCAAAGCAATAATTTAAACCATGTTATATTTTGTGGTGGCAAAGTCCAAATAAATAAAAACGGAACAGAGCAATTTGTGTCGCGGTTCACTTTTAATGGCATCTGCTCTGCACTGCTCCGCTGTGCTCTTGTCATGTTACGTCAGTACGGAGCGCCAAGTGCGTGTCATTAAAATGGCATGTTACAACAATATAGTTTCAAAATATTTCTGTAATGATACGAGAGTTGGCTTTAAATCAGGTGGTTGTAAGATCAGGCCCCAGGAATAAAGAATATATTTTGGCATCACCTGATGGTCCAGCCATTTACTGTTGAACCCTCATCAGTGGTTATGAGGACTGTCACGTGATGTCATGGGTTAAGGGGAGTGTCCTGCTACATCAGCAGATCTTACCTTGAGATCATCAGTCAATAGGAAGCTGAGCTCGAGTCAACACCCTCGCTCAGCTGCAGCAGCAATGACTCAATATGTAAGAGAGTCCCAAACTCACATGTAAGTCAAACTTATCTTACCGAATAAAGTAGGTAGACAAAATTGCTGGAGAAATTCAGCAGGTGAGGCAGCATCTATGGAGCGAAGGAAATAGGCGACGTTTCGGGTCGAGACGGTAATCGTTTGATCACAAAGTTTGGACTCGCTACATTGGTGACCTGCAACGATCCAAATAAGGATTTTGGATTTCTCCCGACGCACACAGCCAACACTACCATGATGTCTGCAACAGCTCAGCCCTGCTGGATGATGCTGCCACCAACCCTACCGTAATGTATGCCGCCGACGACCGCCTCAAAGCGCTCCTGTGACTGGTCTTACCGTTCGCAGGCCGCCATGGTCGATGGGCTCGATCCGGGCATTGTTTCACGGCCGGCAATTACTCCCACAGGGCCCATCTGGAGCCGACCACTGGGGCTGAGAGGCCGCGGCTGTCGCCACTCCACCACCAGCCACCGTTCCCCCACCAGCTGCTGCACGAGCTGCAAGTTTATCAGCCCCCCCCCCCTCCAGCATCGCTGCCCGCCGACCCAGGGAGCGGGGAGAGAGCGGGTCCACCCTTCACCCCGCCAGCTGCTGCTCAAGCCCCGCAGGCCACTGCCTCCCAATCAAGCGGGCCTACCTGGTGGTTGCCCAAAGACGTTCTTCTGCTCCTCGCTGGAGCGGATTTTGACGATCCCCAGCCGCTGGCATCCCGTTCAGTTGGGCTGTGGTCGGCCCAACGCCACCTCAGGTCAGATGGTGTCTCTGCAGCCTGACCACCATCAACAGCGCCACTTCAAGTTGGATGATGTCACTGCAACCTCCAGTTTTCCAGCTTCCAGCACATCTTCTCATCAGACATTGGACAATTTGAATATTTAGTTTCCGACCACTTTGAACTTGTTTGCTCACTGTAGTTTGTTTTTTCTCTTTTCACTTTTTACACTGTAATGACATCACCGGGTTTAGCTATTAGTTTATCCTTATTTCCTTGTTGTGTTTTCTTTGGTTTGCATTGTTGCCGACGTCTCCCGGCCGTTACTGGGTGCCATATTTCTCGGGACACGATCCCGTGCTGTTCGATGAGATGCAACTGTGTCTCGTCCATCCTGCAGCTTTTGCATTGGTCTCCTTGCACCTCTCGGCATACGGCCAGGATGGCCCACATCCGGAGCGTTGACTGCGCGCACGGGCCCTACCGTCCCTACCCATGGCCGGGGTGCCCCCGACCCACAGCAGGAGCCGCCCTCGACCATGCTTGCACACCTTCTGGTAGAAGGTGAGCGTGTTCTATCCCATTTCGCCTGTAGACTTACGAGCTTTGGCTGCTGCGTTTTCTTGGCCTACTCGTTTTCCTTCCTCCTGTTCTGGGGGGGTCCTGTGGCGTCACCTGATGGTCAGACCACTTACTGTCGAACCCTCGTCAGTGGTACGAGTACTGTCACGTGACGTCACGAGTACAGGGGAGTGTCCTGCTACATCAGCAGATCTTACCTTGAGATCATCGGTCAACAGGAAGCTGAGCTCGAGTCAACACCCTCACTCAGCAGCGGCAGGAATGACTCAATATGTTAGCGAGTCACAAACGCACATGTATGTCAAACTTATCTCACTGAATAAAGTAACCGTTTGATCACAAAGTTTGGGTTCGCTACAATATATTTGTTACATAAAAGTAGCCATGCAGCTCATCCAGTCTGTGTTTGTCACATAAAATAAGATGACTATCAGTCCAGTATTGAAGATACAAAACATTGTTAGAAGCATAAGATGAGATGTTACACTGAACAGGAAGTCAACTAACCTAAAGTTAGAAGATCTGTTAGAAGAGTTCATAAATTCATAAGTTCTTGGAGCAGAATTAGGCCATTCAGCCCTACAAGTCTATTCCGCAATTCAATCATGACTGATCTATCTTGCCCTCTCAACCCCATCCAGTGCCTTTTCCCTATAACCCCTTGGAGGAGATGCATTGTTTGAAGGCCGTGAGGTTTAAATTGGGAAGCAGCAAGGCAGAGTATTTTTAGATAACTATTTCAGAGACAGAAATATAGATCTCTGAGGCAGGAAGAGTAATGTGAACGGGAAAGTATTGTGCATATAATGTTAAGGTAAACCTATGGAGAGATTTGAATTTGAAGAATAAGTTCTTAAATTCAGTTTACTGAAGGGAGGCAATGAGGGTGGAAAAGTACAAGCTGATGTGTGAGAAGATCCAAGCCACAATATTCTACTCTAATTCAAGTTCATGGCCAGAGTTGACCGCAAAGCTAAAATAGGATAAAATTCCATGAATCTTAAAGTCCCAGATGACATTCAATTAATTTTCCTTTGAGCTGGTGCACCTTCAGTCCAAATCTTACTCATGTTTCACTTTCACACCTCTCTGTTCTATACATTTCAGGCAGATGAAACACTTCAAGCTTGGCTTCGGTGAAATAGTGTCTATAGTCTGGAGACATGACTAATGACTCTCTTGGAGCATAATGGCAAGACTGCAAAGGTTGATTGAGACCCAGAGCCAAAATTTCCTCTTTTTTCACCAGAAAAATGTGAATAATTCTATACCTTTTAAGTGTTTAACGACTGTCGATCAAAGTGTCATCTGATCAAATCTGCCTCCAGGCAACAAAAAACAATTTCATTACTGAGTACTTACTGTAGGAAACCACTTAATCACAAAGCTTGTATTCTAAAGCATCCTACCGACGCATTGGACAGATAAAGAGCCAGTTTATGTATATAAATGTGTACAAATGCTGTATGGATGAGCTGTTTAGCTTTAAGATGAATGACATTTAAGATTATGGAAATGGAAATAAAATTGTTAACTTGCTCACAATGAGAGTATTTGCCAGGTTTTTAATATGGACTGAAAAATCAACCAGTCCACAGGGTAACCTTAAAGGCCTTGCTCATCCATTTGGAACCAGGGACTACAAATTACTACCTGATACTTGCACTGCTTCTGAAAGTGATATCTGTGTTAATAGAAAACCTCACATTGCTCCCCAGGCTTTTAAGTTACTTCTGGCATTTCAGAAATGCAGCAACCAATTTGTATTCAGCATACTCCCAAAAGCACAATGAAATGGAGGGCAAGATCATTTTTTAACTATTTTGGTTGAGCAATAAAAGCAGGCCAGAGCTCCAAAGAGAAATGTGTTGCAAAAATTCAAAGGGCTGGAGAAACTCAACTGGTTAGGCGGCATCTGCGGAGGAAATTCATGGACAATGTTTCCGGTAGGGATCCTTTTTCAGTCTGATGGAGTAATGGGACATAAGAAGTGGGAGTGAGGCAAAGCCTGGCAAGTGATAAGTGCATGCAGCTGAGGGGGTAGTGATTGTCAGATGAGTGGAGTAAGTGGCAACAATTAGAGCTGAAAAGGAGACAAAAAGAGGCCGGATAAGGAAACAAGAGGAATAGTGAAATGTAAAGTCGGAGGGAGGGATATGAATGCAATGGGATGGGGGAGGAAAAGGTATGGAAAACAGTGGGAGGAATATGTGTGCAGTGGCTTAAGCGGCAAGGGGGAAGGGAAGGGGCTGGAGGGGGTGCGGGTAGTTTACTTGAAGTTGGAGAATCCAATGCTCACAGCGTTGGGTTGTACATTACCCAACTGAAATATGAGGTGCTATTCTTTCAGATTGCTTGTGGCCTCACTCTGTCAGTGGGGGAGGCCCAGGACAGAAAGCTTAGTATGGGAATACAAAAGGAAGTCCAAACAGCTGATAGCCTTGAGCTCCAGGAGGACTTAGCCTGCAGAATGCAAACAAATGCGAAACATGCAGCAAACAATTGCATAATCTCTGCTTGGTCTCACCCATGTAGAAGAGGTTTACATTAGGAACACCGCATGCAATAGATGAAGTTGGAAGAGGTGCAAGTAAACCTCTGCACTACCTGGAAAGGGTGCTGGGCACTCTGGATGGAAGTGAGAGAGAAGGTGTAGAGAATGTTTTGTGCTTCTTTGACCAGGGTTGTAAAAACCCAACAAATAATGTTAATGACATTAACCTTGCACTTTCGAATGATATTTCTTTGCTTGCTATCTGAGAGGCATTGGTTGTTTTATTTCAAATAGATTAATGCCTCTGCTAAATTATTAAATAAAGTAATGTGAATCAAATATACTAGATGAGAGACTGTAGTTAGATTATAGAGTGGGACTGTTTTCTCTAGAGTAGAAAAGGTTGAAATTTGATAGAAGTATATAGGTGCAGGCTCGAAGGGCCGAAGGGCCGAATGGCCTACTACACCTATTTTCTATGGTGGACATTTTATATGTCTGGACAGACTGGAGAGTGGAAGGCTGTTCCCATTGCTGAAAGGGTCAAAGACTGAGATTTACAGGTATAAAACAAAGAGAAAGAGGATTAGTAGTGATATGATGAGAAAGATATTTATGTAAGCTTGATTGGAATCTGACATAGTAGAAGCAGGTTTCAAAGAGGCCTTCAAGAGAGAATTGGATAATCAAATGGTGAATATATATTTGCAAAACTATGAAGAAAGGGCCAGGTTGTTGAATTAGGTAGTTTCTCTGGTAGAGAGATAGTGCATACATGATGGCACAAATGCCCTCTGTTTATGTTGTAACTGTTCCATGTACCATGACTTAAGCTAGCATCAACAACACTTATTCCTCAGGTGGCAGAGCATGGATTACTGATAGAAAATGATTGCAGACCACTCAGCCCCAATCTTCCAATACTCAAATACAGCCATTTTCTTTTAGTTGAACACACACACACAAACTGAGCCTCACCAGTCACAAGTATGTACCTGGACTGGCGACTCTGGCATATGATATTCCAAGTGTGCATGCCCAACAAGTACTATACCTGTGTAAAGTTTCTTGACAGGAACTAAATCAAAATGACCCCTAATATTCCTGGGAAATTGCACTCCACATTACTGCCTTGAGTCCCATCCTTACAGAAATCAGGGTTTGCTCATGTTTGTACCTCCTGCTCCTAACATGTCGCTGTAGCTGGCCTACAATGGCTTCTTGTGGTATTAATCCAAAAATATTTGACTGCATCAATCTGCTTCTTGATGCAGAGATTCCCTATTATATTGTCTGGTCCCTTTTTTTTAAATGATAAGTAGAAAAAATACAAGACCAGCTGAATATTTGAAATATATAGTGGGATTACAAAGTTAAACAAACTAGAGAATTCCTAGTTTTGATCCAGTACGCATGATTTTTGCCAATCTGCATGAGATAGTTGTAAATGCGGCAAATAATTGACCATTGGTTCCCGAAAGAGAAGACGTTGGCCAGATTCCTGCCTTTAAAGGCAACTGTGACGTAAAGTGACACTAAGAAGCCAGAGCAAGCTGCCAGAGGAAGTGGTTGAGATGGGTACATTAACACCATTTAAAGGTCATTTGGACAGGTGCAGAGTTAGTAAAGGTTTAGTAGGATATGAGTCAAATGCAGGCAAATGCGACCATTGAAGATAGGCAATTTGGTCGGTGTTGCAAGTTGGGCCATTTCCATGCTGTTTGACTCCATGACTCTATAGAAGACACATGGAGGATTGGGTTTAAATATAACCGGTCAAGTCAAGTCAAGTCAAGTCAAGTCAAGTTTATTTGTCACATGCACATACGAGATGTGCAGTGAAATGAAAGTGGCAATGCTCGCGGACTTTTGTGCAAAATACAAACAACCAAACACCCAAACAAATTGTAAACACAATCATAACACACATATTCTTTTACATAATAAATAATGGAAGGAAAAACGTTCAGTAGAGTTAGTCCCTGGTGAGATTGGCGTTTACAGTCCGAATGGCCTCTGGGAAGAAACTCCTTCTCAACCTCTCCGTTCTCACCGCATGGCAACGGAGGCGTTTGCCTGACCGCAGCAGCTGGAACAGTCCGCTGCAGGGGTGGAAGGGGTCTCCCATGATTTTATTTGCTCTGGAGTTGCTTCTCCTGTTGTATAGTTCCAGCAGGGGGGCGAGTGAAGTTCCCATAGTGCGTTCGGCCGAACGCACTACTCTCTGCAGAGCCTTCTTGTCCTTGGCAGAGCAATTCCCAAACCAGATGGTAATATTTTCAGACAAGATGCTTTCCACCACCGCTGCGTAGAAGCACTGGAGGATCCTCGGAGACACTCTGAATTTCCTCAATTGCCTGAGGTGGTAAAGGCGCTGCCTTGCCTTACTCACGAGTGCTGAGGCGTGTGATGCCCATGTCATATCCTCGGAGATGTGGACTCCCAGATATTTAAAACAGTTCACCCTATCCACAGGATCCCCATTTATCCTCAATGGAGTGTACGTCCTCGGATGATGTGCCCTCCTAAAGTCCATGATCAGCTCCTTCGTTTTTTTGATGTTCAAGAGGAGGCTGTTATCCTGGCACCAGAGTGCTAGATCAGCCATCTCCTCCCGGTAGGCCTTCTCGTCGTTGGCTGAGATCAGGCCCACCACCACAGTGTCATCAGCAAACTTAATTATTGAGTTGGAACTGAACCTAGCCACACAGTCATGTGTGTACAGGGAGTACAATAGGGGGCTGAGGACGCAACCCTGGGGCGATCCTGTGCTCAGGGTGAGGGACTTCGATGTATTCCCTCCCATCTTGACTACCTGGGGCCTGGCGGTGAGGAAGTCCAGGACCCAGGCACACAGGGAGGTGTTGAGCCCCAATTTCATTAGCTTCCCGGCCAGTCTGGTGGGGACCATCATGTTGAAGGATGAACTGTAGTCTATGAACAGCATCCTCACGTAGCCCCCCTTCTGGCTGTCCAGATGGGAGAGAGCGGTGTGCAAGACCTGGGAGACCGCATCGTCCATGGATCTGTTCGGACAGTATGCAAACTGCAACGGGTCCATGTTCCGAGGGAGGAAGGCGCAGATGTGATTCTTCACCAGCCTCTCAAAGCATTTCATGACTACCGAGATAAGGGCCACCGGTCGGTAGTCATTCAGACAGGCTGGGGAGGCATTTTTTGGTACCGGTACAATGATGGATTTTTTGAAGCAGGCAGGGTCCACGGACTTGTCCAGGGAGAGGTTGAATAATGTAGTGAGCACTGGAGCTAGCTGCGTAGCACAGGACTTGAGTACTCGCCCCGAGATGCCATCGGGGCCTGCAGCTTTTCTCGTGTTCACCTGTGTCAGAGCCCTCCTCACGTCATGCTCGGACAGCGAGAATGTGTGCACATTCCTCCCTTCAGCTTCGGTAGCCAGTCCGCTGGCGGTATTGTCGATAGGCGGCAGACCTGGAGTGGTGTTGCCCCTCTCGAAACGAGCGTAAAAGGAGTTCAGGTCATCAGCTAGGGAGGTGCCGGCACTTGCGGATGAGGAAGGGGTGCTCCGGTAGTTGGTTACAATCCGTAGCCCCTGCCACAGGCGTCTGGTGTCCTGCTGCTCCATCTGTAACTCCATCTTGTCCCTGTACCTTCTGTTTGCATCCTTCACCGCCCTTCGCAGTCGGTAGGACTCTGCCTTGTAGACGTCCATGTTTCTTGATGCCAGGCCCGAGTTGTAGGCAGCGGTGCGAACATTCAGGGCCACACGAACAGACCTGTCTACCCAGAGTTTTTGGTTCGGAAAGGTGCTTACCCTTACCGTGGGGACGATGTTGTCGGTTATTGTTGCGATGAAGTCCGTGACTCATTCCGCGAACTCACTGACGTCACTGGAACTTGCTTCGAACATATTCCAGTCGACATCACTCAGTGCATCTTGCAGCATGGCCTCTGACTGGTCGGACCACCGCTTTACGTCCATCGTCTCTACCGCTTCCCGAACTATCTAGGTATGTTACAAAACCTACCTGAATCATGGCTGAGCATCTGCCCCACCCCTTGTGTGTGATTTTGGCGCTGTTTAGAGGGGGCGGGTTTAAAACGCGATTTTTACTAGGCTGTTGCAATCGAAAATGTTCAGCCTAGTAAATCATTAACGGAAAATCGCTGAAAGACCCCGTCGCAAAAGGTATTATTAGTTTTTATGGCCTTGTAAAATAGTTAGAGTAGTTTAAAAACCACTCTCTCACTCCGCAACCTCTCGCAGCCCCAGGGTTTTATAAAGCAAACAATTAAAGGTATGTACCTTATTTTTACCTTAAATGGGGCATGTATATAACCCTGTTATTAAAGTTTTCTATAGCGAGTAGCTCATTTTGGGCTCTTTATATCCCGCAGTATTTTTCTGGGCATTTGAGGGCACAAATCCAGCGCAATGTGAATGTTCTAAACCAGCGTGTTCACAGGAACCCACTAGAAAGCCGATTTAAATTGACTTTAATTTACAGCAATTGAAGTCACCGAGGTACGTTGTTGAGTAGAGTGACAGCCGCCGGAAAGAAGCTGTTCCTCGACCTGCTGGTTCGGCAACGGAGAGACCTGTAGCGCCTCCCGGATGGTAGGAGGGTAAACAGTCCATGGTTGGGGTGAGAGCAGTCCTTGGCGATGCTGAGCGCCCTCCGCAGACAGCGCTTGCTTTGGACAGACTTAATGGAGGGGAGCGTGGAACCGGTGATGCGTTGGGCAATTTTCATCACCCTCTGCAATGCCTTCCGGTCGGAGACAGAGCAGTTGCCATACCATACTGTGATGCAGTTGGTAAGGATGCTCTCGATGGTGCAGCGGTAGAAGTTCACCAGGATCTGAGGAGACAGATGGACCTTCTTCAGTCTCCTCAGGAAGAAGAGACGCTGATGAGCCTTCTTGATCAGAGTAGAGGTATTGTGGGTCCAAGAGAGGTCATCGGAGATGTTGACCCCCAGGAACCTGAAGCTAGAAACACGTTCCACCTCCGTACCGTTAATGTGGATGGGGGTGTGCGTGCCGCCTCTGGACTTCCTGAAGTCTACAATGAGCTCTTTGGTCTTCTTGGAGTTAAGGGCCAGGTTGTTGTCAGCGCACCATGCTGCTAAGTGCTGGACCTCCTCCCTGTAGGCCAGCTCATCGTTGTTGCTGATGAGGCCAATCACCGTTGTATCATCTGCATACTTGATGATGGTGTTAGTACCATGTACAGGTGTGCAGTCATAGGTGAGGAGGGAGTAGAGGAGGGGGCTCAGCACACAGCCCTGAGGAACGCCGGTGTTCAGGGTGAGGGTTGAAGAGGTGTGCTTGTCTAACCTCACAGACTGGTGTCTGTTGGTTAGAAAGTCCAGTATCCAGTTGCAGAGGGAGGGGTCGATGCCCAGGTTACCGATTTTGGTGATCAGTTTTGATGGAATAATGGTGTTGAATGCTGAGCTGTAATCGATGAACAGCATTCTTACATAAGTGTCTCTGTTGTCGAGGTGGGAGAGGGCGGAGTGAAGTGCCATTGAGATGGCATCCTCCGTACTCCTGTTCTTGCGGTAGGCAAACTGATAGGGATCCAGTGTGGGGGGTAGGCAGCTTTTGAGGTGTGCCAGGACCAGCCTCTCGAAGCACTTGGTGATGATGGGGGTAAGTGCAACTGGGCGGAAGTCGTTGAGGCTTGCCGCAGTGGAGTGTTTTGGCACTGGCACGATGGAGGTGGCTTTAAGGCAAGTGGGGACAACTGCTTGGGCAAGTGACAGGTTGAAGATGTCAGTCCAGACGTCTGTCAGCTGTGCAGCACAGGCCCTGAGCACGCGCCCGGGGATGCCGTCAGGGCCAGCAGCCTTACGTGCATTAGTCCTACTCAGTGCCACGTACACGTCGTAGGGGGTGAGTGTGAGGGGTTGGTGATCGGCAGGTAGCACAGCCTTGATGGCTGTTTCTAGATTGTCCCTGTCGAAGCGGCCATAGAAGTGATTAAGCTCCTCAAGGAAGGAGGCGTCGCTGGATGTGGGGGTGATGTTGGAGGGTCTGTAGTCCGTGATGGCCTGGATGCCTTGCCACATGCGTCGGGGGTCGGAGTTGTTGTTGAAGTGCTCCTCAATCCTGAGCCTATGGCAGTGCTTGGCCTTCCTGATGCCCCTCTTCAGGTTATCCCTGGATGAACTGTAGGCTCGAGCATCGTCTGACCTGAAAGCGGTGTCCGAAATCAGACTAAGATGGCAGGCTTCAGCATATGGCACTGCTGGAGCGGAGAGGCTTCTCCTACACCAGTTATACGGCTTCAATGAATTCACCTTTATATTTTCTGGGTGAAAAACGTAATGGGGAAATCAATGGAAAAAAATGTTAAAGAAGTTAAAAACTAAGATACTTAAAGGTTTATTCAATATTTTACTTGTATTATTGATTCTCAGTGGTAGTGGTGAAAGTTACTTGGGTTATATGCTTATAATTAATAATGATGAAAAAATTACATTTATATGACACATCCTAATTTAAAAGCAACATAAAACATGATGCAGACAATTAAATACATTTTTATAGTGCCATAGCTATTGTAATGTCTGGAAACGAAGATGTCTATCCATGCACAACAGGTGCTACAAACACAATGGAATTAATTTATAAATTAAATATTTTTTATTTGATTGTGTAGGAAGGAACAGCAGATGCTGGTGTAGCCTTGATTAGTACAGGTGTCATAGGTTATGGGGAGAAAGCAGGTGAATGAGGTTAGGAGAAAGAGATAGATCAACAATGATTGAATAGTGGAGTTGACTTGATGGACCAAATGGCTTAATTCTATTCCTATTCCTTGTGACCTTATAAGCCAAAGATAGACTCAAAATGCTGGAGTAACTCATCGGGACAAGCAGCATCTCTGGAGAGAAGGAATGGGTGATGTTTCGGCATCTCCACCAGCAGCGCCACTGTGCCACCCACTTGCTGAAGTGAAACTGTGGACAACCTTTAGGAGATTATTCTTGAGTCCATTTTGAAGATACACAAAACAAAACAATGTTGTCTCCTTCCCCTGAGCTAACAATGTACCATTCTACATTCCCTTTGTAATCATCCTCTTTGATCTGTGTTTTCACACCTTACCCTTCCATCTCTCAAAAGGGCCTGTCCCACTTACACAACTTTTTCGGCGACATGTTGAAAATTCAGCGGCGACCAGAAAGATGCTACAACGCTTTGGGCGATTGAGGAAACTGCTCACGAACATACAGGTGACACCCTGACGACATGTCGCGGGGTGGAGCCTGTATGGTCGTGAGTAGTCGCCCAAACAGTTGTACCTTGTTCTGGTCGCCGCTGGATTTTCAACATGTTGAAAATTTTCGGCGACCTGTAACAATCTATGATGGGTGCCAGCAGTCGCCAAAAAAAGTCATGTAAGTGGGACAGGCCCTTAAGTCTCCCTGCACCCTGATTCTAATGGACCTGTCCCACTTAGGCGACTTTTTAGGTGATTGCAGGAGACTATGCAGTCGCCACATGGTCGCCACATATTCGCAGGTGGTTGCCGGGTAGTCACCTTCATGGTCGTGAGGAGTTCCCGCATTCTGGGAACTAGTCCAAGCCTCATTATGATCGCCGCAAATTTTTCATCATGTTGAAAAATTAGCGGCGACTTTTAGGTGCCACCATGGAGACTAGCAGAATTCTCATGGTCGCCACATGTTTGCGTGGGGGTTGCCATGGGAGGAGTTCCCGCATTCCGGGAACTAGTCGCAGCCTCATTATGATCGCCGCAAATTTTTCATCATGTTGAAAAATTAGCGACGACTAGAATTAAACCACCATGGAGAGTAGCGAGAATTCTCATGCAGGAGGTGGGTTGCCAGGAGGTCGAAGGTTCTCGTAGGATCTCATAGGCTGTAGCCGGTGCTGACCAGTGAATTTCATTGGCTCATGGGGAAATAAACGTAGGCAGTAGTTTTCAGTACCAAGGATAACCGACCGGTAAAACCGCCGAGCTTCACAGCCGTGCATCTCTGGCTTATTAAAAGTTGTCACCACTTCTTCTCCCTCCTTCTCCCCCCTCATCTCCCCATCTCCCCCCATCTTTTAAATGACTTACCGTACACTGTGCTTTAACCGTCTTAATTACAGCGCCAACCTTCCTGTTCATCGCAGTATCACCTTGGCTTTGCACCGTGTGAACTTTACTCAGACAGCGCTCCCCCCGCTTGCCCTGATCCTCACCTGCATAACGGGCTGGTGAAGGAAGCGATGTGTGTGGGTGTGTGTGCGTTAAATTCTGACAGTCGCTGTTCCAGTTGCCGGTTTTTCAGGCGACTGCTGGCAACTGACAGTCGCAGGCAGTCGTCTGAAAAATTGCCTAAGTGGGACAGGCCCATCAGTCTGAAGAAGGGTCTTGATCCGAAACGTCACCTATTCCTCTCTCCAGAGATGCTGCCTGTCCCATTGAGTTACTCCCGTGTCTACCTTAATTTATTTAATTCAGTCAGGACATTTTGGATTGGTGCCATGGGACATTTCAATTGCAGTTTGAAATGCTGACTCTTCCCAAACAGTGTGTGAGTAGCCAGCTGAATCATCCTGTGCACAGCGATCTGACTGATGCTGCTGTCGCTGGAAACAGTTTGAAAGGAAGCAGAAGTACAAACATTTAAGCCCAGCATGACCTTCTCTGTAACAGATACTATAGTGCGGCAAGGGAGCATAATACTTCCAACATTTATCTCTATACCAATTATTGCTCTGAAATTTTGCGGCAAAGTAGTGGTTCTTGCCCTTTTCCAATGCAGTCCCTTTATTCACTGTTCCTGTGTGAGGTTAAGGTATAATGATCAGAACAGAGCTCACAGACCATCATACCTTCACATTGACCATTGCACTGTAAAACCTTGGTGTAAAGTGCCTTGGTAATCTACAAATTCAAGTCTTACTGTCATAGAGGAGAATTCTGCTGCTATTTGCAGTAGGCACCTGACCAATATGGCATCATGTGCATTCTGGTGCAGAATGGTATAATGTTGAATGTGACACTGCAGCACATGAGCCACTTCTAAAAGCAGATGGAAATATGTTGCAATCATACCAAGCAATCTGCAGCAAACATAAACCATCCCGAAGCTTGCAAAGAGTCTATTACTGTCTCTGCATTTTTATAATACTGCTATGCGTTCCGACATGTCTGATGATAACCGAAATCATAAAGGGGATCACATTTTGACTGGTTCAATCTTGATTGCAAAAGTTTAACTAAACCTATTTCTGTATTCAAGGACCAAGTCTATGCACATAATGAATGAAGTGATTTGGGGACTGTGCTGGAAAGTGAGTTTGGTTAAAGGATCAACCATGATCTCCTTTAATGCCAGGGCAGGCTCAGGGGTGAATGGCTTTAGAATTAAGAAATACAGCATGGAAACAGGGCAGCACAGTGGCGCAGTGGTAGAGTTGCTGCCTTACAGAGATCAAAGCACCAGAGACCCAGATTTGATCCAGACTACAGGTATATTCTTCCAATGACCGCGTGGGTTTTCTCTGAGATCTTCGGTTTCCTCCCACACTCCAAAGCCATACAGGTTTGTAGGTTAATTGGCTTGGTATAAATGTAACTCAACCGGATAGGCAGCATCTCTGGAGAGAAGGAATGGGTGACTTCAGGTCCAGACCATTCCATCTCTCCGTAGATGTTGCCTGAGATGCTGTTACTCCAGCTTTTTGTGTCCAACCGGCATAAACCAACATCTGCAGTTCCTTCCTAAACTAAACACTGAGTCTGTGACGACCAACAATCACCTGTACACTAGTTCTATCCTACAAACAAATCACAGAAGGCAATTGCCTACAAACCTGCACATCTTTGGGAAGTGGGAGGAAATCGGAGCACCCAGAGAATACCCACGCAGTCACAGAGAGAACATACAAACTCCATACAGGCAGCACCCGTAGTCAGAATCAAGCTCGAGACTCTGGCGCTGTAAGGCAGCACCACTACCACTGTGCCACCGTGCCGCCCACTATGCTGGCTCTTGTTTATTTCTATCTTTTTTTTCTTCTTATCAGTTTCAGATGGCTTACGGTGACAGCCATAATAGAACTGGATTTTTGAGGCAAATAACCGATTGGCAATGTTGAACATTTCCCTGATATTTAACGTTCTGACAAATAGTAATGATAAACATATGATCAACGAAGTCATGAAAATCTGTTCTAATTTATGAACATGTGTTGCTCCTGGAATAGGGATGTTCTGTGGATACATTGTTGATTCTCCCGACAAAATATTTCTGGGGTTAGGGGGGTGGAATTGCAGGTTAAGGATGGGCTGGCATTTGGATCCCTGTATCCATGTGTCAGCATTATATTTTATTGTGTGTTATTTTGAATCCCAACACATGTTTTAAATCATTAACTGATTTTCAAAATATCTCCTCATTCCAAAACTTGGTGGAAACTTTGGTCACTGCAATTGCCCAGCCTTTTCAATAGACTTCTGTAGTCTGCTCTGTTGTTCTGTTTCCAGTAAATGTGTCATTCCGTCTCATAGGCTGGCCCATTGGAACAGCCAATTCAGTCTCGGTGATCCACACCCAATTTATACCTTTCCTTTCAGTCTGGTGCAGTTACCAGAAATATAACGAATATTGGCATAAATCAAAGTGACTCATTCCTGGTCCCAGAAGCTGTGAATGTGAATTATTTCATCCAGTACTTTCAGACAATCCTTTACCGTTTGCAAACCAATGAGCATTAATACAAAAACTATTTATTTAAATACTGATTATTGATTTATCTCTGCAAATTTAATTCAGTAATAAACAGCAACAAGAATGAACATTTATAGAGTGATTTTTACAAAAAGTTGCTATGCATAAAATTGGCAGCTGTGTTTAAAACTTTGCAACAGTGCCTACATTTCACAAAGCCGCTTCACACTTGCTGGTGAGAACATTGAAAAACATAAAAAGCTGGAGTAACCTAGAGGGTCAGACAGCATCTCTGGAGAAAAGGAATAGATGACGTTTTAGGTCGAGACCCTTCTTCAGACTCAGAACTTCTTCAGAACTTTGATAAGTCTTGATGGTTGGAGAATGCTTCACAAATGCAAAGCTCTCTTTCTCCTTTCTTTCTCTTCCAATGTGGCAAAATGCAAGGGTATTATTTTCTAAGTTTGGAACAAAGTAATTGAAGGCAACAATAAGGCAGATGACCAAAATAAGGTCATAAGGTCATAAAACCCTGATTAAGGACACAACTTGTTGAGCAGGAGATGAAGGTAGTAAAAAGTAAAGCATTAGGGAAGGAATTCCAAAGATTAGGGTCAAGCTAACTGGAAACACATATCTTTCAGCCACGTATGATTGAACAATAAAACAAAATCATTTTTTGTTTAAATATGATGAGGAAACAGGATTGGCACTTTAGCACGCCAGGGATTTCTGAAGAAGCTACATTTTAGATTGCGGACAGATTCTGAAAAATGTCAGTTTTGCCGAGCTGGCTAATTATTTTCATCTTAAGCAATGTCATTGTTAGAACTGAGAGCAGATTCAATTATTTAACTATCCAGAATAAACCCATTAAAGGCATGGAACAAATATCATATAGATTTACAGTTCTACTTAAGTATTTCCCCTCTGTTTAGATTTTTATCTCTATTTGCTGCTTTCTATCCCAATGAATCTGTCTGTTTCACCATTCATTTTAGTTTAGAGATGCAATGTGGAAACAGGCCTTCGGCCCACCGAGTCCACGCTGACCATTGATCACCTGTTCACACTACTCCTATGATATCCCACTTTCTCATCCGCTCCCTGCACATTAGGGGACAATTTACAGAGGCCATTCAACTCATAAACCTGCATTGACCTTGGGAGATGTGAGCAAAATGCTGCACCCAGAGGAAATTCACATGGGCACAGGGAGAACATGCAAACTCCACATAGACAGCACCCGAGCTCTGAATTGAACCCCAGTCTCCGATGATGTGAAGCAGCCCTCTACCAGTTGCATTAATGTGCCATCTAACCTTTACCTAATCTATCGGAATAAGTTTTCAGATTTGCGATCAATTTAACAAATGTAAAAATCTCCATGTTTACTTATAGGATAGAGTATTCAAATTACTCTCTGGTTATGCATAATGTCCACTATAATTTGTAAAATTACCCTTTCCATAACACACATTTATAGCCCACTGTCGTGTTCCCAGTGGCTTTGATGTTACTGGTTGCAAACCAATTTTGAAAGATGAAGCTGGTGGCGTACAGTGCATGTCATAAAAGTAAACACCAGTTTAAATAGACAGACAACCACTTTGCTATGCTTTGCCAAACCTTTTGAATATCCAATATATAAACACTCAGATGTGATGACAACCATTTGGAGCAAAGCTTCATGCAAATTATTCCTCCATTTGACCTTTTAAAAACCACATTGGATATTTCCCCTTTGAAATCTGTGATTTTACAATGAAATGGATGTACAAAAGCCATCCAATAATGTTTGAAAACAGAGAATGATCCCAAAATGCTAACGCTTAGGCACAAGTTCCACCTGATTGAGCATAGAACAGCTTAGCACAGGAACAGGCCCTTCTTGCCCACAATGTCTGTGCCAAACATAATGCCAAGGCCAATTCTTATCTGCCTGGACATATTCCTTATATCTCTATTCCTTACATATCCATGTGCCTATATAAAAGAATCTTAAATGCCACTATCGTTTCTGCTTCCACCAGCAGCCCATATTAAGCCTTTGATCTCATTTAAACCAAACTAGAATTCTGAAGACAAATGCTTATGAAGTCAAAATTTTAAATTGTACTTTTTCTAAAGAAATGCCCTTACTGTACCGGCTCAAAGTGGTAGAGTGCAAACTTTCCCATTATGCCAAGTGTTGAGATTGTAATTTAGTTGCACTGGAGAATTTTCAGTGAAAACCAACCACTTCCTGGAAGAACTCAAAATTAATATATATCAAACTAAGCTACACACGTTCGCTAATGCAAGATAATGAAAGAGTGAACTCATGCACCAGTAAAAAAATCAGTAAGGAGATTAAAAATTAAATTAAATATAATCCCCATTAATTTGTCCAAACAATATAGGAAAGAGAGAAGCAAACTTGAGTGGGTGTCTAATGAGATACTCTTCTGGACATAAAGAGAGTTTTTCCACACAAAGAGAGTTGAAAGGATTTTCAAACCATGATGTGACTGGAATTATTTGATTTAACTTGAGTATCCAGTAGCTGTGTAAAAATTTCCTTGTTAGATTTACAAAAATAATTTACTTTCTCAACAGGTACCTTTAGTTATTTTGGATCACTTTCTCAAACAGAACTTTAAACAATCAGTCATCTCTGCTCTGGCACAGCTATTTATTGCAACCAACAGACTTGGAATGTGTATTGGCAAGTTATTCCTAAATGCTGATGGGCTGATAATGACAATGTTGTGTTTGGACTCATTCAACCATTTAGAAAAGGCAGCTGAGGTTAAATTTAGTCTGAATTTCAGCTTCTACTTGTCAGCTGATCCATGAGTGCCAGAATAAACATAGGCATTGATGGGCTGGTCTTTCTTTGTGCTGGAACAATCCTATTTATTGTCAATATAAAGCTGTTTTGACCAACTGCCAATGAACCGAACAACGCCAATATTTAATGTTTATCCCTTTCTGCACTGCTTATTAATTCTGATTATGATCACCAAAGAAAACGTTACCTCCAGATTTTGCTGACATTATGTTTAAACTGGAAACAATGATGCGATTTCTAGGTAGGCATTATTTTACACAAACCTGCAGAGTTGCTGACAGCAATTGAAAGTGCCTCCACAGATGTTGTTTAACATAAGCAAGGGAAAACAAGTGATGTGAATGGCATGAACCAACTATTCTTGCTGTTTACTACCCCGTTATGATTTGAAATGTACAGTATGTGTAAGTAAAGTGGTACACAACAAAAACTGCAAATATCAATAGACACTACGTGCATGAGTAGGCCATTTGGCCCTTCGAGCCAGCACCGCCATTCAATGTGATCATGGCTGATCATCCACAATCAGTACCCCGTTCCTGCCTTCTCCACATATCCATTGACTCCGCTAACTTTAAGAGCTCTATCTAACTCTCTCTTGAAAGCAGCCAGAGAACCGGCCTCCACCACCCTCTAAGGCAGAGAATTCCAGACTCATAACTCTCTGTGTGAGAAAGTATTTCCTCATCCCTGTTCTAAATAACTTACCCCTTATTCTGAAACTGTGGCCCTTGGTTCTGGACTCCCCCAACATTGGGAACATCTTTCCTGCCTCTAGCATGTCCAAACCCTTAATAATCTTATGTTTCAATAAGATCCGCACTCATCCTTCTAAATTCCAGAGTATACAAGCCCAGCCACTCCATTCTGTCAACACATGACAGTCCTGCCATCCCGGGAATTAACCTTGAGATCCTACTCTGCATTCCCTCAATAGCAAGAATGTCCTTCCTCAAATATGGGGACCAAAACTGCACACATTACTCCAGATGTGGTCACACTAGCACCCTGTACAATTGCAGAAGGATCTCTTTGCTCCTATACTCAACTCCTCTTGTTATGAAGGCCAACATGCCATTTGCTTTCTTCACTGCCTGCTGTATGCTTAATTTCAGTGACTGATGAACAAGGACCCCCAGATCCCATTGTACTTCCCCTTTTCCCATTTTGACATAATTTAGATAATAATCTACCTTCCTGTTTTTGCCACCAAAGTGGACAACCTCACATTTATCTACATTAAATTGCAGCTGCCATGCATCTGCCCACTTACCCAACATATCCAAGTCACCCTGCATCCTCATAGCATCCTCCTCACAGTTCACTCTACCACCCAGTTTTGTGTCATCTGCAAATTTGCTAATGTTACTTTTAATCCATTCATCTAAATCATTAATATATATGCAGTCCCAGCACCGAGCCTTGCTGTACCCCCATTAGTCACTGCCTGCCATTCTGAAAGGGACCCGTTAATCCCTACTCTTTGTTTTCTGTCTGCCAACCAATTTTCTATCCATGCCAACACCCTACCCCCAATACCATGTGCTCTAATTTTGCCCAGAAATCTCTTGGTGGGACCTTATCCAATGCTTTCTGAAAATCCAGGTACACTACATCCACTGACTCTCCCTAGTCCATTTTCCCAGTCACATCCTCAAAAAAATCAAGAAGATTAGTCAAGCATGATTTCCCCTTCGTAAATTCATGCTGACTCAGACCGATCCTGCTACTGCTATCCAAATGTGCCACTATTTCATCTTTTATAATTGACTCCAGCATATTCCCCACCACCGATGCCTGGATAACTGGTCTACAATTACCTGTTTTCACTCTCCTGCCTGTCTTAAGAAGTGGGATAACATTAGCTAGCCTCCAATTCACAAGAACTGATCCTGAATCTATAGAACTTTGGAAATTTTACACCAATGCGACTCACGTTGCAGCGGCCCCTACAGCCTGTCTGTCATTTTTTTTGTCTAGTTAAATGTAGTTGTAGTGTTTTTTTTAATACTGTTTTTAACTGTGTATATGTGGGGGGCAGGGGAAAAACTTAAAAAATCTTATCCCTGCATGGTGACCTGACCTTTTCCCTGTCGGGTCCCTGTTGTCATTGGGGCCTAGCACCGTGGAGCAGCCTCCAACCGGAACGACCTGGGGGCTCCAGTCACAGAGCCTGCGGAGCTGCGGACTTACCATCTTGGGGCTTGCCGGCCTCGGAGCGCGGGGAGCGGTGGTGACTCGCTGCTGCAGCCCGACTCCGGAGCGCGGAGGCTCCAGCCGCAGGTCTGGTGGACTGTGATATCGGGAGCTCGTGGGTCCGGGTGGGAGACCGCTTTTCAGAGCTCCCACAATGCAACTTCTCCAGCCCATGCCGCAGGGTTGGCACGACCCGGAGCGGGGCCGTACATCGCCTGCCGTGGCTTTAATGGCCATGGGACATTCCAACGCCCGCCGGGAGCTCCAAAGTTGTGACATTTAGACCTGGAGCGGGGCCGTACATTGCGCGGCACAGCCTTAAATGGCCGTGGGACATCATCACCCGCCTGGGGCTTCAACATCGGGAGAAAAATGGTGCAGGGGAGAGAAAAGACTTTGCCTTCCATCACAGTGATGAGGAGATTCACTGTGATGGATGTTTGTGTGAATTGAATTGTTTGTGTGTCTTGTAGGAATTGTTTTGTTTGTATGGCTGTAGAAACGGAGTTTCATTTGAGCCTCACTGAGGTTCAAATGACATGGAATAAATATTGAATTGAATTGAATTGAACGATTTCTAGAGCCACTTTCTTAAGTACCCTGAGATGTAGACCATCAGGTCCTGGGGATGTATCAGCCTTCAGTATACCCAGCACCATTTCCTGCCTAATGTGAATTTCCTTCAGTTCCTCTGTCACCCTAGATCCTCTGGACACTACTACATCAGGGAGATTTTTTGTGTTGTACTTAGTGAAGACAGATCCAAAGTACCTGTTCAACCCGTCTGCCATTTCCTTGTTCCCCATAATAAATTTGCCTTTTTCGGTCTTCAAGGGTCCAATTTTGGTCTAAACTAATGTTTTCCTCTTGACATACCTAAAGAACTTTTACTATCCTCTTTTATATTCTTAGCTAGCTTAATTTCGTACCTCATCTTTTCTCCCCATATTGCATTTTTAGTTATCCCAAAAATTATCCCAAAAAGGCTTATTTTATGTAAGGAAGAAATAAGTCAAATAAATATTTACAAAATACACTGCTTTTTAAAATTTATAATATCAAAATTTTTGTTGTTTTGTGATATTTTTGCATATATCCTGATGTTCTGAGCATTTTCTTGCTTTTATTCTTTTCTCTCTAAAATGCTAAAGTTCTGACTTCCCTTTCCTGATTTTCCATCTGACAAAATTATTCAACCAGCTTGATGACTTGATGTTGTTGGATGTCAGGGAGCAGTGGTGTCTGATAGTAACTCAGCCTGGAAAAAGGAAGTCCACATACGCAGCGATTACTAGCTTTCGTTGGGCAAAATCCACACAATTCCCTCTCCCACATCAATGTCGCCCAACCCACTGAGCCTCGAGCAGTGTTTTTTGTTGCTCCAGATTCCTAACACTCTCTTGGGTCTCCATAATAAATGCCAGCCTTGCCAACAGTGGACAGAATAATACAAAAAACCCATCAGATTTCAGAATCCGAATTTTGCAATTTTTACATCAATCTTCACATCCCAGAAATAGGTCAGGAATTGGAAGGGAAGGGGGGAACTCAGGAAAATAAAAATCTCCAGGGACCAATTTGTTGGACGAGCAGGCGGACAAGTCGCTGGTCTGCTGATGGACTTCATCTTAGCATCTGGAAGAAGTGGCTAGTGAGATAGATAATGCATTGGTTTTCGTGTAGGAAGGAATTGCAGGTACACCAAAGATAGCCACAAAAAGCTGGAGTAACTCAGCAAAAAGCTGGAGTAACTCAGCAAAAAGCTGGAGTAACTGGAGTAAAAGCTGGACAAAAAGCTGGAGTAACTTAACATCTCTGGAGAAACGGAATAGATGATGTTTCGGGTCGAGACCATTCTTCCTGGGTTTTTATTTTTGCGTTAGTTTTTATATTTTCAGAATTCCCTCAACCTGAGAGAGGTTCCAATAAGTTTAAAACAAAACAAAATGTAAAGCCAATATTAAAAAAAGGGAGACCAAAATCAGGAAATGCCACCTTGTTCATCGGAAAGACTTTAAAAGCTATTAATGAAAACATTACAGTGAAACACTTAGATAACTTCAAGGTAATCTAAAAAAGTGAACATGGATTTGTGAAAGGAAAATCATGTTTGGCCAGTAGTTGAAGTCTTTTAGATAAGTACCATGTGCTGTAGATTTAATAGGGACTTGTGGATGTACTCATTGCTTTTTTTTAATAAACATAAAGGTGTTGGTATGCTTATAAAAGTTCACATGAGTGTTGTCTGCTATAAATCAATCTGGCTTTATTTTCTTTGTAGGTGCCAGCATGTCATTACAAGAAAAAAACACTGGACGTACAAAACCTAAACTCTCAGAAGTATTTGGTAAAGTGGTGCATCAAAGCCCAAGCTAGACAAAAGTGCTGGAAAAACTCAGCGGGTGCGGCAGCATCTATGGAGCGAAGGAAATAGGCAACGTTTCGGGCCGAAGCCCTTCTTCAGACGAAAAAGGGTTTCGGCCAGAAACGTTGCCTATTTCCTTCGGTCTGTTAACATAATGGCATGGATACAAGATTGGATAGTTGGGAGGAGACAGAGGATAGACATGAACGGGTCTTTTTCTTCTTCAAAAGATGTAACAAATAGTGTGCCTCAGGGATCAGTGCTGAGACCATAACATTTTGGACTTGGATGAAGACCTTAATCGGACTTTGCCAAAGGTTTTCATGTAGGTCGACAAGATTTTCATTCGACAAGATTCCGCATGGTAGGCTGCTCTGGAAGGTTAGATCACATGGGATTCTTGGAGAGATAGCTGAATGGATAGCAAATTGGCTCCATGGAAGGAAGCACAGAGTGATGGTGGAAGGTTGCTTCTCGGAGGCATGTGACTAGTGGTGTGCCTCAGGGTTTGGTGCTGGGCCAGTTACTGTTTGTCATCTACATTAATGATTTGGATGTGAACATACAGGGCAAGATTATCAAGTTTGCTGATGGTACAAAAGTGAGTGGTTTTGCAGATAGTGAAGATGGTTGTGAAAGATTGCAGCAGGATCTGGATCGATTAGTCAGGTGGGCAGAGGAATGGTTAATGGAGAAGTGTGAGGTGTTGCATTTGGTATGTCAAACAAGGGCAGGACCTGCACAGTAAATGGTAGTGTTGTAGAGCAGACAGATCTAGGAGTACAAGTGCATGGTTCCTTGAAGGTTGAGTTGCAGGTAGATAAGGTGGTCAAAAAGGCTTTTGGCACTTTGGCCATCATCGGTCAGAGTATTGAGTATAGAAGTTGGGAGGTCACGTTGCAGTTGTCAGAGATGTTGGTGAGACCACATTTAGAATATTGTGTTCAGTTCTGGGCACCATGTTATAGGAAAGATATTGACAAGCTTGAAAGGGTTCAGAAAAGATTTACAAGGATGTTGCAGGACTAGAGGGTATAAGCTATAGGGAGAGGTTGAGTAGGCTGGGTCTCTATTCCATGGAGCGCAGGAGGATGAGTGGATATCTTATAGAGGTATACAAAATCATGAGAGGAAATAGGTCGGGGAGATGCAAAAAGTCTCTTGCCCAGAGTAGGGGAATCGAGGGCCAGAGGACACAGGTTCAAGGTGAAGGGGAAAAGATTTAATAGGAATCTGAGGGGTAACCTTTTCCGCACAAAGGGTGGTGGGTGTATGGAAAAAAGCTGCCAGAGGAGGTAGTTGAGGCTGTGGCTATCCCATTGTTTAGAAACAGTTACACAGGTACATGGATAGAGCAGGTTTGGAGCGATATGGACCAAGCACAGACAAGTGCGACTAGTGTGGATGAGACATTGTTGGCCAGTGTGGGCAAGTAGGGCCGAAGGGCCTGTTTCCACACTGTATGACTATGATTCTAGGTACAGCAAGTAATTCAAAAAACTATTATCAGGAGATATGAATAAAAAAAAGTGGTGAGATAAGAGAAGAGTTTGAAGAAGAGTCTCGACCCGAAACTCACCCATTCCTTCGCTCCAGAGATGCTGCCTGTCCCACTGAGTTACTCCTGCATTTTGTGTCTATCTTTGGTGTATTACCAGCATCTGCAGTTCATTCCTCCAAAAAGTAGTGAGATTATGCTTCACTTATGCAGAGCACTGGTGAGAACACACCTGAGGATTGTGTAAAATATTGGTCCCATAAATATTGGTCCCAAAAAAAAAAAAAAAATTGGCGCGGCCCTATCCAGTCGCCGTTGTGGCAGCTCCGTGAAAATTGTGTGTGTTTTTAACTTTTATGTTCCTTTTTAACTTATTTCTAAGTTCTAACTCCCTAGTACTAACAAAGTATGACAGGGAAACCCTCTTAAATCTAAACTCCAGGGCAAACAGAGACTTTTTAAACTCTGTACTCACTGATCCAGCATGGCCAGCAGAGATTAGCAGAAGCTGCTGCAACAACAATGGGAGCTCGGCTGCAAGGAAAACCCGGAGAAAACATCGAGGGAAGCGGGGGGGGGGGGGGGGGGGGGGGCATTCGGAATAGGCTGAGAGCCCAAGCCTTTCGTCCACCTCTGCCCAGCATTCTTCTGGCAAATGTTCAGTCCCTGGAAAACAAGCTGGATGACCTCAGGGCGAGGGTCAGATTCCAGCAGGACATAAGTGACTGCAACATCCTCTGCCTGACTGAAACATGGCTGACCTCACTGATTCCGGATCAGGTAATCTGCCCAACCGAGTCCTTCACTGTCCACCGTGGGTGGAGGAGTCTGCTTCATGACCAATAACAACTGGTGCAACCCTGGAAATATCAAGATGCTTTCCCGTTCCTGCTCGCCGGATCTGGAGCACCTGACGATCTCATGCCGCCCATTCTACCTTCCCCGGGAGTTAGGCTCAGTGATCATCACAGCCGTCTACATTCCACCGCAAGCGGACACCGACGTGGCACTATCGGCCCTACACGATGTGCTATGTCGACATCAAAACAAGTACCCGGATGCGGCTATGGTGGTGGCTGGAGATTTTAATAAATCAAATCTCAAGAAGGTCATGCCGAACTTCTACCAACACATCATGTGTGCCACCAGGGGGGTGAGAACTTTGGACCACTGCTACAAACCATTCAGGAAAGGCTACAAGGCCGTTTCACTCCCTCCCCTAGGAAAATCTGACCACGTTGCCATTTTCCTGTTGCCGGAGTATAAACAGAGGATAGTTGGGGAAGCGGTAGAGACGAGGGACGTAAAGCGGTGGTCCGACCAGTCAGAGGCCATGCTGCAAGATGCACTGAGTGATGTCGACTGGAATATGTTCGAAGCAAGTTCCAGTGACGTCAGTGAGTTCGCGGAAACAGTCACGGACTTCATCGCAACAATAACCGACAACATCGTCCCCACGGTAAGGGTAAGCACCTTTCCGAACCAAAAACCCTGGGTAGACAGGTCTGTTCGTGTGGCCCTGAATGCTCACACCGCTGCCTACAACTCGGGCCTGGCATCAGGAAACATGGACGTCTACAAGGCAGAGTCGTACCGACTGCGAAGGGCGGTGAAGGACGCAAAGAGAAGGTACAGAGACAAGATGGAGTTACAGATGGAGCAGCAGGGCACCAGAAGCCTGTGGCAGGGGCTACGGATTGTAACCAACTACCGGAGCACCCCTCCCTCATCCGCAAGTGCCGGCACCTCCCTAGCTGATGACCTGAACTCCTTTTACGCTCGTTTCGAAAGGGGCAGCACCATTCCAGGTCTGCCGACTATCGACAATACCGCCAACGGGCTGGCTACCGAAGCTGAAGGGAGGAATGTGCACACATTCTCGCTGTCCGAGCACGACGTGAGGAGGGCTCTGACACGGGTGAACACGAGAAAAGCTGCAGGCCCCGATGGCATCTCGGGGCGAGTATTCAAGTCCTGTGCTACGCAGCTAGCTCCAGTGCTCAATACATTATTCAACCTCTCCCTGAACAAGTCCGTGGACCCTGCCTGCTTCAAAAAATCCATCATTGTACCGGTACCAAAAAATGCCTCCCCAGCCTGCCTGAATGACTACCGTCCGATGGCCCTTAGCTCGGTAGTCATGAAATGCTTTGAGAGGCTGGTGAAGAAACACATCTGCGCCTTCCTCCCTCGGAACATGGACCCGTTGCAGTTCGCATACCGTCCGAACAGATCCACGGACGATGCGGTCTCCCAGGTCTTGCACACCGCTCTCTCCCATCTGTACAGCCAGAAGGGGGGCTACGTGCGGATGCTGTTCATAGACTACAGTTCAGCCTTCAACATGATAGTCCCCACCAGACTGGCCGGGAAGCTAATGGAATTGGGGCTCAACACCTCCCTGTGTGCCTGGGTCCTGGATTTTCTCACCGTCAACCCCAGGTAGTCAAGATGGGAGGGAATACATCGAAGTCCCTCACCCCGAGCACAGGATCGCCCCAGGGTTGCGTCCTCAGCCCCCTATTGTACTCCCTGTACACACATGACTGTGTGGCTAGGTTCAGCTCCAATTCAATAATTAAGTTTGCTGATGACACTGTGGTGGTGGGCCTGATCTCAGACAACGATGAGAATGTCTACCAGGAGGAGGTGGCTGGTCTAGCACTCTGGTGCCAGGAGAACAGCCTCCTCTTGAACATCAAAAAAACAAAGGAGCTGATCATAGACTTTAGGAGGGCACATCAATCGAGGACGTACACTCCATTGAGTAGAAATGGGGATCCTGTGGATAGGGTGAACTGTTTTAAATATCTGGGAGTCTATATCTCCGAGGATATGACATGGGCATCACACGCCTCAGCACTCGTGAGTAAGGCAAGGCAGCACCTTTACCACCTCAGGCAATTGAGGAAATTCAGAGTGTCTCCGAGGATCCTCCAGTGCTTCTATGCAGCAGCGGTGGAAAGCATCTTGTCCGGGAACATTACCATCTGATTTGAGAATTGCTCTGCCAAGGACAAGAAGGCTCTGCAGAGAGTAGTGCGTTCGGCCGAACGCACTATGGGAACTTCACTTGCCCCCCTGCAGGAACTATACATCAGGAGGTGCAACTCCAGAGCCAACAAAATCATGAGACCACTTCCACCCCTGCAACGGACTGTTCCAGCTGCTACGGTCAGGCAAACGCCTCCGTTGCCATGCGGTGAGAACGGAGAGGTTGAGAAAGAGTTTCTTCCCAGAGGCCATTCGGACTGTAAACGCCTATCTCACCAGGGACTAACCCTACTGAACGTTTTTCCTTCCATTATTTATTATGTAAAAGAATATGTGTGTTATGATTGTGTTTATAGTTTGTTTGGTTGTTTGTCTTTTGCACAAACGTCTGCGAACATTGCCACTTTCATTTCACTGAACATCTCGTATGTGTATGTGACAAATAAACAACTTGACTTGACGACCTTATTTAAGAAAGAATGTTAAAGTATTGGAAGTGGTTCACAGAGGGTTTATTAGACACATATCATGAATGGGTAGGTAATCTAATGAGGAAAAGGACTGGATAAACTTTGAATATTAGAAGAGTGACAACAGAGATTGAAATTTATAAAATGCTGCTTGTCTTGATAGGCTGGGTACAGAGAGGATATATCCTCTTGAGGAAGAATCTGTTCCTCAAGAGAAAATAAAGGATTGCCAATTAAAACTTTCTTCTCTCAGAAAGTCATGATTCAATGAAACTCTACCTCAAAGGGTGGCAAAGCAGAGCCTTGAATGTTTTTGAGGTAGATGTAGATACAATACGGTACGATATATGTTAGAACTTTATTTATCCCAAGAGGGAAATTGATCTGCCAACAAGTCATAAAACACAAAATACTTGAAACATAAAATTAAAGTGACGAGTGGAAAGGATTGGGGATGTTGGGGGGGGGGGGGGGGGGGGGGGGGGGGGTCAGTCTACCCCATGACAGGAGGAGTTCTACAGTTTGATGGCCACTGGGAAGAAGGATCTCCTGCGGTTCTTTGCCCTGCATCTTGGTGGAAGTACTCCTCAGGTTGACCAGTGTCATACAGGGGGTAAGTTGTATTGTCCACGATGCCCTGCAGTTTGAGAAGCATCCTACCCTCCAAGACCACCTCCCTAGATAAATAGGTTCATGATAATGATAAATGTGAGGTTATCCATTTTGGTGGCAAAAATAGGAAAGCAGACTATTATCTAAATGGTGGCCGATTGGGAAAGGGGGAGATGCAGCGAGACCTGGGTGTCATGGTACACCAGTCATTGAAGGTAGGCATGCAGGTGCAGCAGGCAGTGAAGAAAGCAAATGGTATGTTAGCTTTCATTGCAAAAGGATTTGAGTATAGGAGCAGAGAGGTTCTACTGCAGTTGTACAGGGTCTTGGTGAGACCACACTTGGAGTATTGCGTACAGTTTTGGTCTCCAAATCTGAGGAAGGACATTATTGCCATAGAGGGAGTGCAGAGACGGTTCACCAGACTGATTCCTGGGATGTCAGGACTGTCTTATGAAGAAAGACTGGATTGACTTGGTTTATACTCTCTAGAATTTAGAAGATTGAGAGGGGATCTTATAGAAACTTACAAAATTCTTAAGGGGTTGGACAGGCTAGATGCAGGAAGATTGTTCCCGATGTTAGGGAAGTCCAGGACAAGGGGTCACAGCTTAAGGATAAAGGGGAAATCCTTTAAAACCGAGATGAGAAGAACTTTTTTCACGCAGAGAGTGGTGAATCTCTGGAACTCTCTGCCACAGAGGGTAGTTGAGGCCAGTTCATTGGCTATATTTAAGAGGGAGTTAGATGTGGCCCTTGTGGCTAAGGGGATCAGGGGGTATGGAGAGAAGGCAGGTACGGGATACTGAGTTGGATGATCAGCCATGATATTGAATGGCGGTGCAGGCTCGAAGGGCCGAATGGCCTACTCCTGCACCTAATTTCTATGTTTCTATGTTTCTATAAGCAAGAAGGTGAAAGGTTACCGATCATCCGGAATGTGGAATTGAGGCTGCAATCAGATCAGCTACATTCTTAAATGGTGGATCAAGATCATGGGACTAAATGGCTTACTCCTGCTCCCAATTCATATGGTGGGATGTTCATGATGTATGGCAAACACAAATCTGTCTCAACATTACACTCAGCTAACTACAGGAGGAAACCATTTTCCAGGGGATTTCCATATTTAAAATGTGTCATGCACAATAAATGATTGGATTTAATTGGAGTTGTGAACTGTGCTGCATTTCTAATAAGGACAAATGTTAATATGGAGAATTAATTTGAGTAAAGGATAAGGGCTCTGATAGGAAGAATTTGTCACTGAAACCTGTTTTATTAAAATGGGACGCACAGTAATAACTTTCTGAGAGGAATTGTTCCCATGTTAAAATCTCTGCTATAGTTATTAATTGAAAATAATTTTAAAAGATAATAATGATACTCTCTGCTGGGAATCTTAGCCAACACTGCAACTTAATGTTATTAATTTTAATGAAAACTGGCATAAAATGTAAAACCTCTGCCTTAAAAACTTTCTACTAAAATAAATGTAGGCAGAAGATTCTGGCCATCTGTAAAATCTCTGCTCTTGTGCTTGCAGGAAATTAGAACCCGAGTGGAAACCTTGAATGCAGTTCAACTGCCTTCCATTTGAATCATTCAACACTATATATAACCATACGTCAGCACTGTAGTCTCCTATGTAGGAACAAACTGCAGATGCTGGTTTGAACCAAAGAAGCTGGAGTAACTCAGCTGAACAGGCAGCATCTCAAGAGAGAAGGAATATGGAACATTTCGGGGCGAGACCCTTCTTCAGACTGAAAGTCACAGGAAAGGGAAAGGAGAGATATAGATGATGATGTAGGGAGAAATAGAACAAATTAGTGAATGATATGCAAAAAAGTTACAATGATAAAGGAAACAGGTCATTGTTGGCTGTAGCAAGGTTAGAACAAAAGAACGGCAAGCTGATTTGACAGGTGGCGAGGGAATGGATAGAGAGGGAATGCACGGGTTACTTGAGAAATCAATATTGATACCTCTTGGGATACACAAGCAAAATGTGAGATGCTGTGGCCCGCTGAGTTACTCCAGCATTTTGTGTCTATCTTGTCGCCTCCTATGCTCAGCATTTAGGTTTGTCAAATGTCATTAGCTGCAAGGTGGATTGGTGAAATTTAATGCATCTCGCATAACAGACAACATAATGTAACTTATCACCCTCATGCATAAAATCATGATGGGAATAGATAGAGTAGATGCACAGTCTTTTAAGCAGTGGAGGGAAATAAAGAACCAGAGGACATGGGTTTAAGGTAAGAGGGGAAAGATTTAATAGGGAGCTGAATGGTAACTTTTGTCACACAGAGGGAGGTTGGTATATGGGAATGAGCTGCCAAAGGAGGTAGTTGATACGATAACAACATTTAGACAGGTACATACATCCACAGGAACGTTTTAGAGGGATATGGACCAAACACGGGCAAGTAGGATTAGTGTAGATGGGGCATCTTGGTCGGCATGGGCAAGTTGAGATGTAGGACCTGTTTCCGTGCTATGACTCAGATGACACAATAACTTATTTCTTTATCATAACTATTAAATATAATAAATCAGCTGTACCTTTGCCAAAATCAATCAGTAGGTTCACCAGGTTAATTCCTGGGATGGTGGGACAGTCATATGATGATAGAATGGAGCGGGTGGGCTTGTATACTCTAGAATTTAGAAGGATGGGAGGAGGTCTTATTGAAACATATAAGATTATTAAGGGTTTGGACATGCTAAAGGCAGGAAACATGTTCCCAATGTTGGGTGAGTCCAAAACCAGGGTCCATAGTTTAAAAATAAGGGGTAAGACATTTAGAACGAAGATGAGAAAAAACTTTTTCACACAGGGAGTTGTGAATGTGGAATTATCTGTGGTGAAGGCTGGCTCTCTGGATGCTTTCAAGAGAGCTAGACAGGGCTCATAAACATAGCAGAGTCAAGGGATACGAGGAGAAGGCAGGAACGGGGTAGTGATTGTGGATGATCAGCCATGATCACATTGAATAGCGGTGCTGGCTTGAAGGGCCGAATGGCTTATTCCTGCACCTATTGTCTATTGTCTAATCACTTCATTTTACTATAATGACAGCATTGCAAAATAGACTTACTGAAAATTTATAGTAGAAAGTAATAAATTATGCTTATGAAATGACATAATCAAAACCAACAGGCTGCATGAATGAACACATGGAATAAATAGTTCCAGGAATGTCCCTTCATTGTACTGTGTCGGTCTGCACTGTGATATAAAGGGTTGATCCAAAAGGATCTGGTAGCTCAGATCTGGATATTTGTGAAGGGTTGTGGGTGTTCAGCAGCTGCAAAACATTATTCCATCTCAATCTGGAATGTCAAGGCCCAGCATTTTCCTCATTCTTTGGGCCAGATTAAATTTGTCTGTAATCAATTCTTCTAAAGGGGACTAACATTCATCCGAAGTTTACAGCTCAACATATCAGACGTCCTTTCAACAGTTTGATAACAGTGGGAAAGAAGCTGTTCTTGAATCTGATGGAACGTGCTTTCAAGCTTTTTAATCATCTGCCTGGTGGGAGAGAGGGGAAGAAAGAATGACTGGGGTGAAAGTGATCCTTGAATATGTTGGCTGTTTTTTTGGGCAGTGTCCAGTGTAGGAGTGAAGGGAGGGGTGGCGAGTTTGCATGTTGGTCTGGGCAGCATTCACAACTCCCTGCAATGTCTTGTAGTGTTGGAAAGAGCAGTTGCCGTACCCAGCTGCAATGCATCCATACAGGATATTTTCTGGCAGTAACAACTCTCACAAACTTTTACAGATGCATAGGAGAGAGCATTATATAGGGCTGCATCACAGCATGGTTCGGGAACAGGTCCATCCAAGACCACAAGAAATTGCAGAGAATTGTGGATGCAGCCCAGAGCATCACAGAAAAAACAACCTCTCTTCCATTGACTCCATCTCAAGTACACTTCATGCTGCCTCGGTAAGACCACCAGCTTAATCAAGAACGTCTCACTCTGAACATTCCCTCTTCTCCCCTCTCCCAGCAGGCAAGAGATACAGAGGTGTGAAAACGCATACTTGCAGATTCAGGGACAGTTTCTTCCCAGCTGTTATCAGGCAACTGAACCTATCAATCAAGTATCGGCAAGTATCCTTTATTGTCATTCAGACTTTCCAGTCTGAACGAAATTCCATGCCTTGCAGTTATAACAAACAATAAAATAACAAAACACACAATAAACACAGATTTAACATCCACCACAGTGAGTCTACCAGGCCCTCCTCACTGTGATGGAAGGCAAAAGTCTTAAAGTCCTTGTCTCTTCCCTCCTTGTTCTCCAACTGCGTTGAGGTGATCCAGGCTTCCGATATTGTGACCCCGCCGGGTGATGGTAAGTAAGTACCGCGGCCGAATCCAAGCTCCGCGAACGGGCCGGTTCAAACTCTGCGGCCCGGGGAGCCGAAGCTGCCACCCTCCAGTCCAGCGGACGAAGCTGTCATTGCGGGAGCTCCAGAAAACTGGGCACCAACCTGGGACCTGCGAGCTCCCGATGATGTTGTCTACTGGGCTCGCCGCCGTATCCACTGGGCCTGTGGCCGAGCCTCCAAGGCTCCGAAGTCGGGTCGCCGCTGCTGCAACGCCGCCACAGCCCCGAAATCGACCAGCCTCGCGTTGGTAAGTAAATCCTGGCTCTGCCTCCAGAGCCTCGGGGTCGGTCCCAGTTGGAGGCCGCCAGCTCCACCATTAGGCCTCAGCGCAGATGGAGACGGGGGATAAGACAAGAAAAGGTTGCATTCCCCCGGAGGAAGAGACTAAAACAAGTTTCTCCCACCCCCTCCCCACACGCATATACAACTAAAATAAACTGTAACAATGGGACAAAAGAAAAACAAAAAAAAATGACAAACGGACTGCAGGCGAGCCGCAGCTGCTAGGGCAGCTCCGCCACTTCCGGGTCACCCGAGATAGCATCAACCCGAGAGCAGTCCTGACTTACTAATTACCTCATTGGAGACTCTCAAATTATCTTTAATCTGACTCTTCTGGATTTTATCTTACACTAAACATTACTCCATTTATCCTGTATCTTTACACCATAGATGACTTGATTGTAACCATGTATAATCTTTCCGCTGACTGGATAGCACGCAACAAAAAAAGCTTATCACTGTACCTTAGTACACGTGGCAATAAACTAAACTAGTTAGATGTCGAATGGTGAGGTAGCAATCAGTAGAAAGAGTTCAGTAATCCTGCAATTGAAGGATCAGTTCAAGAATCTACAGTCTTGAAAAGTAAATGATCAAGTACCACTATTAAAAAGCTAACAAGGATTGAAAGTTGGTCTTTGACAGGTTGGGAGATGATATCAAGAGGTGCTTGGCCCTCGACTACATAAAATATATCAATGATTTGGATGAGCGAACATACTTTAAAGTTAGCTTCTGACACTAAACTGGGACAGATTATGAATTGTGATGCAAAGAGATTTCAAGACGAACAATGGGCAAAGATAGAAACAAAATGCTGGAGTAACTCAGAAAAGGAACATGTGATGTTTCAGGTTGAAACCCTTCTTCAGACACGAAACATCACCTACACCTTTTCTCCAGATATGCTGCCTGACCCGCCGAGTGACTCCAGCATCTTGTTTCTATCTTCGGTGTAAACCAGCATCTGCAGTTCCTTCCTGCACAATGGGCAAGAAGATGACAGATGCAATGTAGGTATAGGATAAACATCAGAGGCAAATTACTTAAACTGTATCAGGTTGGGGAGTGACAAAGAGACTTGCAGGCCAAATATTGAAATCGAACGGGTAGTGATTGAAGTAGTTAAGAAGGTAAAGGACATGCTGGATTTATAGAAAAAAGAATTTGAGTAGAGGAGCAAAGATGCCGTTATAATTAGTAGTGTCTTGGTGAGGCCATCCCTGAAGTATTGTGTGTGTTCTGAACTCCCGATCTTAAATACTTGCCATTCATGGGGGATAACAAATATACACTAAGCTATTTCTTGGAAAGGTTAGACTGCATAACCTCGATGGGTTATGAGGGGAAATAGTAAGATTAAACGAGAACTTACCAGTTTGAAGTTTGATCTTTATTTTATGAGGAGTAAAGTTGAGGGATTACATGAAGACCCCGTCCAGTACGCATGCGTGTGAATCTTCAAAGCAGCGGTGTGAAATCACAGATAACAGTTGTTGAACTGAACATAGTAAGATAAGAGAACCATAATACCAGTTGAACTTTATGATAGAGGGCTGGGAGCGGAGGGCACGTAATCCCTCAACGTTACTCCTCATAAAATAAAGATCAAACTTCAAACTGGTAAGTTCTCTTTTAATCCTACTATTTTACTTCGGAGTCACGTGAGTGACTACGTGAAGATTTTAAAGCTCTGTGATTTCATGCCGTGGAACCGAGTCCAGGTGTCATACACTGCATCAGTAGGCCAATGATGAGTGAACATTAAGAATGCATTCAGACATGACATAGATATAGACATGTTGATGCTATTAATGAATAATAGTGGCAATAGTAACCTCCCTCAACCTGGAGGAAGTATGAACCATATCTAACAGAGTTGGCAAATACCCCTGATCTGGCAATAGGTTTATTCTGAATATTTGGACAGATCAATAGTTTGACCATACTGCAACTGCTAGGATGTGGTCCATCCCTGCTGCTGAGGTATAGCGGTCCTGGTGGAATGAGACTCAATGTCAATGTACACTCCTGTATATGCCAGACCCATATAACCATCTGGAGAAGGTTCGTAGTGATTCCTTCTAACAAGATTTTATGTAACTAATAATATTGCTGTCAGTCTATAAGTCTCTTAGGAACCTTGACATACTGGTGTAAATGCGTGATCACACGCAACCCAAGGTCCATGGGATATGCAACTCTAGTTTGGTCTTGTGTACCTGTCTAATCTGCTTGATTAATCATAAACAAAACATGTTATTATAGCCCGCAGATATGATCATCCTATCCAGTGTTGCAATGACTGGACCCATAGCGCTGTACTCAGTGCCATGGCGTAATCACTAGTACGTGAGTATGACCATGGGCAGGGATGTTGCTGGTGCCCATCGGTGAAGTGACGTAGTACAATGTTAACAACCCATATCTCTGCGTCCCTAAGCCTGGGAGGTTTTAAGCTGACGATACCTTCATTCTCTGGATATCAGAGGGTGAGACCGGACAGAGTGGTTTATGTACTCATCAGCCAAATGATTAGGAGGCACTTAAAGCACAGTAATGGAATAGTAACTTAATGTTATAATCCCATAAAACTGAATTTTAGTGTGTCAATCATCCGTGCCGAGTTAAACGTAAGGAAGCATAAACAATGCTTCCCATCTCCTATGCAGATTGCTGCTATTTGGTGCTATCCCTGCAATCTGTAGTGAGCACTCTTAACGCTTATGGTTTGACAACCCAAGCCGCAGAAACGATCTCTCAGAGTCTGTACATCTATGATTGATTATATCATGCAGAGGATGGTTTCAACATCACAACTGAACCAGCATCTTTTTATCCGGAATTAACCATGTAAGGTTTTATGTTCATTCTTTGCCTCAGCAGGAGCCATAGGTAATGACAATAAAATTGTATTGTATTGTATATAACCCAGGCAGGCACTATGAAACCCGGAAGCGGGAATCTTGTTGAATTTTGCAAGACTCGTCTATTGAGGCCAAATGGAGGAAGACATAAAAGAACATTTCTTCCTAGTGTAACGAGAATGCACCCTTCTCCACTGTATGCCTCGTTCACTGTTGATTGAAACTGGATGCAAGCAACTCAATAGTTAGTGTTCCATCAATCCACATTGTCATTAAATATTTTGTGATTACACATTCATTCTGTGTTGTCATTGATTTTGCATAATATTACACAGTGCTAAATGCGGTTTGGTAAAACTATCACCGGATACTTTGATTTGATTGTACCTTTGTGATTAACATATACCACCACCAAAGTGTATCACCTTGGACTTGTGCATGCCGTATATGCATATCCACACACCCTTTAATGCACAGAATGCACCTGGTGTCCATTGGCAGTTGATACCATGACTGAACACTTGATAACTCATGCTAATCCCATCTGCCTCCGTAACTAGAGATGGTATTAGTAAATTACCCATCTTTGGGCAATAGCATCAGTTTGGAAATGACTGAAGATTTACGGATAAGAGGTTTTAGTGGAGCAAAGCTGTCCATCATTGTGACTTTGATTGTTTCAGCTAAAAATAGCAGAGGTCTAATTTTTTGTCTCAGAGCTGATCCCAGACCAATAAATGGATGATTGTATCCCAACAATCAATAGTTTCAGTTGGTATCAACTTAATTTAAATTTAACTGGACGGGTGAGAACCAATTCCTCAAATATAGCTATGTGGCTGATAAGGCTAATTTAGTAAAATACAGTATGTTCAATATCATCCAGATTGGACATGCTACTTATTTGTTAGCTCTGTGCAGCCGAAGCACTGATAGTAGTGATTTAATAAATAACCTGGAAACTGGTGTTAGCCCATTTTGTAACGCTGCTTAGTGTATCGTTGCCTCATCCAGTTAAATTTCAAATACCTTCAAACCTGTGAGCGGAAGTTATGGAAGTTATTCAGAAAAGTCTATACTGCACATGCGGGTTGAGGCTGTTGACAATGATCAGTCCATATCCCATTCTTGTGAGCCTTGTCTTGAAAGGCAACTCCAACCGTACCTGTGTGCAGTATAAACTAATCTAGTGTTATCCCAAACCAGTGTAAATATTCAAACCAGTTTAATATTACCAACTTGTATCCGTGACAGGAGACATCATCAATGGGGTTCCATACCTTTATCCGAATGGGAGGACTTATGCAACCCGACCCAGGAGCTGCCTCAAACATGTGTGCATGATTTTACATCTGCTCCTGGGAGGTAGTGGAGCTCGAGTACGGGGTTGGCGCATCTTCCAGGAAGGTCGTTCTGGACTGTGGCCTAAAAAAGACCTTTGTCCTGGTTGTACGGCCTTCAAGCTTTCACCAGCTTCAGTTCATTGTGGTTTGCTGGTGGGTGCGTAGGGGTGCTGCCGTCGAAGATGCGAGGTCTTGCGTGATGATGTGGCCTTCCTGAACCCGACGGCCACTCGTCGAGCTCCTGCTGCTGGTAGTGTTGTTCCTGCACCCCCTGCACACTTGGTGTCTTCAGCCAAACCCCTGTCTTCAGAGTCAGCCCAGAAGTGATTCCTAATGCTCCTCTCTGTCGAGGGAGATGCATTGTGCAGCCCTCAATAAGGTGCTGCCATGGGCGTCCCAGGACCCCCTGGTGACTAGGCTCCATATACCGGAGCATCTCACATTGGAGCTTCTGATCCATCAACCGCTCCATGCAGGATATGCAATCACAGTTGCTCCCGCCGGCGGTGAGTCTTCACAGCCTGACTCGTCCGAGTCTTCGGCCTGTCCGACTTCTGCTTGGCTTTCCCACCAGTCTGAGGTGTCGATTCCGACTGTGCAGGTGTCAGGTCGGAGACTGCTGATCAATAGCGATCCAGGTGCAGTCTACAGCTGCTGACTGACCGCAATTCCGCGGTCCTTCTGGATGTGGTCCGTTCCTGTAACATATTCTCACAAAATAGCACAAAACGACCTTCGAGTAAGGAATTTACCTGCATGTCCTTTTTAAACCTTCTGCTGTGGGGCAACACTCCTCCCGAGCCTGGTCTCGTGGTTGTGGTTTGTTACAGCTGGGGTTCCTCTGTGGTCCTTGTAGAAACACTTCCATTGCGGGTTATTTCTCCCCCAAGCTTTTTCTCCCCGGTCCCTTATAACAGGGCTTCTCCACGGTGTTCTCCAGTCGGAGCTTTCAACTCCCCCCCCCCTCCCTCCTCCTCACCGATCTGGGTATCCCCGCAGTAACTGCAGCCGGGATATCCCCGCGGTCCCTATCAAAGGGATAGCCGCGATTTACAAAGTCGGTGGGGGGGTGTATATGAAGCCGCTGGTTTAACTGCCAGCGGCACAGTACTTACTGCCGTCCGCTCCTCGCATCCCGCAGTCTACGGAGCGGGTTCTCAGGTCGCTCTGCGTATTCCACGGTCTCCGGAGCGGCTATCCAGTTGCCCCCGGCACCAATATGAAGCCGTTGGCTCCACCGCCAGCGGCTCAAAGGCGAATCCACCGCCGTCCGCTCCCTGCTTCCCGCGGTCTTCCGAGCGGGTTCTCCACCAATATGAAGCCGCTGGTTTTACTGACAGCGGCTCAAAGGTGAATTTGCTGCCGCTCGCTACCCGCATTCCGCGGTCCGAGCGCCTAGGTCCGTGGGCGGGATTCCCCATGACTGGGGTTCCCTGGAAGTTCGAGACTGGGGTTTCCCCTCCATCCCGACTTAGCCCCGGACTTTCAGCAGGACCTCTAAGTTGAGGTTCCTGCAAGAAGATTTAACCTGAAAGTTTTTTTAAAAACTTACCTCAGGTCTGTTGCTGGCAGGAGAATCACGTTCACCCTGCCAGTCGTCACGCAATGCGATAGACGATATGACACGCATGCGTACTGGACGGGGTCTTCACGTAGTCACTCACGTGACTCCGAAGTAAAATTGGCTTGACTTGGTTCGTATCCATTAATTGTATGGAGAATGAGAGGAGATGTCATGAAATTTACAAAATGCTGTCAGGACTTGACAGATCAGATGCAGGAGGCCATTTCCACTGCTCTCCAAATGTTCACCATCACAGAGGGTCATAGAAGACATAGCATGGAAACAGACCATACCCTATATACCCCCCCTTCGATTCTCTCTATTCACCAACACTCAAGTACTAATTTACTATGTCCAATTAATCTACCAGCTTGCATATATTTGGAATGTTGGAGGAAATCGGAGAATCTGGAGGAAACCCACAGGGAGTACATACAAAGTCCACACAATTATCACCCACAGTCAGGATTGGATTAAGTCTCAGGCACAGCGAGGCAACAACTCCATGAGCTGAACAATTCTGCTGCCCAAAGGAAAACATTCTACCATGCCAAAATTCACAACTTCTCAACCACCAGCCAACATGGACAATGGATTGGAAATCATGCATACAGAACATAATGGATTAGCATTCGGAATGTGTAGGAAGGAACTGCAGATGCTGGTTTAAACTGAAAATAAACACAAAATTCTGGAGTAACTCAGCGGGACAGGCAGCATCTCTGTAGCGAAAGATTGGGTGATGTTTCGGGTCACGACCTTCCTCCACTCTGAAGAAGGGTCTCGACCCGAAAAGTCACCCATTCCTTCTCTCTAGACATGCTGCCTGTCCCATTGAGTTACTCCAGCTTTTTGTGTCCATCTATGGATTAGCATTTCATTACTTTAATTTCCTGGCTATCTAATGTCTTCACAATGGGTGCTTGATGGCCAATTATGATTTGATGGGCCCAAAGGCCATTTCTATGTCCTATCTCTCAGTGACAAAGAAGGAAACCATTTGGCCCACCAAGACTAAACTGGTTATAATAGTAATCCTAACAAATCCACAACAAACCGTGTCGTCTCACACATGCCCTTTAGCACCCCAGGTTCATCTACCAACCTGCATGTCTTTGGGATATGGGAGAAAACCCTAGCAACTAGGGGAAACCTACTTGATCACTGGGAGAATGTGCAAACTCCACACGGATAACACCCAAGATCAGGATTGATTCCGGGACTTTGGAATTGCGAGGCAGCAGCACTGTCTGTTGTCTCAGGTAACAGCGTACCAAATTTAGGACTGGGATTAGAAGAATTTTCTTTACTCAGATGATGGTGAATCCATGAACTTTGCTCTCAATGTGAGCCGAGAAAGCCACATGGTTGAATATATGCGAAAAAATGTTAGATTTCTGGATGTAAAATACACCAAAGGTCATGTGGAGAGTGGGAATATTGCTTTGAGATAAAGGATCAGCCATGATTGTATTGATGGATGGAGCAGCTTGAGGGGTCGAATGCCCTATTTTTATTTGTAACAATCTTCAGTCAGATGTGCCAACTGCTTCTTTATGCTGTCAATGAACTTACCCGCTCCATACGGCATCAATAAATTCCTGAGAGCTTTGGTTATAGCAAATGTTACAGTGCCAAACAATATTCCAGCAGTAGTATTGAAGTGGTGTCCTTCCAGAACCAGCCATGCCTTCAGACAATATAGACACAGAATGCTTGAGTAACTCGGCAGGACAAGCAGCATCTCTGGAGAGAAGGAATAGGTGACGTTTCGGATCGAGACCATTGGGTGACCCTTCACCTCAAGCTATGCCTTTAGACAAGCTCCTCCAATATAGGTTAAACTCCTCTAACATTGGAGAATTGCCTATTTGTGTCCTGCGCATAACAAATGCAGGAGAAATCCAATCTGGCTAATTATGGCCCAATCAATCTGTCCTCAACTTTTAGCAACGTAATCTCAAATGTCATTTGCAGAGTTCTCAGGCAATACTCGTTCATGATTATCAAAATTGGCTATTATAATAAAGGTTTTCACAAGCACCAGACTTCACTCATCACAAGGCATTGACATATAGAATTACCTTAATAGTATTCAAAGTTCAAGTGAGTTCATATGTCCCTGTATAGGACAATGAAATTCTTGCTTTGCTTCAGGACTCAGAACATAGTAGGCATTTACTACAAAACAGATAAGTGTGTCCATATCCCATAATATAAATATATATACACATGAATAAATAAACTGATAAAGTGCAAATAACAGATAATGGGTTATTAATAATCAGAGTTTTGTCCGAGCCAGGTTTAATAGCCTGATAGCTATTTCTGAACCTGATTGTTGCAGTCTTCAGGCTCCTGTACCTTCTACCTGAAAGTAGCAGGGAGATGAGTGTGTGGCCAGGATGGTGTGGGTCTTTGATGATACTGCCAGCCTTTTTGAGGCAGCGACTGCGATAAATCCCCTCAATGGAAGGAAGGTCAGAGCCGATGATGGACTGGGCATTGTTTACTACTTTTTGTAGTCTTTTCTTCTCCAGGGCACTCAAATTGCCGAACCAAGCCACGATGCAACCGGTCAGCATGCTCTCTACTGTGCACCTGTAGAAGTCAGAGAGAGTCTTCCTTGACAAACCGACTCTCTGTACTCTTCTCAGGAAGTAGAGGCGCTGATGAGCTTTCTTGATAATTGCATTAGTGTTCTCGGACCAGGAAAGATCTTCAGAGATGTGCATGCCCAGGAATTTGAAGCTCTTGAACCTTTCAACCATCGACCCATTGATATAAATGGGGCTGTGGGTCCCCCTCTTACTCCTTCCAAAGTCCACAATCAGTTCCTTGGTTTTGCTGGTGTTGAGGGCCAGGTTATTATGCTGGCACCATATGGACAGTTGCTCGATCTCTCTTCTATACTCTGACTCATCCCCATCAGTGATGCGTCCCACAATAGTGGTGTCGTCAGCGAACTTGATGATGGAGTTCGCACTGTGACTAGCTACGCAGTCATGAGTATAGAGCGAGTACAGCAGGGGGCTGAGCACGCAGCCTTGAGGTGCTCCCATGCTGATCGTTATCGAGGCCGACACATTTCCACCAATACGAACAGACCGTGGTCTGTGGATGAGGAAGTCGAGGATCCAATTGCAGAGGGATGCGCAGAGACCCAGTTCTGAGAGTTTGGTAACCAGCTTGGAGTGGATGATTGTGTTAAATGCCGAGCTGTAATCAATGAATAACAGCCTGACATATGAGTTTTTGTTGTCCAAGTGGTCCAGAGCGGAGTGGAGGGCCAGCGACATCGCATCCACCGTTGATCTGTTGTGGCGGTAAGCGAACTGCAGTGGGTCCAGGTTTTTATCGAGGTAGGAGTTGATTTGCTCCATGATCAACCTCTCAAAGCATTTCATCACCACCGGCGTTAGTGCCATTGGTCGATAGTCATTGAGGCACGTCACCTTACTCTTCTTAGGTGGAGTAGTTTGAGGAATTTGCTCATGAGAGATATTCTGAGGAATAAAATATACAATGTACTGCAGAATCCCACCATAACTGTGGTAGCGGTGTGGAATGGGCTTCCAGTGGAATTGGTGTCAGCAGGTTCGTTGGTATCATTTAAAAATAAATTGGATAGGCATATGGATGAGAAGGGAATGGAGGGTTATGGTATGAGTGCATGCAGGTGGGACTAAGGGAAAAAAGTTGTTCGGCACGGACTTGTAGGGCCGAGATGGCCTGTTTCCTACTGTAATTGTTATATGGTTATATGGTTATATGGTTATAACATTCATTGATAAGGGCAGGGCTATATGAACTTCAAAATGTATTTTCCAAAGGTTCCAAATAGTGGGCTTCTCTGGAAGGCTAGATCGTATGGGAATCCAGGAAGAGCTAGCTATTTGGCTTCCTGATAGAAAGCAGATGGAGGTGGAAGGTTGCTCTTCATTCTGTAAGCCTGTGACTAGTGGTGTACCTCATTGATCAGTCTTGGCCCCATTGTTGTTTGTCTTCTACATCAACAATTTGAATGAAAATGTACAGACATCTTCAATAAGTTTGCAGATGACACTGAAAAAGGTAGTAAGATAGACCGTGAAGATGGATATCAAGAATTGCAATGAGATCTCTGGAATTCTCTGCCACAGAAGATAGTTGAGGCCAGTTCATTGGCTATATTTAAGAGGGTTAGATGTGGCCCTTGTGGCTAAAGGGATCAGGGGGTATGGAGAAAAGGCAGGTACAGGATACTGAGTTAGATAATCAGCCATGATCATATTGAATGGCGGTGCAGGTTCGAAGGGCCGAATGGCCTACTCCTGCACCTAATTTCTATGTTTCTAGAGAATCGGAGTCAAGGTTTATGGGGAGATGGCAGGAGAATGGGGTTGAGAGGGAAAGATAGATCAGCCTTGATTGAATGGCAGAGTAGACTTGATGTGCCAAATGGCCTAATTCTACTATTAGAACTAATAAACACATGAACTTATGAAGCACCTGAAGGAAATCCATACAGTCACAGAGAGAATATGCAAACTTCACCGAGATGTCACCCAAGATCTTATAGAAACATATAAAATTCTTAAGGATTGGACAGGCTAGTTGCAGGAAAAATGTTCCCTATGTTGGGTGAGTCGAGAACTAGGGGTCACAGTTTAAGAATAAGGGGTAGGACATTTAGGACTGAGAGGAGGAAACATTTCTTCACCCAGAGAGTTGTGAATCTGTGGAATTCTCTTCCTCAGAAGGGAGGCCAAATCATTGGATGTTTTCAAGAGAGAGCTAGATTCAGCTCTTGGGGCTAAAGGAATCAAGGGATATGGGGGAAAAAGGTGGAACGGGGCACTGATTTTAGATGATCAGCCATGATCATATTGAATGGCAGTGCTGGCTCGAAGGGCTGAATGGCCTTCTCCTGCACCTATTTTTCTATGTTTTCTATCTTGGATAAGCTGGGCAAATGGGCCAAGGAAAGGCGAATGGAGTTTAATTCAGATTAATGTGACATGTTGCATTTTTGGAAGTCAAGCCAGAAGACTAAATGTTGGGACATAATGTTACAGTTGTACAAGACTTTGGTGAGGCCACACTTGGGATGTTATGTTCAGTTTGACAAACCTACTAAAGGAAACCTGCTATTAAGCTGGAAAGAGTGCAGAGATCTACACGCATGTTGCCAGCATTCAATATCGTGAGTTACAGGGAGAGGTTGGGCAGGCTGGGAGCACAGGAAGCTGAGGGGTGATGTTATAGAGGTATTTAAAATCATGAGGGGAATATATAATGTGAATGCACATAGTCTATTTCCCCAGGGTAGGGGAATCAAGAACATAAGGGCATAGGTTTAAGTTGAGAGGGGAATGATTTAATAGAAGCTGAGGGCAATCTTTTCACACTGAAAGTGGTGGGTATATGGAGCAAGCTGCCAGAGGAAGCAGGTGGGCCAGGTACAATAATGATATTTGAAAGACAAATTTGGACATACTGTATACATTGATAGGAAAGTTTAAAAATTAAATTGGACCAAACACAGGCAAATGGGACTTGCTTAGATGGGGCATTTTGGCCAGTATGTATAAGTTGGGGTGAGGGGCCTGTTTCAATGCTATATTACTCCATGAATATTTACGGCTTGGAGCCTGGCTCAAAGCAAATATAGACCAAATAATTCCAGAGGTCAGCTGAGAGTGATTGCCCTTGGCATGAAAGCATGACATGACCAAATGCTGTATCACACTGGAGATGAGAATCAAAGGACACACTGTCCACCGACTCAGATCATATCTCACACAGAGGGAGGTGGGGCCCGTTGGAGGTCAAACATCTCAGCTCCAAGACTATACTGCTGGTGTTCCTGATGGCCCTAGCACTGACCAGCTTTGGTTGCTTCTTACCACTGATATTTGCATGTGCGATGAGAGTGTGGAGGAAACGCAATGAGGGGGGAAGGGGAGGAACAACGGAGGACCCGGCGTGTGGGGACCGCCGTGAGTGGGGTGGGCGGATAACAATGGACAATACGGGGGGGGGTGGGGGGGGACAAAGGAGGAGTCAGTGTGCATTGTAACTTTGTCAGCATCGTAGGTGGCTGCTATTTGTATACGTGTTCAAGAAGGAACTGCAGATGCTGGAAAATCGAAGGTAGACAAAAATGCTGCAGGGGCGGATGCAGCAAAGGAGGGAAGGAAATCAGTGTGCATTTCTAACTTTTGTCAGCATCGTAGGCGAAGAATGGCTGCTATTTGTATACGTGTCATTCAAGAAGAGAACTGCAGATGCTGGAAATCTCCAAGTCGAAGGTAGACAAAAATGCTGGAGAAAAATGTTTGGCAGATCAGTATAATGTGGATGCGGCAGCATCTATGGGCCGAGGGAAGGAATGCATAGGCAACGTTTCGAGTCAAAACCCTTCTTCAGAAGAAGGGTTTCTGCCCAAAATGTTGCCTATTTCCTTCGCTCCATAGATGCTGCCGCGTCCGCTGAGCTTCTCCAGCATTTTTGTCTACTTGCTATTTGTATACATTGTGTATGCAAGCGAAGAATTTCACTGTGCCTAGTCACATATGACAATAAAACATTCCTATTCCTATGTTTAATTTCATTCACAATCCCTCAGTAATTGAGGTAACCCATAACTACTTGCCCAAGTGGGTTTCTATAACTACTTGCCCAAGTGGGAGAAGAAAGGAACTGCAGATGGTGGTTTATACCAAAGATAGGGTCAAAATGCTGGAGTAACACAGCGGGTCAGGCTGCATCTCTGGAGAAAATGGATACATCATATGATCCGAAGATCATGAGATAGGAGTAGAATTAGGCTATTCGGCCCATCAAGTCTACTCTGCCACTCAATCATGGCTGATCTATCTCTCACTCCTAACCCCATTCTCCTGTCTTCTCCCCATACAAATCAAGAAACATAGAAAATTAGGTGCAGAAGTAGGCCATTCAGCCCTTCGAGCCAGCACTGCCATTCAATGTGATCATGGCTGATCATCTAAAATCGGTACCCCACTTTTTCCCCATATCCCTTGATTCCTTAGCCCTAAGAGCTAAATCTAACTCTCTCTTGAAAACATCCAGTTATTTGGACTCCACTGCCTTCTGTGGCAGAGAATTCCACAGATTCACAACTCTCTGGTTGACTTTTTTTTCCTCATCTCAGTCCTGAATGGCTTACCCCTTATTCTTAAACTGTGATCGCCGGTTCTGGACTTTCCCAAAATCAGGAACATTTTTCCTGCATCTAGCCTGTCCAATCCTTTGAAAATTTTATACGTTTCTATAAGATCTAGTCTCATCCTTCTAAATTCCAGCGAATACAAGCCCAGACGACCCATTCTTTCATCATGTGTAATTTCCTGCCATCCCTGGAATTAACCTGGTGAACATACACTGCACTCCCTCAATAGCAATAATGTCCTTCCTCAAATTAGGAGACCAAAATTGCACACAATGCTCCAAGTGCAGTCTCACCAGGGCCCTATACAACTGTGGTAGGGCCTCCTTGCTTCTAAACTCAAATCCTCTCGCAATGAAGACCAACATGCCATTTGCTTTCTTCACTCCCTGGTGTAGCGGCATGCTTGCTTTCAGTGACTGATGTACAAGCACACCCAGGTCTCGTTGCACCTCCCCTTCTCCTAATCTGACATAATTCAGATAATAATCTGCCTTCCTATGGTTGCCACCAAAGTGGATAACCTCTCATGTATCCACATTATACTGTATCTACCATGCATCTGTCCACACACCCAACCTATCCTAGTCACACTACAGTCTCATAGCATCCTCATCGCAACTCACACTGCCACCCAGCTTTGTGTCATCCACAAACTTAATGTCACATCCTCTGCAGGCCCCGATGGCATCTGCAGGCTGCAGAAGCTGCAGGCCCCGATGGCATCTCGGGGCAAGTACTCAGGTCCTGTGCTACGCAGCTAGCTCTAGTGCTCACTACATTATTCAACCTCTCCCTGCACAAGTCCATTGTCCCTGCCTGCTTCAAAAAATCCGTCATTGCACCGGTACCAAAAAATGCCTCCCCAGCCTGTCTGAATGACTACCGTCCAGTGGCCCTTACCTCGGTAGTCATGAAATGCTTTGAGAGGCTGGTGAAGAAACACATCTGCGCCTTCCTCCCTCGGAACATGGACCCATTGCAATTCGCATATCGTCCGAACAGGTCCATGGACGATGCGGTCTCCCAGGTCTTGCACACCGCTCTCTCCCATCTGGACAGCCAGAAAGGGGGCTACGTGAGGATGCTCTTCATAGACTACAGTTCAGCCTTCAGCACGATAGTCCCCACCAGACTGGCCGGGAAGCTAATGGAATTGGGGCTCAACACCTCCCTGTGTACCTGGGTCCTGGACTTTCTCACCGCCAGGCCCCAGGTAGTCAAGATGGGAGGGAATACATCGAAATCCCTCACCCTGAGCACAGGATCGCCCCAGGGTTGCATCCTCAGCCCCCTATTGTACTCCCTGTACACACATGACTGTGTGGCTAGGTTCAGCTCCAACTCAATAAATAAGTTTGCTGATGACACTGTGGTGGTGGGCCTGATCTCAGACAACGATGAGAAGGCCTACCGGGAGGAGGTGGCTGGTCTAGCACTCTGGTGCCAGGATAACAGCCTCCTGTTGAACATCAAAAAAACGAAGGAGCTGATCATGGACTTTAGGAGGGCACATCATCCGAGGACGTACACTCCATTGAGGATAAATGGGGATCCTGTGGATAGGGTGAACTGTTTTAAATATCTGGGAGTCCACATCTCCGAGGATATGACATGGGCATCACACGCCTCAGCACTCCTGAGTAAGGCAAGGCAGCGCCTTTACCACCTCAGGCAATTGAGGAAATTCAGAGTGTCTCCGAGGATCCTCCAGTGCTTCTACGCAGCGGCGGTGGAAAGCATCTTGTCCGGGAACATTACCATCTGGTTTGGGAATTGCTCTGCCGAGGACAAGAAGGCTCTGCAGAGAGTAGTGCGTTCGGCCGAACGCACTATGGGAACTTCACTTGCCCCCCTGCAGGAACTATACATCAGGAGGTGCAACTCCAGAGCCAACAATATCATGAGAGACCCCTTCCACCCCTGCAACGGACTGTTCCAGCTGCTACGGTCAGGCAAACGCCTCCGTTGTCATGCGGTGAGAACGGAGAGGTTGAGAAGGAGTTTCTTCCCAGAGGCCATTCGGACTGTAAACGCCTATCTTACCAGGGACTAACTCTACTGAACGTTTTTCCTTCCATTATTTATTATGTAAAAGAAGATGTGTGTTATGATTGTGTTTATAGTTTGTTTGGTTGTTTGTCTTTTGCACAAAAGTCCGCGAGCATTGCCACTTCCATTTCACTGCACATCTCGTATGTGTATGTGACAAATAAACTTGACTTGACGAAATTTAATTCCCTCTTCGAAATCGTTGATTTATCTATCTATCTCTGCCTTAAATATATCCACTGACTTTGCCTCCACAGCCTTCTGTGGCAAAGAATTCCGCTGATTCGCCACCCTCTGACTAAAGACATTTCTCCTCTTCTTCCTAAAAGAACGTCCTTATAAGGAATAGTAGAATTAGGCCATTCAGCATATTGTCTACTCCGCCATTCAATCATGGCTGATCTATCTCTCCCTCCTATACCCATTCTTCTGCCTTCTCCCCATAACACTTGACGCCTGTACTAATAAAAAATCTATCCATCTCTGCCTCAAAAATATCCATTGGCTTGGCCTCATTTTTCTAAACTCCAGCGAGTATAGACCCAGTGCTGTCAAACGCTCATCATATGTTAAGCTAATCATTCATGGGAACCTCCTCTGGACCCTCTCCAGGGCCAGCACATCCTTCCTCAGATATGATGCCCATAATTGCTCACAATATTCCAAATAGGTGATGTTTCGGGTCGGGACACTTCTTCACACTGAGTGCCCAAGATTAGATGACATCCAGGCATGGGCTGTTGAGTGATGCACAATGTTTGTACCCCACAAATATCAGGCAATGACCGTTTACACCACTTTAGTCTATGAAAGGTATTATAATCACCAAGAGCTCGGAACTAGCTGCATAAATACAGAGGCTACAAGAACAGATGAGAGGCTGAGAGCTCTGTGGAATGCATTCCATATGTCTGAACAATACAGCTCCTACAGCACCCAGGAGGTTAAATACTTTGAGTAATGAGCAAGGGTGTTACAGATGGAATGCAAGGTGGAAAATATGATAAAAACCTATAAAAATTGAGTATTTTTTAGAAATGGTGAGTGATTAACAGGTAGTATGTCTAAATAACCAGGTAACTGGAAATTAACGTAAATAAGCTATTAGAAAGCAAATGGTATGTTGGTCTTTAGTATAATCAACTATGAATACAAAAGTAAAAACATCTTACCTCAATTATTCCTAAGAAATAAAGCTATCGACTGGTGTTGAGGCATGTGGCGCTAAATGCTTCAAGTGCTCATGTCCTTACAATTCATGAGTCAAAATGGTGCACGAGTTATCACAACGCATCTAAATCCAGGATTTAGCTTGAAGCAGCGTGGAAACAGGCTCTTCAGCCCATCTAGTCCATGTTAATACAAAATGCTGGAGTAACTCAGTGGGACAGGCAGCATCTCTGGAGAGGAATGGGTGATGTTTTGGGTTGAGTTCCGTCTAAAGGGTCTCGACCTGAAACGTCACCTATTCTTTCTCTCCAGAGATGCTGCCTGTCCTACTGAGTTACTCCAGCATTTTGTATCTAGTTTCAGTTTAAACAGCATCTGCAATTCCTTCCTACACAAGTCCATGTTGACCATTGATCATCCATTCACACTAGTTCTATGTTTTCTCACTTTGTGCATTAGCTTCTTACTATGGGTAATTTGCAGAGGCCAATGAATCTACATTCCTTGAGATATGAGAGGAAACATGAGCAGCCAAAATAAATTCATGAGGTCACAGGGATAATATGCAAACTCCACAGAGGCAGCTCTCGAGGTCAGGATCAAACTCGGGCCCCGGGCAGTGTGAGGCAGCAGGTTTACCAGATGCAGCTCTACCAACAGTCCCACTGTGCCACCCACTTGCTGAGGTGAAACTGCGGACAACCTTTCAGAGATTATTCTTGAGTCCATTTTCAAGATAGACAAAATCAAACAATGTATCTGCCTCATTGTCTCCTTCCCCTCAACTATCAATGTACCATTCTACATTTCCTTTGTCATCGTCCCCTTTGATCTGTGTTTTCACAGTTGTGCCAGGGCTTCCATCCACCTTGTCAAACTGCTTTATTAATCAATCTATACTCTATTAGACATTTTAAAAAGGATCCATGCAATCTTCAGATAGTAATACCCCTTTGCTGTGCCTCCTTCTAGAGATTTTTTAATAAAGCAGATACAAACATTACAATTCATGCCCTTAAGATCCAAACATTTGGATTTGAAAGAACCATATCTTGGGTCATTTTAAACACAATCCTTGGTCCAAGTTTTCTCAAACTGTCCCCAATTTCTGCCAAACCTATTTAGTTCCGCTCATAGATGAAATGAACAATCTGTGGCTTGTGCTTTTTGTAAAACAAAAGATTATTGATTTAGAATTCTAAAATATGAAACAAATGGGTGAAATGGAAATATCATAGCTGCAAAAGGAAAAATAAAAGAGTAAAAATAACATCTTTAAAACCACTGTGGCAAAAGCCCTGCCATAAAAAAGAGAAAAGTTTCAATTAAACTTTTATTTCAGGAATTTTAATTAAGTATTCTGACTAATTATTTCATTCAAAGATTTACGTAGGCAACATTCCGTACCCCAACCCCTATATCTTTGTGTCCCTCTCCCTTGACTCAGTCTGAAGAAGGGTCCTGACCTGAAATGTCACACATTCCTTCTCTGGCGAGATGCTGCCTGTCCCGCTGAGTTACTCCAGCATTGTGTCTATCTCCATTTAACAACATCCATTATTCTGCTGCCCTCCATAAATAATAGGAACAGTTTTTGAACTGCGTGTGCACATTAATTCTATTTTAGACAATCAAAGATTTCTATTCATCGTCCAAAAGTTTGATTATTAAAGGCATGAACTCGAATAATTTTTAATTCAGTGTTTTGATTAAGGGAAGCAGAACATATGACCTTCAACATCTGTGAATTGTGAGACACCTTCTTCAGAAGCTTATCATAGCTTAAAATCTTCAATATTGACTTTGTCATGCTCAAACACTGAGGATAGATAGCATTTATCAGAACCTATTGTAAAAGACATGGGGATATTGTTGAGACACAGATAACTTAGTAAGGACACTCGACACAGAATTAAAATGGGTGATAAGAGTGATCTGGGCAATTACAAGGCCATTACTTTAACCTCAGCTGCGTGGTTCCTAGAAATAAGCTTTGGTGTTGTTTACTCTGCAGAGACTTGGCACTCTGTAGTTAATGCAGTTTAGCTTAGAGAGTTTAGAGCTACAGCATGGAAATAGACCCTTCAGCCCACCAAGTCCACACCGACACATTCACGCTAGTTCAATTTTATCCCACTTTCTCATCTATTCTTTACACACTAGGGGCAAGTTACAGAGGACAATTAACCTATAAAATCCACAGGTCTATGGGATGTGGGAGGAAACTGGAGCACCTGGAAGAAAGCACATGATCACAGGGAAACATGCAAACTCCACGCACAATTTAAGAAGAAACAATTCTTGCTTTATATCAGTGTGAATTTGAGAACATTGCAACCCAAATAAACGATGTAAATCCCATTTATACACTGAACATATTCTGCTTAAAATATTACAAGTTAAACTCATAGCAGCCATACAATTGTGGCAATATTTGGGTAGGAAGGAACTAGCTGAAGGACGTTTGGGGAGGAGGAACATTATTTCAGAGTTCACTGTTGGCATCCCTCAGATTTCCACCAATAATCCACATCTAAACATAAATGCAAATATGTTAATTGTGCCTGGTATAATGCTCAATAAAGCTAGTGTGCGAGCTGAATATTAATTATCAGGCAGTTGGACGGTAAAATGGCAATGAAATTCAATCCATTGACATCAGAGATAAAGTATTTGATGATTTGTTGTGTATTCCATGGCAATACACAACAAATGGCTGGGTTCTGGAAAGTATGGAATAATGCCCTGTCCCACTTAGGAAATCTGAACGGAAACCTCTGGAAACTTTGCGCCCCACCCAAGGTTTCCGTGCGGTTCCCAAAAGTTTTTGTCAGTCTCCCTACCTGCTTCCACTACCTGCAACCTCTGGCAACCACCTGCAACCTCCGGGAACTGCATGGAAACCTTGGGTGGGGCACAAAGTCTCCAGAGGTTTCAGTTCAGGTTTACGTTCAGGTTTCCTAAGTGGGACAGGGGCATTACAGTCCTAGATGTGTACAGCAGCCAACTGACCCAATTTTTAAAATTTCATATATTTACATAGTTGTGCTTATTATGTACAGATACCTAGGAGATTTTCTTTTCTCTTATTTTTATCCAAAAGTGTAAAATGTATTCAATTTTTCATAACTGGACATATTGTATTTGTTTGGATGGCAGCAAATATATACGTCAGTAGCCAAAGTAAATACTTGGCTTGTCCAACTGAGTTTCAAGTCAATGGTGATTCAGACCGATGTTGATGGTGCAGCTATGGTAATGGCATTGAATGTTAATGTTAGGTAATTAGAATACCTCTTGTTGGAAATAGTCATTGTCGGTTGCTTAATGTGTTCTCCCGTAGCCACTGCAGGACAAGACGGACATGGCGGGTATGTTCCAATGCAGAGCCAGATTAGACGAGGATGTCATCTAGGAAAACAAAGACATACCGGTTCAGCATATCCCAGAGCACATCATTGACCAGGGCCTGGAAGATAGGCGAGGCATTGGTCAGGCCAAAGGAACTCGTAATGCCAATAGACAAGAGGTGCAGGAGTAGGCCATTTGGCCCTTCAAGCCAGCACCGCCATGCATTGTGATCATGGCTGATCATCCCCAATCAGTACCCCGTTCCTGCCTTTTCCCCATATCCCCCGACTCCGCTATTTTTAAAAGCCCTTTCTCGCTCTCTTGAAAACATCCAGAGAACCTGCCTCCACCACCCTCTGATGCCCACTTGGTGTGTGGACTGTTGGCTTCCCTTCATCTCCTTCCTTGATGTGAACAAAATGGCAGGCATTGCGTAGATCCAGCTTGGTAAACATGGTGACATGCTGCAGGCAGTTGAAGACAGAGGAGATGAGTGGCAAAGGCTACGGTTTTTGACAGTGATGTCATTCAGGCCTCGATAGTCAATGCAAAGGCGAAGGTCGCCATCCTTCTTACTCACAAAGACAAATCCCGCCCCAGCGGGAGAGGAGGGATGAATTAAACCAGCTGCCAGAGACTCCGAAATGTATCTCTCTATGGCATTGGTTGCGGGAGCAGAGAGCGAGTACAGATGACCATGGGGTGGAGAAGTACCGGACAATAAGTCAATGGCACAAACCTATGGGTGGTGAGGAGGTAAAGAGGTGGCTTGGAACTTGCAGAAGACCTCTTTCAGATCATAATACTCAGATGGTACTTTGGACAGGTCAGGATTGTCACTAGGAGCAACAGACACAGAGGTAAGGGGAAGACAAGCTGAGTGAAGACAATTAACGTGACAATCCTCCCCCTAAGTGGCGATCTTGCCAGTGGACCAGTTTACGGTGGGGTTGTGAGTAGTCAGCCAAGGCCAACTCAGAACGACAGGGACACGAGGTGAATTTAACTAGAACAACTGAATTCTCTCCCAGAAGTTCTAGAGGGAGAGTAGAGAGTGAAGCCATACCAATAACTCTTCCATCAAGTGCACTGGTTTGGGGAGGCTTTTCTACTTTAATGATGGGAATCAGAAACAGTGATACCTCTGAAGCTATCATCTGCACCCGAGTCAATCAGAGCATTAAGTTTCAATAGCGTGTCTCCAAAGCGCACTGTAATCAGAGCGAGTCTGGCGGAAATACGAGGGAAATAAACCTTGCTCACCCATAGTCCCTCTCTTGCTGGGGAGCGTTGGCTTTTTCCGGGCAAGCCGTGATGACATGTCCAGGACCTCCATAGTGGAGACAACACCTCTCCGTATGCATCACTGGCACTCGGCCTTGCTCAGCCTGGTGAGGCTAATCTACATAGGCACCCCCTCCACTAGATCAGGATGTGAATGTATGAGAATTCTTCCCGAGGGAAATGAGACAACTGGCTCATAAAGATGAGAGGAGTGTGATGGGTGAGGACACTGAGCTGCTGACAGCTTGTCTCACTTTTGCTCTTGGAGCCGGTTATCTATCCGGATGGTTAAATCAATCAGCCCGTCCAGATCCAAGGCAAGGTCAATAGACAATAGGTGCAGGAGTAGGCCAATCGGCCCTTCGAACCAGCACCGCCATTCAATGTGATCATGGCTGATCATCCCCAATCCTGCCTTCTCCCCATATCCCCTAACTACACTATTTTTAAGAGCCCTATCTAGCTCTCTCTTGAAAGCATCCAGAGAACCTGCCTCCACCGCCGTCTGAGGCAGAGAATTCCACAGACTCACCACTCTCTGTGAGAAATAATGTTTCCTCGTCTCCGTTCTAAATAACCATATAACAATTACAGCACGGAAACAGGCCATCTCGACCCTTCTAGTCCGTGCCGAACACATAATCTCCCCTAGTCCCATATACCTGCGCTCAGACCATAACCCTCCATTCCCTTCCCATCCATATAACTATCCAATTTATTTTTAAATGATAAAAATGAACCTGCCTTCACCACCTTCACTGGAAGCTCATTCCACACAGCCACCACTCTCCGAGTAAAGAAGTTCCCCTTCATGTTACCCTTAATCTTATAAGGATTAATGACTTACTCCTTATTCTTAAACAGTGGCCCCTGGTTCTTGACTCTCCCAACATCAGGAACATGTTTCCTGCCTCTAGCGTGTCCAAGCCCTTAACAATCTTATATGTTTCAATGAGATTCCCTCTCATCCTTCTAAACTCCAGAGTGTACAAGCCCAGCTGCTCCATTCTCTCAGCATATGACAGTCCCGCCATCCCGGCCCCGAGTGGTCAACTCATCCTTCAGGTTCTCATTGAGGCCATGGATGTTACTGAGCAGAGCTGTATCACACCAACCGCCCTCTAAAGCAGTGGTTCGACAATCAATCGTGTAATCGGCCACAGAGCGTACCCCCTGGCAGAGATGCAGCATCCTCTGGGCTGTCTCTCTTCCAACCAAAGGGTGGTCGAAAATCTTTCTCAGATCTGCCGATAAATAGGCAATGTCCTGGCAGAAGTCTAGCTGTCTCTCCCAGGCAGCTGTACCCCAGGCTGAAGCACGTCCCGACAACATGGAAATGGCAGAGGCTACTTTGGAGCATTCTGCGCTGAAGCTGGACGGCTGTAGCTCAAAAAACAAGGAGCACTGGGATAGGAATGACCTGCAGGTAGAAGGATCGCCATGGTACCTCTCCAGGGTGGGAAGAACTGGTTCCAGAATAGTCTGGATATGGCTGTAAGTGGATGGAGGCACAGGCATCCACAGAAACTAAATGAATTGGCAGCAGTGAGAGGTGTGACAGGACCTGGCTGACAGTGTTTGCCAACTGCTGGCTGGTCGCTATGAGTTGGTCTATTTGAGTCTCATGGGTGCCAAGAGTGGAGCCTTGGTTGAACAACCCTGCACAATTGAGCCAGTAAATCCTCAGGTTCGGAACTGGGAGTGCCAAGACTGATCAGAATTGCTTGCTGAGTCTATACTGGCCAACTAATTTGCCAGCAGGCTCAGAAATGGAAAGGACTTGTATACAGGCTCACCGAGAAGTACTGAAGAAAACCCAAAATCCAAATGCAAATGAAAGCTATAGACCAGGAACCAACAGAACGAGGAACTGCTATCAAACCAACAGATCTGATTAGTCAGCACCCAATTACTGATGATCTCAGGCATTATTTATACCAAGTGATAGATTAGGGGAGCAGATTAAATGCAGGTGTAACTACTAATTGCTCAGGGGACGAGTGTGGAAAGAGTCTCAAGTATCTGGAGGAATGGCAAGTGTGACACTGTTGACATCCCTTGTGTTTCCAATTTGCAACAATAACCCACAACTAAACATAAATGCAAATGTGTTAAATGTGCCCAGTATAATGCTCGTGTGTGAGCTGAATATTAATGACCAGGCAGCTAGATGATAAAGTGGCAATGAAATTCAATCCATTGACCTCAGAGATAAAGTATTTGTGGAGAGTGTGTATGGCGGTGCAATACACAGTAAATGGCTGGGTTCTGAAAAGTATGGAAGAACCAAAGTCCTAGATGAGTACAGCAGCTACCTACTCCAATTTTTTTAATTTTCATATCTGCACAATGTTTTGTTTATTAAGTACAGATACCTAAGAGATTTTGTTTTCCTCTATTTTGTCCAACAGTGTAAAATGTATTCAATTTTCATGAGTGGACATAGTTTATTTGATTGGATGGCAGCATGTGATCTGTGTTTGGAGTGTGTAGACAGACCGGATGTTATCATGTATCTTTGCAAAAAACTACTGCTGATTGAGCAAGAAACAAACTGCTGCAGGAGCACAGTACGTCAGGCAACAATGGTACAGATGACATTTTGGATTGGGACCATTATTCAGACTCGTGGAATAGAGGAGAGGAAGCTGGTAGAGTGAAGTGGGGAAGAGTTGGGGCAAGAGCAAGGGGTGGCGCATTGGTGCAGCTGGTAGAGTTGCTGCCTTATGCTGCCAGAGTCCTAGACTCGATCCTGACCTCGGGTCTGTCCATGTGGAGTTTGCATGATCTGAACGTGACTCTGCCTGCAAGGGTTTCCTCTGGGCGCTCCAGCTTCCTCCCACATCCCAAAGATATGTGAGTTGTCGGTTATTTGGGCACTGTAAATTGCCCTTAGTGGAGTCGATGTGAAAAGTGGGTATGGAGAGTGGAGAGCATGGAGAAGGGGCAGCACAGTGGCGCAACAGTAGAGCTGCTGTCTCATAGCACCAGAGACCTGGGTTTGAACCTGACCTTGGGGGCTATCTGTGTGGAGTTTACACATTCTCCCTATTACCCCGTGGGTTTTATCCAGGTGCTCAGGTTTCCTCCCACATTCCAAAGGCATGCTGGTTTGTAGGTTAATTGGTTTCTGTAAATTGTCCCCAGTGTATAGGATAAAACTAATGCATGGGTGAATGTTTATCTGCACGGACTCCGTGAACCGAAGAGCATGTTTCCATGCTGTATCTCTAAACTAAACAAACAAAGTGAAAGGAACTTAGTGATGGTGCAGAGCGAATGGAAAGAAAGGTTTGCACAGCAGGGGTGGAACTCTGTAGATGAGAAGCAGTGGGGAGATTTACCTGAACTTCATTGTTCATTAGGTTAGAGCCTACCCAAGTGGAATATGAGGTACCACCAGTCACAACTACATTACCTCTTTCTACATTTTGCAAAACCACCCTTCCCTGATTCCATGGTTTGCTTATTCTTCTATACCTCCCCCTCCCCGAGTGCTTTTCCATGCAAAAGCTAGAGATACAACACTTGCTTACAACCCAATGGCCTGAACGTCGAGTAGAAACAAAGAATTGCAGATGCTAGTTTATACCAAAGATAGACCTAAAGTGCTGGAATAACTGAGTGGGTCAGACAACATCTCTGGAGAAAAAGGATGGTTTGTGGAGGCTCCCAAGGGTCTGGCCATCCCAACTATCAAACCCCTCGGCACAGGAATGATTGAGTCCACAGGCGGCCCTTAACTAGAGGGATAAAAGGCAAGGGTTTGGGTGCCATCTTCTTCTCTTGCGGATTTCTCTGATACCAAGAAGGACATAATCAAAGGTACCTCCCAAAACACCTGGCTCCTCGCTTTCTATTTGGGACCTATGCCCCACAGGGTGGTGGTTTGGGTTGAGACCCTTCTTCAGACTGCAACCAGATGAAGGGCCCCGACCCAAAACGTCACCCATCCTTTTTCTCCAGAGATGCTGCCTGACTCACTCAGTTACTCCAGCACTTTGTGTCTATCTTTGGCCTGAACATTGAATTCTCTAATTTCAGGTAAATTGTTCGCGGGCGAGCGGGGCTGTGTTCCACGGGTGGGGCTGTGTTCCGCGGGCGGCGGCGGCGACCACCATAATGAGCCGGGAGCAGCTGAGTGCAGCCGGGGCCGGGAGCCATTGGGTGTGACAGGAGCCAAGGACGGGAGCCACTGAGTGAGTCCGGAGCCGAATCCTGGCGCAGGTGAGTGCGGTCGGAGCCGGGAGCTGCTGAGCCCACACAACCCCCTCCTCCCCCTCCTACACCCCACTCTCCCTACCTACCGCACAACCCCCCTTCATCCCACACCCCCCCCAGCCCACAAACCGCCTCCCCACCAGATGACTCCCACCTACACACCCACCCTCTTCCCCCCCACACTGCTCCCCCTCCCCTCCCCTCCTCCCCCCCCCCCACACCACATCCCCCCCCGCCCACACCCCCTCCACCACACATCCCCCCCACTCCACCCCCACCCCCACACCCCCCCCCCCCCCCCCCCCTCCGCCACATCCCCTCCCCCCTTACACCCCCTTCCCCCCCATGCACCCTCTTCCCCACAACCCTCCCATCCTACACCCCCCCCCACAACCATCTCACTCCCCCCCCCCCCCCCCCTCCAACCCACCCAACACCCCACACCCCCCCCGCCACACACCCCCCCACCCCGCCACACAGTGGTAGGCCACACGAGCAGCAAGTTTGGCCACACCAGCGGCAGTGGTAGGCCACGGCATTGGCAGGGGTAGGCAGTGGCAGGGGTAGGCCATATTTTGAGTTATTCACATTTTAAGCTTTCCACTTGTCTTGCCCGTCAGCTGCGCAATGGGAACCCAATGGGCGGGAATGGCTGCACTGCCAGAGAGCCACTAATAGTGGACAGGGGGGTTGAGGGGGGATGGAGTGTGTGCGTGGTGTGGTGAAGGGCAAGGGGGGAGTGGGGGGGGGGGTGGGTCAGGGGGAGGAGGGGGGATCAGGGGCTTCACAACGGGAACCCGTCAGCCTCGCCTACGCAGTTGGGGGCTATGCGTGAGTGGTGGAATATTGTGTTGGGAGCCAGGCCTCCCGTGTGAGAATGGGACCCAACGGGTCCCACTTAGTCTCGTATAACTTTAAAGAAAGCACAGACCAATTGGAGATGTATTGAGGAGAAATTATCAAATAGTTGGGACAAATGAAATGTTTGGTGACCAATGTTTGATTCTTCCATTGCAGCAATGGCCCCGTGGCAGAAGCATCCACGTCGAGGTGCAGGAAACTGGAAATATCTTGAGCTAATTCTGCTACCACCATCATCTATTGTGACAATTGATGGCTTCCACTGATTGTTGCCGGAAGCTTGCGTCCTTTTCAGATGGACGATGACAGCGAGGTCAACATTTGGAACGAGATGGACACGAAAAGAAGAAGAATATTGCAGCAGTGAATTGTAGTGCAAATGATTGAGTGAATATTCTCCAGGATACCCAGCAATATTTGATTATTAATGCCAACTCTAATCTCCAGCACCACACATTCATGGTATTAGTTTCTGGACATTTTCCAAGGCCATGGATAGAATTTGCTTGTGTGACCAGAATGATGTTGTGATTCTAACAAAGGTGCTAACATGATTAAATGGGCACAATATGAAATTACACATAAATGTGTGCCTTTGTAGAACATCATTTGAGAGTGGAATGGTTTGCTGCCTACAAAAAAGGAAATATAAAAGCTTGGAACCGTGAGAATGTTGTTTTATTTGGAAATACAGCATGGAAACAGGCTCTTCAGCCCACTGAGTCCATGCCGATCATTGATCATTCATTCACCCTAGTTCTATGTTATCCCCAATTTCACATCAACTACCTCCACACAAGGAGCAATTTTACAGAGGCCAATTAATCTACAAACCTGCTCGTCTTTAGGGTATCATATACTGTATATCCTAAATCAAGTGAGTGATGATCTTCTGCTATTGTTTTTGCAACAAGATAAGATCCAGTTTAGAGTCATACTAATGAATTCACACTAAGAAATTAATCAGAATTGTATAGTTATGAGTGAAGACTAATTTACTTTTAATAATCTGATCAAGATTATTCAATTAGGATGAAGTAATATTTTCCAGTGCTAAAACAAAAGCGATTAACAAAATTACCTAAGAAATTTACAGGGGTAGTGGCAATAAAGCTAATTGCTTGTATCTTTTTACACTCACCAGGTTTATTGTCATCCAGAGGAGCCATACAGTCGATGTACTATTTATCAGCAATTCAGATCAATACAACGAGGACACCACTGCGATTGTGAATATGGATAAAAACATTGTTTCAATGAGTTCATGCAGTTTTCTCTGAAATGCGGCAGAACAATTTTCTCGTCCTCATTGATATTCATTCTAAGCAGGTCAAGGTTAAGTGTATGACACAAGTTCAAAACTACTTTTATTTTTTATGGTCTACCTTGGAAAATAATTTCTGACACCAGGCACAGTTTGACCCATGGCAATTTCAGGATTTCATGTGGAAAAGTGGTATCAAGCATCTAGCATTCAAAAGTGTTCTCATCTGACAAATAAACCGTTGAAATATAGAATTACTCCGTATAATTTCATAGGCGATACATTTCTTGAGCTTCTTATGAAAAATAGATTAAGCATAAACCCATGTTTGGTACTTAATCTGACTGACAGACTGGAGCAGAAAGATGAGAACCAGAAACATAGATTCCACTGATTTTGGGTCAATTATTATGTCTTAATGTTTTGAATTCCCTCAATGAAATCAAAGGAGAAAAATTGGAAATTGGGACAGTTATATTTATGGTATTAAAATGAGCATGAAAGGGGTATTTTGCCAGAATGGTAACAAAGTGAAGAATGATTATGTGGATCATACACTTCCAGCATGAGGCATACTTGGCAATTTTGATGTACGGTCACATCTAAATAATGTGTCCTATTGTGTCTTCTGACCAGAGACTGATTCCATGACAACAATGCGATCTGAACACTTACTCAAACCACAGCGGAGATGACTCGGGAGAATAAATCTCCAAGATGTAGCTGTTCGAATAGGTTTGGAGGGCATAAAATTGTTTGTTCTGAGGATGGAGATTTGATCCATAATGAGACCAACTTGAATTCACAAACTCACTGATGGGAGGAAGCCAAACGCTAGCTTGTTAATTTAAAACGTGCAATATTTTTATATATAGAGGGGGGCGAAGATTGTAGTATGTTTATGTATATTGGATAATGACAGAATTTCTATATATAGATATAATGTTCTTGACTGGATGTTAATTCTGTGATATATCTCCACTGCACTGGATGGGCATAGTCTTGGGGGTGTGAGATTGCAACCTTCACGTGGTCCACCCTGTTTCAATGAATGCAATCAACCTGGTGTGCACAAACAGAAGATCAAACAGAACAAGTTGTCTTACAACTTTTGGTTGTGCACGGCATACGCAAGAAGAAGAAGAAGCATAGCTTTGAAAGAATATAAATTGAAAGCTTAGCTTTTGCAGCCAAGCCCCTACTTCTTGACATTTATTATTGGATCTGAATGTTCTTGTAAATTGAATATAGGTGTTGGTATTAGTTTACTATTGGCATATGTACCAAGATCATGTAAAAAGCTTTGTATGCATGCTATCCAGGCCAATCATATCACACATGAGTATAATCAAACCATGCACAAGTACACAAGGTAGTGTATAAAGTGAAAGGAAACAGAGTGCAGGACATAGTGAAAATGCTACAGAGAGGGTACACACAAAAATATGCAAAGTCAGGGGTAGATTGGGAAACGGGACCACACCCTTAACTTATGAAAGGCCCATACAATAGAGCGATTGCAGCAGGGAAGAAGCTGTTCTTAAATCTGTTGTATGTGCTTTCAAGCTTTTGTATCTTCTGTCTGACAGGAGAGGTGAGACGAGGGAATGACCAGGGTGTAAGTGGTCCTTGATTATGTTGGCTGCTTTCCTGAGGCAGCACAAAGTGTTGATGGAATCGATGAGAGGAAGGCAGGTTTGTGTAATAGACTGGCTGCATCCACAATTCTCTGCAACTTCTTGTGGTCTTGGGCAGAGCAGTTGCCAAACCAAGTCATGCTTTTAGTTAACACATCGCAGAAGTGTTCTCATGGAGTGAGCTTTAGGTGGAAATGTAATGATAACTTTATCAATTATCACCATCTGCACTGTGTTCCTGTTGCAGGTTGACAGCTGGTATCTTGACAGAAAAATATAAAGGTTTGTAAATCTTAATTAAATGACTATTATGGATATGTTTTTTCTCTATCACTGACAATCAGATGTACCAAAGTCTGGAATATCAATGAGGACATAATGGAAGATGCTGTCAGTGGGGTCAGATTTTCACCTGGTCATTCCAGCATTGCTTGTTTCATCTCACAATTCTCCATATGCTGATAATAGCCCAAGCAGTCTGTAGCCCAAGCAGAAACAGTAGCGAAGCCTGTGATCAGAGTGTAGTGTAGCCTCTCGTGAGACTGTAATGCAGTCTTTGATCAGACTGCAGTCTCAGACTACAAACTACAGTCTCTTATCAGACTGTAGTGTAGTCTCTGAACTTACTGTAGCTACAGTCTCAGTGCAGTGTCTGATGAGTCTGTAGTGATCAGACTGTAGCACTGGCCCCGAGCTGCAGCATGCTTACAGAGTGACAGGTGTTGGCGTACGCCTGCACTTCATCCACTGCTACATTATTTGGCAACTCGCAGGTTTAGAGATCAGTTTGCTGAATCTTTCAGGTTAATTGAGTGCAACTGCACCTGCTCCATTGAAATTAATAGGAGAAATTAGCCACCAGGGGAAAGAAAATTAGAGCCTTTTAATTTGATTTAATTAAATTAGTTTGAATGTTTTAATTGTGTCTGTGTCTGTCTGTGTCTGTGTCTGTGTCTGTGTCTGTGTCTGTGTCTGTGTCTGTGTCTGTGTCTGTGTCTGTGTCTGTGTCTGTGTATCTATGTGTGAGCCTGCAAAACTTGTACAGCCTCAACAGCTTTCTGTGAAGCTGGCAACTTGCACAGGGCACAGTCCTGAGCTGCTCTGGTCCTTACTGATGTCATAAGGTCATAAGGAATTCACACAATCACAATTCACAAGAATACTTTATTATCCAAGTATGTTTTGCAACATGCGTGTAATTTCATTTGCCAAGTCAGTCATATCAATAAAAAGCAACGGAACACACAAAATACATTTTAACATAAACATCCACCACAGAGACTCCTCCACATTCCTCACTGTGATAGAAGGTGAAAAATAGTTAAAATCTCTTCCCTTCTTTGCTCTCCCGCGTTCGGGGGCCTCGAACCCTCTGTTGACGAGACGATCTTGACTCCCTTAGCTGGCGGCGTTTGGGCCCTCCACATCGGGGCGATCAGCTCCTGCATCGGTGGGATGTCAGCTCACCCTCGCCGGCGATCAGACCTCGTGTCGGGGCTGTCAAACATGCGACGATGGAGGCTGTCAAACATGCGACGATGCCACGACGATGGAGCTCTCGACTAGGCCTCTCCCGAGACTGCGAGCTCTCGATGTAAAGTTTGCAGGCAGCGGTTGGAGCAAACCCAGGCAAGGGATCAACTCCGATGTTAAGTCCACGCCCCGCGGTGGGGCTCAAGGTCAGTCCGAGGTGGCCTCCAGCTCCATCTTCAGCCGCTTAGTTGAGCTTAGGTTCATCCTGTTTCATTTGATTATCCTTGAGATGTTTCTACAACTTGATTGGTCCACCAGTGGTAAATTAAACTGATTAGACATGATTTGGAAAGGCACACACCCATCTATATAAGGTTCTACAGTAAACAGTGCAAGTCAGAGCAAAAACCAAGCCATGAAGATGAAGGAATTGTCCGTAGACCTCTGAGACAGGATTGTGTCGAGACACAGATCTGGGGAAGGGTATAAAACAATTTCTGCAGCATTGCAGGTTCCGAAGAGCACAGTGGCCTCCGTCATTCTTAAATGGAAGAACTTTGGAACCACCAGGCTTCTTCATAGAGCTGGCCGCCCGGCCAAACTGAGCAATCAGGGGAGAAGGGCCTTGGTAAGGGAGGTGACCAAGAACCTGATGGTCACTCTGACAGAGCTCCAGAGTTCCTTTGTGGAGATGGGAGAACCTTCCAGAAGAACAACTATATCTGCAGCTCTCCGCCAATCAGGCCTTTATGGCAGAGTGGCCAGACGGAAGCCACTCTTCAGTAAAAGGCACATGACAGCCCGCTTGAAGTTTGCCAAATGGCATGAGAAATAAGATTCTCTGGTCTGATGAAACCAAGATTGAACTCTTTGGCCTGAATGCCAAGCGTCACATCTGGAGGAAACCAGGTTCCGCTCATTACCTGGCCAATACCATATCTACGATGAAGCATGGTGGTGGCAGCATCATGCTGTGGAGATGTTTTTCAATGGCAGGAACTGGGAGACTAGTCAGGATCGAGGGAAAGATGAACGGAGCAAAGTACACAGCGAAAACCTGCTCCAGAGCGTTCTGGACCTCAGACTGGGGTGAAGGTTTACCTTCCAACAGGACAACGACCCCAAGTACACAGACAAGACAGCGCAGGAATGGCTTCGTGACAAGTCTGTGAATGTCCTTGAGTGGCCCAGCCAGAGCCCGAACTTGAACCCGATCGAACATCTCTGGAGGGACCTGAAAATAGCTGTGCATTGACAGCTCCCCATCCAACCTGATAGAGCTTGGGAGGAGCTGCAGAGAAGAATGGGAGAAATTACCCAAATCCAGGTGTGCCAAGCTTGTAGCGTCATACCCAAGAAGACTTGAGGCTGTAATCGCTGCCAAAGGTGCCTCAACAAAGTACTGAGTGAAGGGGCTGAATAGAAACATAGAAATTAGGTGCAGGAGTAGGCCATTCGGCCCTTCGAGCCTGCACCGCCATTCAATATGATCATGGCTGATCATCCAACTCAGTATCCCGTACCTGCCTTCTCTCCATACCCCCTGATCCCCTTAGCCACAAGGGCCACATCTAACTCCCTCTTAAATATAGCAAATACTTACGTAAATGTGATATTTCAGTTATTTCTTTGTAATTACTATGCAAAAATTTCTAAATACCTATTTTCGCTTTTTTATTATGGGGTATATGTTGTGTAGAATGATGATAAAAAAAAAGAATTTAATCCATTTTAGAATAAGGCTGTAACGTAACAAAATGTGGAAAAAGTGAAAGGGTCTGAATACTTTCTGAATGCACTGTATAGTCCGAGACTCTCCCACCAGTGGAAATATCCTCTCCACATCCACTCTGTCCAAGTCTTTCACTATTCAAATGTGCTGGAAGCTGAAATCACTGTGGCGGTATGCACCCAGGAGAATGCAGCACAAAATGGTGTGGTTCATGCCCAGCAGTCTCAGCACAGCAGAAGATCTGCCCCTGTGCAGGGAGTGCATCCAATCAACTCATATCAAAAATGCAGGTTAAGTAGTGGACGTATTCATCATGTTGGGCAACTTTGTTGGATACAGAGCAGGCCTAAATGCTTCATGTCCAAGAAATGTTATGAGAAGCTCCCTCCACCAAGATGGCTTGAAAGTTCCTGTCCTTTAATGGAAGTTGATACTGAAGAAACTTCTTATTCAGTTTATCATTCCTTGTTTTTGTTGTGTTGTAAATGATACATGTATAATACATGGATTAAATTGGTCAATAACATTTGAAATCAACATTTAATATCGAGGGAGTGAAAATTGTCCTACAGTTGTTCTCAGGTCGATTTGAAGATATTTATGTGATAATAGTGGATTTTTGCATTCTGCTGCCTTTGTATTATAATACAGAGTACATAGTAGTAAATAATCTGCACTGCTACAGTTCCTGCCGACCATGCAAAGAGCTGTGAGGACCATCTAAAAACAGGGATTAGCAACCTTTAAAAACAATTAATTGATTTGCTAACAGATTATGGATATTTTTGTCTTACTAGTGTCATTGTTCATTCATAATCGTACTCAGAATAGAACTGCTTTCAAGTATAGTTTCAAGCAGATATCAGAGTTAACCACGATAGCAAGCCTGGAGTCATATATTGGCCACACTTGGTGGTACATTATGTTTTCTTAAGGAAATCCTTGAGGTGGTTTCCTTAATATCAGTCAATATTGTTGGTTTATGATCACTAATATTGATGCTAAATTTTAAATTACAGATTTATCTGATGGATTTTAAAGTCCCCAGCACTGGTGGTGGGATTCAAGTTCTGCCTCTGCCTCAGAGGGCAGTGGAGACCGGTTCTCTGGATACTTTCAAGAGAGAGCTAGATAGGGCTCATAAAGATAGCGGAGTCAGGGGATATGGGGAGAAGGCAGGAACGGGGTACTGATTGGGGATGATCAGCCATGATCACATTTCGATGGCGATGCTGGCTCGAAGGGCCAAATGGCCTACTGCACCTATTGTCTATTGTCCATTGAATCCGAATCAATAGTCCAGGTTCTTGGCTACTAGTCCAGAGCCGAAACTGCAATGTCACTGATCTGAAAAACCACCAGATAAAAATCTGATGCACTATTATGGCCTGGTTATGAAGTATAACTGATGATTTATTGGATTATTGGTTATTTGAAGATTTATTTGTTGTGCTGTTGTTATTGTACCTGCAAAGTCGCAACAAGTAAGAATTCCATTTTTCCATTCCTGGTGCAGATCGCAAATTAAACACTCCAGACGATTATTGATTCTGGACTTAAAGTCTCCAAAATGATGCCAGGATTTATGAGAGGTGGCACCAAGTAGCCAGAGGATGAGGAGATCCATGATTACAAGATCCATGTCAAGAAGAAGTTAAAGAGCAGCCATCCAGAGCGGGTTACAACAATATGTTGAAGAGGGACTTGAGGCACTTCTTCCTGCATCTATTCTTGAACGTCTACAGGTGCACAGTAGAGAAATTATTAACAGGTTACGTCATGGCCTGGTTCAGGCAACTTGAACACTGAGGAACGAAGAAGATTGCTAAAAGTGGTAAACACTTGCCAGTCCTTCATGGGTACTGACCTCCCCACCATCGTAGGAATCTACGAGAGATACTACCTCAAAAATGCAGTCAGCATCATCAGAGACCCACAACACCCTGGCCATACTCTCATTTCACTCCTGTCATCAGGAAGAATGTATAGAAGCCTGAAAACTGTAACATCCAGGTTCAGGAGCTGCTTCTTCCCTACAACCATCAGGCTATTAAACACCACATCCTCCAAATAGGCTCTAAACTAGATAGACTTGGGGAAATTATTTTTGATTTTAGCACTATTATTATCTATTTATTTGGCTGTTTTTTTTAATATACTGAACTTTTTTGTTGTTGTTTTTTATGCGTTTTCCAGAGTACTGTGTTTACATATTTGTGTGCTGCTGCAAGTAAGAATTTCATTGTTACATTTCTGGACATATGGCAATAAAATATTCTTGACACCTGACATCTATCAATGAATTAATTTGTCACAAGAGATATCTCACAAATGACAGATTCCTTGTTCTCATGCAGTTTTGGCATTTTGCCTCCATTTAATACCGTAAACCATTTCAGTAGATCAAACATTGTTTATATATCTGTTACAAAATTTATTTCTCTTTTCACGTTTTCCCCAGTGAATGATGAGAGAGTGCTGGATCTAAATCTCATCCTTAAAGTGCATAGTCAAGTCAAGTCAAGTGAGTTTATTGTCATGTGTCCCTGTATAGGACAATGAAATTCTTGCTTTGCTTAAGCAAACAGAAAATAGTAGGCATTTACTACAAAACAGATAAATGTGTCTATATACCATGATATAAATATATACACACATGAATAAATAAACTGATAAAGTGCAAATAGCAGAAAGTGGTTAGTAATAATCACAGTTTTGTCCGAACCAGGTTTAATAGCCTGATGGCTGTGGGGAAGTAGCTATTCCTGAACCTGGTTGTTGCAGTCTTCAGGCTCCTGTACCTTCTACCTGAAGGTAGCAGGGAGATGAGTGTGTGGCCAGGATGATGTGGGTCTTTGAGGATACTGCCAGCCTTTTTGAGGCAGCGACTGCGATAAATCCCCTCGATGGAAGGAAGGTCAGAGCCGATGATGGACTGGGCAGTGTTTACTACTTTTTGTAGTCTTTTCCTCGCCAGGGCGCTCAAATTGCCGAACCAAGCCACGATGCAACCGGTCAGCATGCTCTCTACTGTGCACCTGTAGAAGTTAGAGAGAGTCTTCCTTGACAAACCGACTCTCCGTAATCTTCTCAGGAAGTAGAGGCGCTGATGAGCTTTTTTGATAATTGCGTTAGTGTTCTCGGACCAGGAAAGATCTTCAGAGATGTGCACTCCCAGGAATTTGAAGTTCTTGACCCTTTCAACCATCGACCCGTTGATATAAATGGGGCTGTGGGTCCCCCTCCTACTCCTTCCAAAGTCCACAATCAGTTCCTTGGTTTTGCTGGTGTTGAGGGCCAGGTTATTGCGCTGGCACCATATGGACAGTTGCTCGATCTCCCTTCTATATTCTGACTCATCCCCATCAGTGATGCGCCCCCAACAGTGGTGTCTTCAGTGATCTTGATGATGGAGTTCGCACTGTGACTGGCTACGCAGTCATGGGTATAGAGTGAGTACAGCAGGGGGCTGAGCACGCAGCCTTGAGGTGCTCCCGTGCTGATTGTTATCGAGGCTGACACATTTCCACCAATACGAACAGACTGTGGTCTGTGGATGAGGAAGTCGAGGATCCAATTGCAGAGGGATGCACAGAGACCCAGTTCTGCGAGTTTGGTAACCAGTTTGGAGGGGATGATTGTGTTAAATGCCGAGCTGTAATCAATGAATAACAGCCTGACATATGAGTTTTTGATGTCTTAGTGGTCCAGTGCGGAGTGGAGGGCCAGCGAGATCGCATCCACCGTTGATCTGTTGTGGCGGTACGCGAACTGCAGTGGGTCCAGGTTTTTGTCGAGGTAGGAGTTGAGTTGCTCCATGATCAACCTCTCAAAGCACTTTATCACCACCGGCGTTAGTGCCACTGGTCGATAGTCATTGAGGCACGTCACCTTACTCTTCTTGGGCACTGGTATAATTGATGCCCTTTTAAAGCAGGTGGGGACCTCAGACCTCAGAAGTGAGAGGTTGAAAATGTCCGTAAAAACTCCCGCCAGTTGGTCCGCACAGGTTTTTAGAACACGACCGGGTATACCATCAGGACCATGTGCTTTTCGGGGGTTCATCCCTCTGAAGGATTTCCTGACGTCGGCCTCTGTGACTGAGACTGAAATGCCATCACAGCGAATGGGGGATCAGGCAGGCACATTAGTATTCTCCCTGTCAAAGCGTGCGTAAAACACACAGAGAATCCCTCCCATCCTGTTTACATTCAGAGAACAACACACCCATGGGTAAATACTAAAGAGAATGAAGATAAATTAAGGGAAATTTAAAACACAATTAACTGCAGATGCTGGTTTACCAAAAAAACACACAAAAAATTGGAGTAATTCAGTGGGTCAAGCAGCATCAATGGAGGAAATAGATGGGATACTGAATGTAGCAGAGGGGAGAAAGCTGAAAGAGAGGTGGAGGTGTACAAAACATGGCAAATGATGGATGGATATAGGAAAGAGGGGTTTGATTGGCAGATGATTGAACAAAAACGAGATAAGAAGATTCCCCCCCCCCCTCCCCTCCCCTCCCCTTAAGGGTCTCGACCCAAAATTTCACCCATTCCTTCTCTCCAGAGATGTAGCCTATCCCGCTGGGTTACTCCAGCATATTGTGTCTATCTTCTATTTACAGAAGTTTATTGGTATGATTTGGTGCTTTTGGTGAAACCAGAAGTAACGAAAGCGAGGGAATTTTTAATGAGACTCCTCACTTCTTCAACTCTCTGATTGTCTGCTGAGCAAATAGAGGTGATGTGTTTCTGAGGCAATGCCATCTCAATCCTGGAACATGTGTGAGGTGCTGACATATTAAAGAAAAAGTCCAATTAGGTTGCCTTTATAGTTATCACTGTATAAAATAGAGCTGGTCAGTTCTATGCATCTCGAGAGAACAAATGTACAATAGTGAGCATACTGACTGGTTGCATCATTCCCTGAGTTCAGCAATTTGATCGCCCAAGAACGAAGGAGATGACAGAGTGGTGGACACCTCTCACTACATCACAGGTACTCACCTCCCCAATATTGACGAGATATGTAGGAGGTGATGCTCAAAAAGCAGTCAATGTCATCAGAAACCCACACCACCCTCGCCATGTGCCCATTTCGCTGCGAGCATTGGGAAGAAAGTACAGGGACCTATAAATCATGACCATGAGGTTCAAGAATAGCTTCTTCCCGGCTCTTGGACACTACACAACATGAACCTCAGCAATTTTGAACTTCTAGGAACCGTCTTTGTTTGCACAAAGGACTTCAGTTTTTGCATTAATATTACCATCAACAAATTACCGATTTTAAAATGTTATTATATATTATCTATGTGCATTGCATTTAGTCATTAAGCTACTGCAAGTAAAAATGTAATTGTTCTGTTATCAGTACATTTGACAGTTAAGCACTCTTAACATGTGTGAGAAGGAACTGCAGATGCTGGTTTAAACCCAAGATTGACACAAAAAGCTGGAGTAACTCAGCGGGAGAAGCAGCATCTCTGGAGAGAAGAAATGGATGACATCTCGGATTGAGACCCTTCTTCAGACATAAGGGAAATTAGAGATAGGCGGTGATGTAGAGAGATAAAGAACAATGAATCAAGGAATGAAAGAAATGCAAAAAAGTAACGATGATAAAGGAAACAGGCCATTGTAAGCTGACAGCATTAGAGAGGACTAGACTAAGTGGGACCCGTTGGGTCTCAGTCACACGGGAGGCCTGGTCCCCCCCCAACGCAACCCATTCCCCAACGCAATATTCCATCATTCACCTGTTACCCCAACGCAACCTGTTCCCCCAAACCAATGTTCACCACTCTGGGGAGGGGGTGTGTGGGGTGTGTGCGGGAGGGGGGGTGTGAGGGAGAGGGGGTGTGGGGGAGGGGTTGTGTGGAGGAGGGGGGTGTAGGGGAAGGGGAAAAGCACATGCCATCAGGGTAGGCAAGCTAGGCAGAGCCTATAGGCCCTGAATAAAATTATAAAATGGTAATTATCTTATATATATATTACTAAAAGTCTGTTCTTGACCAGTTTTGGCCATCTGTGCTGCGATTTCCGAGAGAACACCGCCAACTACGGCTGTCATTTTTGGCCACCTCGCACAGAGCCCCCCTCCGCCGCATGTGTGCCGAGGATTTTTTCCGTCGATGAAAAATGACAGAGACATTAATGTTTATACATAATTCCCCATTCTCTCTGCTGCCCCCGCTGGCGGCAGGGGGGAGGGACTATAAAACCAGGAAGTGGTGTGCCACACAATCTCTTCAAGATGGAGGAAGGCAGAGGGTCACGTTTCTCTGAGCTGTGAATAACACTGAACACATGTCTACTCAAATGTAAGTGCCCTCAGTGGTTCTAAAATGCTTGCAGAATGTGTCTATTGGTTCTAAAGGTTGCAAAAAAATGTCTATTGGTTCTAAAGCTTTCAAAAAAAATGTCTATTGGTTCTAAAGCTTGCAAAATGTGTCTCTATTGGTTCTAAAGCTTGCAAAAAATGTATATTGGTTCTAAAGCTTGCAAAAAAAAGTATATTGGTTCTAAAGCTTGCAAAAAAAAAAGTCTATTGGTACTAAAGCTTGCAAAAAAAATGTCTATTGGTTCTAAAGCTTGCAAAAAAATGTCTATTGGTTCTAAAGTTTGCAAAAAAATGTCTATTGGTTCTAAAGCTTGCAAAAAAAAATGTCTATTGGTTCTAAAATGGTTCATACTAGCCCTCCAGAAAGCCCCCTCCCCTCCTCCCCCTCCCTCCCCTCCCGGTTGGCTTGGCTTGGGTGTGTCTTGAAATTGAAAGGCACTACTTACTGCAAATGGTGGCATGAAGTTGAAAGGCACTTCTTACTGCAAATGGTGGTGGGAGCTTTGGCTTGAAGTTGAAAGGCACTACTTACTGCAAATGGTGGCTTGGTTGCTTTGGCTTGAAGTTGAAAGGCACTACTTACTGCAAATGGTGGCTTGGTTGCTTTGGCTTGAAGTTGAAAGGCACTACTAACTGCAAATGGTGGCTTGGGTGCTTTGGCTTGAAGTTGAAAGGCACTACTTACTGCAAATTGTGGCTTGAAGTTGAAAGGCACTACTTACTGCAAATGGGGGCTTGGGTGTGGCTTGGGTTTGGCTTGAAGTTTAAAGACACCACTTACTGCAAATGGTGGCTTGGGTGCATTGGCATTAAGTTGAAAGGCACTACTTACTGCAAATTGTGGCTTGAAGTTGAAAGACACTACTTACTGCAAATTGTGGCATGGGTGCATTGGCTTGAAGTTGAAAGGCACTACTGTAAATGCACTTACTTCCTGTTTGCACTGTATATTGATTTTAGATAAAACGCTACCACTTACGGCTGTGATTTTTGGCCATCTTACTCCGTCCCCCCTCCGCTGAGCAGGTGCAGAGAATTCTTCCCATCAATGAAAAATAAAAGTGTTATTAGTTTAAAAAAAAATGTTGATAATCTCTCTCCTGTCAATTACTCCATGAAAGCCACACCTTTTCCGGTGGGGGGGAGGGGTTATAAAACTCAGAAATGTGGGTGTGGTTCAGTCTCTGCAAGATGGAGGAGGGAGAGGTCACGACTCGCTGTCTTAGTGGCTTTGTGGCTTTGCACCCTACTTCAAATGGTATGAAACTGCACTTGAATTTGGTGGCCTTGCACCCTGCTAGAAGTGGTAAGAAACTGCACTTGAATTTGGTGGCCTAATACCCTGCTTGAAATAGAATTTCAAGGATTAGCCGTGAGTCAACTACCAGCCCACCAGCCGTGAGTGAGTTGCCAGCACAACAGGCTTGATTGACTGAGACGCCAGCCCAAGAATCCATTTGGCGCACAATTTGCATACTAGCCCTTTGGAAGCCAGTCCCTCCAGCCCACAACACCCATACTAGCGCTCCAGAAAGCCCCCCCCCCCCCCAACTGGTCACCAATATTAGAATTGGTGGAGAGGTGGAATATTGCCTTGGATGACCAGCCCTCCTGTGTGATGCTGGGACCCAATGGGTCCCACTTAGTCTAGTTAAATATAAATAGTAAAGGCTCGTGAGAATTATGCTTACCTAAGAGGTCGATCTCTTAGGTAGTCATAATTCTCCCGTGCCTTTCATCCACAGTATATGCGGAAGCATGTGCTACTTATGTGCTGTCGATGCTGCTTCAAGCCATCAGTGGCAACGGCCTATTAAGGCAGCTGAAATTCTGCCTTTACACCGTGTGTGTGGGGGAGGAGAAGTGTGGGGGAAGGGGGCTGGGGGAGAGGGGTTGTGGGGGGGGGGGGGGGGTGTTGTGGAGACGGTGTGTAGTGTGGGGGGGGAGGGGGTTGTGGGGGGGGGGGGTGTTGTGGAGACGGTGTGTAGTGTGGGGGGGGGGGGGGGATGTGGGGGGGGGGGGTGGGTGTTAAGGGGGAGGGAGAACCTTCAAGACCTTCATAACTTTTGTACTATTTCACCGATCGGAACAAAACTTTTTTTGACTTGCAGCTGAGGAGAATGGTGAGTAAGGTGACGAAAAATCGTTGTGCTTTGGGGATCGTTTTTGCGTAAATTTAATTACAATGCAGACAAGAAGTGATCAAGATGAGAGTTTTAGTAATATAGATAGAAGATAAATAGATGTAAGAGATTTGCAACAATGTGCCAAGGCTGGAGGATCATAGTTATGAAGAGAGACTATCTAGAATGGAGCAATTTCCTTTGGAACAGAGGAACAAAGAAAACAGAATTTTTAATGAGATTCCTGCATTCACTGTTGTCCACTGAAAAAAAACAGAAGCAATGCGTTTCTGGGCCAATGTCATCTCAGTCCAGGAAATGTATTAAATGCCTTGGCCAATAAATGCAGGCATCCATTATGCTTTCTGAACCACTTTGCTCATCCTGCTATTCAGTTGTCCTCTCTAGGTTAATAGTATTGACCAACTCTTCTTGGCACAGTGGTAACTAGAGGCAAACTAATTGGCCTTTTAAAAAAATATATGGCAATGACCTACACAGGGGGGGATGGGGCAACTTAATTGCAGTGTATGGAAACATGACACACATGGACAGGATAAATAATTAGGACAATATTCCTCAGTAGAGTGATTAATGGCCAGGAACAATGACTCATATTATTTGATAACAGATTTAGCGAATAATTAAGAAAATTGAGATGTAGGACAAACTTGGTGTTCAGTAGAGTGTTGGAGGCTGATGTGTGTGGAGGGGGGGGGGGGGGGGGGGGGGGGGGGATAGTAGTTGGGGGGGAGGAAGCAGGAGAAAGGTTGATGGACATTAAGATGCATGGATAAAATCGACGATCAGATCTTTTTCCTTTGGCGGAAATGTCAAGCACTAGATGGCATAGATTGAAAGTGAGAAGGAAAAACATTTAAAGGTGATTTGCAAGACAGCTTGTTTTACTCGTTGAATGGTGGATGTTTGGAATGTGCTGTCAGGAGACATGATAGACATAGATACAATTATAATGTTTAAGAAGCATTTAGACAGACACATGAACAATCAGGCAATAGGGCATTGTTGAGCTTACGAGGAGGATGGCATCATTTTACATTGGCCTCATGACTTCTTCTTATCGAGTCCACGCACAAGATTAGAAGTTGTTCAGCCAGAGCTGAACACATTTCTCGGCATCTGCACACAATGATGTCTGTCTTGTCGCTTCTTGTGCTTCTTGTGCGTGGTGCTGGAAAGATTGGTGGAAACAGGGCCGCGACGTGAACGCTCTTTCTTTGACCCCGGCCTCATGATTGGTGCAGGCATTATGGGCTGAAGGGCCTATTCTGTGCTGGACTGTTCTAAGTTCTAGTGAGTAGTGATTTTGAGACCTCTTGCCTGGAGGACTTGTGGAGGCACAACCCTTCTTTACATTTTCAAAATGCCAGATGAACATCTGAAAAGACTTACAATGCAGGTATATGGACCATGAGCTAGAAATTAAGTTTACTGGATGTGCAATGGTGTGATGATTGTGATTTCATTCAATCTCGAGGGCCAAGCACCAAGAAGCCCGTTGCAGTGCCACACACCACTCAAAAAGAACAAGTCCCCATCACTCATCCATGAACAAACTCGACGGGACTCACACCTCAATAACACATACGCCAATATGTTAGCACTACGATAAGCATCAAATGCATATGTCGCAGCTTGAACGTACAGTAGCTATCTAATTGTAAAATTGTGGAGAGACGCAGCACAGAATTAAGCCATTTGGCCCTCCATGCCTATGCTGACCTTTGAATACCCAATTATATTAATCATCATTAATCCCATTTTCATTCCCAATTCATTCACACTATGGAAGATTTTACAGTAGCCAACATAGCAACCTGCATGGGTATCGGATAAGGGAGGAAACTGGGGCACCTGAAGGAAACCCACTCAGTCATAGAGAGAATGTGGGAAAACTTCACACAGACAGCTCCTGAAGCCTGGATTGAAACTGGGTCTTTGTTGCTGTGACACATCAGCTCTATTAGTTACACCCTACTACATGTGCATGTAGTAGAGCCTCTGTATCACAAGTGAGCACCAGTTATGCCCAGCTATTCAGTTATGACAACAATAACCTCAAGCATAAATACATTACACTTGCTATGATGTTCCCATTCACTTATAAAACAATGTAACCTATAATTACAGGTAGTGGGAACTAATAGGCAAGGAAAAGCAAGGCTTGCATTACTTCAGTTATAGTGCTATAACTTCAGCTATACAGGTGCTTGCATCTTCCACTGGGCTTTTACTTAATCGCAGGCGAGATAGAAACTTAGAATATGAAGGGATCCTCGTACACGATCCTTCATCTTGTCCCCATTTCCCTCTCATCCGTCAATTTCTCTGGATTCACATTGCATATTTTATGTCATTGTGCATCCCTTAATTCCCACCATTTCCCCTCACCACAGTGCTCTTCATGGCTTTCTGCTTTTAGGTAGGCTGGAAAGCCAAGAAGCAGATTATCATCAATCAGCTAAACACACCGATTCGCGAGGCCAATACTGGCACTGCAGAATTTGGAGGTATAGTTTCAAATGCCCGTGACCAGCGATGGGAATGTGATACTACTGAAGTCATCGCACCAGTGAGCAAGGTTCCTCATATCCAAATGCAGAAAATGCAACAGTGGAATTTCAATAAGATAGTGTACAGATACAGGCTGATAGACACACAAGAATGCACTGCAGGTAAGGATTATATAGCCATAATTGCTAGTGTGGGGGGCAGAGCAGCATGTTTTGCTGTAATGAATCATCATTTACCAAGAGTCAAGAATGTTTAATTGTCATATTCCTCTTTTTTTAATTTAGTTTACAATATTTCATTGCTGTGGTTTGCAGTGAAGCAAAGCGATGATAAAATGAACAGAATTCACTTTTATTTTCCCCACATGTTTTCTTTTCCTCACGACGGTTTATTTAAAGTATATCTGTACTAATATGATCAAGGCATTTATCTGTTCCCCAGAATAGTGTGTGGATTGTCATTATCGTTTATAATATGTATGTCCCAGGCAATATATCATGTAAGGCCATGCCACACATGGGGTTGTGCAGGACTGTTAAGATTTAACATAAACACAAGGTTGTTTCATAAATTCACTATCTAATCTGTAACATTTCTCTTCAGAAGTGAGAAATCCCAAGGTGTCTGGTGATGAGAGATGTTACAAATACAGTGCAGAGAGACAAACTTTAATGTGATCTGTACCAGGACCAATGAAAATCTCCAGCAAAGCAAACTGCTGGTGGAACTCAATGAGCCACATAGTGAATGTGGAGGCAAAAGGATAATTGATTTTTTAGGCCGAAACCAATATCATGATCCACTTACATAGAAACATAGAAATTAGGTGCAGGAGTAGGCCATTCGGCCCTTCGAGCCTGCACCGCCATTCAATATGATCATGGCTTCACCTGGTTCCACCTATCAATTATTGCCCTACTGTCATGCCCCTTCCTTTCATCTCTCTACACTGGCTATCTTCCTTCTATACTCTCAGTCCCAATGTCGTGCTTCCAGTTAAAACAGTGACTATCTCTTTGTCTCCACTGTTGCTGCCAGAAATGCTAAGTTCCTTCAGCGGCTTGTGTTTTGCTCGATTACAGTCCAAAATCTCTTCTGTTCCCATTAAAATCTCAGGACTGACAAAAAGTTACATTGAAATCATCCAAGGACCCCTTGGATCCTTACATCAATAATGATGCAAAAATGAAGATAAATATAAGCTTGTATCTTTCAGAACATAAAACCATGGAACAGTACTGAACAGGAACAGGCTTTGGCCCACAATGTCTGTGCTGAACATGATGGCAATACAAACCTGCCTGCACATAATCCATATCCATCCATTCTCTGCACATACATAAGCCTCTCCAAAAGCCTTTTAAATTCCGCTATCGTACAGTATCTGCCTTCACCACCACCTCTGGCAATGTGGTCCAGGCACCCAACTTCCTCTGTGTAAAAAAACTTGCCCCATGCTGTTCCTTTAGTATTTGATAGTTCTATCCTGGGAAAATATTCTGACTGTCATGTGATTTAAACAATACAGAAAACGAAGAGGACAATAAATGGATATAAAATGAGATTGGGGAAAACAACCAGGAAGGAATAAAGGAAATATGAAATAAAATTGTATATAAATGTAAAAATATCAGAATACCGGACGGTATTCAATAGGTTTCTAAGTGACAAAAAGAAAACCAAGATAGCTCAGGATCCACTATAGTTGGGATAATATGAAAAAACGTCCACGGGACACTATTCAAATTGCAGAGACAGTGTAACTGTATTTTGCTTCAGTTTTTATTGGAGGGAGTTTTGGTGATAAAATGACAGCAGTGAAAAAAAATAAGAGATTGAATTTTTCACTTCATAAAGGATGCAATTAACAACAATCAATTATTAGCAAGAATGACATCTCGGATCCAGGTGGATTGCACCCAGAGCTTCACAAAGAAACAGCAGAGAAAATAGGAGAGGAATTGATAACCATATTTACATGATGAATAGAGAAGTGAACCGTACTCAGCCCTTAGTGAATGATAAATACAACTTCTGTCCAAATGAAAGTTATAATTAACCTGTAGACCTGGTATCTTAATTCCTATGATAGGAAGGATAACAATTTCACTAACAAAATACCTTGAGATACCTTGGAGTGATCATACATCAGCAACATTATTGAATTATTTGAAGAAACATCAGAAGGTATGAGCAAGAGTGTGATAAACAGTGTGTGGTATTCATGGAATTTAAATGCATCATTAATAAGGCACCACATAATAAATGACCAAACGGCAAGATATGGGTTGTGAGGTCCTGCTTAGAAAATAAAGTATGTAGATAACTACAAAATAAGTCTGAAGAAGGGTCTCGGCATGAAACATCACCCATTCCTTCTCTCCAGAGATGCTGCCTGTCACACCAGTTGCCCCAGCTTTTTGTGACTAGTACAGGGATCTATTAGTTTTCCAAACTAGAAGATTATTGATGTCCCATAAGGATCATGTTGGGATCACTTTTACTCACCACATACAGCAATGATTTTGATTTTAAAAAGCACCACATTTTGTAAATAGAGTGAAAACTAGGAATGTAACAACATAAAAAGGTGATAAGAAAATACAGGAAACCATGAAAGGCTTGCAGAGTGAATAAATGAATGGGTAACGTTGTCCCTTATAGTATTGAAAAATGGTTACATTTTGGCAGGAGAAATAAGAAGACTATTTAACCCCTGGTGGTTCAGACTTGTCATGGTATATACATAGTTACCAAAGCAACATTTTAATTAAACATTTTAAATAGTGAGGTCTTCAAAACCAGTCAGCTCTCCACGCTGTTGCAGGGAAAATATTATTTAGAGTATAGTCAATGATCTGTTACAAATTATTTGTACAGTCCTGACTTGGCATTTGGGTTTGGTAATTTAAAAATATACGAATACCAAGATAGAAACTTCTTGTACCCCAGTATTGAAATGCTTGCCTGTAAAATATTATACTGTCACATAGAAGCAAAAAATAAAAATAATCTTCGACAATCTATTTAGTGCATGATCCATTCTGTAAATATTTACACTGATCATGTTTAATCTTCTACCAATGCTACTCCATGTTTAATTAGACAGGCAGATTAGGAACTTAATCTCATATCGGGAATTGTGTTTACTTTTCAAATAACAAAAAAAAATCTTTAAAAAAGTTTGTGAAAAGGGACAAAAATTACACAAGAATATGTGATGTTTCAGATCGAGACACTTCTTCGGACTCTCTTTTACCAGCGGATATGCTTTCCTCTCCCTTCTCATTTCTTCATTCCAAAAGGAACATTAAATTTACAATTCCTTGTCTGATGCAGATTTTTGACAGCGATGCAGATTTGGTCACATGTAAATTATAGATGCAGGACTGTCTGAAACTCAAGGTGTATTTGCCAGCACATGGCCATTAAAAATTGCATTCAATAACCTTAGCCATTTATGTGACCTCTTATAATACTGCCTCTAGGTCCACAGGGTTTGAGTCTAGGCACTAATCTCCATGTCTACTTATTCCTATTGTTCTTTGGGATAATATCTAAAGGAACTCCTGGCATCCTACAAATACAGCATCCCTCTCTACTTTCCACATCTCCCATAGGGCAGCACAGTGGCACAGCTGGTAGAGCTCTTACCTTTCAGTGCCAAGGACCCAGGTTTGATCCTGACCTCGTGTGCTATCTGTGGTAAGTTTAAACGCTCTCCCTGTGATCACATGGATTTCTTCCCACATCCCAAAGATGTGCGGGCTTGTAGGTTAATTGGTCTTGGTAAATTTCCCCAAGTGTGTAAGAAGTGGATATGAAAGTGGGATAACGTGGAACTAGTGTAAACGGGTGATTGGTAGTCGGCTTGGACTTGAGAGGTTGAAGGGCCTGTTTCCATTCTGTATCTTTCAATCAATCTTCCACTGAAGCCATCGGGTATTATCCATAAACACAGATGCTTGCTCTTTGTCGACTCTCTGTTGCATAAATATTTTTAATACAAAAACAAACTTTGTTCAGAATCCACTCTCCTTTGCACAAATCTTCACGGTTCTGCTCCACTTACTGATTGCCTGTCAGTGCCTGCTTTTCAGGAGTTCCATGTTAGCTTTAGCTGGAATTAGCTGTTAACCCATGCCAAGGTGTCCAGCCAATAAATGGAGCTGTTAGTGCACACCACGTACCATAATTATCCTATTGAATGACGACAGGATGTTGGAATCATGCGTGCGTTCCCGAATTGGCAGAGGTTAAAAATACTGTATTTCTGTATTCATTTGTGGAGCTGTCTCTTATTCCGCAAACCAATTAAGATACGAGTTATTTTTCAGTACATTCAAGATAAACTATAAATTTGATTATTTGCATTAGTTCTAAAATGAAAATATCAGAGAAAGGATTACTTATAAATAGTAATGAACATAGTGTGTGTTCTTTTACTCCGATAGGAATTGACATTTTTATTTATCTTGAGATTTTAAATTAAATTCAATATTAATTAAACATGAGTCATTGTGATTTATATAATAATGACCCATAAAATTTTATTTTTCATTAAGCTAAATAGAGCATATGTTCCCGAAGGATACCAGAATGCCACTTGAAATCCAACAGGCATGCCTATGAATCTAGTATGTATATCAAGTACCGAATAAAAATTCATCAAAATTCAATCATAGGCTATATTTCAATAATAACTTCAAGATACTTTTCCCAAGAGTGAGGTCTCATGAATAATTAGACATAGGGAGATTAGGAACTTAATCTCATATCAGGAATAGTGTTTACTTTTCAAATAACAGCATAAAATTTCTAAAATTGAGGGAAACATATTTGAAATAAGACCAACACAAACACGACTCAGCTTTAATTTATTCAGCAGTATAATTTTTGTTTGCAACTTTACCACATAAGCTGCCCTAAGTCTATTTGTTTTGGCACTGAGCTGCTGTAAAATAACCTGCAAATAAAGATTAGCAAAGGCAGTCCGTGTGTTGAATTTCTCTTACATCCTTAAGTCGTAATAGTAAAGAGATAGAGTGAGATTCACGCCGCTTGTATTCCATTTTGGCGTCCAGTGATTGGTCATCACGCAATTTAGAACATCACAAAAATAAGAACTAATGTAAAAAGGCTGACCTTCCTAGGTTCATAAGTAATAGGAGAAGAATTAGGCCATTTGGCACATCAAATCTACTCTGCCATTCAATCAAGGCTGATCTACCATTTTCCTGCCTTCTTCCCATAACCCGTGACACCTGTATCTATCAATCTCTGCATCAAAAATATCCATTGACTTGGCATTCACAGCCTTCTGGGACAATGACTTCCACAAATTCACCACCCTCTGACTAAAGACATTTCTCCTCATCTCCTTTCTAAAGGTATGTCCTTTTATTATGAGGCTATATCCTCTGGTCGTAGACTCTCCCGTTAGTGGAAGCATCCCCTCCGCATCTACTCTATCGAGGCCTTTCACTATTTGGTAAGTTTCAATAAGGGTCCCCCTCATCCTTTTAAACTCCAGCAGGCCCAGTGCCGACAAACGCTCATCATATGTTAACCCAACCATTCCTGAGATCATTCTCATAAACCTTCCCTGGACCCTCTCCCATGCCAACGCATCCTTCCTCGGATATGGGGCCCAAAACTGCTCACAATACTCCAAATGTGGTCTGACCAATGCCTTATCTAGGTCTAGTCGGAGGCTCAGAGGGGTTAGAGCCTTCTCTGTTGCTGCTCCGGCACTCTGGAACACCCTGCCGTTGCACATCAGACAGGCCCCCTCACTGTCCATCTTCAAATCCAGTGTTAAAACACATTTGTGCTCCCTGGCTTTTGAGCATGCCTGAGGCTTTGCTTCTGTTTTTGGTGTTTTTGATGTTTCTTTATTTTACATGTCTTTTCCTACTATTTCTTTTGATTCTTATTTTTGATGTGTATTAAGTTTTTTTGTCAATGATTAGTGATGTACAGCACTTTGTTGCAGCTGTGTTTGTTTTTAAAGTGTTCTATAAATAAAATTATTATTATTATTATTATTATAAAGCCTGAGCATTTCATCCAGTTTGTATATTCCAGCCCTCTCGAAATAACTAAATCCGACCTTCCAGGCAAAGAGAGTACATGATTTTGTTACGTGACAATAAGTAAAAGGCTTCTTGTTAGTAACTAAAATTGGGAAAAAAACATTGAGAATTAATTCACTTGACCAACTCAAATACAACTCACATGATCCAGAATGAGAAAGTCAGGGGAGCGTTAAATTACATTTTTTTTTTTTTTGCACCTTGAACAGAAATGCAGTATTTGTTAATTATCAGGAGCATAGATGTAGCCTATAAATATTCAACAGATTAATTATACAAATCCATCAAAAGTAGAAGATAACATCCAGGGTGTTACGATACTGATATTGTACAGATCTTCAGTGACAAACATAAATCTTGTGCTCTATGATATTAAGACAAGAACTGACATCCAAAACTTAACCAGATATTGAAATATAAGAGGGAAATGAAAGATCTTGCCAAAAGCCTCTGTACCATTTAACTGCACCAAGCTTCAATCAGTTCATTTACTGCACCTTCTGCAGTACCATTATTCATTATCACAAATCATTAAAATTAAATAAATTGATATCCAGCTAAAATGTTGTATATGCTGCAAAGTCTAGAGTTCTACCCATTCCTAAATGAGCAATGCTTTTCCATAGGAGTCTGTCCATGAGATAATATATCACAATAGCAGCAAATAATGTGAACTATGCCTTAAAACCAATTATCTGATTAAGCGCTGAAAACTTAGGTAATTTAAAACTGTTATGGTGAATGTAGTTTTTCATCTAAAGCATTATCGGTTAGCTTGAAAATGGATATTGTTCATAAAACATGTTACTACTTTTCCAAAATATTGATATTTTCAATACTTCATTCCAATTTGGATGGTGGCGTAGCGATAGAGTTGCTGCCTTACAGCGTCAGAGACCCGGGTTCGATCCTGACTACAGGTTCTGTTTGTATGCAGTTTGTATGTTCTCCCCGTGACCTGCGAGGGTTTTCTCCGGGTGCTGTGGTTTTCTCCCTCACTCGAAAGACGTTCAGGTTTGTAGGCTATTTGGCTTGGTAAAATTGTAAATTGCCCCTAGTGTGTGTAGGATAGCGTTAGTGTGCAGGGGTCACGGGTCAGCGCGGATTCGGTGGGCCGAGGTGTCTGTATATTAGGTGTATTAGTATACAAACTTAAAGCACATGGTATTGGGGGTGCAGTTTTGATGTGGATAGAGAACTGGCTGGCAAACAGGAAGCAAAGAGTAGGAGTAAACGGGTCCTTTTCAGAATGGCAGGCAGTGACTAGTGGGGTACCGCAAGGCTCAGTGCTAGGACCCCAGCTATTTACAATATATATTAATGATTTGGACAAGGGAATTGAATGCAACATCTCCAAGTTTGCAGATGACATGAAGCTGGGGGGCAGTGTTAGCTGTGAGGAGGATGCTAGGAGGCTGCAAGATGACTTGGATAGGCTGGGTGAGTGGGCAAATGCATGGCAGATGCAGGAAATGTGGATAAATGTGAGGTTATCCACTTTGGTGGCAAAAACAGGAAAGTAGACTATTATCTAAATGGTGGCCGATTAGGAAAAGGGGAGATGCAACGAGACCTGGGTGTCATGGTACACCAGTCATTGAAAGTAGGCATGCAGGTGCAGCAGGCAGTGAAGAAAGTGAATGGTATGTTAGCATTCATAGCAAAAGGATTTGAGTATAGGAGCAGGGAGGTTCTACTGCAGTTGTACAGGGTATTGGCGAGACCACACCTGGAGTATTGTGTACAGTTTTGGTCTTCAAATCTGAGGAAAGACATTCTTGCCAAAGAGGGAGTGCAGAGAAGGTTCACCAGACTGATTCCTGGAATGTCAGGACTTTCATATGAAGAAAGACTGGATAGACTCGGCTTGTACTCGCTAGAATTTAGAAGATTTAGGGGATTATAGAAACTTACAAAATTCTTAAGGGGTTGGACAGGCTAGATGCAAGAAGATTGTTCCCGATGTTGGGGAAGTCCAGGACAAGGGGTCGCAGTTTAAGGATAAGGGGGAAATCCTTTTGGACCGAGATGAGAAAAACATTTTTCACACAGAGAGTGGTGAATCTCTGGAACTCTCTGCCACAGAAGGTAGTTGAGGCCAGTTCATTGGCTATATTTAAGAGGGAGTTGGATGTGGCCCTTGTGGCTAAAGGGATAGATAGATAGATAGATAGATAGATAGATAGATAGATAGATAGATAGATAGATAGATAGATAGATAGCCTTTTATTGTCATTCAGACCGAAGTCTGAACGAAATTGCAGCAGTCATACATATAATACAATACAATAAAACAACAATAAACACATATTAACATCCACCACAGTGGATCAGGGGGTATGGAGAGAAAGCAGGTACAGGATACTGAGTTGGGTGATCAGCCATGATCATATTGAATGGAGGTGCAGGCACGAAGGGCCGAATGGCCTACTCCTACTCCATTCGGCCCTTCGAGCCTGCACCTCCATTTTCTATGTTTCTATGTTTCTGTTTTCTTACTGTATCTCTAAACTAAAACTATACTACAAACTTACAATTATTTATGTTTATTTGGTTTTATAACAATAAATGTTTAACTACATTTTATAATTTTTTTCTCTGCAAGTTAACAATGTATTGCATTCTATTGTGCGGGAGGCACTCAGCGGACCAAGCAGCATCTGTGGAGGGAATGGTCAGGTGATGGTTCAGGTTGGATGCTTTTCTTCTGACTGATTGTATTGGTGGCAGAAAGCTGGGTAAGCGAGGTAAAGGCCGGGCAAGGCCTGGCAAGCGATATATGGATACAGGTGAAGGGGCTTTTGATGGCAGATGGGTAGAATAAGTGACAAAGGCTGGAGGTGAAAAGGAGACAAAAGAGTTTCAGATAAGCAAAGAAAAGGAGTGAAATGTAAAGACAGAGAGAGAGATATTGGTGAAAGAGCTCAGGGTGGAGGGGGAAGAGGGCGGAAAAAAGAGAGATAAGAGACTAAGTGTTGGGAACTAAGTTTATGAAGGAAGGGAAAGGAGCAGGGTGACATGTGGGTGGGAGAATGGGTGCACACCAGGGTGGGAGGGGGGACACAAGAAAAAGAAAGGGGGGGGGGGGGGTGTAAGCTTCCCAAGCGGAAAATGTGCAGTTTGTGTGTGGCATCACCCTTGCAATGGAGGAGGCTCAGGACAAGGACAGTTGCACTCAATTTCCTGACAAGTAATAAAGAAAGTTTATTAATGTTAAGATTGTAAAGCAAGCAAACTGAACACAGTAGAAATGATAACTGATTCTAGAATAAATTTATATGGTTCCCATTAATTTGTGAGGAAGCCTGGTTTTATTATATTTCATCAAAGCTTGCCGACACATTTACACGCTTTAAGTTTTCTTACTGTTTCATTTTTTATCAATGCATAGCCTTCGATAAAAAGCTTTATTTTTCCCATTATCTCAATGTTCAGTTTGTTGACCGGGAAGCAGTTTGAAGCTGAAATGCAAAACACGAGTTGTAAATTATCACATTTAAGTTATGCAGTAGTGATTCATGAATAATTCCTTATAACTATTAAGTTTTTCATACAATGAGTCTTTGAAATGGTCCAAGATACATTTAATATGTGTAATCTTGCAATAAAAGTTTACCTGCCACTGAACAAGGACGTGAATAGTATTTTAATTTTACTAGAAGAGATATGCATATGGCCTTAACATGTCCACGCTTAGATAGCCACAGAATATACAAATGCTTTTTGCTGAAAACTGGTGAAATATATTTATCTTATGAACAGCACAGATGACTACAACCTATAAACATCACTGATATTGTGCACAGTAGTAATATATGGATCTGTAGGCTATCTTCTTCGACATAATTAATCACCCTTATCTATAAAGAGCTTTATACAAGCAGTAAGGAAGTGGCTGGTGAGCAATTCCAGTGACTGCCTAACATGAATGTCTTCTATCATAAAGTAAGAGCTATGCAATAAGAACATCAATGTCTTACAAATGTCATAGATCAATCCAGGCAGTCATAGCAAAGGCAAGATTGAGGCAGAAATGATAAAGTGTTAGGAGGAACATTGCCATCCAAGAGACAGGCTTAAGCTCCCACTAAGACCAGGGATCAGAGAGAATGATCAGAATCCACACTCACTGCAAGATATTTTCTCAAAAAATCATGGATACAGTTGCTCACTGTGTAAAAATCTTTAGGCAGAGAGGCAGAGAATAGGGTTAACCATTTGAAAACACATTGCTTGGGTCTGGGATAAGCTGGGTACAATTTGCTGGAGAAAGCAATCCTTTACAACAAATATATGTGCCCAGCCTGTGATAAGTGTTGGTCCTGATGACGTAATATGACCAGGTAAATCTTCTAACTGGTTGATTACAATAGACCTATAGGTGCAGGAGTAGGCCATTTGGCCCTTCGAGCCATCTCCGCCATTCACTGTGATCATGGCTGATCATCCACAATCAGTACCTCGTTCCTGCCTACTCCCCATATCCCTTGACTCCGCTATTTTAAGAGCTGTAACTCCCTCTTGAAAGCATCCAGCGAATCCGCCTCCACTGCCTTTTGAGGCAGAGAATTCCACAGAATCACAACTCTCTGGGTGAAATGTTTTTCCTCATCTCCATTCTAAATGGCCTACCCCATATTCTTAAACTGTGGCCCCTGGTTCTGGACTCCACCAACATCAGGAACATGTTTCCTGCCTCTAGCATGTTAAATCCCATAATAATCCTAATTGTTTCCATCAGATCTCCTCTCATCCTTCTAAATTCCAGTGTATACAAGCACGGTCACTCCATTCTTTCAACATATGACAGTCCAGCCATCCCAGGAATTAACCTCGTGAACCTACGCTGCATTCCTTCAATAGCAAGAATGTCCTTCCTCAAATTTGGAGGCCAAAACTGTACACAATACAGGATCCTGTACAACTGCAGAAGGACCTAATTACTCCTATTCTCAACTCCTCTTGTTATGAAGGCCAACATGCCATTCGCTTTCTTCATTGCCTGCTGTACCTGCATGCTTACTTTCAGTGACGTTCGGCCGAACACACTATGGGAACTTCACTCACCCCCCTGCAGGAACTATACAACAGGAGGTGCAACTCCAGAGCAAACAAAATCATGAGAGACCTCTTACACTCCTGCAACGGACTGTTCCAGCCGCTACGGTCAGGCAAACGCCTCCGTTGCCATGCAGTGAGAACGGAGAGGTTGAGAAGGAGTTTCTTCCCAGAGGCAATTCGGACTGTAAACGCCTTTCTCACCAGGTACTAACTCTACAGAACGTTTTTCCTTCTATTATTTATTATGTAAAAGAATATGTGTGTTATGATTGTGTTTATAATTTGTTTGGTGGTTTTGTTGTTTGTCTTTTGCACAAAAGTCCGCGAGCATTGCCACTTTCATTTCACTGCACATCTCGTATGTGTATGTGACAAATAAACTTGACTTGACTTGACTTGACTTCCCTTTTTCCTAACGTGACACCATTCAGATAATAATCAGCCTTCCTGTCCTTGCCACCAAAGTGGATAACCTCACATTTATCCACATTAAACTGCATTTGCCATGCATCTACCCACTCACCCAACCTGTCCAAGTCACCCTGCATCCTGATAGCATCCTCATCACAGTTCACACTGCCACCCAGCTTTGTGTCATCTGCAAATTTGCTAATGTTACTTTGAATCCCTTCATCTAAATCATTGATGTATATTGTAAATAGCTGCGGTCCCAGCACCGAGCCTTGCGGTACCCCACTAGTCACTGCCTACCATTCCGAAAGGGACACGTTAATCTCTACTTTTTGTAATCCTGTCTGCCTACCAATTTTCTATGCATGTCAGTACCCTACCCCCAATACCATGTTTTCTAATTTTGCCAACTGATCTCCTACGTGGGACCTTGTCAAAGGTTTTCTGATAATCCAGGTATACTACATCCACTGGCTCTCCCTTGTCCATTTTCCTCAAAAAATTCCAGAAGATTCATCAAGCATGATTTCCCTTTCGTAAATCCATGCTGAATCGAACCGATCCTGTTTACTGCTATCCAAATGTGTCGTTATTTCACTTTTTATAATTGACTCCAGCGTCTTTCCGATGTCAGGTTAACTGGTCTATAATTCCCTGTTTTCACTCTTCCTCCTTTCTTAAAAAGTGGGATAACAAGCTACCCTCCAATCCACAGGAACTGATCCTGAATCTACAGAACATTGGAAAATGATCACCAATGCATCCACGATTTCTAGAGCCACTTCCTTAAGTACCCTGGGATGCAGATCATCAGTCCTTGTTTTTTTATCAGCCTTTTGTCCCATCAGTCTACCCAACATCATTTCCTGCCTAATGTGAATTTCCTTCAGTTCCTCCATCACCCCAGGTCCTCTGGCCAATAGTACATCTGGGAGATAGTTTGTGTCCTCCTTATTGAAGCCAGACCCAAAGTACATGTTCAACTCGTCTGCCATTTCCTTGTTCCCCATAATAAATTCACCTGTTTCTGTCTTCAAGGGACCCACATTTGGCTTAACTAATGTTTTCCTCTTCTAATACCTAAATATGCTTTTACTATCCTCCTATCTATTCTTGGCTAGCTTACCTTTATACCTCATCTTTTCTCCCCGTATTGCCTTTTTAGTTATCTTCTGTTGCTTTTAAAAAGTTTCCCAATCCTCTGGCTTCCCGCAGGTCTTTGCTATGTTATATTTCTCTTTTATTATTATACTGTCCTTGACTTCCCTTGTCAGCCATGGTCACCTCTTTCTCCCCTTAGAATCTTTCTTCCTCTTTGGAATTAACTGATCCTGCACCTTCTGTATTATTCCCAGAAATACCTGCCATTGTTGTTCCACTGTCATCCTTGCTACGGTCTCTTTCCAGTCAACTTTGGCCAGCTCCTCTCTCATGGGCCCATAGTCCCATTTGTTCAACTGTGATACTGACACTTCCGATTTTCCCTTCTCTCTCTCAAATTGTATTTATGGTCACTACCTACTAGTGGCTCCTTTACCTTGAGTTCCCTTATCAAATCCCCAGTTTATTACACAACACTAAATCCAGAATTGCCTTCTCCCTGGTAGGCTCCAATACAAGCTAGTCTAAAAATCCATCTCGGAGGCACTCCACAAACTCTCTTTCTTGGGGTCCAGTACCAACCTGATTTTCCCAGGCTACTTGCTTGTTGAAATCTCCCATAAACATGGCATTACCTTTTCTACATGCCAATTTTAACTCTTGTCAACTTACACCCTATATTGAGGCTACTGTTTGGGGGCCTGTAAATAACTCCTATTAGGGTCTTTTGACCCTTCCAATTCCTCAGTTCTATCCATACTGACTACATCTCCTGATTCTATGTCACCCCTCGCAAGGGAATGAATTTAATTCCTTACCAAGAGAGCTATCCCACCCTCTCTGCCCACCTGTCCGTCTTTTCGATAGAACATATACCGTGAATATTCAGTTCCCAGCCCTGGCCCTCTTGCAGCCATTTCTCTGTAATTCCCACAACATCATATTTGCCAATCTCTAACTGAGACTCAAGCTCATCCACTTTATTTCTTTGCTTTGCGCATTCATATACAACACTTTAACTTCGGTATTCACATCCCCTCTCACACCGGTGACTATTGCCCCTGACCTTACTCTCTTATCCCTTCTTGATCTTTCCTTCCTATTAATTCAGGAGTCTTTTGTAACTTTTCCTGTACTCACTTCCCCATTAACTCCATTTTTAAACTCCCAATTTGTCAACCCCTCCAAATGCTATTTATTTTAAACCCACAGGTGTAGCATTAGCAAACCTGCATGCCAGAATGTTGGTCCCCCTCCAGTTAAGGTGTAACCCGTCCCTTTTGTACAGGTCACCCCTACCCCAGAAGAGTCAATAAATCTAAATCCCTGCACCAGCCCCCCAGCCAACCATTCAGATCCCCTATCTCCCTGTTCCTGCCCTCACCACCACAAGGTACAGGAAGCAATCCAGAGATAACCAACCTATAAATCCTGCTTTTCTGTCTTCTTCCTAACTCTCTAAACTTATGTTGCAGAACCTCCTTCCTCTTCTTTCTGACATTGTTTGTGCCCATATGCACAACTACTTCCGGTTGCTCAACTTCCCTCTCGAGGATGTTCTGAAGTCAGGGGTTTGTGACATCTTGAACCCTGGCACCAGGGAGGCAACAGACCATTCTCGAGTCTCGCCTGCTGCCAGAGAATCTCCTGTCCGCACCTCGGACAATGGAGTAACCCACCACTATGGCTCTGCCCTACGTCGGTCTCACCAGTCGAGTCTTATCGTTAGGATTCCAGTCGAGTCTTATCCAGTGCCGCTCGGACTGGAAGCGTTGTCTGGCCCAACAGCTTCCAAGGTACAGCCTTATGCAGCCACCGAGGTCTCCTGCACTCCACGTTTACTCCCCTTTCTCACAGTCACCCACCGCTCTTACTGTATCCTTGGCATGACAACCTCACTGAAGGTCTTGTCCAGGAAGCTCTCGTTTTACCGGATGACCCTGAGGTCATTCAGCTGCTTCTCCAGTTCATTCATACGTTTATTCAGGAGCTGCACCTGGACACAATTTCTACTGGTATAGTTTCCAGAAGCACCAGCGATGTCCTTGACTTCCCAAATCCTGCAGGAAACACACTATACCAACTTGCCTGCCATTTCTTCAGTGGGCAAAAATCACAAATTTGAATCAAGTGTAACCTTCTTGCCTCAGCCTCCTCGCCGAAGATTCTTGAGTCAAAGACTCACACTTTACTCACCAAGGCACGTCACCTCAACAAGGCCACTCCCCCTAGAGCAAGCCCTACTTTTATTTGCTGTTCGAGGCTTTAACTTCTGTAGCTAATCCACTGCACTTCATCCTTCACCTAGAGACCTTGAAGGTATGTGTTGCAGGCTGGCTCCGACCGTTTTTTAAAAATTACCTACAAAATAATTACAATTAAAATAAAAGTGAATTAGTGAATTGGTAGTTATAGCTTTGTTGGACAGAAGCTTTAACATTCTTCCAATTTCACGTGCAAGGCTGATTATGGCATAATTACCAGCTACAATAGGCTGTGATTCACAAGGCGATATATTTTCTACAACTTATTAAAAATATTTCTGATATTAAAATACATGGATTTAATTTCTATTATGAGGTTGCACTTTTAAAGAACTATAAGACCTAACTTCAATATTTTTGATTAAAAATACATTAATATCAGTAAACCCTGCAAATTTTCCAGTGGATGAGCATGACATTTAACAGCCCTCCCAGAGAGCTACAAAGCAGTGCTTCCATCTGGTATTGTGTTGTTGAAAAAGAAAAGAAATTGCAACAAAAATTCCAATATTACTTAGAAAATAAAATATGGACTCTTAAATGAAAGCAAATGTTAAAAGCAAGTATTATTTGACTAACCATTGAATGTTTTAATGAAGCAATAGAGAATGGTTGATCAGGGTCATGCAAATGATCTGTGTCAAAAAAATGGAAAATACTACATGATTGTAGTATTCTCTGGATGCTTTGAAGAGAGAGCTAGATAGGGCTCTTAAAGATAGCCGAGTCAGGGGATATGGGGAGAAGGCTGGAACGGGGTACTGATTGGGGATGATCAGTCATTGAATGGCGATGCTGGATCGAAGGGCCGAATGGCCTACTCCTGCACCTATTGTCTATTATCTATTGATTTGTTTTGTTAACACCGTTAGAGCAGTAGTGGTAGCATAGATGATACATTTTGGGATGAGACCCCCCTCCTCAGACTGAATCAGGGGAGAGGGATACAGAGATAAGGAAGTGTAAGGTGAGAAAACAAGACAAAGGCGATGGAGATCAAGGAAAATGTAGAATAGATCATTGTTAGCTAGGAGAAGGTAATAACAAAGCAAACAGAGATAAAAATGTAAATGAGGACAGGGAACTGCCTATTGTACTCATCCTCCCATGCTGCGAGTATGAGTCAAGGGCAAACTCGCCTGAACTCACGGATTAGGTCTCCCAAGTGGGACAGGCCCTTTAGGCAGACTGAGCTGAAGTGTTCAGTGAAACGATCGATGATACATTAGCTGTTCAACAAGAAATAGAGAGTAATGGATATTGCTCTGACTGGAGGAAAGTCTGCATCGCTCTGCACTGAGTTCAGTATTGGGACTACGATATTTTGGAATTGTGAAAGCTAATGGTGCATAAAAGTGAATATGGGGAATTAACCCACACCAGGTCCTTTCAATACAGGTGGCGCACAAAACTTGTACTGCCTGCTCATCTGCGAGATTAGTGTGTAGCCACTGATAACTGCCCTACTCATTGGTTCCACACTTCAGCAGAGCTCAATATTATTAGTGGGAAGCACTGCTTAAAGCAAACCTATCACACTGAAGGCAGGTCAACACCTTTTAAAGGGGAAAGCATTATAACCATATAATAACCATATAACAATTACAGCACGGAAACAGGCCATCTCGACCCTTCTAGTCCGTGCCGAACACGTATTCTCCCCTAGTCCCATACACCTGCGTTCAGACCATAACCCTCCATACCTTTCCTGTCCATATAACTATCCAATTTATTTTTAAATGATAAAAACGAATCTGCCTCCACCACCTTCACTGGAAGCTCATTCCACACAGCCACCACTCTCTGAGTAAAGAAGTTCCCCCTCATGTTACCCCTAAACTTCTGTCCCTTAATTCTCAAGTCATGTCCCCTTGTTTGAATCTTCCCTACTCTCAGTGGGAAAAGCTTATCCACATCAACTCTGTCTATCCCTCTCATCATTTTAAAGACCTCTATCAAGTCCCCCCTTAACCTTCTGCACTCCAAAGAATAAAGCCCTAACTTGTTCAACCTTTCTCTGTAACTTAGTTGCTGAAACCCAGGCAACATTCCAGTAAATCTCCTCTGTACTCTCTCTATTTTATTGACATCCTTCCTATAATTAGGCGACGAAAATTGTACACCATACTCCAGAATTGGCCTCACCAATGCCTTGTACAATTTTAACATTACATCCCAACTTCTATACTCAATGCTCTGATTTATAAAGGCCAGCACAGCAAAAGCTTTCTTTACCACCCTATCTACATGAGATTCCACTTTCAGGGAACTGTGCACAGTTATTCCCAGATCCCTCTGTTCACCTGCATTCTTCAATTCCCTACCATTTACCATGTACGTCCTATTTTGATTTGTCCTGCCAAGATGTAGCACCTCACACTTATCAGCATTAAACTCCATCTGCCATCTTTCAGCCCACTCTTCCAACTGGCATAAATCTCTCTGTAGACTTTGAAAATCTACTTCATTATCCACAACCCCACCTATCTTAGTATCATCTGCATACTTACTAATCCAATTTACCACACCATCATCCAGATCATTGATGTACATGACAAACAACAGTGGACCCAACACAGATCCCTGTGGAACCCCACTAGTCACTGGCCTCCAACCTGACAAACAACCATCCACCATTACTCTCTGGCATCTCCCATTCAGTCACTGTTGAAACCATCTTGCTACTCCTCCATTAATCCCCAACCATTGAACCTTCTTAACCAACCTTCCGTGAGGAACCTTGTCAACGATTAGTCAAACATGACCTTCCAGGCACAAATCCATGTTGACTGTTCCTAATCAGACCCTGTTTATCCAGATGCTTATATATATTATCTCTAAGTATCCTTTCCATTAATTTGCCCACCACTGATGTCAAACTAACAGGTCTATAATTGCTAGGTTTACTCTTAGACCCCTTTTTAAACAATGGAACAACATGCGCAGTACACCAATCCTCCGGCACTATTCCCGTTTCTAATGACATTTAAAATATTTCTGTCATAGCCCCTGCTATTTCTACACTAACTTCCCTCAATGTCCTAGGGAATATCCTGTCCGGACCTGGAGACTTATCCACTTTTATATTTCTCAAAAGTGTCAGAACTTCCTCTTCTTTGAATCTCATAGTTTCCATAGCTACTCTGCTTGTTTCCCTTACCTCACATAATTCAATATCCTTCTCCTTGGTGAATACCGAAGAAAATAAATTGTTCAATATCTTCCCCCATCTCTTTTGGCTCTGCAGATAGCTGTCCACTCTGACTCTCTAATGGACCAACTTTATCCCTTGTTATCCTTTTGCTATTAATATCGCTGTAGAAACCCTTAGGATTTACTTTCACCTTACTTGCCAAAGCAACCTCATATCTTCTTTTAGCTTTTCTTATTTCTTTCTTGAGATTCTTTTTACATTCTTTATGCTCCTCGAGCACCTCATTTACTCCATGCTGCCTATAATTATTGTAGATCTCTCTCTTTTTCCGAACCAAGTATCCAATTTCCCTTGAAAACCATGGCTCTTTCCATTTCTTACTATTTCCTTTCAACTGAACAGGGACATAAAGATTTTGTACTCTTAAAATGTCACCTTTAAATGTCTTCCATTTCTCTTCCACATCTTTCCCATAATAGCTGCAAGATGTGCTAGGAGTTTTTCAAAAAACACAATCTGCCTACAAGCACTGCCAATGTCCATAGTGGAGGAAGAGAAGAGTTATGATCTACCAACAAATGGCCAGGAGAACTGTGAGGCAACCTCTCCAAAGGCAGTGGGAGCAAATAGCCATGGGTCAAATCAGTAGACAAGCTTCAAAGACCATGGTACGGTGCATTTAGATGTTTATTGTCTTTGTTTATTGGGGATCAAACCATGTCATTGAGTTTTAGAGCTATACAAAATGGGAAAAATATTCTATCTATCTCTGCCTTCAAAATATCCATTGACTTTGCCAAGATTATTGCTCCAGATTCCAACATCTGCAGTTTCTTGTACCCCCAGTCTTAATCGCACAGCTGAAATGACATTAACTAGAATGAAAGACTCCCCATTGTCACCACTTATAGTGAGCGACTCAGAGGTCAGTTGCTGGATTATTTCTTCTGGCTGCTGTTATAATTTTACACATATTTTGAACTCTTATATTTGGCTGAAGTGTGAATGGTTTATAGGGAGTGCCAAGGCTGATACTAAAATAGCTTTTGTTGATTTAATAGTTTGCGCTGAATCGTGTTGCTTCCAGGCATTGGTGGTCTGGAAGCGCTAACTATGGGAACTTAGTATGGATATTTTTAACGCAGATATAGATATTTTTTTTGATTAATACGGGTGTCAGGGGTTATGGGGAGAATGGCCTGATTCTGCTCCTATCATGACCTTATGACCTTATGGCTGAAGGAATGAAGGGAGGCCCTGCAGAGCAAGACAGATTCCGGAGGAGGGAGGAAGAGGTGATGGGCTCTTAGCAAGAGGCCATAACCATCAGCAGGTAATTGCTCACCTCAACTTCAGGCGATCTAGGTTTTGTATTCTCAGTGGGTTCTTAACCGATCAAGGAGTCCATTATAGAGTATAGAAACATACACACATTTCACATCAGGAGCTGGGGTCAAGGAAAGAGCATTCACGTTGCAGCCCTGTTTCCACCAATCTTTCCACCACCATGCACAAGAAACACAAGAAGGGACAAGACAGACACCATTGTGCAGATGCCGAGAAGTGCGTTCAGCTCTGGGTGAACAACTTCTAATCTTGTATGTGGACTCAAAAAGAAGACATCAGGAGCTCACACAAAGTGTTACTTTCACAGGTTGTCTCTGAAACTATCTATTTTATTTCGAAATCACGTGAGTGACTACGTGAGAAGCCCGCTATTCCGCATGCGTGCCAAATACGCGAGACGCAATGCAGCAGGTTGGAACAGTTCGCAACTGCTCTGGCAGGTTAGTACAGTTTACTTTCAGTGGGCCACTGCAACAGCGATCCCGGAGTAGCTGATGGAGGCGGCCGCTCTTGTGGCGGCCGCCATTGGAGCTCCATACGGGAGCAGGCAGACAATTTCTGGAGGCCGCCGTGGAAGCTCCATAGGAGCTCGGTTTCATTATTGCCGGCCGGATTTTAAGCCACCGTGGAACTACATTAGGAGTTGGGGCTGCCGGCACGGCTTGGGAGCATGCTGTTAAAATTAGCAGCAGACGGTTAAATATAGCCGCGGCTACGCTTCAAATCGCTGCTAAGTTACAGCCATGGGCAGCGAACGATAGGTAACGTCTGCCATAGCTTATAAATTTTTAAACATAGAAATGCTGCTGAGGCAGCATACGCTGGTATCAGCATATAGTGTGTGCTCTATTCATAGGGGCATTTTGTTATATTACACATAGTTCTTTAATTTAAGTCAAAAGAACTGGTTAAGGTGGTTAAAATAAAACTGGCAGTTTTTAATAGCGGTTGCTGTTCAGTCACGATTGTGACTATCGTAGCAGATAGGACATTTATTATCATACACCAGATGGTGTAGAAAAAAATTGACTTGCCATTTCAACACTGAATGGGACTCCACTGGAGCGGGTGGCTGTTCGGAGGAACTCTATTGAGGCCCAGAAAAGAGCTCCTGGCTTGGGAAGCCTTTTTTCAGTTGTGTCTATTAGACACCTTTGGAGCAATACGTAGTGCAGGGGTGCGTCATGATAATTTCTGCCCAGTTGAGGGGACTGTTGGAGATCCTTCATAAAAGACCCCAAACATGGGGATCAACAAAGCAGTTGAATCTTTGATCCAATGGGGCTATGCTTCTGCTTAAATCATATGAACTGTGACAACGCCTGGCAGGGTTGCAGTATTTCTCCCACTAGTACAGGGTTGCGCTCTATTTCCTCCCTGAAATACTCCGTTGAGGCTCCAGAAGAGAGTAAGGACTCAGAGTCACTAGCAGGTGCAACCTGTCTGGTAAGTATAATGATGATACCGACAAAGAACCGATCTGCACAGCTAGTCCCGGTTCGACTCCTAGAGGAAGCAGCTTCCCGACAACCCCGAGTCGGGGCAAAGTCAAAGCCAAGTCTGTGGGACAAGTCCTGTAGGACGATTTGGGTCAAGGGGTTGCTGTCCCCACATCTATGCCAGATATGATTGGCCATTTGTCTCAATTGGAACATCTGATGAATCAGATGGTGGCACGAGAAATGCTCCGTGTTAACAAAGGCATGTACAGGCAGTTTGAATCATACGCCTGAGGCAGCTCCTGGTTCAGGGTTGCAATATTCCTCCCACTCAGATGAAAGGAGTGGTGGAGATGGTGCCAAATAATATGCTCCGTATTAAGGAAGCATGCACAGGCAGTTCAAGTCATATGCCTGTAGATATCCCTGGTTCAGGGCTGGAATATTCCTCCCACTCGAAAGACTATTGGAGATGGTGTCACTAAATATGTTCCATGTTACGGAAGCATGCACAGGCAGTCCAAGGCACACGCATGTGGCAACGCCTGGTGCGGGGTGCACCATTTCTCCCACTCTAAGAGAGTGTCAGAGATCAGTATGGAACTGACTCTGAACATGACTCCGAACATGACTATGTGCCTGAATCCCATGCTTTAATGCATTGTGTACGAGAGTCGCATAAGGAAGAGCTGCCTGCTATTGCCTCTAAATTTGCTGTTCCCTCGGGGACGGAAAAGCCACTACAAGAGGAGTTGGCCAGCGGCATCAGCTATCTAGCATCACACCAGCTGAAGAAATGACAAACATGACAGACAGGGTCTGCAAATGGAACCTCGCTGAAGCTCCAACAAGCAAATCGACCCGGGTTCAGAGACGCTGGCAGGTAAGGTCTCTTTATTAACCATCATGGAACTGGCTGGCCATATGAATCTGTGGAAATTTCTGCCACAGAAGGTAGTTGAGGCCAGTTCATTGGCTATATTTAAGAGGGAGTTAGATGTGGCCCTTGTGGCTAAAGGGATCAGGGGGTATGGAAAGAAGGCAGGTGCGGAATACTGAGTTGGATGATCAGCCATGATCATATTGAATGGTGGTGCAGGCTCGAAGGGCCAAATGGCCTACTCCTGCACCTATTTTCTATGTTTCTATGTTTCTATATGGGTCATATTGACCAGGGAAGCACTGCCTCATCATCTGTGATTGAGGTTATCAGACTGCTCAGTAGAATGTAGTTGAAGTCTTCCTCAACACATGGTTTAATTTCTCCTCAGTAGGTAGAGTTGCCGGTTCATTGGAATCATCATTGCCATCCTCTCCAGGGTAGGTGGTTACCAGCAGGAAGCTGGTCTGGCATATAATATATATTTTTTATCTAACCTGCAGGTTCATGTTGTGAATCAACAATGTATTTATAATAATCCGTAGGCTCTCAATACCAGTATCCCTGACTGAGTGGCGGGTCGAAGAAATTGCGTTGTGCTCTCTGGCGACTTAAACATGTGGTTTCAGTCAGAGGACTGCGAGGCAATTCCTGATTCAGGCTTGCATTATACTAATTTCCACTCTTTGGAAGAACGCTGAGTATTCGTGGTGACTCTTATAGTCAAGAGTTGACAGGGAACTTGTATTCCCACATCAAAGAGAGACTGCGTTTTCAGCTCTAGTCATAAGGTTCTGATTATTTGTTATCAGCAAAATGTATGAATATCTAGATAATGCATCTTCCGCGGCAAGAGAAGCCAAAACATTTCCGTCCGTATGGTCATCCGAGGATGAGTGATCTGGCCAAGGACCAGAGGGGTATATCTTCTGATACTTCTCAAGATTACAGAAACATGGTGCAAGTCGAATCAGGTTAGCATTTGGCTAATCTGATCATGTGTTTAGTTACCCAGTTTAAAATGGATGATTGGCTTTCAGCAATTTAACTGATTCAGAGAATCGATCTTGAAGTTGCATATTTTGCCATATCTATACACACGAGGCACAGATTATCTGATGGTTTTGATAACAAAGCCAGTGGTTGAAGCCAATGCTGCCCTATTCAGACCTAAGGTCATTGTGACATCAAGTTTTAGATAACTATGAAACATTTTGCAGCTGTTAAACTTGAGGGTTATTAGTAGATACCTCTTGCGATATTAAGTATGAGGCAACATGAAAATTAATAATGCTAATTTTGCGTATTCATTCAGGCCATGGTAAGGCGGCTGAAGCAACTCCTATTTACTCGCTCACGAGTAATGGCTGGGGCAGCCTGTCTTCTCGGGCAGCTAGCTCTGCACGATTGTATGGGAAATTTGTGATCAAAATATGTGAGTTATATTTTAAACAAAAGTAACAGAGGTTTGTGTGGCTTTCAGTTTGAGCCTAGAGTAGCGTTTATGTGATAGCACAATTGACACTGTGCTGCTTTGTCATTCTCTATAGTAACTTAAGTAGGACCATAAATGATTAATTATTCACCCACTGTTCACTAACGTTATGCAGGTCTTTTATATGACCACTCTAATAGCCTACCCTCATTGTAATGTATGATGTATATCAGTAAATTTTACTTCGGAGTCACGTGAGTGACTTCGTGAAGAAGCCCGCCCAGGGCGCAGGTGCGGCATTACGCCAGCAAGTGCAACAGCGGCGGCAGCTGGAGTCAGGCTCTCCAGCTGCACTTTAAAAGCGCACTATCAGGTCAGGGAACGGAGCGAGTTGGAGTTGGTTCTTGTGGAAGAAACATGTCCCAACGTAGAAAACTCGCTAGTAGACCTGCCCGAGCTTTAACTCCACCAGAGGAGTCAATTCCAGCGGGGCAGCAACCGGCGGTACTACCGCTTGAACAGCGGTTTGAAATTCCTCAGACCGAGCCGGTCCCAGTCACGCCAGAGCCTACACGGCGGACTGGGAAAGCCACCCGGAAGACAAACCGGCCGGTCGATTCCGACTCGTCGGAGGAGGAAATGTCCACCCCAAAGCGGGGGAGAGACAGCCGCCTAAGCTGCATCCAGCAGCTATTGGAGGGGATGGTCTACCGGGAGCAGCAGCGCTCTCGGTCAGACAGGACAGGTGCCCCCTCCATGGTGCTGAGTCCGGCACCTCCCTTTGCGACCTCGGACCAGGAATGGGAGGTTAGCATCGGTGACCAGGGGCAGGCTGGTCTGAGTATGGGGCAGGCGGAAGGAACCGAAAGAGAGCAGGGTGTGCAGGAAGAGCTGCTAGGGGTCGTAAGCCGATTCATCGCTACCCCACGGGTTGGAGCACCACTGGAGCCTAAGATGGCTGCCAGCATAAACCATCTCTCCAACAAACCACTGCAGGAGAAGGTGCTCGCCCAAGTGCTGGAGGAGCACACAGCCCCGGATAATTGTGAGGCCCTCAAGGTCAAGAGCCTCAATCCTCAAATATGGGGCAACGTGGGGGGACCGATTCGGACTCAGGAGGTCAAACTCCAGCGCATACTTCGCCTCCTGACGGCGGCTATAACAGCCTATGCGCGGGGTGTCGAGACCGTAGATATGACATCTCACCAACAGGATGTCTTGGCGCTCATGTGCACGACACAATATGAGCTGAATAACCTGAGAAGAGACAATATCAGGCCGGCCCTCAATCCTAAGTTTGCAAGATTGTGCAAAGCTCCGTCAGTAGAGACCGACTAATTTTTATTTGGGAAGGACTTGAACAAACAGCTCAAAGAGATGGAGGAGGCGTCTAAGACCTTTAGCCTCATGAGGGCACCACCGGCCACGAATATACCGAAGCTCTTCATTCCACCCAGGCGGCAGCACACCACTGCATCTACCAGTCGGCGGCCCGAATATGCCACTGGTCAAAGCTTGGGGCCGCACTATCCCCAGAAACCTTTTTTAGGTCAGGGCCTGCAGCGGACCCCCTGGAAAATGCGCCTCCCCCCAACATCGCCAGCACGTCGACAGGGAAGAACACTGAAAAAGAAAAAACCACAACCTCGCCAATAACCATGGAGGTAGGTGGATCTGGTTCCTACCCGCATATCGAGAATAAGGGTGACTTACTAATAGGGGGAAGGTTACACTTGTTCAAAGAAGCATGGGGAAGGATCACAGATGATAAATATATACTTAATAGTATTCGAGGGTATAAAATAGAATTTATATCAAATATACCGCCAGTTCAACATATGCCCGAGAGGGCATTTGTACTCTCCAATAAGGAACAACAGGAGGGACAAGCTGAACTGGTGAGGCTTATAAACAAAGGGGTCATAGAAAAAACTACTCATGAGCCCTTGGAATTTGTTTCCAACATATTTACTAAGCGTAAAAAGGATGGTGGATGTCGCATCATCATTGACTTGACATCCTTGAATGTATTTGTTAAGTATATACATTTCAAAATGGAAACATTTGTGACTGCTAGACAACTGATTTTCAAAGGATACTATATGGCCAGCATCGATCTCAAAGATGCTTACTATCTAGTACCTATACATAAGGATTATAGCAGATATCTTAAATTTATCTGGATGGGGGAGCTTTGGCAGTATAAAGCTCTGCCTAATGGGCTTACTTCAGCTCCACGACTATTCACTAAAATATTAAAACCAGTCATGGCAACGTTAAGAAAACGACACCATATAGTCATGGCATATTTGGACGACATCCTCATAGTTGGGAAAACTATGGAATTGGCTGTAGCAGCAGTATTAGCTACTCAACAGCTCCTAGAGACTCTAGGCTTTGTCCTACATCCAGATAAATCCAAGTTAAATCCATCCACAATTATGGACTATCTGGGTTTCACAATTAACTCAGTCCAAATGACTATTACCCTGCCAAGGGGAAAAATGATTGCGTTGATACAATCATGTAATAACTTAAAGATAAAGGAAAGACCAACTATTCGACAAGTGGCAGCAGTAATTGGCAAAATGGTAGCAGCATTTCCAGCTATCCAATTTGGACCTTTGCACTATCAAAATTTGCAAAGAGCAAAGATAACTGCACTAAAACAGCACAAAGGTCATTATGATCGGGTCATGACGATACCCCCTGAAGCAATATCAGAGCTGCAGTGGTGGATACAAAATATTTGGCACAGTTATAGTCCTATTGTTATTACTAATGCTACTTTAGTACTCCAAACAGATGCTAGTGCTCAAGGCTGAGGAGCAACTAACTCCATATCCAGCACAGGTGGTAGATGGACTAACTCAGAATCATCTTTACTATCTACACTGGGCATTAACTCTTTGGAAATGTTGGGCGCCTTTTATGGTTTGAAAGCATATGCATCTAATATGCATCACTTGCATGTTAGATTACAAATAGATAATACAACGGTGGTGGCTTATATTAACCATATGGGCGGCATAAAATCTTTATCATGCGACAAATTGGTCAATACGATTTGGCAATGGTGTGTCGAAAGACATATTTGGCTTTCAGCTACCTATCTACCAGGTAAGCTAAACACAGTGGCGGACACCAGGTCACGTAAATTCAATGACAACATTGAATGGATGTTAAATCCTAAAACATTTGCTAAAATTGTAAAGCAATATGGGAAGCTAGATATAGATTTATTTGCATCAAGGCTGAATCACCAACTACCTATCTATGTCGCGTGGGAACCAGATCCGGAGGCAGCAGCGGTAGACGCATTCACGCTGGATTGGGGAAAGTTTGTTTTCTATGCCTTTCCTCCCTTCTGCCTCATTAGTCGGGTACTTCGAAAAATCCAGACGGATTCAGCATCTGGGGTTTTGGTAGTGCCCGACTGGCCTACACAGCCATGGTTCCCAATTCTCCATGACATGGTGGTGGAAGCACCTATGGTGTTCCCCAGTCATCCAGGGTTACTGTCTCACCCAGTATCAGGCATCAGCCACCCATGCCACAAAGACATGAATCTCCTGGGTTGCAGATTCTAGACCGACCTTACCTGGATCTGGGGTTATCGCAACAAACCATCGCCACCATGTCAGCATCCCTGAGAACATCCACAAAGAGGCAGTACCTAACCAGCATCAGGAAATGGGAAACGTACTGCCAGAAAACGGGGACTGCTTACAAAACAGCCACAGTAGCGGATGTTCTGGAGTTCCTGGCGGATTTACATCATCGTGAAGATATGAGCTACAGTGCCATCAACACGGCACGTAGTGCACTCTCTAACTACCTCAAACCTGCAGGACATCAGCCCATGGGATCCCATCCACTGGTGGTCAAACTGATGAGGGGCATATTTAACAGGAAGCCCCCCAAACCTAGATATACACAAATTTGGGATGTCAGTATTGTACTCGCTTACCTTCGGGACAGACCACCAGCAAGATCTCTCAGTTTAGAGCAATTAACTTTAAAAACGCTCATGCTGATGGCGCTAGTATCTGCTCAGAGGGTCCAGTCCTTACATAAACTTCGACTGGACAACATGGAGACAACATCAGATCAGATCACCTTCAAAATACAAGGTCTGATAAAACAGTCCAGGCCAGGAACATCCAACATGCTAGTGGCATTCCGGGCTTACCCACTAGAGCCACGATTGTGTGTGGTGACCCACATAAACTTTTACATTGCCACAACCCATAATATCCGAGGAAGTGAGAGAGCCTTATGGGTCAGCCACAGAAAGCCACATGGCAGGGTAACAAGCCAAACCATTTCTAGATGGTTGAAACAGGTATTGGAAGCTGCTGGAATAAACATTAATATATTTAAATCTCATTCCACCAGGGCAGCATCCACATCATCGGCAGCAAGGCTGGATGTGCCTGTTGACATAATCCTCAACAAAGCAGGATGGTCACGGGAAGCCACATTCCGAACATTTTATCATAAGCCGTTGGTGGAACCTGACGTATTTGCAGCCAGAATTTTAGAAACTGCAAATATTTAATTTAAAGCCCGGGGGAGCTATTTTCTTTTTGTTATTGTTAATAAATACCGTTTTGTTTTCAAAACAGATTCATTGGTTGATTACAATAACACTTCCTTCCTCAAGAGCTTTCGGTAGTGAGTGAGTAAAACTGTTACACGGTTTGAAATCACAGAGCTTTGAAATCTTCACGAAGTCACTCACGTGACTCCGAAGTAAAATAGTAAGATTAAACGAGAACTTACCAGTTTGAAGTTTGATCTGTATTTTATGAGGAGTTACGATGAGGGATTACGTGCCCTCCGCTCCCACCCTCATTACATGGATCAAACTGATAATTGATGTCTCTTTATTCTTTACTATGTTACTTCAAATACGTGTCTGTCTGTGATTCCACACCGCTGCTTGGAAGCATGCCGCACCTGCGCCCTGGGCGGGCTTCTTCACGTAATCCCTCATCGTAACTCCTCATAAAATACAGATCAAACTTCAAACTGGTAAGTTCTCGTTTAATCTTACTATTAGTATGCAAATATTCTTCTACTATATTCCTAATGGGAGCAGTATTTTTAAGATGATTATGCTTTCAGCAACTGACCTCAGCACAAAGAACACAGTCTTTACTCAATCTCTGGCTCTGTCTGGGTCATAAATGACATCAGGGTAGCTTGTTGACAGCATACCCACCAGAGCAGAGATTGGGAGGGTCATTAGGTATACAAGTGCACTGAGCTTGCTAGTACCTATGAGATGAAAGATAGTTTCTGTATTGTTATTCAATAGTCTCAAGATATTGCTGATGGCTCATTGCAGCCAATAGAATGGATATCTTCCCTTTCATCATATAACATATAACATATAACAATTACAGCATGGAAACAGGCCATCTCGACCCTTCTAGTCCGTGCCGAACACGTATTCTCCCCTAGTCCCATATACCTGCGCTCAGACCATAACCCTCCATTCCTTTGCCGTCCATATAACTATCCAATTTATTTTTAAATGATAAAAATGAACCTGCCTCCACCACCTTCACTGGAAGCTCATTCCACACAGCCACCACTCTCTGAGTAAAGAAGTTCCCCCTCATGTTACCCCTAAACTTCTGTCCCTTAATTCTCAAGTCATGTCCCCTTGTTTGAATCTTCCCTACTCTCAGTGGGAAAAGCGTATCCACGTCAACTCTGTCTATCCCTCTCATCATTTTAAAGACCTCTATCAAGTCCCCCCTTAACCTTCTGCCCTCCAAAGAATAAAGCCCTAACTTTGTTTTATTTTTTTTATTTTTATGTTATTAGAAATAAGTACAGTCATATGGCACCAAAGTGCCTAATATATATTTTCATAATACATTTTATGTACAACGTCTTTTTTTTTGTTACATTGAAAAAAGATTAGAATAAGAAAAATAAGTTAGATAGTAAAGAATAGAAAGATGTGAAATATATAGTGTGTGAAGAAAGAAAACAAGTAAATGAAGAAAGTTGAGAGAGAAAATAAAATAAAATTAAAAAGAGAAGGAGAGCATTATTTATAATCTTGACCAACCCACGTCCAGTCCTGAAACAGTTCTTTTACAATTGTGTTGCACCATATGATTCCCAAAAAAATGACGAATGGAGACCAACTCGTTATGAATTGGTCTGATTTATCCATTAGGAGGAATCGCATTTCCTCAAGATGAGCTGTGTCCAACATACTTGCAATCCACATTTTAAGCGTTGGTAGTGATGTCCCCTTTCCAAAATTTAAGTATTAATTGTTTTGCTATTATTAAACCATAGTTAAGGAATAGATTTTGAGATGTGTTCAATTTATTCCCATCTTCCATTACGCCAAATATAATAATTTCAGTATTAGGTTCCATTCTTGTCTTGAATAATTTTGTAAATATTTCAAAAATATCATTCCAAAATCTATAAAGTTTTATGCAGGAAACTAAGGAGTGTGTTATAGTTGCCTTTTGGGCTAGACATTTATCACAAGTGGCGGATATATTTGGATAAAATTTGTTCAATCTTGTTTTTGAATAATATAATCTATGTATAATTTTAAATTGAATTAGATTATGTCTTACATTAATTGAACATTTGTGAATATATATCAAGTATTTGTCCCATTTAACCTTCGTAATTTTTATCATTAGTTCCCGTTCCCACACTGCTCTAAGTACCTCTGTCGATGGTAGGTCTATATTTAAAATACTATTATATAAATATGATATTAATTTTTGTGAGTCAGCTTCAATATTCATTGCTTCTTCCAATAAGTCAGGAGTTACTTTTTGATATCCTTGTATATATTTTTTCATGATGAAATCGCAAATCTGAAGATATTTAAAATATTGGTTGTTTTTCAATTTAAATTTTAATTGTAATTATTGGAATGATAGTAGGCTTCCCATTTCGTACATATCACGATCCTTCTAATTCCGAGACTTTCCCATTGGTTATGTCTTATCAATAAGAGATGGTAAAGCCCTAACTTGTTCAACCTTTCTCTGTAACTTAGTTGCTGAAACCCAGGCAACATTCTAGTAAATCCCCTCTGTACTCTCTCTATTTTGTTGACATACAGCAAGAGGCTTACATAGTGCATGTTAATAATTATAAAATTTGGTTGAATATGCCTGGATATTTGTAGATAGAGTTCTGCCCAGTGTTGCATGAGTTTTTGGCTAACTCGAAAGTCTATTGGGACTATGGTCCGGTTAAGAACAATTGCCATGTATGCAAGTTAGCATCATGGTAATAATAACCCATGTTTTTTCCACCATTAATGGTTTATCTGTTTCACCCATGGATTGGGTTACTGCATTAAACCACAGAGCTTTGAAGTCTTCACGTAGTCATGTGACTTTGAAATAAAATAGAATGATTAAACGAGAACTTACCGTTTGAAGTTTGATCTTTATTTTATGAGAAGTTGAAGTGAGGTAATATATGCCCTCCACTCCCAACCTTACTTCTCAAGACCATTCAGTAGTTCTAAACTCGTTAATCTTTCTATAGCTTAGGTCAGCAATTATTCTGTGGTTTCATACAGCTGCTCTAAAGTTTGATGTGCATGCGGACTGGTGGGCTCTTCACGTATTCCCTCACTTCAACTTCTCATAAAATAAAGGTCAAACTTCAAACAGTAAGTTCTCATTTAATCTTTCTATTAAAGCGCAGTCTTTTACCCAGAGTAGGGGAATCAAGAACCAGGGGACATGGATTTAAGGTGAGGAGGGAAATATTTACCAGAGGGCTGGTGGGCTGGCAGTTCACTCATGGCTATTCCTTGAGATTCCATTTCAAGCAGAGTGCAGGCCACCACATTCAATTTCATAGCATTTCAGGCAGAGGGCAGGCCATCAAACTCAATTTCATAGCATTTCAGGCAGAGTGCAGGCCACCAAATTGCAAAACAACTCATTGCATTGTCATTAAGGGCAATCATTTATTGCAAGTGCATTGCAGACTCACAGTTCAGTTGATTCACAGCTTAGAATCCAAATCCCTCGCGATCTTTCAGAGTGACTGACTAATGTCCAGGCATCCAGGGTTGCATAGTCCAGAATTAGGCTCACTTCAGATGTATTTTTGATCTCACAGTCCTCATTGCTATTTTCTCTGGTGTCATTTGCTAAAATTAAGTGCTCAATGTGGACGACTTTATGACATTTCTCTTCAGTTTTTGCAAGACTAAGGGCGACATGGTGGTGCAGGGGTACAGTTGCTGCCTTACAGCACTTCCAGTGGCAGAGGCCCAGGTTCGATCCCGACTATGGGTGATGTCTGTACGGAGTTTGTATGTTCTCCCCATGACCTGCATGGGTTTTCTCTGAGTTCTTCGGTTTCCTTCCACACTCCAAAGACGTACAGGTTTGTAGGTTAATTGGTTTGATATACGTGTAAATTAGGGAGTGTTGTACAGCAGAGGGAACTAGGAGTGCAGGTGCATGGTACATTGAAGGTGGAGTCGCAGATAGCTACGGTGGTCAAAAAAACATTTGGCACATTTGGTCTCGCGGGTCGGTGGAGCGGCCGACGTTGCCCGTGGCTGGGGCCCGGGTCGGCGCCATGGCGGCGTGAAGTGGGGTGTCGACAGGGTTGAGGCCCCAGCGACGGTGAAGCAGCAGCAGCGGTGAAGCCTTGTGACGATGGGGTTTCGACGGTGGTGAAGCCTCACTGTTCGACCCGGGTCGACGGTTGATGAGAGCGTGGAGGACCGTGGTGATGGGGGAGGGGAAGAACAATGGAGGGCCCGGCGTAGGGGGAGAACAAAAGGAGGAGCCGGTATGCTTTGTAACTTTGTCGGTGCCATAGGTGGCCGCTATTTGTATACATTGTTTACGCAAACAAAGAATCTCACTGTGCCGAGTCACATGTGTCAATAAATATTCCAATCCTTTCCATTCCAAAATCATGAGAGGAATAGATCAGGTAGATGCACAGAGTCTTTTGCCCAGAGTAGATGAATCGAGGACCAGAGGAATTAAGTTGAATTAAGGTGAAGGGAAAAAGATTTAATAAGAATCTGAGGGGTAACCTTTTCACACAAAGGGTGGTGGGTGTATGGAACAAGCTGCCAGAGGAGGTAGTTGAGGCTGGGACTATCCCAACATTTAAGAAACAGTTAGACAGGTACATGGATCAGACAAATTTGGAGGGATATGGGCCAAATACAGGCAGGTGAGACCAGCTGGGCCGAAGGGCCTGATTCCACACTGTATCACTATCACTCTATGACACACACAAACTGGAGGCAACTTGGTTAGCTTACAACACAATTGAATACACCAATTTTAAGTGACACTCCCTGCTTTTTCTCCTTGAAATGCTCCACTCTGGTACACATTAATTTCTCCAACTATCCTACCCCCTTTTCCTTTTCCTCCCCTCCTCTTTCACTTCTATCCCCTCTTGCTGTATATTTCACTCCTCTCCTTATCTGATACCCCGTTTTATCTCTAGCTTTTGTCCACCCATCTGTCAGTCCAACCCTCCTCATGCATATTCATCTATCACTTGCCAGGTTTTGTCCTGCTCCCACTTCTTTTCCAGCTTTCCCCCTCCACTAGCATGAGTCTAAAGAAAGATCCCAACCTGAAACGTCACTATCCACGTTGTACAGAGATGCAGCCAGGCCCACCGAGTTACTCCTGCACTTTGTAGGTTTTTTTGGTAAAGCGGGATCTGCAGTTCCTTCAGTCTCTGTCCATATAGATAATGGGTATTAATTTAGTTCATTTTAGATACAGTGTGGAAACAAGCCCTTCGGCCCACCGTGTCCATGCCAACTAACATCCCCCCATACACTAGTTCTACGTTATCCCAGTTTTGCATTCTACACATTAGGGACAATTAATAGAATCCAATTAACACAAACCTGCATGTCTTTGTATGGAAGGAAATTGGAGCACCCAGAGTAAACCCAGGCGATCACAGGAAACATGTGCAAAAACATCCAAAGTCAGCATTGAACCCAGGTCTGGTGCTGTGAGGCACAGCTAGACTGTGCTGCCTAGGGCATTTTATTCAAAAAACAAAAACTGTCTTGTTGAAGCTGTCCTAATGCTAAGATGATCATCTTCTACTTCCTGTGGAGAATATACTCGACTTTCTATATTCATTCTAGCTTCTATGGGTAGTTTTTGTATGGCATTTAATCACTGCGTATGATGGGAAAGCAATGCTTTCCCCTTTAAACGTTTCCCATTGCCACTATTCATGTCATGGCTAATCACTGCCCTGTTCTATAGTTGAAAACATTGCATGCAAGCTCTAGTACTCAATTAGTTGCACCACAAATGACATGCTGTTGTGATTTTTTGCACAGATCATAGGCTTTTTTGAGTTTATGTGTACCACTTTTATGTCTCATTCTCCTTTCCAAGCAACAAGGAACTGCAGATGCTGGAATCTTGCGTATAACACAAAGTGCTGGAGTAACTTGGCAGGTCACGCACGTGACAAGTTGACTTTTCGAGTCAGGACCTTTCTTCTGAAGAAAGGTGCCAATTCAAAACATCACCTATCCATGTCCTCCAGAGATGGTGCATGACCCGTTGAGTTGCTCCAGCACTTTGTGTTCTTTCCTCAACTAGCCAATGGAGGTGTCAACATAATTACAAACTCTTGCAGAAATCTGGCGTAGAATTGGATCATTGTTAAAAATGAGCTGTTTCCTTCCCCTGATAAATTTCAAACAGGCATAAACCACGCTAAATTCATGTGGGAGGTTTTACTTAGTATGCTGCCCATTCCCATCTACCCTCAGACACATTGAAGTTACTTCCTTTTGTATGGAAACATATATGGTTTCTTTAAGGGTCACAATTTGCAGATGCAGTCTTTTAAACACTTAAGTACACAACAGTGCTTTAATTATGTGACCATTGCAACTGGAATGTCACCCTGATTGTGCAAACAATGCTCGATTAGCTGTAGGATCACACCCACTGTTACTTGTAATCTTTCAAATACTGAATTTACTCCATACAATGGCTTAGTTTAGTTCTGTTTAGTTTATTGTCATGTGTACTGAGATACAGTGAAAAGCTTTAGTTGCGTGTTATCAAGTCAGCGTAAAGACAATACATGATTACAATCGAGCCATTTACAGTGTTTAGATACATGATAAGGGAATAACATGTAGTTCAAGGTAAAGCCAGCAAAGTCTGATGAAAGATAGCTGAGGGTCACCAATGAGGTAGAGCACGAAATTTCGTTCAGACCGTAAGGTCTGAATGACAATAAAGGAAATTCAATTCAATTCAATTCAATTCAATAGTTCAGGACTGCTCTCTAGTTGTGGTAGGATGATTCAGTTGTCTGATAACAGCGTGTCTGGGCTTGGAGTGCAACGCTTTGAAGTTATAATTGTCATAACATTAAGTTTCAGTATAATGAAGACATTTGCTTCTGACACCTCAGCACATATATCTTAATGTGGACAGGGATGTTGATCATGATCCACCCCTCAGTTTAAGATCATTTATAATCTCAGAGCTAGACAAGCTTTTAAGCCTTAGGTAGCATCACTATGAGAGTCATCCACTATCAGGACAGTGTTCTAGTTTTATCATAGATTGGTTTGCTATTTGACTTTTTGCAAAAATTGTAGATTTTACAATATTTGAATTCCACTGTTTGAAATAACTATTTGGCAGAAGTCATCATTCTGAGTGCTGCCAGACTCACCCCCACATAAGCTAACGGCCTCTTCACTGATGCGCTGGATGCTTGGCCCAGAAAAAACCCAGTACCAGAAGCTATGTGAGGGGGGGAGCACACAGAGGAATCAGAGTGTGGAATGATTAGGCTAGGGGCCATTGCTCTCAGAAATAAGGAGAAATGGTGAGAATTGTGGACTGCCTTCAGAGATTTCAGTAGCTCTACCTGTCCTGTTAGTGGGGAGAATTCACCAGGCTGGTGGTTCCTGCTCCCATTACTCAATAATGCGGGCAAATGGAACTAGCTTAGATGGAGTATCTTGGTCGGCATGGACGGGTTAAAACATAGGGCCTGTTTCCGTGCTGTATGATACTGTGACTCTACGACTAGACAGCTGAGTACTGGGGCCTTGACTTCCACATCCCAGATGTGAGAGAGAGAAATGCAGTTTCCTCCTCGTATTGCATTGAGTGAGTTACATAAGAGTGCTTGCTCAAACTAAAACACGTTGCTTTTCAACAGCAGCCATTAGACAACTCCATTGTTAGCAGCTGTATAAAACCATTTAGAATATTAGCTTTTAAGTGGTTTACGCTATTTTTTGACCCGAGAATTGAAGTTGCTGACAGTCATGCAAATTACTGTTATTAATAACAAAGTCAGTACTTGTTCACTGCAATTTTATCCATTTTATCTGCAACTCGGTTGTAATTTTTTGAAGTTCATCAACCAATTTGATTAGAGCCTTATAAATGAAATTTGTACTCTTACATGCTTGAGTATTGCTCCAAAAACATTTAAACATGATCCTGATGCATTCATGCTGAATGCATTTTCCAGTCCTTTCACAGTATGTGCCTTACAAATTTGATAGAATGTTTTTGAAGTGGGTCAGGCAGCAGCTGTGGAGGACAATGGACAGACAATGTTTTGGGCCAGCACTGTGTTTTAGACTGACGGTGTTGTTATTCATATTTGAAGCCTGTGATCAATGTTGTGTCACAGGAATAGATTCTGGCTTCACCGTTACTAGCCAGCTGTATTGTTGATTTGGATGACAATGTTATTAATATGGTTAGTAAGTTGTATAGGAAGGACCTGCAGATGCTGGTTTAAACCGAAGAGAGACACAAAAAACTGGAGTAATTCAGCGGGACAGGCAGCATCTCTGGAGAGAAGGAATGGGTGACTTTTCGGGTCCAGTCCGAAGAAAGGTCTCGACCCGAAACGTCACCCATGGTTATTAAGTTTGCAGATTACATCAAAATTGGGGACATAGTGAAAACGATTGTCTAAGATTATCGCAGAACCGAGATGAACTGGGAAAGCGAGCTAAAGAATGCCAGATGTAATTTAACTAGGAGATGTTGGATTTGGTTAGTTACAACCAGGGCAAGACTCACACAGTGAATGGTAGTATCCTGCAGAGTGTTGTAGAAATGAGAGACCTCGGGGTACAGGTACATACGTTCCTAAAAGTGGTGACAAAAGTATGTAAAGTGGTGATGAAGACATTTGGCATGCTTGCTTTCACCGTTAAGGTTATTGAGTATCATGCCTTATAGCATTTTTGCAAAGGCAATACCCCAACTGTGTATTACAGAGAAGTGTTAATGCAGCTTTCTGCACTTCCGAGAGTTGGAAAGGGAGACGAGGCAGCCTACAGAGAGGAAGTCCTGAAGTTGACAACCTGGTGCTCAGAAAACAATCTGGCTCTGAACACCAGGAAAACAAAAGAGCTCATTGTCGACTTCAGGAGGCACAGCACCGACTTAGTCCCCCTACACATTAACGGCGAGTGTGTGGAGAGGGTCAACACCTTCCGGTTTCTCGGCGTCCATATCGCGGCTGACATCTCCTGGACGGACAACACGACAGCGGTCATCAAGAAGGCTCAGCAGCGGCTGCACTTCCTGAGGGTCCTCAGGAAGCACAACCTGGACTCTAACCTGCTGCTGACCTTCTACCGCTCGTCCATCGAGAGCCTGCTGACATACTGCATTACAGCATGGTATGGCAGCTGCACCATGGCAGACAGGGAGAGGCTTCAGAGGGTAACCAGGACAGCGCAGAGGATCATTGGTTGCCCTCTCCCCTCCCTGATGGACATCTACACCTCCCGCTGCCTTAGCAGGGCAAAGAAGATCACCAAAGACAGTTCCCATCCTGCGTTTGGACTGTTCGACCTGCTGCCCTCTGGAAGGCGCTATAGGTGCATCAAATCCAGGACAAACAGACTCAGGAATAGCTGCTTCCTGAGAATTATATCTACCATAAATTCAAATCCACACATGCACTGACTACACCGCCCAACACGGACTTCCATCTGTATATATGTATATATGTATGTAGCGCCGTAGAATTTGTGCACCTATGCCCCCCCCCCCCCCCCCATCTCCCTTCTGTTTTGTTTTTCTGTTTCTTGTTTTTTGTGTAAAAAATTGTATGTATGCACTGAGTACGAGCAGCTTTCAGTTTCACTGTACATGTATAGTGACAATAAATGGCATATCTATATCTTGAGACCCATCCACTGACTTGCAAAAGGCCGTAATGACTCCAGTGAGCAGTTTTTGGACTCGCTGACATAATTCTTTACCTACATATCATCACTGAGATATCCCAACTGACGAAATTGACGTATGGAACATCCAAAAGTCTGGCAGTTATCTGGACTGGCGTTTTTTCCCGGATACATTTAGCCAGATCTTCCTCCAATGAATCTCCGATCCCCAAAGGGATGGCAAATATGTGACAGGAGCCGGTAGCTCCTTCATATGATTAAAATGAAGCATATCCCCAGTTTAAGGGATTCAATTTCCTTATTGATATCCACATAGTTGGAGTCACCTATGTAATAATCTCCAACACTCCCCTCTTCTGAGCGGGAAATATTAGAACGCAACCCTGAGCCAGGTGTTGCTTCCCTTCTTCTGAGCGGGAGATATTATAACGCAACCCTGAACCAGGTGTTGCTTCCATAGGCATCTGATTGGCACAGCCTGTAAGTGTCTCCTGAGCCAGGAGCACATTTCCTTTTTTTCATTTTATTTATTTATTTACTCATCCATTTATTTTATTTTATTGTTTATTTATTTATACTCACTAGATAGGTTGCACCTGCTAGTGACTCTGAGTCCTTCCTCCCTTCCGCATGGCGTGAGAATCGGAGCAGGTTGAAACTGCTCCGGCAGAAAAGACGTTTCCCATGGAATACTGGAGCATCGCACATGAAATTTAAAACATTTCATACATAATAACACTAAAAACAATCCAGCCCTGATGGAACAGTGTAAATAGTTAAAAGCAGGTAAAACAACAAAGTTAAAATACAGTAAAGCCAATCATAAAAATGTCCGGGGCAGCTGATTTGAGTGGCCAGTGCCAGTTATTAAAGTGTCCGTGCCAAGCCGCAGAATCAGATGACTGTGAGTACAGAGTGACTGTTTAGCAGCCTCACAGCCTGTGGCAGGAAGCTGGTTAGCAGTCTTGTAGTCCGGGCTTTGATGCTGCGATATCTCTTGCCTGATGGCAGGAGATCCAGGTGTATGTGGAGGGGGTGCAATTCTCTGAGCTTCTTTCAGACAGCGGCTCTGGAACAGTTCTTGTACCGAGGGTAGGGAGACGCCAATGATCCTCTCTGCTCCCCTCACCACCCTCTGCAGAGTCCTTCCTGTCCAAGCAGTTGCAGGTGGAGTACCACGTACTTATGCAGTACGTGAGTACAGACTCCACCGTACCCCTGTAGAAAGTCCTGAGGATATTGGTGGGGAGTGAGGCCTGTTTAAATTTCCTCAGGAAGTGCAGTCACTGATGGTTCCTTCTTACTGAGCCAGAAGTGAGAATGTCCACTAACAATTGCCCAATTGTTTCATTCCATTCACAATCCCTCAGCAAGAGGTGGGTACCATTACAATGTTTAAAAGACATTTGAACGGCTTGATGGATAGAAAGGGTTTTGAGAAATATGGGCGAAATGCAGGCCTATGGGACAGGCTTGGATAGGCATCTTGGTCGGTGAAGACAGGTTGGGCCAAAGGCCTGTTTTTGTGCTAAATTACTCCCTTACCTTGCCGGAGATGCGATTGTTTCTTGGTCGTATCTCCGGTCACTCTGCGGCCTAACATCATGGACGGGAGGCCTTGCTCGGGAATGACTTTGAGCCTCACCACGGGGCTTGAAGCTGAATCCTTGCCTGGGTTCAACGCTCCAACCACGGCTTGCGGACTTTATCATCAAGCAGCTCGCGGTCTCGGGAGAGACCGAGTTGGGAAGCTCCAAAATCATACAACGTTCCTTTAGCCCTGACCCGAGGTCCGATCGCCCTGCGCGGGGGAGCTGAGACCCCCCCCCCAGATGCAGGAGCTTGATCGCCCCGACAAGGAGGCCCGTCGCCGGCTATGGAAGTCAAGATCGTCCCGTCAATGGAAGGCTCGAGGCCCTCGACCACTGGGGAACAATGAAGGAAAGAGATTGAACTTTTTTCCGCCTTCCATTACAATGAGGAATGTGGAGGAGTCACTGTGGTGGATGTTTATGTTAAAATGTATTTTGTGTGTTCTGTTGCTTTTTATTAGTATGAATGTATGGCAAATCAAATACCACATATGTTGCAAAAGATACTTGGCTAATCAAGTATGATTATGATTCTTATGATTATGATTATCACTGTATAACTTTCAATTAGGCCCTTCCATGCAGAAACAATTTGTTGACAGTCAGACTCTGGTATCAGTACGCTCATTATAGATCTAGACTTCCTATTTTTCTTCATATTCTCTCGGTCTCGCCATGTTCTCCAATTTCATTTGCCTCTGGCCATTAGCAGTTTACTAGTTACAAAAGTCATTTTTCACACTAGTCAGCTGTCAATATTTATATCAATTAATTGTTTATTAACCTTTCGGCTTGAAACCATTTTTTATTTGCAGTCGTGCCGCACACGCTATTTATAGGTCATCCTTGCACTTTCCATCCTCCTGAATGTCATGTAAGATCCCTCTCTGTGGTTTTCCACCATAGTGGCCTTGCTAGTGGTGGTCATGGCTTTTAACATTCGTGCATCAGGCCCTGCTTTTGAAGTAAGCAAATTCTCCCAGCTTGAAGTATGCTGCTCCAAAGGGGAGCTCATATGCTTTAGTAAAGAGGAACACATCACCTCAGGCCCCATAACCACAAATAGCCAGGGGAGCGAGAGTGATTATTTGCACAGATTGCAGGGCGCCCTTGGCACAGGCTGATGGTCTCATGCACAGACATTTTTGCGCCTTTCACATGAACACTATTTTCTTGGATCAAAAGGGTCACATTCCCACGATGCACAGCAGGCAGCTCATTGTGCAACTAAATAGCTGTTATCATGGCAGAAGTCCTGAATTCTTCATTTGAGTGTTCTAATCCCCTGTGCTGTTAGGGATTATTCAGGGGTTATAAAATTATTTGGCAGCGGCAGCTATTAATTCAAAACAAGAACCAGATCCGCTCACTCAGCAACAATCCCAACATCGTTATTAAACCCGCTGACAATGGTGGTGCTTTTGTCTGGGGGCCTGGCTAGGACCAGGCGCCAGCTCTCGGATATCTCCTCATACCTACCTTTAGACCATGACCCCACAGACGAATACCAATCTCATCATCTCTGGCGATGAGATTGAGACGGGCTGGGAAGATCATCAAAGAGCCCTCACACCCCAACCATGGACTGTTTGCACTCCTCCCATCAGGGAGGCAGTACAGGAGCCTCAGGTCACATACTAGTAGGATGAGGAACAGCTTCTACAACAACACAATCACATTGCTGAACTCGGAGGCCGATAGATTTCCCTGTCCCTCCGTTTCCATCCAATCTTTCCATCACGAAGCGCACAACTCATACTTGATTTGTGCGATGACATTAAAGTTGAATTGAATTGAATTGAATTGAATTGAATTGATCTACCCTCCACAGCCTCCAACCGGAGTCAAGGAAAGAACGTTCACGCCGGGGCCCTGTTTCCACCAATCTTTCCATCACGAAGCACAAGAAGCTCAAGAAGCTCGAGAAGCCATTGTATGCCGATGCCAAGAAGTGTGTTCAGCTCTGGCTGAGCAATTTCTAATCTTGTGATGTAGACTCGATAAGAAGAAGCCTCCAACTTTATCGTTCCCCAGCCCTGCACTGCCCGCTACTTTCTTCTTCCCAAAATACACAAACAGGACTGCCATGGCAGACCCATTGTTTCTGCCTGCTCCTGCACCACAGAACTCATCTTCAAATATCTTGATTCCATGTACACTGCTCCACAGGGGAGCTCACATGCTTTAATAAAGAGGGACTCACCCTTCCCACCTCCATCGGAGATATCTCATATGCCCTTCGACTCTACAATAACTTTCAATCTCTAGGCTCCATTGCCTCATCTTTACCATGGACATCAAATCCCTTTGCACCTTTATCCACCACACACGGAAGTGGCTGGGCTGCCATGCAGCTGCGGCTCGCCTGCAGTCCGTCTGTCTTTTCCTTTTTTTTTGTTTTCTTTTGTTTTGTTGGACGTATATTTTAGTTTATTGTTAGTTGTGTATGTGTGGGGGGTGGGGAAACTTGTTTTAGTCTCTTCCTTCGGGGGGATGCAACCTTTTCTTTGTCGTATCCCCGTCTCCGGCTCCGTCTGCGCTGAGGCCTAATCGCGGAGCTGGCGGCCTCCAACTGGGACCGACCTCGAGGCTCCGGAGGCTGAGCCAATACTCACAATCGCGAAGCTGGCCGACTTCGGGGCTGTGGTGGCACTGCGGCAGCGGCCCGACTTCAGAGCCTCGGAGGCTTCGGCTGTGAGCCCAGTGGACGACAACATCGGGAGCTCACAGGGAGCTCGCAGGTCCCAGGTTGGTGACCAATTCTCCGGAGATACTGCAACAACAGCTTTGTCCGCCCCGGGCTGCGGAGTTTGAACCGGCCCGTTCGCGGAGCTCAGATTCGGCCGCGGGGCTTACCATCACCCGGTGGGGGACTCAATATCGAAAGCCTAGATCGCCTCAACACGGAGGGAGAACAAGAAAGGAAGAGATAAGAACTTTAAGACTTTTGCCTTCCATCGCAGTGAGGAGGTGCCTGGATGTTAAACTGTGTTCATTGTGTGTTCTGTTATTTTATTTTCTGTCATTACTGTAAGATACACAATTTCGTTCAAACTAAAAGTTTGAATGACAATAAAGGAAACTTTATACTTTATACTTTACACTTTATGTTCCTCTGGTTCTTCCTTGAACAGAAAACATATAACATATAACATATAACATATAATTATTACAGCACGGAAACAGGCCAATACGGCCCTACAAGTCCGTGCCGAACAATTATTTTCCCTTAGTCCCACCTGCCTGCACTCATACCATAACCCTCCATTCCCTTGTCATCCATATGCCTATCCATTTTAAAAAAAAATGATACCAACGAACCTGCCTCCACCACTTCCACTGGAAGCTCATTCCACACCGCTACCACTCTCTGAGTAAAGACGTTCTCCCTCATGTTACCCCTAAACTTCTGTCCCTTAATTCTGAAGTCATGTCCTCTTGTTTGAATCTTCCCTATTCTCAAAGGGAAAAGCTTGTCCACATCAACTCTGTCTATCCCTCTCATCATTTTAAAGACCTCTATCAAGTCCCCCCTTAACCTTCTGCGCTCCAGAGAATAAAGACCTAACTTATTCAACCTTTCGCTGTAACTTAATTGTTGAAACCCAGGCAACATTCTAGTAAATCTCCTCTGTACTCTCTCTATTTTGTTGACATCCTTCCTATAATTGGGCGACCAAAATTGTACACCATACTCCATATTTGGTCTCGCCAATGCCTTGTACAATTTGAACATTACATCCCAGCTTCTATACTCAATGCTCTGATTTATAAAGGCTAGCATACCAAAAGTTTTCTTTACCACCCTATCTATATGAGATTCCACCTTCAAGGAACAATGTACGGTTATTCCCAGATCCCTCTGTTCAACTGCATTCTTCAAAACCAATCAATTTCACTCGGCTAACACTCTCCAACACCTGGTGAAAATTGTCCTCACCCTAAACAACTTTTTTTTTGACTCCTCTCATTTTCTCCAAGTTAAAGGTGTAGCCATGGGCACTCGCATGGGTGCCCAGCTATGCCAGCCTTTTTGTTGGTTACATCAAACAGTCCTTGTTCCAAATGTTTACTGGCACAATCCCCCAACTCTTTCTCCGCTAAATCTCTGCATTAGGTCATGCAGAACTCATTGATTTCCTTAACATTACCACTAATGTCCACCCTGCAACCCTCTCCCCTCTCTCCCCATCACAGAGTACAGACAATCGACTGATGTTTACTACACACCTGACAACTCCCACAGTTATCTGGATGACACTCACTCCCACCCTGCCTCTTGTCAGGATGCTATCTCCTAATCGCAATTCCTCCGTCTCCAGAGCATCTGATCCCGAGATAACGCTTTCCACTCTAGGACATCCAAGATGCCCTCTTTCTTTATTAAACATGGTTTCCCCCTTGCTGTCATAGATGGATCCCTTACCCAAGTCTCCTCTGTGCCTCGTAGTTCTGCTCTCGTTCTCCCTCTCCCCAGATGGAACAAGCATATTCCCCTGGTCCTTACCTTTCACCCCACCGGCTTCCACATCCAGCACATCATTCTGCCACCTTTATCGTGATCTCACCACGAGTCCCATCATCCCATGCCCATACCTTTTCACCTTCCACAGAGGCCGCTCCATCTGCAACTCGTTGGTTCACTCATCGCTTCCCACCTAAACAACCCTTCCCCAAGTATTTTCCCTGGAACCGCAGGAGATGTCCATCAATGTGATGGATTTCCCTGGAACCGCAGGAGATATGACATCTGTCCCTATACCTCTTACCTCCTCCCTCACATCCACCCAGGGACACCAGCAGTCCTTCCAGGTGAGTCAGAGGTTCACGTGCACTCCTCTAAACTCATCTACTGCATTCTGTGTTCCCAATATGAGCTCCTTCACATCGGCGAGACCAAGTATACACTCAGTGACCGTTTCGGTGCACTTGGTCCACAAAGGTCTGCTAGATCTCCCGGTTGCTAAGCATTTTAACTCCCTTTCCCTTTCCCATACTAACATTTCTGTCCTGGGCCTCCTCCATTGCCAGAGTGAAGCAACACGCAAACAGGAAGAACAGCATCTCATATTCCGCTTAGATAGCTTACAACCTAACAGTATGAACATTTAATTCTCCAATTTTAAGCAACTAATCTACAAATGACCCTCACCCACTCCCTCCATGTGCCTCATTTGATTTCCTTCTTCCTCCCTTTCCACCTATATTCCTTCTTCATAATATTCACCTCTTCTATCCTTCTCACACGTTCTGTCATTTCATCTTTGGCATTTGTCCAACCATCCGCGTATCAATGCCCTACCTCATCTGTATCCACCCAGAGCTCACTAAGTTTGGACCTGTTCCTCTTCTCTTCCAGCTTGCTTCCTTGCCCCACCACTTTCTGCCCGAAGAAGTATCCTGACCCAAAACGTCACCTATCAATATTCTCCAGAGATGCTGCCTGACCCGCTGAGTTACACTAGCACTTTGCATCTTACCTTCAGAATATTTGTTTTCATGTACTTTGGAAGCAGTAACCAGTTTGAAATTAAAAGGAAGATAGACACAGAAAGCTGGAGTAACTCAGCGGGATAGGCAGCAACTCTGAAGAGAAGGAATGGGTGACATTTTGGGTTGAGACCCGCCTTCAGAAATTAAAAGGACAGTTTTGCAAACAAACAGACCATCTGCATCTCCAGCACCATCACCAACTTCATCCACTCCAATGCCCTACCCGACCGAGCCTCCAACCTCATCGTTCCCCAGCCCCGCACAGCCCGATTTTACCTTCTCCCTAAAATCCACAAACCTGACTGTCCCGGAAGACCCATTGTCTCCGCCTGTTCGTGCCCCACCGAACTCATTTCCAAATACCTTGACTCCATCCTATCACCCTTGGTTAAATCCCTCCCTACCTATGTTCAAGACACCTCAGACACTCTCCGTCGTCTCCGCGCATTCATTCTCTAGTCCCTCACCCCCTCATCTTCACCATGGACGTTCAATCACTCTACACCTCCATCCCCCACCACGATGGTTCACAGCCCTGTTCTTCCTCGACCAGAGAAGCAACCCATACCCAGCCACTGACTGGCCTAGCGGAGCTGGTCCTTACCCTCAATCCTTCACGTTCGACTCCTCCCACTTCCTCCAAATACAAGGCGTAGCTATGGGCACACTTATGGGCCCCAGCTATGCCTGCCTATATGTCGGTTTGGCCGAGGAATCCTTGTTCAATACATACCACGGCCCCATCCCCGACCTCTACCTCCGATACATCGACGACTGCTTTGGTGCCACCTCCTGCACCCGCACACAACTGACTGACTTCATCCACTTCACCACTAACTTCCATCCGGCACTCAAATACACCTGGACCATTTCCGACACTTCCCTACCATTCCTTGACCTCACTATCTCCATTGCAGGTGATAGACTTCTAACCGACATACACTATAAACCCACTGACTCCCATGGCTATCTGGACTACACTTCTTCCCACCCTGCTTCCTGTAAGGACTCCATCCCCTACTCCCAATTCCTCCGTCTACGCCGCATCTGCTCCACGGATGAGGCGTTCCACACCAGGACATCTGAAATTTCCTCACTATTCAGGGAACGGGGGTTCCCCTCCTCCACCATAAATGAGGCTCGCACCAGGGTCTCTTCCATACCCCGCAACACTGCTCTCTCTCCCCATCCCCGCACTCGCAACAAGGGCCGAGTCCCCCTAGTCCTCACCTTTCACCCCACCAGCCGTCACATACAAAAAGTAATCCTCCGTCAGTTTTTGCCACCTCCAACGTGACCCCACTACTCGCCACATCTTCCCATCTCCCCCCATATCTGCCTTCCGCAAAGACCGCTCCCTCCATAACTCCCTTGTCAATTCTTCCCTTCCCTCTCGGTCCACCCCCTCCCCGGGCACTTTCCCTTGCAACCGCAAGAGATGCAACACTAGTCCTTTACCCTCCCCCCCTCGACTCCGTTCAAGGACCCAAGCAATCGTTCCAGGTGCGACAGAGGTTTACCTGCATCTCTTCCAACCTCATCTATTGCGTCCGCTGCTCTAGATGTCAGCAGATCTATATCGGTGAGACCAAGCGGAGGTCTCGTTTCGCCGAACACCTCCACGGTCCGCAATAACCAAGCTGACCTCCCGGGGCTCAGCACTTCAACTTCAACTCCCCTCCCACTCCGCCTCCGACCTCTCTGTCCTTGGTCTACTCCATGGCCACAGCGAGCAGCACCGGAAATTGGAGGAACAGCACCTCATATTCCGTTTGGGGAGTCTGCACCCCGGGGGCATGAACATCGAATTCTCCCAATTTTGTTAGTCCTTGCTGTCTCCTCCCCTTCCTCAGCCCCCCTGCTGTCTCCTCCCATCCCCCAGCCTTCTGGCTACTCCTCCTTTTCCCTTTCTTGTCCCCACCCACCCCCGCCCCCGATCAGTCTGAAGAAGGGTTTCGGCCCGAAACGTTGCCTATTTCCTTCGCTCCATAGATGCTGCTGCACCCGCTGAGTTTCTCCAGCTTTTTTGTGTAACCAACAGACCATCTGCAGACATGACCATGACTCAATCTCCTGTTCATCAACCAAATGTAAGACAAAGGGGTATGTTAATTGTCCTACATCAAACCAGAAATCTTCGGTTTCACACCCTTGTGATAGGGATGACGGAAGCTTCCAGACCAGATTTATTTTGTTACTTGGCACATCAAGCTTGGCCGCAGGCATATTTGTCTGTCTAGCAATAAATGCGGGATTTTTGTACTCAGGAGAGTTAAAGCACTGTCCCACAGTACGGCTGACTGGCAGGGCGCTGTTCCTGCCAGCGGTAAGTTTAAACCTGCAAGGTAAGTTTTAAACTTATTCCCAGGTTATGTGCTTTCTTGTAGGAATCTCTCCTTACAGAGTTTCCTGTTGGATTTCGGGTCGAATACCGGGTGGCCCGCGGGGAAACCTTTATAGACCACAGGGAATCCCAGTCGGACCGCAGGGAATCCCGGTCATGACCTCGGGGAATCCCAGCTACAGACCGCGGGAACCCACTATGGAGACCGCGGAAGTGCGGGTAGTGGGCAGCAGTTTAATTCACTTTCCGAGTTGCTGGCGGTGGAACCAACGGCTTCAGACTGGTGCCGGTAGCACCTAGGCAACCCTGCTTGGAGGGTTACCCATGAAATTATCTCCCTCTCTGAGGAGGGGAGCGTAGGGAAGAGGAGTCACCGGGAGGATTCCTGATGGAGAGGATCCCCTCTTTCAATGGGTAGCATTTTAAACGTTCTAACCCACATGGAGCACCTGATGGAGAGGTGCTCCACAATGATATGCTCCAAAGGAGGGAGTTATATCACCATGGGTCTCCTCAGGGGCCCACGGCAACAGCACCTGTTACAAGGCTGCACCAGGTCTCCCTCTCTGAGGAGGGGAGTATTCGGGGTCAGTTCCTATCTGATTCAGATCAAAAATCCTGGTATAGGTCCGTCGGAGGGGCCATGTCAGCGCAGGTATCCTCAGGGGTCTGCGGCAGCACCTGTGTCAGGGCTGCCTACGAAATCTCCCTCGCTGTGGAGGGGAGTGCGAGTGGTCAGTGTGTAACTGACTTCATATTCGAAGTATGTCCGTGGAACATCCTGGAGCACACGCATATGGCTCCAAGAAAATACTCGCAAACAAAAGGGTTCCTGCCGTGGGCAGAAAACCTGGAAGGGGCCAGAGTTCCCCTCACGGCCGGCAGTGAACAGCGCTATCAGGGGTGACATGGAAAAAAAAAAGAAAAAACGAAACCAACCGCCGGAGCTTCTCTTCAGGTAAGATTTATCCAACAGGTATACCTGGATGAGAAAGCAAAAGCTGTCAGACTAATCAAGGTGTCGAACAAAGCTTCATCGTTTCAGCGACAACACACCCCACGCCTCATTGGCAGTAAGCAGTTCACTTAAGCTGGTGGCAGCTGGAAAGCTGGGCAGAGGTCTTTCAGGCCAAGGTCCAAGCCGGTCTCAGGAAATATGGAATCTACACACCCTACCAGTCCTATTCTTCAATCAAGGACGGGAATAGAACCCACATCAGGGGCTTTTGGGCTTACCATAAGACCACCGGTAGCCATGGAGGTAGGTGGGTCTGGTTCTTCCAAAACATGGGGTATGTGGACCATTAACATGTTGGGAATATTTACGCTTGTTTTTTGTACAAATGACAATGATAAGATTCAGATTCATGAATAACATGTGATTTATTTTTGCACAGTATACAAGGGTTCCAAGCATGGCTTGGAACTAGGGCCCAAGTCTTTCGAGGCAGGCTCAGTATAACAGCCAGGATTGCCTTCCGAGACAAGCTCAGGAATATGGCCAAAGTTGGCTTTCGAGGCAGGCTCAATATCATGTCTTTCAAGGCAGTCTCAGTATTATGGCCAGAATTACCTTCCGAGACAGGCTCGGGAATTTGGTGAACGGTGGAAGATGTCGGTTCATCTTTGATTTAACTCGTATGTGCAACAGAGACTTTCAGAATATGGAAATTTATTACTGTTAAACAACTGATTTCCATTCTCATGGATCACCCTTGATTAACTCACATTCACATGTGCAGTATAATTTTTTAATGGGAAACTTTGTTACTGTCTAATAGTGGATATTCCAACGGATACTTTATGGCATGCATTGATCTCAAAGATGCATACTATTCAGTTCCCATTCACAGGGTTCACCAGAGATATTTGAAATTTAGCTGGATGGGCAACGATAGCAGTTAAAGCATTGTAAAATGGGCTAACTTCAGCTCCCAGGTTATTTACCACATTACTCAAAGCTCAAAGCTCAAAAATACAGATTTATGGCCTATCTGGATGATATTCCAAAAACGCTGATATTTGCTAAATTAGCTGTTTCAGCCGCAAAACTAACATTTGAGAAATTACAGTTTCTCATCCATCCAATTAAATTTAAGTTGATTCCAACTAGAGTTATAGATTGCGATGTACCTTTAACTATATTAATTGCCTGTGACTCCACCCTGGGGCAAGAGATTGCGGCCAGTGTAAATTGGCAATTTAGTGGTTGTTTTTCAGCTGCGTAATTAGAGCCTTTGCATTATCAGAACTTACATCGTGCAAAGGAGCAAGCTCTCAAGTACCATGAAGGTCATTTTTCAACAGATCTATGCTATTACCAGCTGAAGCTATGTCACAATGAAGAAAATGTTCAGCATTGCTTCAGTACTTTTGGTAATTTTTACCTTCAGTTTATGTTACAAACTGTTGCTAGTGCTCAAAGATGGGGAATTACTATCCCATCTCTAGTCACAGAGGCAGATGGGATGTGCATGAGTTACCAATCCATCAGTTATGTGGTATCAACTACCTAAAATCACTAGGTGCATTCTATGGGTTAAAGGCTTATTGTGAGAATATGCATATCTACATGCTCAACTACAAGTTGACACACCACGGTGATGGCATATTTTAGTCACATTGGTTCAATTAAGTTAATATCCTGTGATAGTTTACCTAACCTCATTTGGCGCTGGTGTATCATCATGTAAATAAATAACAACACAATGAATGTCTAGTCTCAATCAACAGTTGCAAAATTATCTGGCATGGCGACCATTCTCAGGGGCAGTGGCGATGGATGCATTCTCGCTACTCTGGGGAGGAATGTTCGTTATGTTTTCCTCCATTTTGCCTCATCAGTCGGTGCTTGCTTAAAAACCAGCAAGACTCCGCCTCAGACTTGATAGTGCCTGACTGGCCTATACAGCCATGGGTCCACTCATACGGCGAATGATGACAGAGCCTTTTTATGGCTGTTCACAAACACAAAATCTGCTGGTTTACCCCGTGACTGGGGAGAACCATCCTCTGCATGAGCGAATCAAATTGTTGGGTTGCAGACAATGAGAAGTCCTTTTCCTGGGGTACGGACTGTCAGGTTGTACAGTGGATGTAATCACTACGGCCTGAAGAGATAGTACCAACATTACATCTCCTATATCAAGGAATGGGAAGTGTCCTGTTTACAGTCCAATATATTGTACGTATAACAGATGTATTCCTTTCAAAGCTATATTTCACGAGAGATGGAGTTATATGAATTGTTACAGTAGTGCCTTGTTGTCATACTTCCTGACTGGCACCACGCTGTTGGGTCTCGACCTCTGATATCCAGATTTATGAAGGGTATCTTCAACTCAAATTCCCCCAGGCCCAGGTACACAGAGATATGGGATGTTATGTCCTGCTAACGCTACGTCGCCAGTGGGCTCCAGCTACATTCCTGTCCTTGGTCTATTCACTTAGTGGTTACCCTTATGGCACTGGGTTCATCGCAACGGGCCCAGTCGTTGCATAAACTGCGACTGGACAGGATGGTTACAGCTGCAAATAATATGATATTTTATGTTCATGACTTACTCTTACAGAGTAACCGGGGGCGTAAGGCTCAAACTAGTTTCATGGCATACCCCATGGACCTTTGGTGTGGGTATGGTCACACATCTACAGTCATCATGTCATCATAAACCTTAGAGGCTCTGAACTAGCATGATTGTTAGTTACACACAGAAAAAAAAACGCAGATGCAGGTATCGGTATAGACCATCCCCAGGTGATTTAACGGGTTGGCTTGTGCAGCAGTGAACACTGATGTTTCAAATCTCACTCCACCAGGGCTGCAATAACATCAGCAGTGAGGGTTGTGAATGTTTTCGCTGGACCTCATCCTAGTGGCTGCAGTATGGTCAAACCAGCGAATTTCCAAATGTGTTATAATAAACCCATTTGCCAGACCAGGGGTATATGCCAACACTATTTTTAGGTTCTAATTTTTAATTCCTCCTGGATGAGTGGGATTACTATTATCATCATTAAAAGCACCAGCATGTTTCAATTTATATCATGCTTTATTAAATTTCACTCATCCCTGGTCAATTGTTGGCATCCCTGGTCAATTGTTGGTGACTCCGAAATAAAATGGTAAGATTAAACGAGAAATTACCAGTTTGAAGTTTGATCTTTATTTTATGAGGAGTTACGATGAGGGATTATGTGCCCTCCGCTCACAACCCTCTCTCATAAAGATCAGCTGGTAGTTCTAGGTTCTTGAATCTTACTATATTCAGTTCATCAACTGTTATCTGTGATTTCACACCGGTGCTTTGAAGATTGACGCGCATGCGGGCTGATGGCCTTCTTCACGTAACTCCTCATAAAATAAAGATCAAACTTCAAACTGGTAAGTTCTCTGCAATCTTACCATTCTTATTTCTAGAGCAACAGTCTTGCTATTCAATTCCTTTGTGACTTCTCCCATTGTCCCAGAACAAAAGTATGAAGGGGTTCTCCACTGATACAAATCATGTGTCTTGAAAACTTTTCCACAAAGACACTAGTGCGTAGTCTGATAACGTTGAAACACTTCTCTTACAGGTTCAACCACTGCTCGAAGTTTCACTGTCCTAGATTTATCATTAAAAAAAATTGCTGGCAATCCTGGCAGAACCCCTTTAAAGATTACAGACTGTGTTTCAGTTGTGTTAGGCATACTTAATATTCGGCATCCTGCTGACATGTGCAATCACTGAACAGCTTGAGAAGTACTGGATGGACAAAACTATCAATTAAAAGAAAAGACAATGCCAATTTAACTTTTTGCTTGCATTGCAATGAACTGGCATAAATTGATTGAACTGGCATTAATTGATTGCACACTGCGATCCTCGTGCCCATTTTTGGGGTTTAGCATTTATCTCCCCAGCTAACTTTGTGCATACCACACATCCACGACAAATTAGTAGAATAATATAATGGTGAGGCAGAGAAATAGGGCACTTAGTTTATTGAGAACTCACTACTTTTTCCAAACGATTGACATTGTGTTGGCTTTTTCTAAGAGTACTGAATTAAACTATGAACTATAGACTGTCTTTGGTTGCGCTAAGGAATTAAGGGAATTTTTTCACTAGTATTGGGGATATTAATTTATTAAATTTTTGTATACACTGTTTACAGACCTGTTATGGAAATAAGTAAGAATTTCATTGTGTAGGAAGGAACTGCAGATGCTGTTTACACTGAAGATAGACACAAAATGCTAGAGTAACTCAGCGGGTCAGGCAGCAACTCTAGAGAAAAGGAATAGGTGACGTTTCGGATCAAGACCCTTCTTCAGACCTTTCTTCTTAAGAATTCCATTGTTCTGTTGTCAGCACGTGACAATTAAACACTATTGCGTCTTGAGCTATCCAATTAGTTCCGCTCTTTCCTCATTCCCCACAATTCTACTATGTTTCCTATTTTAAGTATTTATTTCATTCCCTTTTAACAGCTGTTGTAGAATCGGGAGCCATCTATCTATCTATCTATATATAAAACTCAAATCAGTCCGCCTGCAGTACGGCTGCATTTCTTCCTTTGATTCATTGCCACGCCCAATCCAGACGCTCAATCTCCGAGATATTTTCCATTTCGGTAGAGATTTCGCTTTTCTTTCTAAGTATCTGCTCCTCATTTCATTTTGAAGTACATGTTTTTAATCAAATCGTGGCTTCTCCATTTACATGACTTCCAACACACTTCGAAACAAAGTTGCAAGAGAGGAACACTGAACTTTTCACTGCTGCAGCAGGCAGGGGAGGGCTGCAATCTTACATTTGTGAACGGGCTCAGTTCCAATGGAGGAGACGGGTGCATGGTGGAATATTGGGTTGGGGGATCACACCATTGGGGGAGCAGACCCAACGGGTCTGCACTTGGTCTAGTTAATATATAAAACTGTCGTACCATCCGACCGGCTGTCGTCCGACTGCCTTTCTTCCTTTGATTCCCTGCAACTCCGAAACCAGACGCAGAATCGCCGACATCTTTTCCATTTCGGTAGAGATTTCACATTTCTTTCTAAGTATCCGCTCCTCATTACATTTCGTCATGTTTAAGTACACGTTTTTAATCAAATCATTCTCCCCCTCCCCCCCCCAATATTTCAAAAATAAACTGGCTTCTCACCCATAGAAGCAGCACCAGCCCCAGCCCATGGTGAACGTTCCATCATGTGATGTCACAATGCCTGATGCTCACAGATGTCCAATCGGAATGGATCCATTTACATATGCCTTTGCAGGAGCCCCAGCTCCTGGTGAACGTTCCATTGTGTGATGTCACAATGCCCAATGCTCAAAGACATTGTTGCCATAGAGGGAGTACAGAGAAGGTTCACCAGACTGATTCCTGGGATGTCAGGACTTTCATATGAAGAAAGACTGGATAGACTCGGCTTGTACTCGCTAGAATTTAGAAGATTGAGGGCAGATCTTATAGAAACGAACAAAATTCTTAAGGGGTTGGACAGGCTAGATGCAGGAAGATTGTTCCAGATGTTGGGGAAGTCCAGAACAAGGGGTCACAGTTTAAAGATAAGGGGGAAATCCTTTAGGACAGAGATGAGAAAAACATTTTTCACACAGAGAGTGGTGAATCTCTGGAATTCTGTGCCACAGAAGGTAGTTGAGGCCAGTTCATTGGCTATATTTAAGAGGGAGTTAGATGTGGCCCTTGTGGCTAAAGGGATCAGGGGGTATGGAGAGAAGGCAGGTACAGGATACTGAGTTGGATGATCAGCCATGATCATATTGAATGGTGGTGCAGATTCGAAGGGCCGAATGGCCCTACTACTGCACTTAATTTCTATGTTTCCCTCTCCTCAACCCTCACCCTCTCCTCTCCTCACCCCTCTCCCTCTCCTCACCCCTTTCCCTCTCTCCCACACCCCCTTCCCTCTCTACCCCACCCCCTTCCCTCTCTCCACCGCCCCCTTCCTCCTACCCCTCTGTCCCTCTTCCATCACTCCCCCTACCCCTCTCCTCCTTCCCTCCCCACTCTCCCACGTCTCCCCCCCCCCCCCCTCTCCCCTCTCCCTCCCCCTCCCTCCCCCCCCCCCCCCCCCCACATCCTCTCTCCCCATCCCCCGTTTCTGTCCCATTTCCTCCTCCTCCTCTCCCCCCCTCCCCCCCTCACCTGTGACCTGTTTTGGAGGGTGGTTAATTTGAGTGTGATGCCGCAGCCCCCCCCTCCCCCTCCCCCCCCCCCCCGCAAACGCTGTTGGGGAAACAGACCCAACGGGTCTGCACTTGGTCTAGTATATATTAAAACTGTGTGGCTGCCGCCTGCCATCCGGCGTCCGGCTGCCTTTCTGCCTTTTGATTCGTTGACGGCTGCTCCTTCCTATCAGCTTCCAACACACTTCAAAACAAAGTTACAAGACAGGAACACTCTGAACTTTTCACCTCAATGGGATATCACAGCAAGTGCTTCAACAGGAGGGGGAGGGCCAATTGGAACTGCTGCAGCAGGCAGGGGAGGTGCAATTGGAATATTTTTTTAATCCACTGCTGAGGGAGGCAGGGGAGTGCTGGAATCTTACATTTGGGAACGGCTTCAGTTCCGTTGGAGGAGATGGGTGCATGGTGGGATGTTGGGTTGGGGGATCACACCATTGGGGGAGCAGACCCAACGGGTCTGCACTTGGTCTAGTATCACTCTAAAACGATCCTCTCAGGATTCATTTCCACATCTGTTCTGAACCCTATACAACCTTCCTGAAGCGTGATGCCACCAATTGAGCATAATCCTTCAACTGGAGCCAAAATTGTACTTTAGAGGAGTTCAGCCTAACTTCTTGGCTTGCACTCTTCATTCTTACAAGAGAATTCCAGGACACTGCAGGTTTCAGTAATTGCTTTGTTAACCTGTCCTGACATCTTCAGTGATTTATACATGAGCACCCTTTCAACTTCTTGTGTTCTATCTAACATCATACTGTGTGGCTCATTTGTCTCTTCCCTATATTTGTACCAAAACTTAGAAAAGTGTGAATTACACTAAGTCCACTCTACTGTCATACCTTTGTACTCTTAATGCCTAATGTTACGATACTAATAATAACAAATATTATAACAATTATTCATTATTTCTTGCACTTCTATGAGGTGTACCACGTGCAGATTTTGAAATTACTTTTGGTTTCCCCCAGGACATTAATGCTTCCCCCAGAACCAAGACATCAAGTTCACCAAAGTCAGGAGAAATACTGAAATGGAACCTTGCTAAACTCCACAGTAAATCTGTTACGAGTCCAAAACACAATTATCTTATCCTTAGCAATTTTCTATCAAAGCTGTCATGGATACATTCCATGGACCTAAGGCGAGAAGACTATAAAAGTAGATGATTAGCAAAGATGGACATGAAAACAAATGGATAACAAATTTGGACATGAACAATGCAAATATGAAGAGAAAATGTATCCATGTATATAACAGGATGGAATTAGCTTTCAGCACAGTGTGACATCAGTAAAACTCTACGATAACATAAGATCGCCAATAAACACTGCAGATACTGAAAATCCAAAATAAAACAGAAATGTCGGGAGCAATCAATTGGCCAGAGAGGATCTGTGACAAGAGAAAAAGAGTTAATGTTTCAAGATGAAAAGATTGTTTGTCAGCACTGCTTTTGACAAAGCATCTTTGACTCGAAATATTATCTCTTTTTCTATTCCCCACAGATGCTGCCTGTCCAGCTGAGTTTTTCCAGTATTTTCTGTTTCCATTTTACCTCAAAAGAGTATTGTGATGCATTTCAAAGGGGCATTATGACTTATTTTGGAACACACTATTATTGGGTTCACCTTACACTTGGCAGGACTGCAATTTTGAGAGATGATTTTGAGTTTGTTATTTGCGTGGAAATAATGGATCAGATTATGTTGGACCCAGCTTGCTTGTCATGCCCGCCCGCCCACCTATATTCACCTATTTCAGATCCAAAAACTAATAAGATAAAAATCAAGCAAAGAAATTCCAGGTGCTGGTAATTTGAAACAAAATGGAAAAATTCTGTTCAAAACCAGCAGGTGAGGGAGGATCTATGGAAGGAGTAAGTCAATGCATCAGGTTGAAGACCCTTCATCACACCCTTTCAGATGCAGTGGGAGTGTGCTGGGGGACTAAACGAGTTACCACTCTGCACTTGAGTGGTCTCCTAGAATAGAATGCCATTTATTGTCATTCGTACAAACAAGGTTCAAACGAAATTTTGTTCCTGCAGTCATAACAGCAAAAAACCAAAACACACATTTTACACAATTCCACACAAACATCCATCACAGTGAATCTCCAAACACCTCCTCACTGTTTTGGAAGGCAAAAGTCTTATTTCTTCCCTGCTCTCTGTTCTTTATTCTTCTCCCGCAGTCAAGCAGTCAAACTGCTGCATTGAGCCCCAGGTCGATTCCTGTTGGAGGCCGCCGGCTCCACGATGTTAGGCCCCAAAGACAACGGAGACTCGACAGGGAAAAGGTAGTGTCCCCGTTCAGGGAAGAGATTAAAAAGTTTCCCCCTCCAACCCCCCACCCCACCGCCCCCGCGCCCCCACATATACACCGCTAAAAATATAGTAAAACTAAAACCAAAAACATACACCTAACAGGACAAAAAGAAAGAAAAGACAGACGGACTGCAATCGAGCCGCTGCCACAAGGCGCCGCCACACCAGAGGAGAATCTATGGGGAGGATCGGATGCCCAGGGGTGAGAAGTCCCCATTCCAGAACACACTGAATTTTTGACATGTCGACAGTTTAGGTATACTTTAGTTTCGAGCTAAAGAAACAACGGAGACCCACTCAGACGACAGGGAAAACTAGTCTTTGGAATGTGGGAGGAAACCCCCCGTTCAGCAGTGAAGGGATATGTAAAATACAGTCACTGGTAGTCAGGATCGCAGTTCCCTCAGGCAATTGCATCACTGTCAAGACAAGTCAAAGTCAAGAGTGTTTTTACATACTGTAATTCTTACTTGGGCAGCACAGAAATTGTGAATATTTAAACATAGTACATAACGGGGGAAGAGAATAAATAGAAAAAGTTCAATAAATACCAAATATAGCGCAATAATAAAGGTCTTTTGCAGTTCAGAGCCCATTGTTGTGTTTAATAGCCTGATGGCTGTAGGGAAGAAGCTGTTCTTGAACCTGGACGTTACAGTTTTCAGGCTCCTGTTCCTTCTTCCTGATGGCAATGGTGAGATGAGTTTGTGGCCAGGATGGTGTGGGTCCTTGATGATTTTGGCTGCTTTTTTGAGGCAGCGACTATGATAGATCCCTTCGATGGTGGGGAGTTCAAAGCCGGTGATGGACTGGGCAGTGGTCACAACTTTTTGTAGTCTTTTTCGCTCCTGGACTTTAAATTGCCGAACCAGGCCATGATGCAACCAGTCAGAATGTTCTCTACCGTGCGCCTGTAGAGGTTTAGGAGAATCCTCTTTGACATGCCGAATCTCCATAATCTTCACAGGAAGTAGAGTCACTGACGTGCTTTCTTTATAATTGCATCGGTGTGCTGGGTCCATCTCTGTGCTGCCTCGTCAGCTAATGATATATGTTTCTAAACGAGGTAGTTCATAACAATGTAAATAGATTTAAAATAATTAAAAATGAAAAAACACAACATTCAAAGCACATTGAAATACTAATATAATATTAAAATTATTAAATAAAGTTAAATATGCCAAGCACTTAAATGGTCAAGGCACGGTCCAATGCTGGTAAATGAGTGATAGCAAGGAATTGAAGATGCTGGTTTATACCAAAGATAAATGCAAACTGCTGGAGTAACTCAGTGGGTCAGGCAGCAGCTCTGAAAACAAATGGATAGAAGACGTTTTGTACTGCAGCATTTTGTGTCTATATTCAGTCTAGATGAGTATTTGGTGGTAGGCAGGGATGTAGTGGGATGAAGAATGTGCTTCTATACTGCTTCATATTATCAGTCTGCGACTCATAATGCTTACCTGCGATTAACTTTCTCTACAGTGTTAACGACCACATTTTAAAAATGGAGTCGCCAATCCTCCACCAGTCCTCTCTGAGATATCCAAAGAAGACAGATATGGTTCACCAAGACCCACTCAGCTGCACGCCACAGCTCCAATGCTGTGATCAGCGCTGTGTCAATATATATATTTTTTAATTTCAAAATAAACTTTATTCAAGTAATAAATATATACAATACAGGAACCGTGCAAAAAAAATTCATCCGCCATTCTGGCAGGCAATACAAACATTTAATACTGTTTACACACATTTCCCAAAATTCACAAATTTCCCCACAGCCATGTGGCCCACTGTCGTGGAATCCCTTCCCTTATTTTGAGGGGCGTTTCCATCACACCCTGCCCCCCATGTCCAGCAGCGGAAGGACCCTAGACCGTGGTCCTCCCCCACAGAGACTTTGCGTTGGCTGCACCGAGCTTCAGTTCGTTCCTCAGCACGTACTCCTGCAGTCTGCAGCGGGCCAGTCAGCAACATTCCCCGACGGACATCTCGATCCGCTGGGAGGTCAACAAAGCTCGGGCAGACCAAAGAGCATCTTTCACCGGGTTGATGACCTTCCAGCAGCACTCGATGTCAGTCTCTGGGTCCCTGGGAACAGTCCGTAAATCACAGTCCTCTGTGGTGGAGATGTTCGGAATAAGTCGTGACAGGGACCCTTGCAAACCTCTCTAGACTCTCTTTGCAAATCAACACTCTGCAAAGAGGTGGGCAACCATCTCCTCTCCATAGCAGCCTTCCCGCAGGCAGCGTGCGCTGGTAGTGCGGTTCGGACGGTGCAGGAAGGATCTCAATACAATGTATCCCCAAGTATCATCCGATCGGCATTGTTGCAGCTAGGACACCCTTCATACCCGGATGGGTGGGGTGGGGGGGGGATGGTGGAGTGAGTGTCCACAGTGTGTGTGGGAGGAAAGGAAATACCTTTGTTGAACATCCACTGGGACAAATGCCAGTAAAATTAGCTAAAGAGGTTTACAGTTTTAAACCAGCCAAACGGGCCCTTACTTTGGAAAACTGCTTTAAACCTGTCTAAATGTGGTGAGCACATCTCTTCTCGGTGCACCATAGAAACATAGAAAAAAAAGTGCAGGAGTAGGCCATTCGGCCCTTCGAGCCAGCACTGCCATTCAATATGATCATGGCTAATCATCCAAAATCAGTACCCCATTTCTGCTTTTTCCCGATATCCCCTGATTCCTTTAGCCCTAAGAGCTAAATCTAACTCTCAATGCCTTGTTCATTTATTACTTAAAAAACAAGCACTTGTCTAACATCAAAGTCGAATTGGTGCAATTCAACAAAGATAAAATGAATGCCAGCTGGTTTTTTTAGGGATTCTGATAAAGTTTTAGATGACATGAAGCATCACAGTGAAGTTATTTTGACCTAATAATGAAAATTCCCCTCAGGCCAGCTTGTTTGTACTTTAACAAGGAAGGTTCTAGTGCTGACACGGCAAAGTTATTTTTGCTTGTAAAAGTAAACTAAAAGTTAGTTGATTTATTTGTGGTTTTACTGACAGATGCTGCCACAGAGTCTGCACTTTCTAACAGCATGAGAGCAAACATTTGTTTTCATTTAAAAGAGCTGCCATCTTGACTGCAACACGGTGCCAGGAACAAAGAATTGCCATACTGATGCACCCACAGACTGCATCTGAAACACCACTTCTCTGCAGGCAAAAAAAAACGATTAACAACCTGTTTTATTGCAATAAAAGGATGCAACCTCTACTGAAATCAATTCCATACTCTGTTCAGAGTTATTAATACTGTATAAAATTCAGGGCCATTTTCATGATGCATGGATATGATGACTGACAGACTTACACACAAATTGCAAGTCAACTGATAAGATGTAAGGGAGCTCATGGTGTAAAGTGGCGCTCACAATTAATGCTTCTCAGGTAATCATGTGCACACAGCTGGTGAGCCTCGAGGCATCAAAATTAATTCAAATTGTGGTTATTAAAATGAATAGATGGAAATTTCCACTCCGCCTGTCCACAAGTTTCCACCACCTGCTCCTGAGTGGAAATACCAGATAGCTGAATTAACTCCTATAATTTCGCACATGCTCAGTTCTCAAAGAAAGACATCAGCAAATATCGGGTACCTTCTATAAATAAATGTGCCAGATCCAGAAACTCCCTGGCATGTGGTATCAGGTAAAGCCAATTTGAGAATAAAGTCGAAAAGAATAAGCCTCAAATGGGTTTTATGCTGATCTGGGTGCTGTCAGGGAGTTTGCGTATTTTCTCCTGTGAGTGTACAGCTTTGATCTGGAAATGTTTGGTAGTTCAGAGCAGGTCAGCAGGTTAATTGGTTACAGTAAGTGAATTGTAGAATCGGGACAAGGAGGAGATTGTGGGGGAAATAAAGCACGAATAGTGTAAAAGGGTGTTTAATAGGCACCATGAACTAATTGGATTGACGTGTCTGTTTCTGTGCTGTATGACTCAATGGATAGGGAAAATGGTGTCTGACAACAATTGTACCCCCTTCCCAGAATTGAAGATAATGGAATTGATCTTCAAGAGGTGAGCAGCAGTTGAATGCATGGTCAATGCTACCTCTTCTTTGGTGGTGTCCTGGGTTAAGGATGTCTTGCTTTCTACCCAGTTCTGTAAGGTCTGAGTTGGCTGGTGTAGCTGACATGGGACATGTAGATCAGGTGGCGCAGCAGATGTTACCTGGTGCAGACCGTAGCGTAGTTTGGGAGGTGGTAAGTTCTACCACCATTCACCTGCATTGAGTGCTCCCAATAATTGGACGAGGTTCTTTGTGCTGTCCACAATATTCATTCTCCACTATGAATGATCAGAGATCAGGGATTCCCAGTGGATATGTTACATCTTTCAAGCCAGTTTTAAAAATATCCTTGAATCGCTGCCTCTGATCATGTCCCAACCGCTACCTTTGATAGAGCTCAGAAGAGAGTATCTGTTCTCGAGGTTTGGCATCTGGCATGTCAACAATAAGCTCTGCCTAATGGTGCTGTGTGAATATAATTAGGCCTCAATGTTGGGCATTTTGGCCTAGGAGAGGACATTTATCTTTCTAATGGATTTCAATGATTGTCTAGTTGATGGCGTCTGTCCGGTATCATACATAGTCCAAGTCTCTTATGTGTATAGAAACATAGAAACATAGAAATTAGGTGCAGGAATAGGCCATTCGGCCCTTCGAGTCTGCACCGCAATTCAATATGATCATGGCTGATCATCCAACTCAGTATCCCATACCTGCCTTCTCTCCATACCCTCTGATCCCCTTAGTCACAAGGGCCACATCTAACTCCCTCTTAAATATAGCCAATGAACTGGCCTCAACTACCCTCTGTGGCAGAGAGTTCCAGAGGTTCACCACTCTCTGTGTGAAAAAAGTTTTTCTCATCTCGGTTTTAAAGGATTTCCCCCTTATCCTTAAGCTGTGACCACTTGTCCTGGACTTCCCCAACATCGGGAACAATCTTCCTGCATCTAGCCTGTCCAACCCCTTAAGAATTTTGTAAGTTTCTATAAGATCCCCTCTCAATCTCCTAAATTCTAGAGAGTATAAACCAAGTCTATCCAGTCTTTCTTCATAAGACAGTCCTGACATCCCAGGAATCAGTCTGGTGAACCTTCTCTGCACTCCCTCTATGGCAATAATGTCCTTCCTCAGATTTGGAGACCAAAACTGTACGCAATACTCCAGGTGTGGTCTCACCAAGACCCTGTACAACTGCAGTAGAACCTCCCTGCTCCTATACTCAAATCCTTTTGCTATGAAAGCTAACATACTATTCGCTTCCTTCACTGCCTGCTGCACCTGCATGCCTACTTTCAATGACTGGTGTACCATGACACCCAGGTCTCGCTGCATCTCCCCTTTTCATAATCGGCCACCATTTAGATAATAGTCTGCTTTCCTGTTTTTGCCACCAAAATGGATAACCTCACATTTATCCACATTATACTGCATCTACCAAACATTTGCCCACTCACCCAGCCTATCCAAGTCACCTTGCAGTCTCCTAGCATCCTCCTCACAGCTAACACTGCCCCCCAGCTTAGTGTCATCCGCAAACTTGGAGATATTGCCCTCAATTCCCTCATCCAGATCATTAATATATATTGTAAATAGCTGGGGGTCCCAGCACTGAGCCTTGCGGTACCCCACTAGTCACTGCCCGCCATTGTGAAAAGGACCCGTTTACTCCTACTCTTTGCTTCCTGTTTGCCAGCCAATTCTCTATCCACATCAATACGGAACCCCCAATGCCGTGTGCTTTAAGGGAAAGAATCATTGCTGCAGCATAAACCATGAATTTTGTGCTGGGTTTGCGATCTTGATCTTCACATTCCCTTCCTACAGGCTACCAAAGGCTGTGGTGAATTTGAAAGTGACTTTAATCATCAATTAACTTTGTTGAGATATGGCTCCCAGCGTAACGGGGCTCTAAAGTGTGGGAAGAGAAAGACATGCAGGGGAGCTAAGAGACTGGAATCATTAACATTTTCAAGAAAGCAGATTATTCCAACCACACTGACTACAGGTGAGACACCCTGCAGTGTAGTATTGCAAAAATATCACTGAGGTCCTCCTCCTAGTTGCTGTGGAGCTGTTCCACAAATCACCTTGTGGCATGACCCTCACTGCATGGTATCTCCGAGAGAAATCCAAGAGCTTTGTCAGCCATTATACGTGGCAATTATTGACTTCACTATAGCTCTTTTCTCCATCATTCAGAAGGAACTGGGGATTTTATTTCGGAGTCACGTGACTACGTGAAGAACCCGCCAGGACGCATGCATGTCATATCGCTACACGCATTGAGCAATGACAGGCGGGGTGGAACGACGTTCCCCCCGTAGCAGCAAGTTTAAAAGCCAAGACCGACAGGTAAGCGAGTTACTCTGCGGTCGTTGTTATTTCCCGTACTGTTTCACAGGTGGGAAAACGATGGATAAAACCAAAAAGTTGACTAGAGCTGCGACAAAGCTGGCTGGGGAGGACCGCGGAGTTGCGGGCAGCCAGCAGCGGCTGATGGCACTAGAATCACCAGTAGTGGGATCAACTGTGCCCGACTTCGCCCCCACGCCGGCCAGAACAACACCGTGACCGGGCGGGAAGGCAAAACGGAAAACTGACAGAGCTGTTGACTCTGATCAGTCCGACTTTGAGGAGATGCCGCGAGCGGCCAGCGACCGTGAGCGCTGGAGCCGAATGGAGCGGCTTGTGGAGCAGATGCTCCAACATGACAGACTCCGGGAGATGGAGTCTAGTCACCATGGGTTATACAAAACACCCACAGCAGCACCTTATATAGGGCTGCACAGTGCATCTCCCTCGTCAGAGGGGAGTACTGGGGGTCAATTATGGGCTGACCCTGAAGGGGGGTTTGCTGAACAAACAAGGAGAAAACCTACTAGACGTGGTGTCCAAATAAATACAGCCACATCAGACTGGAAAAAAATCTAGAACAAAAACTAGCATCCAGCATTGATTTCCTATCATTTAAGCAACTACAGGAACAGGCTGTGATGGACACCATTGCCAAATATTTGGCACCAGGAAATTGTGTATCCCTGAATGTTCCAGTGGTGAACAATTATATTTGGAAACACGTCGGAGCAGGAGTTAGAAGCCTGGATGTAAAACTCCAGAAAATACTAAAATTACTGACAGCAGGGATCACAGCATTCGCTCGCACAGTGGATGAGAAAGAAATGTTGCAAGAACAACAGGATGCACTGGCACTCTTCTGCTATACGCAGTATGAAATCAATAGTATCAGAAAGAATGCCATCCAACCTGCCTTAAATCCAAAGTTCGCAGGCCTGTGCAAACCTGGAGACACAAAGCCACCAATATTATTATTTGGGGGCAACCTGTCCTAACAGGTTAAGGAGCTCGATGAGGAGGCAAAAACCCTGGGGCTCATAAAGGCGACAACAGGAAGGACCTCCTACACTCAAAGACAGCACCCTTATGCACCCACCAGCAGAGCAAGACAATCAGAAGCTGGTGAAATCTCAAAGGCCGGACATACAGGACAGCGGTCTTTTTTAGGCCATGGCCCAGACCGGCCTTCGTGGAAAATGCGCAAACCCCAAACCCAAACCCAGCACTGGCGCCTCAACCTCCTCGAAGACTACACAGGAAGAAGTAAACGTTCCACTGGTAACCATGGAGGTAGGTGGGTCTGGTCCCTTACAAATTATAGGAAGTGTGGATAATACACATATCGGTGGGAGATTACACTTCTTTTGGGAGGCATGGAGTGCATTAACAACAGACACTTACACTATATCCTAAACAGTATCCAGGGATATACCATTGAATTTGTGCACAAAAATAGACCCCCAGTTCAGCATGTACCGAACCGAACGTTCGTACTTTCACGAAAAGAAAAATTGGAAGCACATGCTGAACTGGTGAGACTCCAGGCTAAGGGGGTTATTGAAAAAACCCAACACGATTCTCTGGAATTTGTGTCTAATATCTTTACCAAAAACAAAAAAGATGGTGGTTGACTCATCATCATAGATTTGACCAAATTGAATACATTTGTGCAGTATATTCATTTCAAAATGGAAACCTTTGTTACTGCCAAACAATTGATTTCCACAGGCTACTTCATGGCTAGCATCGACCTAAAAGATGCTTACTATTCAGTGCCTATACGGACTGATCACAGACGTTATTTAAAATTCAACTGGATGGGGCAGCAGTGGCAGTATAGAGCTCTACCCAATGGTTTAACATCAGCCCCCAGGCTGTTTACCAAAATTTTGAAACCAGCCCTAGCGTTTCTTCGGAAACAAAAACATATGGTCATGGCCTACCTGGATGATATATTAATTGTGGGCAAAACTTTGGAATTAGCAAAACTAGCTGTATCAGCCACCAAACAATTGTTTGTGAAACTGGGGTTTATCATCCATCCAGTTAAATCTAAACTAACGCCTTCCACCATAATGGATTGTTTGGGGTTCACAATTGACTCAGTTCACATGTCGGTGACTTTACCAAAGGACAAGGCTACAGTCTTAACTGAGGCCTGCAACAACCTCATTGACATCAGTGAACCATCTATTAGATTGGTAGCAAGGGTAATTGGCAAAATAGTGGCTGCTTTTCCAACCACTCAATTTGGACCTTTGTATTACCAAAATTTACAAAGGGCAAAAATACAAGCACTCAAAATTAATGCTGGTCATTTCGACAGACCAATGAAGCTACCAATCAAAGCAATTATGGAATTAAAATGGTGGAGGGATAACATTCGGCATTGTTCCAGCCCTATCATTGTCAGCAACCCCTCAGTGGTGCTACAAACTGATGCCAGTGCGCTTGGTTGGGGTGCTACCAACTCCATCTCTAGCTGTGGAGGTAGATGGAATGCACAGGAGGCATCATTACTTCAGACACTTGGCATAAACTACCTGGAAATGTTGGGTGCGTACTATGGCTTAAAATCATACTGTTCTGGAATGCATCTTCAGCATGTTAGACTACAGATTGACAATACCACCGTGGTGGCATATATTAACCATATGGGTGGAATCAAATCGACATCATGTGACAATCTGGCTAATACAATTTGGCAATGGTGTATTCAGAAAAATATTTGGATATCAGCTACTTACCTACCAGGTAACCTCAATTCAGTGGCAGACACCAGGTCATGCAAATTCAATGAAAACGTCGAATGGATGTTGGATCAAAAAGTATTTGCTGATATTGTAGCACGGTATGGAACACCAGATATCGATCTATTTGCATCTAGACTCAATCACCAGTTACCAAACTATGCTTCTTGGGAACCAGACCCTGGGGCATCAGCGATATATGCCTTTTCGCTGCATTGGGGGAAATTGTTTTTCTACGCATTCCCTCCTTTCTGCCTCATCAGTTGGGTATTACGCAAAATACACCAAGAATCGGCGTCTGGTATTTTGGTAGTGCCCGATTGGCCTACTCAACCATGGTTCCCTGTGATTCTCGACATGGTTTTAGAACCATGTATCACCGTCCTGAAACGACCAGATTTGTTGGTTCATCCCGTAACGGGGGATAGCCATCCATGTCATAATACGACAAACTTATTAATTTGTAGAGTCTAAAGAAACCTCTACTGGAACTGGGACTGACGGACCTAACATTGTACATTATCTCAGCGGCCCACAGGCAGTCCACCAAAAAACAATATCTGGTATACATCAGGAAATGGGAGATATATTGTTCCAAAAACAACATCACTTACAGCACTATGAACATAACGTCTGTTCTGGAAATCCTGGCAGGCCTCCATTATGATGAGGGGCTCAGTTATAGTGCCATTAACTGCGCCAGAAGCGCCCTTTCAGCATATCTGTGACGAGGATCAGAGCGTCATTCTGTTGGGACTCACCCCCTGGTAACCAAACTTATGTGGGGAATTTTTAATACCAATCCTCCAAGAACCAGGTACTCTCATATATGGGATGTGAGTATTGTCCTAACGTTGCTAAGGAACTGGTTTCCAGCAACAGCTCTGTCCCTGCAAAAACTGATGCATAAAACAGTAATGCTGATGGTTTTGGTCTCAGCACAAAGGGTACAGTCTTTACATAAGTTAAGGCTGGACGATATGACTTCTTCAACAAGAAATATAATTTTTCATATTCACGAATTAGTCAAACAGAACAGACCGGGATCATCAGACCTCAAAATAGAATTTAGGGCTTACCCTATAGATGATCGTCTCTGTTTAATAAGACATTTATTGTTATACATAGAGAACACCAAAAATATCAGAGGCAATGAGATGGCACTACTAATCAGCCACAAACAACCCCACAAAAAGGTGTCGGTTCAAACTATTTCCAGATGGCTGAAACAGGTTTTAACAACAGCTGGGGTGGATACTAACATATTCAAATCTCATTCCACCAGGGCTGCAGCTACATCGGCAGCTATGGAATTGGACGTACCGATGGACCAAATCCGGGAGACAGCAGGATGGTCTAGGCAAAAAACGTTCCAACAATTCTACTATAAACCAGTGGTTAAACCTGGAACTTTTGCAGAAACAATTTTAAGTTCTGTATTATGATTTCACCCTATGAAATAGGGGCTATAATCTGTTGTTAATAAATTTATCATGGGTTTTCAATGTCGGATTCATGTTTAAATATGTTAACACAATTCCTCCCTTAGTCAATTAAGGCAGATGTGATGCATGGACTCGTTTCCACGGCATAAAATCACAGAGCTTTGAAATCTTCACGTAGTCACTCACGTGACTCTGAAGTAAAATATTAAGATTAAACGAGAACTTACCAGTTCGAAGTTTGATCGTTATTTTATGAGGAGTAACGTTGAGGGATTACGTGCCCTCCGCTCCCACCCTTGATCATAAAGTTCAACTGGTATCCTCTTCTCTAATCTTACTATGTTCAGTCATTACTGTTATCTGTGATTTCACACCGCTGCTTTGAAGAAAGACACGCATGCGTCCTGGTGGGTTCTTCACGTAATCCCTCAACGTTACTCCTCCTAAAATGACGATCAAACTTCGAACTGGTAAGTTCCCATTTGATCTTACTATTAACTTCCTCAGATTTAGTAGCCTGCAGAAACTCCTACCAGTATTTGTATTTTCCATGATGCCAAATAGCTTTAACCCAAACCCACAGCTCCATAACAGAATCAACTTCAGAAAAGATCAATACGAAACATAACTCCAATTCTTTTTCAATTTTTCTCTGTACATTGCAGCAGCTTACCCCCAAACGGCTTCACACTAGAGTGCAACTAATCTTCAGCCTTAATGGGAATCAATTCAGGTTCATGCAATGTCTCCTTCTCTCTAGAAGCAAGGTCGCCCCAACTTTAATAGTGATCTACAGTATGCAGATGACACTTGCATAAACTGAGTTTTAAATCATCAAAACCAGCACCTTAGGGCACATTTAACAACTCAGTTTAAATCCCAATAAATCCCATCCAGAAATATGGCAGACCAAATGAAGGTAAAAGGAATGGGAAGACAAGAGAATCACGGCAGCATGCCCTCCTGATCAGTCCACTGTCAGCAAAATGCCCTGCAGCCACTCACCAAGTCTTCCAAAGTTCATAATTTCTACTATTCAAAAATGATGGAGATTTAGTTTACTTTAGTTTAATTTAGTTTAGAGAGACTGCGTGGAAACAGGCCATTTGTCTCGCCATCCACACAGACCAGCGATCATCCATGTACACTTAGGACAATTTTACAGAAGCAAATTAACCTACAAACCTGCACGTCTTTAAAATGTGGGAGGAAACCGAAGTTCCCGGAGAGAACCCACATGGTCACATGTTGACAATACAAACTCCATACGGTCAGCACCCGTAGTCAGGATCAAACCTGGTTTCTGGCGCTGTGAGGCAGCAACTAGAATTGGAGATAAACAAGGGCATTGGAAAATGTCTGAAGATAATCAGAGTGACGGTGTCCTTGCTGCAAACCACAATAGGCAGAACAGAGCTTGAGATTTGAAATAGGTATTTAGCTTAGTTTAGTTTAGTTTCGAGATACAGCACGGAAACAGCCCCTTCGGCCCACTGAGTCAACGCCAACTAGCGATAGCCGCACATTAACACTATCCTACACACACTATCAAGCCAATTAACCTACAAACCTGTACATCTTTGGAATATGGGAGGAAATTGAAGATCTCAGAGAAAACACACACAGGTCACATGGAGAATGTACAAACTCCGTACACACAAGTACCCATAGTCAGAATCGAACCTGGGTCTCTGGCGCTGTAAGACTGTAGCTCTATTGTTGCACCACCATGCTGCCCTATTCTTGGTGATGAACAGGATATGTGATTGGATAGAATTCAGGATTGTCCAGAACACCAAAGATAGACACAAGGTGCTGGAGTAAAGTTAGGCAGCAACTCTGGAGAAAAAGAATGGGTGATGTTTCGGGTCAGGACCCTTCTTCTGTATGGAGAAGGGTCCCGACCTGAAATTACCTATCCTTTTTCTCTAGAGATGCTTCCTGACCCTCTGAGTTACTCCAGCACTTTGTCTTTATCTTCAGTATGCACCTGCAACTGCAGTTCCAGTCTACACATTTTGTCCAGAACACCATGTTTCCCTTGACTTGCTTTAGTTAAAGTTAGTTTATATGTGGATGAATGGAATAAGTATAACATTTGGTTATTGTATCACTAATAATGTGCAGAGAGTGGGGAACCAATCCACCCATAAAGCAGATATTATGAGTTAACAAATGTGATAGAATTGGGAGTTCATGATATTCTGCCCATCAACCTATCATACACAGTCAGCAGATAAACTAGGAAAAAAAAGGAGAGTTGCAATGTAACCATACAAAGTTTATGGTAATGCCTTTATGAATGCATTGAGACACAGCAGTTATCCCAAAAGAAGTATATACTTACAAGACAGCAGCTCTATCCCTTACATATCGAGTCCCAAAGGTATTCGTGCAAACTGAATGTTTGTGAAACTGCTAGTTGATTTAAGAAACAGGCACAACACACAACTGCATCTTCCCATTGGAATCATAAGGTAAACACAGACATAGATACAGAGATAACATGATCTCCCATTCTTAAAGATAAATTACACACATTTTGTTAAAAAAAAACACGGAAAAACATAAGTACACATATATTTAATAAAAGCCATCTTTAAATATTACCTAGCACTTCACAACTAGTTCAGGGTTTTCCTAATGCCCTTACAGATTTTAGCATTGAATCATGTTTTGGACTGTTTAGTTACATAGAAAATAGGTGCAGGAGTAGGCAATTCGGCCCTTTAACCCAGCACCGCCATTCAATATGATCATGGCTGATCATGCAAAATGAGTACCCTGTTCCAGCCTACTCCCCATATCCCTTGATTCCGTTAGCCCTAAGAGCTAAATCTAACTCTCTCTTGAAAACATCCAGTGAATTGGCCTCCACTGCCCTCTGTGGCAGAGAATTCCACAGACTCACAACTCTCTGGGTGTAAAAGTTTTTATTCATCTCAGTCTTAAATGGCCTACACCTTATTCATAAACTGTGGCCCCTAGTTCTGGACTCCCCCAATGTGGGAACATTTTTCCTGCAGCTAACCTCCCCAATCTCTTAAGAATTGTATATGTTTCTATAAGATCCACCCTCATCCTTCTAAATTCTGTATTTAAATTCAAAGAAAGCTTACAAGTTCTAGAGTAGCTTACATTTGGTTCTTTGTTTTCTGCACAAAATCCAACTAAGACTAAGCTTCATGATTGGGAGTTCACCACCAAGACTCGCTTCATCTCTGGCTAAAGTTATTTGATCTACAGACACAACGGATTGTCATCAGATTCAACTAAATAGTCCTTAATTTGTAAACCTCGCCTATAGACCCATCTGACTTTCTGAGTTTGAGTTCCAGCAGGGTTAAGATGAATATGCTGACTTTGCCTGATTAATGTCATAAAGTTTATTTTTGATTTGGCTCCTTTGATATAACTCTGAAAGTCAAAAAGTCAAATTTGGGGAATAAGAGTCAAACATATTCTCTACAATAAAACACTATTGCTTCTTGACTCTACACTCCATTAAGATGTGCCAATATGCATTTTGTAGAAGGAAAACAAAGATGTACTATACTTCAGCAAGAAGTTTGGCAGGTGAATTTTGTTTTAATGTTGCGTTTCTTCAATGCTTCCTTAAATATTCTGACTGACATCCCAACTGCCTCATTTGAAGTCAGAAAATACTGAAACAACAAGATGATGTCTTATGAAATTTGATTCCATAAAGTTTGTGAGCTGAGTAGATTGAACCTGGCTTTCTCTAAATTATTTCCTTTGTCAAAATGATGACATGGACAAATAGCCTCTGTGTCCCATTGTTGTGCTCTCGCTTCCCCCCTCCCCCCTCCCCCCCTCTCGTCCCTTGACTCTGGGGACTCTGACAGTCCTTTCAGGTGAGGCAGGTTCACATATACCTCCTTTAATCTCATCTACTGCAACTGCGGTTCCCAATGTGGACTCCTGTACATTGGCGAGACCAAACGTTGACTCAGCGACCATTCTGATGAGACGACTCGGTCTGCCGAGGCCGACAAGAACTCCCGGTGCCAACCATTTCAAATCTACTTTCCATTCCCACACTGACCTTTCTGTCCTGGACTCCTCCATTGACAAAGTGAGGCCACAGGTAAATTGGAGGAACAACACCGCATATTTCATTTGGGTATCTTGCAACCTAGCAGTATAAATGTTGAATTCTCAAATTTTATGTAACTTCCACCAATGTTATCCTCCCCTCTCCCCTTCTCCTTCTCTCTTTCCCCCTTCCTCCCCACTAGTTGTTTAACCAGTTCCACATCTCTCCACATTGAATCCCTCTTGACTTCACACTTTCCCCAGCCACCATGGGCTGACCAGTATACCAACATACCTGAGATAATTTGTGGTTGGCCATGATTAGTCCTGTTTTTTTCTCATCCCCAGCTCTTCACCCCTCCCCCTCCCCATCCCCTACTCTCTGCCCGAAACACAGCTATCCTTTTTCTCCAGTGATGCAAGCTGACTCGCTGTGTTACTCCGGCACTTTGTGTCACTTTTTGGTATAAACTAGCATCTACTGTTCTTTGTTTCTAGATCTCAACTCATCGTTGTAATGTTCAGTGGTGGCACTCATGTGTTGCAATGCAATTTACTTTAAGTGTCTATTGGTCAATATTCATCCTGTTTTTCAATAAGGTCGTGCAGTCCATGACCTTGGCAACAAAGGATGTTTTTAGTGCTTTGTGCCGACAACGTTGACAAATACTGCATTTGCTTACCAATGATTTGAGGTCATGGTCCACAATGCCAGGAAACAATACTTCTTGACCTGCTCTCATACTGATTACTCCTGAGGTTTGCTCAAAATCTTTTCTCTCAAAGTAAAAGGTGTTATAACTTTAAATGAGGTACTCTGAAACCATAGCTGTAGCTGTAACAAGTCTTTATTCAGCACAAGCAGAAAGTGATCTAATGGAAAAATCTGTCTGAACTCCAAATTTCCACACCTATGAATACAAAGATAACAGCAGGATATTAAATATAATTTCCATAATTAAAATTGCATAGTTTATTTCAATATGTTGCCTGTAGACAAATGGTTCCATAAAATTACATATTTACAATGGGAGCAACTAACAAGTACATGCCTGAATATTCAAATATCTTTGAAAGATACAAAGTGCTGGGGTAACTCAGTGGGCCAATAAGCATTTCTGGAGAACATGGATAAGTGACGTTTTGTGTCGGGACCTTTCGACAGACTGAATGGTCCTGACCCGAAACGTCACCTATCCATGTTCTTAGATGAAAGGTTGAACAAGTTAGGGGCTTTATTCTTTGGAGCGCAGAAGGTTAAGGGGGGACTTGATAGAGGTCTTTAAAATGATGAGAGGGATAGACAGAGTTGATGTTAATAAGCTTTTCCCACTGAGAGTAGGGAAGATTCAAACAAGGGGACATGACTTGAGAATTAAGGGACAGAAGTTTAGAGGTAACATGAGGGGGAACTTCTTTACTCAGAGTGTGGTGGCTGTGTGGAATGAGCTTCCAGTGAAGGTGGTGGAGGCAGGTTCATTTTTATCATTTAAAAATAAATTGGATAGTTATATGGACGGGAAAGGAATGGAGGGTTATGGTCTGAACGCAGGTGTATGGGACTAGGGGAGAATACTTGTTCGGCACGGACTAGAAGGGTCGAGATGGCCTGTTTCCATGCTGTAATTGTTATATGGTTATATAGTTATATGCTGCCTGACTGTTGAGTTACTCCAGCACTTTGTGTCTTTTTTCGGGTAAACCAGCATCTGCAGTTCCTTGTTTCTCCATTCAAACATATTTGCTGGACAAAGTAGTGATAACATTGATAATCAAGAGGTTTGGAGGACAAAAAACCACAGACATGAATACATCCTTCATTTAACCATAGTATTGTGAGGGGTGGTGCACTGGATATGCAAACCCCATATGTACTGTGACCATGTGTGTAGGAAGGAACTGCAGATGCTGGTTAGACTATGTTTGACGTGGTAAAATAGCCAAAGTAGAACCTTCCCTGATCTCATCTCTGGGGTTTTGATATAGTCCAACTATCATAGCTCTAGTTACCCATTGTGTTCTCCTGTATTACAATGATAGAGACCTCAGGATATTTCTTTTTTGATGTCTCGTTCCAAAGTGGTTACTCCTATACAGGAAGGATGTCAAGGCTTTGGCCTGAATGATCCACTGTGTGGATAGATGTCACGTTATCTGACATTGTAGCTTCATACGTGTCAAGAGAATGTTTTGTCAGTTTTCAAAGTGCACCAATGAGCCTCCTATTGTGAGCCAAATATCTACTCTCTTTTACAGATGCGATGGTTGCTTATGTAGCTCTCCTAGTAATTTCCAAATGATTATTGCCTGTAGGTTACATTTGAAAATGATTTCAAGCTGATTATCGTTTGTATTCATTCTTCATCTGTATCCAGATCAAATTCTGTTCATCTTTCATTGTCTGTTCATAAACCTTTTCAACAGTATGTCTTCCCAGGTCATGTCCACAGTTTCAAATATGGTTGCTGGAATGACTTCATCGACCCCATTTAATATGGAGATACATCTTCACGTCCAAATTTCGCCCTTAGTGATGGCACAGTTTTGGTCCCACTGACTTGGAAGTTTAAGGGAGATATGCGGGGCAAGTTTTCTTTTTAAACGCACAGTGGTAGATGACTGAAATGTGCTGCCAATGGTGGTGGTGGAAGCAGATGTAACAGTGGCATGTAAGAGGCTTTTAGACAAGCACGCAGATTGGCAGAGAATGGAGGGATATTGATCATGTGCAGGCAGAGGAGATAATTTAACATCCTGTTCGGCATAGACATTGTGGGCTGAAGAGCCTGTCCCTGTGTGGAATTGTTCAATAGTCTATGAACTGTGTTCTAAACAATCTATGATCTATTCCTGGCAAGATTTTAAGCAAGTTTTGAAAGTTTTGAAGGCAGTCTTTACCCTAAGGTACAAGTAGACTTGTGTCTGAGAAGGCAATTTGATGGTATTGATGATTTGGGAATGTTTATCATCTCTGTCAATAATCACTTGTACATGTGCATGGGACAGGACTATGATTGTGAATATGTTTGAAAGCTATTAACAATGTGTGCAAGATTTACAAAGAGACATACAGCTACAGCCTGATTTAGAATGTCTCTGCTGTTTCCATATAGTCATACAGTTTTGGTGATCTTGGGTAAAACCACATTTGTTCTGTCCTGGAAACTCTAATCTGTTTTCACAAGTAATCAATTTTTTTCTGCCCATCCTGTTCCTTCTTGACTTGATTCTTAAGAGCTTGTCCCCCTTGGCGATTTTTTAGGCAACTGCCGGTGACTGTCATAGTCGTATTCTGAAGATGGGCCTCGACCCAGAACATCGCCTGTTCCTTCGCTCCATAGATGCTGCCTCACCCGCTGAGTTTCTCCAGCATTTTTGTCTACCTTCGATTTTTCCAGCATCTGCAGTTCTTTCTTAAACAACATGTCATAGTCGTAGCAGGTCGCCAAAAAACCAGCGACAACCTACGTAATCCTGGCGACAACCATGATAGCACCTAGGTCAGGAGAAGTCAAACTACGCTCATTGGCGTCAAACCCACTGTCGCTGAAAAATGTTCAGCATGTTGAAAATTTAGCGGCAACCAGAAAGATGTTATGACTTCTCACGCGACTGAGGAGACTACTCCCGGCGACCACCGGAGAACATGTGGCAACAAACTAGTTGCCTGTAGTTGCCTAAAAAATCGCTTAACTGGGACAGGCCCATGGGGAACATAGTGACTGGTCTGGCCTGTATATTATGGATTGAATTTAGACATAGAACATAGAACAGTACTGCTCAAGAAAAGGCTGTTCAGCCCACAATGTCCATGCTGAACATGATGCCAGGATACATTAATCTCCTCTGCTGCATGTGATCCATATCCCTCCATTCTCTGAAATTCCATGTCTATCCATGGCCCCTTAAATGCCACTAGTGTATCTACCTCCACCACCATAACTGGCAGTGTGTACCAGGTATCCACTACTCTTTGCATTTAAAAAATTGCTGCGCTCATCTCCTTAAAATTTGCAATTTTTACCCAGAGTAAAAGATTCTGACTGTCTACCCTATCTATGCCTCTCACAAATTGTATACTTCTATCAGGTCTCCCTCAGCCTCTGATACTCCAAAGAAAACAATCCAAGTTTGTCCAACTTCTTTACCTCCATTGCCCAATATCCAGCAGCATTCCAGTAAAGGTCTTCTGCATCCTCACCAAAGCCTCCACGTCCTCCTGTAATCGGGCAATACTATTGATTGTACATCTGGTCTGATGTAAAATGTGCAATGCACTTTGTTACTACAGTGTAGGTTTTCTATTTATGTTGTCTTATATCTTTCAACTATATGTCAAGGTGGAACTTGAAAACATCAATGTTGAAAACCTATTTCCCATCCAGCTTCAATTGGCGCAGACAGTTCCACCCTATTAATATCGACCTGTTATCATAGTTGCTACTTAGATAGGCAGCTGTATTAACTGTCCTCATTGTGCATTCCATTTGCCATTGATGACTGTAAAATTCCAAGGCTTTTAGCTTGTGATACTTTCTGTTCAGTTATACCTGGCTGAATTTAATAGAGAATGTGTCTTGACACACCAACCAACAGTTGGTAGCAGAATCAATGTGCATTTCAATATTCTATTTTTTTAGTCAACACTTTACCTTAATTTTTTTCTGTTGATCGTGTACAATCATAATCTGATCAATGTCTGATTATGTCCTAGTAAAACCTTTAGGGTGGCACGGTGGCGCAGCAGTAGAGTTGCTGCCTTACAGCGCCAGAGACCCGGGTTCAATCCTGACAACAGAATTTGTATGTTCTCCCCACGACCCGTGTGGGTTTTCTCCAGATGCTCTGCTTTCCTCCCACACTCCAAAGGTGTACAAGTTTTAATTGGCTATGGTAAAAAAAAAATTGTATATTGTCCCTAGTGTGTAGAATAGTGTGAATGTACGGGGATGGCTGGTCAGCACAGACTCAGTGGACCGAAGGGCCTGTTTCCATACTGTATCTCTAAACTAAACTAAACAGAACTAAACTTCCTATTGTTGAGGATTTTAATTTCACTTGAATTGTTTTTGTTTGTCCTAATGTTGGATCCGTAACAGGTTTTGTTGGGAGTTTTCATTGGCAGCTAAAATAGACTCACCAATAAGCTTGGGGCTTAGTTTCTTGGTTTTAGATTTAGCCAAAGTTCTCCGACTGCAGGTTGCAACAATACAGTCAATAGCAGTGAATGGGCTTTCCTAGAAATTGTGCAGGCCACTTCCATAGACTCAGCAATCCTACGTACAAATTTGCATGACAGGTTTTACTCAATTGTTTTGACAGCATTTATTTTTTAAACAGTACATATACAAACCTAATGTTTAAGAAGGAACTGCAGATGCTGGAAAAATCGAAGGTAGAGAAAAATGCTGGAGAAACTCAGCGGGTGAGGCAGCATCTATGGAGCGAACGAATAGGTGAAGTTTCGGGCCGAGATCCTTCTTCAGACTGATGTGGGGGTTGGGAGGGTGGTAAGAAGTAAAGAAGAGGTGGAAACAGTGGGCTGTGGGAGAGCTGGGAAGGGGAGGGGAAAGAGGGAGAAAGCAAGGCCAACCTGAAATTGGTGAAGTCAATGTTTATACCGCTGGGGGAAAACTAACCAAGCGAAATATGAGGAGCTGCTCCGATAATTTACGGTGGGACTCGCTCTGGCCATGGAGGAGGCCCAGGACAGAAAGGTCAGATTTGGAATGGGAGGGGGAGTTGAAGTGCTGAGCCACTGGGAGATCAGGTTGGTTATTGCAAACAGAGCGGAGGAAACCTAATATACAAACCTAATATCTGAAGCACTAATAAGTTATTTAATAAAACAATATACTCATGAATTGTTTCAACCTTCTACTGGTTTCAGACCCCAAATTTCTAATGGCATTGAATTTGTCACTTTAATTTCATGTTTCATGTATCTTGGGTTTTACGACTTTTGGCAGACTAATTTCCCTCCTGGGATAAATAAAGTTCTATTGCATCGTATCGCATAGAATTAACATAATCTTCCGATGTCTGATCTGCATCCTTAAACAAAATAGCTTTTCCCTTACACACAGTGTAAAGATTTGTCAGAGTGCCATTTGCTTCTGGCCAAATCTCTATTGAAAGTGCAGTGTTTATTAAGGTTTATTTTTCATCACGTGCTCACAGATCATCACCTTCCTCATCTACCTTTGAAATATTGTTTGCTTTAAAAAAAACATTCATTATTTCATATACAAGCTAAATGGTCCTTGAGTTTGGTCATTTATGTAGCAATGTTACAAAATTTTGAGATTTAAAAAATCAAGTCTGCAATGTATCCCATCAGATAAAGCATAAAAATAAGTTTAATTTGACACCTAATTCACTTTCATATCTCAAGTAATAAAAAAGTTATGGCCATTTTCATACTCGGAGATTAGCATCTTGTTCCCTATTGATTTTCTATGGACATAACAAAAAAGCTGTGATCATGGACAGTCAAAAGCCCATAACCTTCTTAAAAATTAAGAGAACTGAATGAAAGTTTCAGTTATCATTGATTGAACCAATCTGAAACAAATATAAAATAATCTTACTTGGATGACCTGAAATTAAAGCATATAATTAGTTAGTTACCCAATTGTAGCTAATTTCAAACTTCAATTACTAGATCTAAACATCAATCCATTTCTTAATAAATGATTAATATTTTTAAACAGCCTGTGTCCAAATAATATTCACAAATAATTCACAATAAAACATGACTTTTAAATCTCATTTACATCAATTTATAGGCCAAATGGAAGGAATTTAGGGTTCAATTGCTGTGAATTAAGGTCCATTTTAAATCAGCTTTCTAGTGGGTTCCTGTGGAACGCGCTGGTTTAGAACGTTCACATTGCACTGGATTTGTGCCCTCAAATGCCCAGAAAAATACTGCGGGATATAAAGAGCCCAAAATGAACTGCTCGCTATAGAAAACTTTATAATTACAGGGTTCTTAAGAAGCCCCTTTTAATGTAAAAATAAGGTACATACCTTTAATTGTTTGCTTTATAAAACCCTGGGGCTGCGAGAGGTCGCGGGTTTAGAGAGTGATTTTTAAATTACTATAACTATTATACAAGGCCATATAAACTAATAATACCTTTTGCGACGGGGTCTTTCAGCGATTTTTCATTAATGATTTACTAGGCTGAACATTTTCAATTGCAACAGCCTAGTAAAAATCGCGTTTTAAACCCGCCCCCTCTAAACAGCGCCAAAATCGCGCACACGGCCTGGGGCAGATTCTCAACGACGATTCAGGTAGGTTTTGCAACATACCTAATTTATGTATAGGCTCCCATTATAGCCAGTCACGATACACATCATAGATAGGCACAAAAAGCTGATGTAACTCAGTCAGGCAGCATCTCTGGAGACAAAGAATAGGTGACATTTCAGGTCAAGACCTTTCTTCAGATTGAGAGTCAGGGGAGAGGGAAACGAGAGATATGGAAAGGTACAATGAAACAAATGAAAGGAAGGTATGCAAAAGGATAAATCAAAGCCAACAACGATGATCAAGCAAAGGTGGAGCCCACAATGGTCCATTGTGGACTGTGGAGAAGGTGATACTAGTGATAGAAACAGTGAAACTAAGTGGGACGACAGTGAAACTAATATACTTGGTGGACCGAAGGGACTGTTTCCAGGCTGTATCCCTGAAGTCTAAACCAAAGCTCATTGAATCCACATCAACCATTGAGTACCCTTTCACATCAACCCTACTCTAGAATCACCACAGAAACAGGCCCTTTAGCACATCGTCATTGCTGACCATCAACCACCAATTTACCCTAATCAGACAATAAGATTATAAGATCTTAAGGGATAAGTGTAGAATTTGGCCATTCGCCCCATCGTCTACTCTGCCATTCAATCATGGCTGCTCTATCTCTCCCTCCTAACCCCATTCTCCTGCCTTTTCCCCATTACCTCTGACACCTGTACTAATCAAAAATCTATCTATCTCTGCCTTAAAAATATGAATTGACTTGGCCTATACAGGCTTTTGTGGCAAAGAATTGCTGATTCACTATCCTCTGACTAAAGACATTTCTCCTCATTTACTTCCTAAAAGAACGTCCATTAATTATGAGGCTATGACCTCTAGTCCTAGACTCTCCCACTAGTGGAAACGTCCTCTCCACATCCACTCTATCCAAACCTTTCACCATTCTGTATGTTTCAATGAGGTCCCCCCTCATTCTTCTAAACTCCCGCGGGTACAGGCCCAGTGCCGACAAAAGCTCATCATATGTAAACCTACTCATTCCTGGGATAATTCTTGTAAACCTCCTCTGGCTATCCAGAGCCAGCACATCCTTCATTAGACATGGTGCCCAAAATTGCTCACAATATTCCAAATGCGGCCTTTCCAGCGCCTAACAGAGCCTCAGCATTGCATCCTTGTTTTTGCATACAAGCTCTCTTGAATTAAATGTCAGCATTGAGTTTGTTTTCTATTCCTAATCCAATCCTATTTTTATCCTCTCTACATTCTCATCAACTCCCACAGATTCTACCACTCACTTACAGTTGGGGCAATTTACAGGAACCAGTCAACTTATCAACCTGCACATCGGTTGTGAGAAAACACATGCAACAAGCAGTCACCACATTTTAATCAATTAATTAAATCAATTCATTAAAAAATAATTGGTACTAGTAATAATCACCATGAAGCTGCTGAGTTGTTGAGTTCACTAATGTCATTCAAGGAAGAAATCTGTTTTGTACATCCTAAACGGCTTAACTGTGAGTCTAGACTCGCAAATGTGGCTAGAAAAAGTAACAGAATGAATTAGGATTAAAAATAAGTGGTCATTAGAAACATTAATGGGCTTCATCAAGAACTTTACTTGTAAATTTAGAGAAGAAATATCAACAAACATTGTGGCTGGTGAAGATATTTGTGTGATGAAGAACTAGATGGGGATTGAAGATAGACACAAAATGTTGGAGTAACTCAGTGGGACAGCATCTCTGGATAGAAGGAATGGGTGATGTTTTGGGTCGAGATTCGTGAAGGGTCTCGACCCGTAACGTCACCCATTCCTTCTCTCCAGAGATGTTGTCCGTCCTACTGAGTTACTCCAGTATTTTGTGTCTATCTTCAGTTTAAACCAGCAACTTACAGAGATAGGTTGAATAAGTTAGGTCTTTATTCTCTGGAGCGCAGAAGGTTAAGGGGGGACCCGATAGAGGTCTTTAAAATGATGAGAGGGATAGACAGAGTTGATGTGGACAAGCTTTTCCCTTTGAGAATAGGAAAGATTCAAACAAGAGGACATGACTTCAGATTTAAGGGACAGAAGTTTAGGCGTAATATGAGGGGGAACTTCTTTACTCAGAGAGTGGTAGCGGTGTGGAATGAGTTCCAGTCGAAGTGGTGGAGGCAGGTTCATTGGTATCATTTAAAAATAAATTGGATAGGCATATGGATGAGAAAGGAATGGAGGGTTATGGTATGAGTGCAGGCAGGTGGGACTAAGGGGAAAAAAAATTTGTTCGGCATGGACTTGTAGGGCCGAGATGACCTGTTTCCGTGCTGTAATTGTTATATGGTTATATGTTATATGGTTATCTGCGGTTCCTTCCTACAACATTAGATAAGGATTGAGTTAATGGAAGAGTGGGCAGATCTATTAGACAGATGGGGGCTGGCTATCTAATGAGACTGAAGATTATGGTGTCAAGGTTGGAACAGAAATTTTCAGCAGAATTGCCTTTGATGTTGTTAAGCAGAGAGAAGATTTACAATGATGTTGCCAGGATTCAAGGGCCTGAGCTGCTGTTGGGAGAGGTTGATCAAGGACTATTCTTTGGAGTGCAAGAGGTAAAGGGTGAGAATGTACAAAATCATGAGAGGAATAGATCAGGTAAACGCACAGAGTCTCTTGCCCAGAATAGGGGAATCAAGAACCAGAGCATATACGATTAAGATGAGGGGGAAGATTTAATAGGAACCTGAGGTGTAACTTTTTTACACAAAACGTGGTGGGTGTATGGAACGAGCTGCCGGAGGAGGTAGTTGTGGCAGGTACTTTTGCAACAGTTAAGATACATTTAGGCAGGTCAATGGACAGGATAGGGTTAGAGACGTATGGACAAAACGCACGCATGTGGGACTAGTGTAGTTGGGCCACGTTGGTTGGGGAGAGCAAGTTGGGCCGCTGGGCCTAGATTCCACAGTGTTTGGCACTATGACTCTATAACTGAAAACCTTGGTACTGCTTTGAGGATGGGAGATGGCGAGACTGGACTCAGCTATCCCTACGGTGTATTCCTGAATTTGAACATTGATGAAAGGGACAATGGGAAGGAAGAGGGAGTAAGTCATTGGGCATGTCAATTGCAAAGGCCAGAACAAAACAGGGAAACTGCAGGAGTTAAGGGCCAAGGGTGAACTCATCAAGGGTGAGCTTGTAGAAGGACGAGGTAAGGAGGCTGTGGACGAAATGTCCAGTGCCAGCCAGATCAGGCCAAGTCAAAGGCCGGTGACAAGGGAGTCCAGCAGGGTGTTTTTATTTCCAAAGACCTGAAAGCAAAGAGGCGTGAATGCAAAGGGAGGTGAATAAATGTCCTTGTCATTTAATAAAAACATAGAAATTTAGAGCATAGAAACATAGAAACATAGAAAATAGGTGCAGGAGTAGGCCATTCAGCCCTTCATGGCTGATCATCCAATTCAGTACCCTGTACCTGCCTTCTCTCCATATACCCTGATCCCTTTAGCCACAAGGGCCACATCTAACTCCCTCTTACATACGTATAGCCAATGAACTGGCCTCAACTACATTCTGTGGCAGAGAATTCCAGAGATTCACCACTCTCTGTATAAAAAATGTTTTTCTCATCTCAGTCCTAAAAGATTTCCCCTTAATCCTTAAACTGTGACCCCTTGTTCTGGACTTTCCCAACATCGGGAACAATCTTCTTGCATCTAGCCTGTCCAACCCCTTAAGAATTTTGTAAGTTTCTATAAGATCCCCCCTCAATCCTTGGAGGAGACCCGTCGATTCATCACAACAAATGTTTCATTTTATGAAAGAAGCATCCATTTAATTACATTACATTAGACATGTTTATATATCTTGTATCATTCCAATCGTTACAGGTCCTGAACAATCACAAACACCAGTCTCCCTGCAGAATTGATTTGAAATGTAATCTGCCGGTGTATGTTTAATAAATAGTTAACAATGTTTATAGAACAACCATAATCTGTGACATTTATTACCAATGCGCCAATGATGCTGAGACAAGCTTTTCTAGTTCTGGAATCCAACCAGTTTTTGTCCTTTTTTTCAGCCATGTCATGCTGTGAACTTAAATTTTCCTGAAGAAGGTATTAAATTCCCTTGAGAAATATTAGTCATGCTTCCATTGCGCACAAGAGCCTCATTAAATTAATAAACACACCTTCGAAGTTTCTTTCATGTAGCCCTTTTTTTTTTCTGCTGCATCAAAATTAAAGGACTGATGAAATAAGCCAGAGATCGAGTCTTTGAACTGCCATTGATGAAATGCTACAAAGCTGGCTCAGCACATTCGCCTGGAGTGCAAGATGAAAGCTCAGAAAGCCAGCTTGTCCTCCATTCAACTCCCAGCTCATGCTTCAGCTGTAACTCAATCCACCAGTCGCCTTGACACCTAACAGTTGTGTTTGAAAAATGCTTAAAGTCTTTTTGTGTATAATTCATGTTAGATTTATTATTTTTAATATCGCAGCCAAGCTTGCTGAATGATTAATAAAATAGTACTGTTTGAAGATTGCTTGCAATGTTCATTAGGATGAATGTAATTATACAAGATCCAGCCACATACTGTAAAATTATACACGCACGGTGTTTCCCTTCACTCATTAATGAAATGGTACATGTTAACCCCACCAGTTATTGCTGTTCATTATTTTCCAATATGTTTGCTTGCTGTACAGTTGTCAGAATCCAGTGAATCTCACTGCAGATTAATCCCGACAAGATCAAACAGCTGTCAGTACCCTTCTATCAGCAAAGCCCATTGATTAATATTGTGCATACCTGTAAGCTTTAGAAACAGTTCCATTCAAAAGCGCATCAGTACTATTTATTTCTGCATTTGTATGAAACGTAAACATCTCATTGGGTAAGGGTTCAATGCTACTTTGTTGTCATGTGTACCTAAGTACAGTGAAATTCTTTTTGCATACATTTCAAGTATTAAATCTGCACAAGTGTGTAAAGTGCTGCAAGAAAATGATCATTTTATCTCTCCACCACCCACCGAAGCCAATGGAAAACATTACCTGAGTTGCCATAGTTCATTTCTCATCAGTACACAAAATCAAAGAATGCTCCAAAAAGTATGTTATATCCCACCAATTTTGTAATAAAGATAAAGGTGAAATAGTGAATTTACAGTGGCATAGCGGTCGAGCCACTGCCTTACAGCGCCAAACACCCAGGTTCGATCCTGACTACAGGTGCTTGTCTGTACGGGGTTTGTACGTTCTCTCCATGACCTGCGTGGGTTTTCTCTGAGATCTTCGGTTTCCTCCCACACTCCAAAGACGTACAAGTTTGTAGGTTAATTGGCTTGGTGTAAAATTGTTGCTAGTGTGTGTAGGGTAGTGTTAATGTGTGGGGATTGCTGGTCGATGCAGACTCGTTGGGTCAAAGGGCCAGTTTCCTCGCTGTATCTCTAAACTGAACTAAACTAAATTAAATAGTGTTCCATTGTTATAAAGTAAATTGGACAACCATTTCAGGAATCTGCACATGAATGGTTAAATGTAGAAATCAGTCAGTCATTTTCCAGGTTCCCCTGTTACTGCAGAAGCTTTACTGAACTGGCAACAGACCTGGCTGTAAACCGCATGGTGCCAGAGTCAGGACTGGTGCTTTCAGGTGTAAGTGATTTCTTCAGCAGCATGAAAACTCATAATCATTGCCAAACATACCTTTTGGCACTGGAGATGTTAATGCCACATTTGGTTATTGATTGCTTCAGAATTATCGTGCACATAATTTGCTCCCACCTAATGATTAACATAATTAAAATTTGCCTTGTATCACTAAACTAAAAGCTTACAAATGTAATTCCTGCTTAGTTCTAAAGTAGTTCAGGACTATTATCTGGAATGGGCAGGTTGTCTTCTGAGGGGGAATATAGAGTTGAAATTACTGTTAGATTAACCAATGACTGCATCAAATGGGGGACCAGGCTCAAAGAGGCCCAAGTGAGAAGGATTGTCCTGTCCCAAACTGGGAAAAATCAACCTTGACCTCTGTAGATGCTGGTGCTTTTCTACTCAGTCTTCAATGATTCAATTAAACTTTTTTGTCACATGTACCTAGGTACAGTGAAATGCTTTGTTTATGGATACAATCTGGTAAAATCATACAACAGACCTATGCGATACACAAAGAGTCACCACGTTTCTGGCTCTGACAATGTTACAAAAGTTCTTAGTACAGTCTTAACTTCTCTCGGCGGCCCTTCCACCGGGTCCCTCTTTGCTCTCGATAGCCTGATCCCTCTAGTGTGCTCCTCATCATCTCTAATCTGACCATGGATGCCCACAACTAACTACTGTCTAACTGATTCCTATAAGAAGTTCAACCAGGTTAGGCAGCATATCATTTCCCGTTTTGGGTAAGATTCTCAAAGGATTTATGGAATATACATTGCTGGAGTATTGATAAAGCCTTTTTACAGCAAGCCCATAAAACTCTGATAACTGGCACCTGAAGGATTGGAAATCCGGATGTTTCAGCATCTGGCATATTCATCACTCTGAAGTGTGAACTGGAGGTCCAGAGTGCAAGTGGAATATGTGACCAGAGCCTTGGATCCAGAGTGCTGCCAGAGCCTTGGATCCAGTGCTGGTATATTTCCCATATTCTCCAGATACAGGGACAGTTTCTTCCCAACAGTTATCAGGCATTGAACCATCCTATCATCAACTAGAGAGGGTCCAGATCTACTATCTCCCTCATTGGAGACCCTCTGACTATCTTTTACTGGACTTTATCTTGCAATAAACATTATACCCTTCGTCCTGTTTTTGTGCAATGTGGACAGCTTGATTGTAATCAAGTACAGTCTTCCGCTGGCTGGATAGCACCCGACAAAAAAGTATTTTGCTGCCACAATAAGTGCACGTCACAATAAACTAAACAAACAAAAAAAACTAATTTTTTTTAAAGTGAAATAGACGGTGTTTTGATATTAAGAATATCCAGTAGTCCAGAAAATCAGCTAGTCAGGCATGACCGGTCCTGAGGGTGCTGAATAATTTTACTCTATCTGCAGGGAGAGAATCTAAATGTACATACTTTAACACGGATGAGCAGTTGTGTGGTGTACAAAGCCAGAAATGTACCAGGTGTCTCGCATGTGATTTATATCCCAGCATGTCCATTATATTCTATTTAGAGGGGTATGGGCCAAACACAGGCAAGTGGGACTAGCTTAGAATGGGGATTTTGGTTGGCATAGATGAGTTGGGACAAAAGGCCTGTTTCCATGATGTATGAATCTATGTCCTAAGATCCAAGGCTGTACAAGCTGTAAGGACAACATGAGAGAGAGAGAGAAGCATGTATCTAATGACTGTCATGTTCTCCACCGACCATAGGCTTCAATATTCACAATTTGCTGTCTTATTTAACCGGAGAAGTGAAAACTCTAAATCCAATCCTGTCTACTCTGATCCAATGTTCTTGCACATCTTATAGGAAGACTTACTCAAGCTTAAAGGCCAATGCTAAAGTTAATTCTTCCAAGCTCTTAACTCCCTTTGCTGACATCAATTAATTCTGCACAAAAGATCAATATTTGAACGGCCAATATAATGCCTTAATATACAATGTGCTGTAAATGTTTACAAAGTATAAAGATGACTTAAGGCACCAGAGATATCTATATTACTAAAAGTCTGTTCTTGACCGGTTTTGGCCATCTGTGCTGCGATTTCCGAGAGAACGCCGCCATCTACGGCCGTCATTTTTGGCCACCTTGCTCAGAGCCCCCCTCCGCCGCATGTGTGCCGAGGATTTTTCCTGTCGATTAAAAATGACAGAGATATTAATGTTTTTATGAAATTCCCCATTCTCTCTGCTGCCCCCGCTGGCGGCAGGGGGGAGGGACTATAAAACCAGGAAGTGGTGTGCCACACAGTCTCTTCAAGATGGAGGAAGGCAGAGGGTCATGTTTCTCTGAGCTGTGAATAACACTGAACACTTGTCTACTCAAATGTAAGTGTCCTTAGTGGTTCTAAAATGCTTGCAGAATGTGTCTATTGGTTCTAAAGCTTGCAAAAAAAGGCTATTGGTTCTAAAGCTGGCAAAAATATGTCTATTGGTTCTAAAGCCTGCAAACAAAATTTCTTTTGGTTCTAAATCTTACAAAAAATGTCTATTGGTTCTAAAATGCTTGCAAAAAATGTCTATTGGTTCTAAAGCTTGCAAAAAATGTCTATTGGTTCTAAAGCTTGCAAAAAACATGTCTTTTGGTTCTAAAATGGTTCATACTAGCGCTCCGGCTTGGGTGTGTCTTGAAATTGAAAGGCACTACTTACTGCAAATGGTGGCATGAAGTTGAATGGCACTATTACTGCAAATAGTGGCTTGGTTACTTTGGCTTGAAGTTGAAAGGCACTACTTACTGCAAATGGTGGATTGGTTGCTTTGGCTTGAAGTTGAAAGGCACTACTTACTGTAAATGGTGGCTTGGGTGTGGCTTGAAGTTGAAAGGCACTACACTGCAAATGAGGGGGGGGGAAGTGAAAGGCATTGGCTTGAAGTTGAAAGGCAGTACTTACCGCATATTGTGGCTTGAAGTTGAAATGCATTACTTACTGCAAATGGTGGCATGAAGTTGAAAGGCACTACTTACTGCAAATGGTGGCTTGGGTGCTTTGGCTTGAAGTTGAAAGCACTACTTACTGCAAATGGGTTTGGGACCTTTGGTTCGAAGTTGAAAGGCACTACTTACTGCAAATGGTGGCTTGGGAGCTTTGGCTTGAAGTTGAAAGGCACTATTACTGCAAATGGTGACTTGGTTGCTTTGGCTTGAAGTTCAAAGACACCACTTATAGCAAATGGTGGCATGAAATTGAAAGGCACTACTTACTGCAAATGATGGCGTGGGTGTGGCTTGGGTGTGGCTTGAAGTTGAAAGACACCACTTACTGCAAATGGTGGCATGAAGTTGAAAGGCACTGCAAATGGTGGCTTGGATGCAATGGCTTGAAGTTGAAAGGCATTACTTACTGCAAATGGTGGCTTGGGTGCTTTGGCTTGATGTTAAAAGGCACTACTGTAAATGCACTTACTTCCTGTTTGCACTGTATATTGATTTTAGATAAAACGCTACCACTTACGGCTGTGATTTTTGGCCATCTTACCCAGTCCCCCTCCGCTGAGCAGGTGAAGAGAATTCTTCCCATTAATGAAAAATAAAAGTGTTATTAGTTTTTTTTTTAATGTTGAGAATCTCTCTCCTGTCAATCACTCCACGAAAGCCACACCTTTTCCGGTGGGAGGTGGGGGGGGGGAGGGGTGTGGCTCAGTCTCTGCAAGATGGAGAAGGGAACGGTCACGACTCGCTGTCTTTAGTGGCTTTGCACCCTACTTCAAAAGGTATGAAACTGCACTTGAATTTGGTGGCCTTGCACCCTGCTAGAAGTGGTAAGAAACTGTACTTGAATTTGGTGGCCTTATACCCTGCTTGAAATAAAATTTCAAGGATTAGCCGTGAGTCAACTACAAGCCCATTAGCCGTGGGTGAGTGGGTTGCCAGCACAACAGGCTTGATTGACTGAGATGCCAGTCCAAGAATCCATTTGATGCACAATTTTCATACTAGCCCTCTGGAAACCGTCCCTTCAGCCCACAACGCCCCATACTAGCGCTCCAGAAAGGCCCTCCCCCCAACTGGCCACCAATATTAGAATTGGTGGAGAGGAGGAATATTGCGTTGGATGACCACCCCTCCTGTGTGATGCTGGGACCCAACAGGTCCCACTTAGTCTAGTAATTAATAAATTTGCTAAAGACACAAAGATAGCCAGGGCGAAAATACATAAGGAGAGTACAAAAGAAAATAATTAGGTTAAATGGGCGGGCATAGAGTAAAGTGGAGTAAGGTCTGGGAAATGAAAGATGTCCAATCTGGCAAGTAGATTTAAAAAAAGATTCCTGCAATCTAAATAGGGATATGTTGCAGAGCTCTGAGATGCACAGGGAACTGACTGTCCTGATGCATGGGTCAAAAAGACTAGTGTCGAGGCATATACAGTGCATTCAGAAAGTATTCAGACCCCTTCACCTTTTCCATATCTTGTTACTTTACAGCCTTATTTTAAAATTGATTGCATTCACGTTTTTATCATCAATCTACACCCAAAATGAAGAAGTGGAAACAGGTTTAGAAATTTTTGCAAAGTAATTAAAAAGAAATAACTGAAATATCACATTTACATAAGTATTCAGACCCTTTGCTTTGACATTCAAAATTGAGCTTAGGTTCACCCTGTTTCCATTGATTATCCTTGAGCTGTTTCTACAACTTGAATGGAGTCCACCAATGGTAAATTAAATTGATTGGACATGATTTGGAAAGGCACACACCTGTTTATATAAAGTCCCATAGTTGACAGTGCATGTCAGAGAAAAAACTAAGCCATGAAGACGAAGGAATTGTCCGTAGACCTCTGAGACAGGATTGTGTCAAGACACAGATCTGGGGAAGGGTATAAAACAATTTCTGTAACATTGCAACTCCCGAAGAGCACAGTGGCCTCCATCATTCTTAAATGGAAGAACTTTGGAACCACCAGGACTCTTCATAGAGCTGGCCACCCGGCCAAACTGAGCAATCGGGGGAGAAGGGCCTTGGTCAGGGAGGTGACCCAGAACCCGATGGTCATTCCAACAGAGCTCCAGAGTTCCTCTGTGGAGATGGGAGAACCTTCCAGAAGGACAACTATATCTGCAGCACTCCACCAATCAGGCCTTTATGGTAGAGTGGCCAGATGGAAGCCACTCCTCAGTAAAAGGCACATGACAGCCCGCTTGGAGTTTGCCAAAAGGCATAGGAAACAAGATTCTCTGGTCTGATGAAACCAAGATTGAACTCTTTGGCCTGAATGCCAAGCATCACATCTGGAGGAAACCAGGTACTGCACATCACCTGGCCGACGGTGAAGCATAGTGGTGGCAACATCATGCTGTGGGATGTTTTTCAGTGCAGGAACTGGGAGGCTAGTCAGGATCAAGGGAAAGATGAACGGAGCAAAGTACAGAAAGATTCTTGATGAAAACCTGCTCCAAAGCGTTCTGGACCTCAGACTGCGGTGGAGGTTTGTCTTCCAACAGGACAATAACCCTAACAGCGAAACAATGCAGGAGTGACTTTGTGACAAGTCTGTGAATGTCCTTGAGTGGCCCAGCCAGAGCTCCCGACTTGAACCCGATCGAACATCTCTGGAGGGAACTGAATATAGCTGTGCATCAACGCTCCCCATCCAACCTGACAGAGCTTGAGAGGGTCTGCAGAGAAGAATGGGAGAAATTACCCAAATACAGGTGTGCCAAGCTTGTAGCGTCATACTCAAGAAGACTTGAGGCTGTAATCGCTGCCAAACAAAGTACTGAGTAAAGGGTCTGAATACATCTGTAAATGTGATATTTTAGTTACTTCTTTTTAATTACTTTACAAAAATTTCTAAACACCTGTTTTCGCTTTTTTATTATGGGGTATTGTGTGTAGATTGATGATTATAAAAATGAATTTAATCCATTTTAGAATAAGGCTGTAACATAACAAAATTTAGAAAAGTGAAGGGATCTGAATACTTTCTGAATGCACTGTAACAAACAGTTAGGAAATATAACAAGTAATTAGAAAAGACAACATAATATTCTTGTTGACTGTTTGGGAAATTGAACACATAAGGAAATAATGTATGCTTCATTCATGTGGGGAAATGCCAAGATCACATCTGGATTATTGTGTGCAGTATTGGTCTTATTCAAGGAACTATCTTAAATACTTGGAAGCTGTTCAGGACTAATACCTGGAATGGGAAGGTTGGCTTGTGATAGGAATACAGTGTTGAGGTTATTGTCAGATTAGCCAATGATCTTATTAAATAGTGGACTGGGCTCAAAGAGTCTACAACTGCTCTTAATTCGTATGAATCAGGAATTCTTCAGTAAGATTGTATCTCAGTCACACAGAAATATAAATGGACATTTTATACATTAAATGGACATTTTATACATTAAATTCCGCATTTCGGAACTTCCGGTGGCGCCATGCAGTAGGAAGCAGGCGCCCACTTTAGCTCTGCTCCTGAAATACGCTAAAAAGTGCTAAAAGGCCTGAAAGGAAAAATTGGACCGATTTTAAAATACTCACCGGCAGATACCTGATGTCGCGTAAGTGACGTAATCAGAAATCGCTGCACACCGACGGGATACCGGTATTTTTAAATGAACAAACGGAATTTACCGGCTGTACCGCAGACAAGACCAAGAACCAGACTGCTGGCCCTTCAAGAGTCAGAGAAAACAACCCCTGAAAAATCTGAGGAGGAATCTGAAGGAGAAGGATTTATTGCTACTATGAAAGAAAATATAAAAGACCAAGAACAATCTTTAAGACAAACTATGGCAAAGGACTTTGGTGATAATCTGACTAATCAGCTGACTACTCAGCTGGGAAAGTTAGAAACACGAATGGATGTCGGGAATAAGGAAATTTGTGAAAAAATCGATATTCTACATGATCGCATTGAAGAAGTAAATACCGATTTACAAGAAAAAATCAAACAGTTTGAAGAAGATCTCAGCAAAAAGTTGGAGCCTGTTCTCCTTACTTCAAAAAAACAAAACAAAGCTATTAAAGATCTGGAAGCTACAACTACGGACATGTCTGATACAATGCAAAGAATGAAGGAAGACCTAGACCGTGTTTCTGGGCAACTGGCCAGAATGACCGACAAATGCCTAGATCTTGAAGCCCGGTCCAGACGCCAAAACTTAAGAATTGTTGGAGTGAAAGAAGGGAAGGAAACTGGAAAAGACCCTCGGGTTTTCACTGCCAACTTACTTCAACAGGTATTCAATCTGTCTGAGAGACCTAAAGTTGATGTAGCACATCGAGTTCAAGAGAGTCAAGAGTCAAGAGTCAAGAGTCAATTTAATTGTCATTTGGACCCCTGGAGGTCCAAACGAAATGCCGTTTCTGCAGCCATACATTACACACAAATAGACCCCAGACACAACATAATTACATTTAACATAAACATCCATCACATAACTGTGATGGAAGGCCAAAAAAACGTATCTCTCCACTGCACTCTCCCCCCCCCGATGTCAGAGTCAAAGTCAAAGCCCCCGGCTGGCGATGGCGACCGTCCCGCGGCCATCGAAGCCAGGCCGGGTGGTGCGAGGTCGCACACCGGGTCTTGGTGTTGGAGCCCCCGGTGTGTGCTCGCAAAGTCCCGCGGCCGTTCCAGCCGCGCGGGGCAATGGTGTCAGGCCCCGCTCCAGGAGCTCTTTGACCCCGCAACACGGGCGGGAGAATTTGCCGTTGCGGGAGCCCCGAAAAGCAGTCTCCCTCCAGGGAGCCGCGCGGGGTCGTCCGAGCCGTCCGCAGACCCGCAGCAGCAGCCTCCGACTCAGCAGCAGCAGCGGCATCGGCAGCAGCAGCGGCAGCAGCAGCAGCAGCGGCAGCGCTCCTCCACCGCTCCACCCGCTTCGGTCTCGGCCAGCTCCGCGACGGCAACGGTGAGTCGGTTCAGAGAGCACGCTCAGGGATTGGAGCTCCACCAAGACAGATTATCCAGAAATTTAACGACATAGCAGTTCTTGAAGACATCATGAAGAAAGTGACAATCAGAAAAAACCTGATGTTTGAAGGAGAAAACATAAGATTCTTCAGAGATTACCCAGCAGAGGTGATGAAGAAACATGCCCTTTTTACGAAGACTCATCTGATTCTTAGAGACATTCCAAACCTGAGATATGGAATAATGTATCCCTCCAATCTGAGGGTCACATATGAAGGCTTGGAGCGTTTCTTTATTGACCCAGAAGCCGCATTCAAATATGCCCAGGACTTTAAAAAAAAAGCACTCTCAAGGATAAGTAAAATGCCACGGCTCTGTTTGATTAGCAGGGCTACTGAATGCTTACTGAACCCGTGGGCTAAACTGCGTGTTTAATGTACTCCTTTATATATATATTTATGGGGTAGTTTGAGAGAATATGTTTTTTTTACATAAAAAGATATATAAAAGTTGCAAATAAGATGGCCGACAAAATTGCACGTGCTTATGTCTAGACATTCTTATCATTGATAGATTGGAATGTAAGCGGATAGACTATTCAAGGTCCTCGTGTTTACTAAGAGAAGGTTCAAGACTCATGAATTATGCAGCATAGAAAATTAATCCGATGGGAATGTAATAATCTACCAACAAATTATATAAATAATTTTACCATTAACACATAAAAAATTAACAATCGTACTAAACCGTTTATTTTAACCTAAAACCTAATGTTACAACCCAATACCAATCCGGTCCGCTTTAAAGCTAATACTGAATAGCTTCTAGATTTATGACCTCTAGCCAATGTTCAATGTATCGGTATATATCAAAAATATGTTTAATATCTATTCGTGGGGGGAGGTTGGAGCTTCCAGAAACTGCCAGGCCAAAGCGAGAGAGAGGCGTTGGAGCTTGGAGATGGGAGGAGCGAGCGAGCGAGAGAAAGAGTGAGAGTCACTGGGTGGGCAGGCAGGCTGGAGATTTCAGTTTTCAGTTAACCCCTTCAAGCCAGATGGTTTTCATTCGAGTATGAGTTTAAGATACGAATACCAATAAGTATATTGTGTTCATTAAAATCGGGTATTTAAATAGTAAATACCCACTTAGACCTAGTTAAGAAATGTAATCCTGTTAGAAAAATTACTCACAATCTCATAGTCTTTGACTGTTTAACACAGGATTATTAATAAGCAAAAAACGTTTTCTTTTAATTTAAATACAGCATTTAAATAGTAAACTTAGTCCAACCTATTAGATGAACTACTTACAGTACATGTTCTGTTGTTTTTTCTGTGCATAGAATATCCGGGTCTGGCCTGTTTTTTCTTTTCTATAATATTAGTTTGTAAGGGGCGAGCCAAATGAGATTTACACCTACGGAAGATCACACAAATGTTCCCACCAATGGGTGGTTTCACACAGTATACTTAAATACTGCTTTTTTGTATCATTTATGTTATTTAGCACCTTTTTCGCTTTTTCTTTATAGGGCGCCTTTCTTTGGGATATACCATCAGAGTTCTGAAATTGGGAGCACCCACCCAACACCCAGAAGGTTGAGTTATTGTGTTGCACCATCTGAAACAAGGGAATCCATGTAAGCTATAATGCAAGGACCCTGAAGAAAACTGGAGGAATTACTTTTTGTAGCTGGAATATTAGGGGCGCTAATGAGCCAATTAAAAGGGGTAAGATTCTTGCCCAATTAAAATCAATTAATGCTGACATAATATTTTTACAGGAAACGCATCTTAAAACTCAAGCTCAGACCAGGCTGAAGGCCAATTGGATCGGTCAAATATATCACTCCCCCTATCTATCCAAATCCAAATATTTATGCTCCTAACTTTGACAACCCACAATTTTTTAATAAAATCTTGAATATAATTTCAGATTCCGCCCAACAAAACCTGATAATTAGGGGAGATTTAAATTGCGTTTTGGATCAATACCTCGATAAATCCGCACAACAAAAGAGATATAATATAAAATCAAAATCCAGTGAACTCTTAAATACGTATATAAGAAATACAAATATAACAGACGTACGTATGGAGGATTGCAAACCCATCTGGAAGGGAATATTCATTTTACTCATCAGTACATAAAACCTATACACGTATTGACTATTTTCGAGTGGAGACTAAATTAATACCTTTCACAATTAATCCTAAATACCATAATAGTACTATTTCCGATCATTCTCCGCTTATCTACTCCATAAAACTAGAAGGAATGTTTAATTAAAAATTGTTCTGGGGGTTTAACCCTCAAATACTAAATAATCCAGATTGTAGTAAATATTTAAAACAACAGATGGAAATCTTTTTTGGGACCAATGATACCCCAGGTATTTCGCCCTCGTTATTATGGGAATCTTTTAAGGCTTTTTTATTAGAGGTTCTATCATTTCATATCAAGCATATCCAAATAATAAGAATAGGACAGAACAATTGCAATTAGAAGAATAGATCAGACAACTTGACTTAGAAAACGCGAAAGATCCGATTATAGATAAACATAACAAGATATCAATATTAAAATTTAAGCTAAATCAAATTCTATCTGCAACAGTTATCAGATTATTTCAAATTACAAAACAGGAAAATTTCAAATTCGGCGACAAACCACACAAACTTTTAGCACGCCAGTTGAGAAAAGTTGAAAAGGACCATACTATCCTAAAAATCAAATCAGATAAAGGTGAATTGTTAACGCTTCCAAAAGACATTAATGAAAGATTTGCACAATTTTATCAACATTTTTATACATCCAGAACATCAATAGAAAGGAGAAAATTACAAACTTTCCTGATAACTGTAAACTTCCAACACTTAATCCACTGGAACAAGAGGAATTAGGAGCACAGATTTCAATTAAAGAAATAAAAGAGATAATCAATTCATTGAAGAACGGCAAAACACCAGGACCAGGCGGGTTTAGTAACAAATTTTATAAAAGATTTTATGAGGTAATTTCCCCGCATTTATACAACCTTTATACATACGCATTTAAAGAACAGACATTACCACAAACACTAGACATTACCACAAACAACTAACTATTACACTTATACCCAAAAAAGATAAAGATCTAGAAGACCCGGGATCATACAGAGCAATCACCCTGTTAAATACAGATCAGAAAATATTAGCGAAAACTTTGGCAAGAAGATTAAGTAAATACGTTAATAAATTAATACACTCGGATCAAACGGGGTTTATACCAAAGAGACATTTGTTTAATAATTTGAGACACCTTTTTAACATAATGTACTCACACAGAACTAAAGAAGAAGCAGAACTGCAAAAATTTCAGATGGGAGAACATTTGATCTCATGGATAAAACTGTTATATGATAAGCCGACTGCCAGAATACTGACTAACCATATACTCTCTCCTAAATTCCAATTATCCAGGGGCAATAGACAGGGATGTGCATTATCACCCCTGTTATTTGCCTTTGCGATTGAACCTCTAGCGTAAAGTATAAGAGTAAAGTATAAGAGTACATCCGAACATTCACTGCTATAATTCTAAATACTCCAATAATAAAATATAATTATATGCAGATGATGTATTATTATATATCACCAATTCTCAAGTTAGTATTCCAAATATATTAAATCTTATAGAGGAATTCGGCTCCTTTTCAGGATATAGAATAAACTGGAACAAAAGTGAAATTATTTCAATAAAACCTCAAGAGCCGACACACCTTCTAAAATTCCCTTTCAGAATTTCTACGGAAAAATTCAAATATCTGGGTGTACAGGTAACCAGAAAATATACTTCTCTATTCAATGCCAACTTCCCACCTTTAGTTACTAAATTAAACGCTCTTATTCAATTTTGGAAAACACTCCCGTTGTCTCTAATAGGCAGAATAAATGCTATAAAGATGATCTTCCTCCCACAAATTCTGTATTTATTTCAATCAATACCGATATATCTTCCTAAAAATGTTTTCAAAAATCTTTATTCTCTGATTACAAACTTTTATCTGGGATGATAAAACATAAATTCATAAACGGCATCTATGTAAACCGAAAGAAACGGGCGGATTGGCTCTCCCCAACATCTTATACTATTACTGGGCAACGAATATTAAAAATGTAATTTAGTGGCTGGATAACTCATGCCAACAGGTCAACTGGTTAATAATGGAGAGATAGGATTGCTCGCCTTTTAATATAGGCGCGATTCTTCTCTCTCCAACAAATTTGAAGAATACACTATATGATAAAAAATCCGATTATTCACAGCACTACGAATCTGGAGACAAGTAAAATCAACTTTTAAATTAAGAAATTTATCTCTTCTTTCACCAATAGCCAATAACCCTCAGTTCAAGCCATCTATTATAGATAAAACGTTTACATATTGGGAAAGACTAGGAATCAAAAAACTTGGAGATCTTTACGAGATGGGAACTCTTCTGAAAGGTAATCAATATTTCAGATATCTTCAAATTCGAGATTATCTGAAAATATATATCAAAGACTACCAAACTTTGCTGCAAGATATACTAGATGAATGTATGAATAGAAATTCAGAGTCAAACAACGTTAACATCATATTTGTATAACACCATTCTAAATATATAAATCCCATCATCAGAACCAATTAGAAGAGACTGGAAGAGGAACTAGGCCTACAAATTCTAAAAGATAGATGGGAAGAAAATCTTTTATAAATACGCAATTGTTCGATTAATGTTAGACATTCGTTAAGTCAATTTAAAATACTGTATAGACTCTACTATTCAAAATCTAAACTGAATAAGATCTTTCCAAATGTATCTCCTATTTGTGACAAATGTCTCCTTCAAGAAGCAACTATAACACATTCCTTCGCCTCTTGCATAATATTTCATAACTTTTGGAGAGATATATTTGAAATTCTCTCAAAAACATTAAAAACAAAATTGGACCCCGACACGGAACTGATTATTCTAGGAACATCAGAAGCCTGCTCTGAGCTATCAATATTTCAGTCGTTTCTTCAATTATGGTCTGATAATGGCGAAAAAACTAATACTCAAATTTTGGAAACATATATCTGCCCCAACTCTTAAAATGTGGATTACAAACATGTCTGAGACGCTACATTTTGAAAATATTAGACTTGTCTTAGCAGAAAAACCAGAGCATTTTTCGAAGACATGGACACCATTCATTGATTTATTACAAGGATAGTATGGTGCAACACAATTTTGGAGTTAAATCTAATTACGGGTTGGGTGATGGGTGGGGAGAGATACAAAGCAGGTATATCATCACCTTTTGTTTTTCTTTCTGTTTTTGTCTTTTTATTTCTCTACGTCTTTCTTATTTCTTTTACTTACTCACTCTTTGGCTACACCAATTTGGTAGTCTAGGGGTTCTATCCTCGCACATCCACTTTTTCTCTCTCTTGCTTTTTCTCTCTTCTTTTCTCTTAACTTTAGCTAAAAAATAAAATTGAAGCTGTACAATAATTGTATTATGTCATATGCCGCTGGTTATATTTTTGTACACTGCTTCTAATAATTTTTTTTAATCAAATAAATAAATAAATAAATAAATAAATAAATAAATAAATAACTAGATAATTCGCATTTCATTGAAAATATATACATGTCAATCCTGCTGCTACAAGGAACTCTGTGATAATACCTGTACTACCTATTGCACATGTGGATGGTGCAGTGATTTATATTTTCAATACAAAAGAGCGTCGGAACATTGGATGGGGAGCAGAAGTATTAGCAGCTCAAACCTGTAATCCCATTTAGCGAAAGCAGGCTGATCCATATTTAATCTCCATTTACTGGCATTTCCTCACTGTTTAATACCCGTGCCTAGCAAAACACTACCCAAATTTAAATATTTTAATTTAATGACCTCAGTAGCTTTTCGGGAACTGAGTTCCAGGTTTCCACTGGACTTTTTCTGCAGAAAGGTTTCTAGAGATCATCCTTGCTTGGCCAAATGAAAATGTGTCCACTTGTTCTATTATAGCCTTTGTATTGCAGATTCCAAGAAGTTGGTGCCTTAACAGCAACTGCTATTTATTGCAGCTAATACAAAGATAGTAATTAGAAGCAAGCGCAGATCCTCTCGAGCTTTTTATTCAACAATATCAATGCCAATTCTAACCTTAACTCTGCATTCCAACATAATTTTCACCCCTTTTCTTGTTCAAATTGTAGTTCAGTTCTGTTTGTTTTTTTAGAAAGATTTTTAGCTGCTGACGTAATTTAATTTTGATTGGCAACTCTTAAGATTATTATCCTATCTAAGGTAAATGTATTTGCATGAGATTAATCTAACAATTCATTCAGTCTGTGTGAGTAATTTTGGCACATGTTATATTCTATTGTTAGATAATATGTTATGTTATATTCACCACCACTTGCCTTGGCAATGGTTTTGTTGACATGTTGTTTATTGGTTACATCTCCCAGTTCTGCACTAAGTTCTTCTCTTGAAACATGAACTTATCTGCTCTCACCACAGAATTAAATTATCTGCATCTGTGGAGTTTTAATAAGCTTGTGGTCTCTATGATTGTTTTCATTTTCAGCAATAATGCATTAGTTTGTCGAAATCTAATATAGGCGGGTGAAATTACAGAATTGTCTCCTATTTATTTCATCTTATTGTTTTAAAATCTGTTTGTTCTTGATAGATTAATACCATAAAATATAAATTTTAACATTAAGGATTGATCCCAGAATTCTTTGTATGTTTATTTGCAATTTTCTTGTGTTTAAAGCTTAACCATATTTTTTATATATTAACATGAAATATAGTGTCCAAATTAAATTTGGACAGTCTTTTCCCTGCATTTTCTGATATGAGGCAAGTTATTGGTAACAGGTTGTTGTTGGGGAGATCTGTGTCCATCTCAATGGCCGAAATCTCTTGTTCCCCTTGCCCCTGACTCAGTCTGAAGAAGGGTCTCGACCCAAAATGTCACCAATTCCTTTTCTCCAGAGATGCTCCCTGTCCCGTTGAGTTACTCCAGCATTTTGTGACTGTCAATGGCCTGAGTTGTTCTGTCCAAGGTAAGAGGGGAAATCTGCTTTACATTACTGTGCTCAGCTCATTGTGGGAATGAAAGTTGGTTTGAATTTTGTTAAAACAGGTAAAGGCATCATACAAAGACACAATTACAAACAATAAGAAAGTTTTTCTTTCTATAATACATACCTTAGTTCTGTAAATCCTCATTCATGCTAATCACTTTATTTTTTTTAATTCATTTTCTACATTTTAGAAATGTATTTTCTAAACTAAACCAAAGTCAGGCTAGTAAATTAGAATGTAAAGATGTTTGCAGGTTGCAAGCTCTGAACTTGAGGAGGTAAATTGCTTTGAAGGTATGATTCAATATTAGCTTCCCTGAAGTAAACAAATAGCATGCATGGCTTCCATTATCTTTCTTTTATCTCACATTTATGCATCCCATATTTCATGTGTCTAAAACAGAATGAAAACTCAATCATGCTGTTTTGCTGATGCTGGATCCTGTTGTATATTTGAAAGAATAAACAAACTCAGCCCAGTAGGCCTCACGGTATTGAAGCACCATCTGTGGTAGTATAACTACACATGAACTGCTGGTCTCATCGCTGTGTGAAACATAAGACACAAATGTAAGTCCACTGAACATAGTACTTTGTTATCAGCCATCTTTCTTCATATGGCATCTCATTATTAACCTTGCACTAGTGAGACACCAGGGATGGAGTTGAATTGTACCTTGGAGATCTATCAATAACTAATGATCAGGTATAAAATGGTTTTAGTACTATTCATCGATTGAGTCTGATCCACATTTCTTCGTGATAAATCTGTCATTCCTCTGCCACACAAAATTGGTAATACAGGCTCTGATGTAGTGATTGGCAACAATAAACAGTGCTTGCTGTGCACCATGGTCACAGCTGCCCACAAACCCTTGCAGGCATTTGACCACAAGTTTGGTGTCAGAACGATTGTGGTGCCTTCTACAATAACCAGTTGTGAGCGAGTTGGTCATAATGCTGAGGCTCTACAAGGCTCTGGGCAGGCCACATTTGGAGTTCTGTGAGCAAATTTGGGCCCCGTAACTGAGGAAGGATGTACTGGCTCTGGAGAGGGTCCAGAGGAGGTTTACAAGAATGATCCCAGGAAAGAGTGGGTTAGCATATGATGAGCGCTTGACAGCACTGGACCTTCACTTGCTGGAGTTTAGAAGTTGAGGGGGAGACCTCATTGAAACTTACAGAATAATGAAAGTGGATGTGGAAAGCATGTTTCCACTGGTGGGAGAGTCTAGGACCAGAGGTCATAGCCTCAGAATTAAAGGGCGCTCTTTTAGAAAGGAGGTGAGAAATAACTGTTTTAGTCAGAGGGTAGTTAATCTGTGGAATTCATTGCCACGGAAGGCTGTGGAGGCCGTCAGTGGATATTTTTAAGGCAGAGATAGAGAACGGGTGTCAAGGGTTATAGGGAGATGGCAGGAAAATGGGAATAGGAGGCAGAGATCAGCCATGATTGAATGGCGGAGTAGGCTCGATGGGCCGAATGGCCTAATTCTACTCCTATAACTAGTGAACGTGACCTTGTGAATAACTAGTTAAATTTAAATCATGTATCAAAAGCAGAATAAATATTGGAAAAGGTAAACATATGAACAGAGAGAAACAAAAGAGACATGACACACAAAAGAAAAACATGGCATAACTTTCAGTCTTAATTAATACATGCAGGAAAGTGATTATACATTTGCAAAATGTAATATTAAATTTTCAGAACTAGAGAGGTTTTCAGCGATAGTTATTACGATCTTAAGTTTCCTGTCCCAAAGGCATATATTTGCACTCTCCAATCTACAGAAGTGATGAAGATCAAAACTAATACATCCATTCTCTCTGTATTCACTTTATTTTTAAAAAAGGATCAAAGTCATCGAGTCCAGGAGGATTCTATCCGAAGGAAGACACAAAATGCTGGAGTAACTCAGCGGGACAGGCAGCATCTCTGGAGAGAAGGAATGGGTGACGTTTCGGGTCGAGGTCATTCATTAGCCTTATTAATTTTTCCAGTACATTTTTGTCATTAATTTTAATTACTTCAAGTTCCTGATTAGATTTTCGGTTCACCAAATTTACATTATGTTCTTTGTGATCCCCAATAGAAGATAAACACAGAGTATTTGTTTATCGCTGCTGCTATTCCCCTAATCCTCATTCATTGATCTTGTCATTGCCTTTGAACATGTTTACTTTCTTTCATCTCTATTTACAGCTTACAAACTACTTATGTATTTTGTATTTCTTTCCAAGTTATTTGTGTCCTACTTTCTCTTCACTATCTCCAGTACTTCTTCGTCATGTCCTCCCAACTTATTGTGGACTTTGGAAGGAGTAGGATGAGGACCCACGGTCCCGTTTATATCAAAGTATCAATGGTTGAAAGGGTCAAGAGCTTCAAATTCCTGGGCGTGCACATCTCTGAAGATCTTTCCTGGTCCGAGAATACTGATGCTATTATTAAGAAAGCATAACAGCGCCTCTACTTCCTGAGAAGATTACGGAGAGTCGGTTTGTCAAGGAGGACTGTCTCTAACTTCTACAGGTGCACAGTCGAGAGCATGCTGACCAGTTGCATCGTGGCTTGGTTCGGCAAGTTGAGCGTCCTGGAGAGGAAAAGACTACAAAAAGTAGTAAACACTGCCCAGTCCATCATCGGCTCTGACCTTCCTTCCATCGAGGGGATCTACCGCAGTCGCTGCCTCAAAAAGGCTGGCAGCATCATCAAGGACCCACATCATCCTGGCCACATACTCATCACCCCGCTACCTTCAGGTAGAAGGTACAGGAGCCTGAAGACTGCAACGACCAGGTTCAGGAATAGCAACTTCCCCACAGCCATCAGGTTATTAAACTTGGCTCGGACACAACTCTGAACATTAATAACCCATTTTACTTCGGAGTCACGTGAGGGACTCCATGAAGAAGCCCGCCCACAGCGCCAGCGTGTCATATCGCAAACAACGCATGGACGTGTCACACCTGGGGAGGACGTCCCCGTGAATGGGAGAGTAAAAAGCCGACAAACGGCAGGTAAGTGACTCTGCATTTCTAACTTTGTTGTAGGAATGGACAGAGCACCTCGCAGGAAGTCGGCGAGAAAGGAGCAGCAAGTAAGTCGGGAAGGAGCCGGGGACCTGCAGCAGCAGCAGCCGATGCCACAGGTGTTACCGATGGAGGAACCAGATGTGCCCGACTTGAACCCCGCGCCGGCAAAATCGATTTCACGGCCGGGCGGGAAGGCAAAACAAAAGTCCCGTCACCTTAATTCTGGTGGTGGAGACAGTACTTACCAGTTCAGGAGAACTGACGAGCAGCTGCGGGAAATGGAGCAGCCAGGAGCGGCCAGCCCTACGGAGCTGGAAAGCCGCTACCAATGGATGGATATCCAGCCGCCGGCGACAGGTGCTCGTGAGTACCGGGGCCGGGAAGGGCGGCAGGAGAATATTGGGCGGCCGGGAGCGACCAGTGCAGGGAGGCATGGGGACCGGCTGCGGGAACCGCGAGCGACTAGTGCCCGAGTGCACGGAAGTCGGTTGGAGCGGCCCGATAAGCACCCGCGATCGACTAGCGCCCGAGAGCGCGAAAGTCGGCTGGAGTGGCTGCTGGACGAAATTGTCCAAAGTGGCAGGCTCCGTCGGAGGGAGGATAGCCACAGTGGGCACAATGTAAGCCCCACAGCAGGTTCCCTTAAAGGGCTGCAAGATATCTCAGACTCCTCTGAGGAGGATATCGAATGTCTGACCAGCTCAGAGTCTGAGCAAGAGGTGGAACCGTCTTCTCCCATTGAAGGGAAGGAACACAGCTTACTGGACATGGTGGGACAGTACTTCCAGCAGGAGCAGACCGGCAAGAACCTCGAGGACAGGATGGCTGCAAGTATCGAGTACATATCCACACACCAGTTGCAGGCTAATACGATGGCTGAAGTATTGGCAAGGCACTTACCACCAGGGAATTGTACTGCGCTGCATGTAGCCAGTGTAAACAGGTGTATCTGGAAGTATGTGGGGGGGGTATTAGGAATCAGGATCTTAAGGTCCAAAATGCCCTCAAAAGTCTCACAGCGGGGATTACAGCTTTGGCCCGTTCGTTCGAGAAAGTGGAGATGAATAGTGACCAAAAGGATGCATTAGCATTATTGTGTAATGTACAATTGGAATTAAACAATTTAAGAAAGGGAGCTATTCAGCCAGTGCTAGACCCTAAATTTGCTGTTTTGTGCAAGCAAAGGGATATAAAACCCCAAACCCTACTATTTGGAGGAGACTTGTCTAAACAGGTCAAAGAGTTGGATGAGGAGGCCAAGACATTGGGGCTGATAAGGGCAGCCAAAGGGTACCTAGGGAAGAGATACCAACCCTATGGGCGTCCAAAGAAGGGTGGGCTCTATAATACCACCAGGAATTGGAGAGAGAGGAGCCCCCAGCAGCAGCAGCGTCCTTTTTTAGGGTTTGGCCCGGGACGTCCGCTGTGGAAAATGCGGAAGCCAGTAAATCAGCAGCCATCGCAACCTCAACTTCAAGGGCCTCCACATCCACGAATAAAAATAAGGAAATAAATAAATTACCACCGATAACCATGGAGGTAGGTGAATCTGCGGCTCCAAAAGTTGTAGGGAGCACGGAAGTTGGAGGGGCATTGCAACTTCATTTGGAAGCATGGTGCAATATAACTATGGACAGATATATCCTTAGCAGTATTAAGGGATATCTGATAGAGTTCTTACACAAACATAACCCTCCAGTACAACATACACCGGACAGAAAATATATACTTACTAAATTAGAACAAGCAAAAGCTCACATAGAAATAAAAAGGTTATTCAATCAAGGGGTAATTGAACAAACTAAACCTGAAAAACAGGAGTTTGTCTCTAACATATTTATTAGGAATAAGAAAGATGGGGGTTGTCGTGTTATTATTGATTTGTCAACACTTAACAAATTTGTGCAATATGTTCATTTTAAAATGGATACGTTTAGCACTGCTATAGACTTAGTGTCTAAAGGCTATTTTATGGCAAGTATTGATCTTAAGGATGCTTACTATACAATACCCATTAGAAATAGACACAGGAGGTTTTTGAAATTTAATTGGATGGGACAGCTTTGGCAGTATAAGGCTTTGCCAAATGGGCTTACGTCAGCGCCCAGGTTATTTACAAAAATTCTTAAACCAGCCTTGGCATTATTGCGACAACAAAATCATAGAGTAATGGCATATTTGGATGATATTCTTATAGTGGGGAAAACTTATGAATTGGCATGTCAGGCAGTGGTGGCCACTAAGCAATTGTTTGAACACCTGGGGTTCATTATCCATCCAATTAAGTCTAAATTAACACCATCAACTAATATGGATTACCTGGGGTTCACCATTAACTCAATTGATATGTTAGTGACTTTACCACTAGGGAAAGCCACAGAAATACAAAAGGATTGCACAGAGCTTATTAATACCGTTAAACCATCCATTAGACGGGTAGCCAGAATGATTGGAAAAATTGTGGCTACATTTCCTGCCATACAATTTGGACCATTACATTACCAAAATTTACAGAGAGACAAAATAAGAGCACTCAAAATTAACAGAGGCCATTTTGATAGGCCAATGGAGCTAACAATTGAAGCTATAAAATAATTACAATGGTGGGAACACAATGTGAAGTATGGCTCCAACCCAATAGTTATTGACAACCCGTCTGTGGTATTACAAACAGATGCCAGTGCAATTGGTTGGGGTGCAACGGATACCATCTCGAGCTGTGGAGGGAGATGGAATATTCAAGAAGCTAACCTACTAAATACTAAGGGTATAAATTATTTAGAAATGTTAAGTGCATTTCATGGGCTTAAGTCTTTTTGCTCAGGTATGAATCAGCAGCATGTTAGATTGCAGATAGACAATACCACGGTGGTGGCATATATAAATCATATGGGTGGAAATATATCAATATCTTGTGATAAATTGGCAAATTTAATTTGGCAATGGTGTATACAAAGGAATATTTGGTTATCGGCTACGTATCTACCAGGGATACTAAATTCAGTGGCGGACGCCAGGTCACGAAAATTTAATGAAAATACAGAATGGATGTTGAATAGAAAGGTCTTTGGGGAAATTACAGAAAAGTATGGAAGACCGGATATTGATCTTTTTGCATCCAGGTTAAATCACCAGTTACCAAGGTATGTATCATGGGAACCAGATCCTGGGGCAGAAGCTACAGATGCATTTTCACTGCACTGGGGGAAATGGTTCATATATGCATTTCCTCCTTTCTGCCTCATCAATCGGGTACTAAGAAAAATTCAACAGGATTCGGCATCTGGGATTCTCATAGTACCTGATTGGCCTACACAACCATGGTTCTCGGTGATACAGGATATGGTTTTAGAACCATGTATGCACTTTAAACATAGTCCGAAGTTGCTGGTGCATCCGGTAACTCACGATAGCCATCCATGTTATAAAAATATTGCTTTGTTGGCTTGTAGACTTTGAAGGAACCTCTACGAGACATGGGGCTATCCAGTAGAACTGTGGATATGATCACAGCAGCGCAAAGAACGTCAACACAAAAGCAATATTTAAGTCACATTAGGAAATGGATTAATTACTGCCACTATAATCATCTGGACCACAGAGATAAGAATGTGCCGGCAGTGCTAGAGTTCCTCACTAGTCTGCACTACCAAGGATTTAGTTATAGCACAGTTAATAGTGCCAGAAGTGCTTTATCAACCTTTTTGTGGCAAGGAACAGATAGTGTTCCAGTGGGATCTCATCCGCTGGTAATTAAACTGTTAAAAGGAATTTTCAACACCAGACCGCCAAAACCAAGATATACCCAGATTTGGGATGCTAGTGTGGTCCTCAACATGCTAAGAACTTGGTCGCCGGCCACAGCATTGACTCTGGACATGTTAACTAGAAAAGTGGTTATGCTGATGGCATTGGTCACAGCACAGAGGGTCCAGTCACTGCAAAAGTTGAGACTGGATAGCTTCTCTATGGCGGCAGGACGTTTGGTCTTTGTAATACAGGATTTAATTAAACAAAATAGACCAGGATCATCAGGACAGGTCATTGAATTTCTGGCTTACCCGGAGGACGAACGTCTCTGTATTATGAAACATATTTTGTTGTATATGGAATTGACTAAGGCCATTAGAGGCAAAGAAATGGGGCTGTTAATCAGCTATAGGAAACCATACCACAGGGTGTCTACCCAGACTATTTCTCGGTGGATTAAATATGGGTTAAGGAAGGCAGGAGTGGACACTAATATATTTAAATCTCACTCCACCAGGGCGGCAGCTACATCCGCAGCGAAACGCCTTGAGGTCTCCATGGACCAAATCCTCAGGACTGCAGGATGGTCGTCGGAGAGGACATTTCAAAAATTCTATAATAAACCACTTAGTGGTATAGAAACCTTTTCGGGGAAACTTTTAAGTTCCGTATTATAATTTATCCCTGATGAACAAGGGTTTATGATTTGAATTAATAAATATTATTTATTGTTACGTTAAACAATTGGTATCAATGTTTTTCTTGGTTTTGAAAAATCATTAACAATTTCTCCCAAACTACCAAGGCAGTTGTGAAGCATGGACTCGGTTTTCCAGGGCATGAGGTCACAGAGCTTTGAAATCTTCATGGAGTCCCTCACGTGACTCCGAAGTAAAATAGTAAGATTAAACGAGAACTTACCAGTTTGAAGTTTGATCTGTATTTTATGAGGAGGAACGTTGAGGGAATACATGCCCTCCGCTCCCACCCTCGTAGGGTCAAATCTTAAGCTGGTATCTCTTTAATAATCTTGCTATTTTAGGTCAATATTGGATATCTGTGACCTCACACCGCTGCTTTGAAGGATGACACGCTGGCGCTGTGGGCGGGCTTCTTCATGTATTCCCTCAACGTTCCTCCTCATAAAATACAGATCAAACTTCAAACTGGTAAGTTCTCGTTTAATCTTACTATTATCTGTTATTTGCACTTTATCAGTTTATTTATTCATGTGTGTATATATTTTATACAATGGTATATGGACACACTGATCTGTTCTGTAGTCATGCCCACTATGTTCTGTTGTGCTGTAGCAAAGCAAGAATTTCATTGTCCTAGCAGGGACACATGACAATAAACTCTCTTGAATCTTGAATCTTGAATGTGCAGGCTTGGTGCCGTTTTTGCAACATGTTACAATGTTTTAATTTTAATTCTGACATTAACATGTTTAGTTAGTAATAACTACATTTCTAGTTAGTAATGACTACAGACCGATTAACAGTGGAGCGGAGCCTGAAGAAAGGTCTCGACCCGAAAAATCACCCATTCCTTCTCTCCAGAGATGTTGCCTGTCCTGCTGAGTTACTCCAGCACTTTGCAACTACTTTCAATTTACTGCGGAGTTTATTTTCCACAAGAGAATGGAAGTTGGTTGAATATAGCAGCATTTTTTTTTTTAATTTATCGTTATTTTTAATGTCAGAATTTTAATTTTGATTTTGATTTGATTTAATTTATTGTCATTGTCTTCAATTAAGAGACAACAATATTATTTTTCCCTTAGTCATACAAATAATAAAAAAAACACAAAAACACAGAACACAGTAGTCCACAACACAAACATCCTCACAGCAGCACCAAAGTTCCCCACTGTGAGGGAAGGAACCAAAGTCCAGTCAAGCTCCTCACTGATGTTCCCCAATGGTCACCCGTGGTCGGGGCCTCCCGAGCACCCCATAGTCATCGCTACGGGCGGTCGATGTACAGGCCCTCTCGCCGAGAATGACGGAACCCCGACATCAAACGGGACAACATCCTCAGCGGCCTAGATCTCTGAATCGGCCACCTTCCACCGGTGTCCGCGGCACCCGATGTCCACAGGCTGCGCTGGACGGAGATTCGCGCTGGCGACCCCCGGCAAAGGCGATGTTGAGGTCAGTGCTGCCGCATTGGGAGCTCCTGGATGTTGGAGCAGCGGCCCAACACTCCGGGGCTCCAAGTGGTGATCCCAGGTAGGGCCTCGCCCGCTATGCGATGTTTCCAGTGCCTCGCCACCGCTGCTGAAGCTCTGGTCCAGTCCGGCAGGATAGGCCACGCCAATCCAGTTAGTAGGCCGCGAGGAGGGGGGCGAGGACGTGACTCGAATGATAGCCGCATCCTCACCAGGAAGTGCCTGAAGGACGGCTCCCCCCTTACCGTACCCTCTTCCCCCCACATAAAACACTGAAAAAAGCTAAAAAACATACTTTAAACATAACAAACAAACAAAAAGACTGTGGGCGGAGGCAGCTAGTAACAATGCCACCGGATGTCCAATTGCCTGTTCCATCTTGGTTCATCAACATATTGTTCCAGAAAATTAACACGATTATTGCATGAATACATTCTCATGTGAAGGGAGAAATTTTGAACAATTATTTAATTACTCTTGTATCAAGCTTCTCTTAATTGCTCACGTACTCTGAGCTAAAGTAATGATAACTGTTTATCGATCTATAAACTACTCCCATTGTTGTCTATTATGTTTTTATCCTATAGCTCCACACAAACAGATTCCATGTCCTGATTTCCTGTGCTTAATTCCTACCCCTCAACTGCCTTAAACTCAAGTCTAATGAACACATCTCCTTCTTCATTTTGCTTACATGGTCAAAACATCAATTAACCATCATTACTTAGTCCTTAGCTATAGTATCTTGCAATTATATCTCCGTAACAGCTATTAGATCAAACCCATTTATCTCTATTTGTGCCATTAACTCATTTGCCCATGCTTGGATGATTCACCCATTCAGATTTGATCCTCTAGTTTAACGCTTTTGTAGTTTTTACTTGCCTTGCCTTAATTACTAATATTTTATTACTATAATTAAACTTTCTCTCTTTTTCTGACAGCCTATTCAATGTTATTTAAATTGCTACTCTGTGCAACATTCTTGTTGTTTTTATTGTCAGGCTTAAAATGTAGCTCTCACCCAAATCTCATCCTCTACCACTTTGGTTCTTTGATCCACCATGAATGGATCTGTCAACTTCATCCCCAACTGAACGTCTCATGGTTCTTCAATGTTGGTAAAAGAGTCCCATGAATTGAAACCTCTGCCTTCCTTAGTACATTCTCCCACACCCATAGAAATGACATCTCACAACATCAATTGCATCAAATAACATCTCACAAAATTGCAGTTCTCTGCTGCCTTGATGCTTCCCATGTGCAGAAAATTAAATTAATCCTAATCCCTCCTAGCAGGAAGAAACACCAAGTGTGGGTGCTGGAGTTTGCATTGAGTTCAAGACTCCTCTTGATACCAGGTACCATACAGGCTACATCAATGTTACCTTCATCATAGAGATACAGCATAGAGATACAGCATGGGCCATATAACCCACCAAGCCTATTCTTCTTTATTCTTCCCACCACTCACCTACAGACAAGGAGCAAATTAACCTACTAAATTGTACATTTTGTGATGTAGGTGGAAATCACAGCATTTGGAGGCAACTGGTGCAGTCACAGGGAGACGATGCAAACTCCACACAGACAGCAGCTGAAGGCATGATTTAACCCAGGTTGCTGGAGCTAGGAGGCAGCAGCCATGCCACTCTGCCACTGTAATGTGAATTCAGTTATTTTCACTGACTGAAAAGGATCGTTGTCCCATGGCATCCACTGGCCATGAATGGGTGACTTCATGGGCATGAATGCCTGGTTGTCTGGCAGCAGTCAGGATTCCTTCCGTCTGGGGCAGTCTCCTATGTCATTTAATTTGATGCATCACAGGTCCATGACTAACCACAAGGGTTTTCCACTCATGATGTCATATAGCTCCAGACAGGAGCTGAGACGAATGCAATTGGGTGGTGTTTCCATGCTGTGCTCCACAGGTAGACTGAGTTTGTCACCCATTCCATACCGAATGGATGGACCCAGTTCTGCACAAAGCTCTTAAGTAATGTAGAACTCAACATATCCCTTCACACTTCAGACTGCCACAGCAATCCCAGGATTTATGGCAGGTTTACTGTCCTCCAAACATCTCGAGTGTACACCCACCAGCCTTCTTGCATAACTTTGCCCACTGACTTCTTCATCTGACTCCTTAAGATTAAACCGCAAGACCCAAGGAACTGCAGATTTTGGAATCTTGAGCAGTACACAAAGTACTGGAGTAACTCAGTGGGCCAGGCAGCATCTCTGGTAAACATGGGCCACCGATGTTTCGGTTCAGGACCCTTATTCAGACGGATTGTAGTAGTGGGAGAAAGTTGGAAAAGAGGTGGAGGTGGGACAATACCTGGCAAGTGATAGATGCATACAGGTGAGGGGAGTTTGATTGGCTGATCGGTGGTCAAAGGCTAGAGATGAAAAGGAGACAAAACAGTCAGGTATGGAGAAAGGAGTGAAATGTAAAGCAAAAGCAAAATAAATATGTAGAAGGGAATGGATGGAGGAGAAAGGGGGGATGGGTAGAATAGGGTGAAAATTGGGTGCACATCAGGGTGGGGGAGCCACAGAACAAAGAGGGGAAAAAAGGGGATGTTACTGAAATTTGAAGAATCAGTCTGAAGAAGGGTTTTGGCCCGAAACGTCGCCTATTTCCTTCGCTCCATAGATGCTGCTGCACCCCCTGAGTTTCTCCAGCAATTTTGTGTACCTTCGATCTTCCAGCATCTGCAGTTCCTTCTTGAACTCCATATTCATACCTGCGAAGGAAATAGGTGACGTTTCGGGCCGAAACCCTTCTTCAGTCTGATTCTCCAAATTTCAGTAACATCCCCTTTTTTCCCCTCTTTGTTCTGTGGCTTTTTTGTGTACCTTAAGTTCCTACAGTAGTTCATTTCTTGCTCAATTCCTGTTGAACCTTATCTAATTTTTTACTGTACCCCCAATGTGATCTGCCTTTGGAATGACACAATGTTGTTTAACATGTGAATCATTAAAATTTACCAAGGCAGCATTTGCTCGAGTCATCTAGTGTGCAGCAGTCTTTTACGATTAAGGACATATTTTGTCAAAAAATGTGGAGATGCAGAGGCAAAGTAAAACTGGACAGGAGAGAAATAATTCCCAGGTTAAAATTCACATTGGTCTTTTTATTTTTACAAATTCCACATAATGACAAAACTGTTCAATTTATTTTCAGATTTTTTTAAAGAATATCCAGGCATCTTGGTAGTACCCAGATGAATCTCAATAAAATTGTACATATAAAAGATTTTTGTCTTTGAATATTAAATTGTAAACTACTTTTTGGGCGCCAGAAATGGTGCCTCTTGTGTTCTGCCTCAGAATAATCTACTATTCTTACACTCTTGTACTCAAATATGATCAATGGTTCAATGGTTTCTTTATTGCTGTGGTCATGCATAATAAGATTTTACTGAATTGAATGCAAAAGCCGAATTTCACTAGGTACATGCGACGATAACATCCCGTTCAACAAATCTCAGAAACGCACAATTGCAGAGAAAGTGCTATTATTACAGAATTATTACATCAGCAAATAAAGTTTACCAAGCTATATTTCTGCTAAGAAATGTCCGATCGCAATAAAAATGGGCAAAATATAAATAAGTTTAATCGATTTAAAGTATTCAATTAAATGGCAATGAATCAAACTGAAATTACAATAAATGAGCGATAGAATTGACCAGGAATTTGCAGTTAGCAGTGAGCCATGGTGCTTTCTGTAACCAGGGAGGGAAAGTTGATTTACCCGACTCAGTTCTCTCAGCAGAAACCTGCTGAAGGCACGCACTTCTGTCTGATGCAGTGGGTCCATGCATGGTGGCAGAACCTTCTGATTTTCAGAAACATTTAAAAACTAATTAAAACAAATGAGAAAAAAAATAAAAACAATGAATAAAAGCACAAAATACCTCAAAGATGTAAATGAATAATTGAACAAAATGTAAAACTATCAATACTTAACCCTCATGGCTGTTCATGGCTGTTCCTCCCCTTTGATATCCACAAGAGAGGAATCATTGTGCTAGATCTATCCTGGTCATTGAGTCATACAGCATAGAAACAGGCCCTACTCATCCATGCTGACCATGATCCCCATCTAAGTGAGTCCCATTTGCTTGCATTTGGCCCATATCCCTTTAAACCTTTCCTAGCAAAGAGTAGGAGTAAACGGATCCTTTTCACAATGGCAGGCAATGACTAGTGGGGTACCGCAAGGCTCAGTGCAGGGAACCCAGCTATTTACAATATATATTAATGATCTGGATGAGGGAATTGAAGGCAATATCTCCAAGTTTGCGGATGACACTAAGCTGGGGGGCAGTGTTAGCTGTGAGGAGGATGCTAGGAGACTGCAAGGTGACTTGGATAGGCTGGGTGAGTGGGCAAATGTTTGGCAGATGCAGTATAATGTGGATAAATGTGAGGTTATCCATTTTGGTGGCAAAAAACGGGAAAGCAGACTATTATCTAAATGGTGGCCGATTGGGAAAGGGGGAGATGCAGCGAGACCTGGGTGTCATGGTACACCAGTCATTGAAGGTAGGCATGCAGGTGCAGCAGGCAGTAAAGAAAGCGAATGGTATGTTAGCTTTCATTGCAAAAGGATTTGAGTATAGGAGCAGGGAGGTTCTACTGCAGTTGTACAGGGTCTTGGTGAGACCACACCTGGAGTATTGCGTACAGTTTTGGTCTCCAAATCTGAGGAAGGACATTATTGCCATAGAGGGAGTGCAGAGACGGTTCACCAGACTGATTCCTGGGATGTCAGGACTGTCTTATGAAGAAAGACTGGATAGACTTGGTTTATATTCTCTAGAATTTAGGAGATTGAGAGGGGATCTTATGGAAACTTACAAAATTCTTAAGGGGTTGGACAGGCTAGATGCAGGAAGATTGTTCCCAATGTTGGGGAAGTCCAGGACAAGGGGTCACAGCTTAAGGATAAGGGGGAAATGCTTTAAAACCGAGATGAGAAGAACTTTTTTCACACAGAGAGTGGTGAATCTCTGGAACTCTCTGCCACAGAGGGTAGTTGAGGCCAGTTCATTGGCTATATTTAAGAGGGAGTTAGATGTGGCCCTTGTGGTTAAGGGGATCAGGGGGTATGGAGAGAAGGCAGGTACGGGATACTGAGTTGGATGATCAGCCATGATCATATTGAATGGCGGTGCAGGCTCGAAGGGCCGAATAGCCTACTCCTGCACCTAATTTCTACGTTTCTATGTTTCTATGTTTCTATCCATTTATCTGTCCAGGTTTCTTTGTTCGAGGAGTAGACATAGGTTTAGGTTTATTATTGTCACAAGTTCTATTGAAAAACTTTGTGTTGCATGCTTTCCAAACAGATCAGATATACCATACATAAATACAATCGTCAAAATCAAGTACAACAGTTAATGCAAAGGGGAAAATACAAAGTGCAGAATAGTTCTATTCTGTGTATTCACCCTATCTATTTCCCTCACAATTTTATATACATCTATAAGATCACCCCTTCAGCCTCCTGACCTCCAAGGAATATAGTTATAGACTGTCTAATCTCTCCCTATAGCTCTGGCCTTTGTGTCCTGGCAACATTCTTGTAAATCTCTGCACTCCTTCAAGCTTAATGAATCTTTCCTATAAAGGGTGACCAAAATTAAACACAATACTGCAAGTGCAGCCTCACCAATATCTGTATGACTAACATAAGATCCCAACTTCTGCACTCAATTCCCTGAGGAATGAAGGCCAGCATGCAAAAGCCTTCTTCACCACTCTATCTACCTATGACCTCACTTTTGTAAGATATTACGGCTTCAGCATGTAGATAGAAACAAGCACAGGTTTTCAGTACAAGCTGTTGTCAGTGTGGGTCTTCTTTAATTTGCAAAAGTACACTGCACATACTCACACATATACACGAGACTGATAAGATATTGAATATATCAAATGAAACAAATCATACCATTCTAGTATTCAGTACTTAAAGTTACAGTTACCATTATATACACTACACTGTTCTCCCCTTAGAAAATGAAATAACTTGTAAATTAGACAAATAAGAATAATTTTATAAATGTAATCTGATGACTGGTTTACACACTCTTTCTGATCTCCTGAATGGTTTAGGTGGAGTGTCAGGTTGTGGTTCCAAAGGAGAGTCAAGTTCAGGATCATTTACCTTTGTCTCTACTTTCTTTGGAGATTCTGATTTTACATCTGAACTTGGAATAATACCAAAGTCTGACAGATCTTTCAATAGCATTTGTCTATGCTTTGCTCTTGTTCATCCCTTGCTGGAATCATATGGTTTATGTGCACACTTCTAACACGTCCTCCAATTTCTACCAAGTACCTCCTGGTACCACACACACTTCAACTACTGTTCCCACCTCCATTTGATTGTAAAGGGGGGCTGAGAACACAAACCTGATCATGTGCATTGATCCTATCTTCTTTTTGACTTCCACCTTAATGACGTTTCTGATCAGATAGTTTGCATTCAACCTCTGGAGACTTCATCCCCACAATACCTGTGTGTTCACTATGGAGTTATTTAAGTAATCTTTGTCTTACACAATTGGATTATTCTCTTACTATTACTCTCTGACCCCATTTAATACACCCTTGCTCATATGGCAATCATGTCGTCTATTGTGATAAAAGTTTAGTTCATTAGTACATGGTTTTATTTCTGACCATCCACACAAAGTCTGTTTTTATACTTGTTTTAGCACTGTGTCCTTTTGAGTTTCAGCAGCAATTTCAGCTGTTGCGATTGGAAAGTCATTGTCCACTGCTTCTGTGACGTAGATAGCACCTTCAGTGCCCACATCTGATTCTTCATGAGGCAAACGCAACAATGCATGAGCGATAATATTTTCTTTTGAGCTGCGGTACTCAATGCTGTAATCATAATGTGATCCAGTTTCAGTAAGCTGAGCCAATTTTTGCCCATCAACGTTGGCCTATTGACTTAACCCGTGACAACTAATGGCAACTTCAAAGTTTTGCCTGTATGTTGTACACCACAAACTGTCTCTCCACATGTCTCCAATACTTCTCCAGAGTACGTTTTCAGCTGAACGTTTGTTGTCTGCATTAGGCATCTTGCTAAACTTGGATTCATAAGTGTCTTTGCTTACAATTGTGCAATCAGCAGCGGCATCAACACACATAGTAATGTATTGATTGTTCACTTTGACCTTTGTCTGAAAGTCTTTCTTTCCAGACACACCATTCATAGCATAGATGCCGTACAGTCCAAGTTCATTACTCTCTGAGTGTTCTTTGAGGTTGTGAATCCCATGCATTTGGTTTCCGAGCCTTTTGTTTTACTTTGTCCTGTGATGGTGCTCTGCATGCTGCTGCAATATGGTCTTTCTTTTGACAGTTGTAGCACTTAGTGTCCTTGAACTATACACTTTGACATGCTATCTCCATGGCCAAAGCAGCTTTGCATGCCAAATCAAAGGTGAGGGCTGGTGTGTTCAGCAGTTTTGATTGGATTCGATCATCCAGCATTCCACATACAAATCTATCACGCAAAGCTCGATCCAGAAATGTTGCAAAATTGCAGTGTAGCAACAACTTCTTCAATGAGATAATGTACTCACCCATGGTCTCACCAGACTTCTGGTTTCTGGTTTCTTGTGTGAGATTTGTACCTTTTTGCAATGTCTATGGGCTTAGGGTTGAAGTGAGCATCAAGTTTTGAAAGAACGGTCTCAAATTAAACATACCTTGCCTTCTCTGGGGCTAGGATGTTGGTGAGAGTTTCATACACGTCAGGACCCATTTCAGTTAATAGAATGGCTTTCTTTCATCCCTGGATGACCTTGTTGTGTGCTCTTACCTGCACTTGATCATCATCTTCTGTTTCTTCAGCTTCACTAATGTAATTTGCAATAAAAAAACATTTCCATTTGCTCACAGTATGAGGTAAAGTTTTCACGTTTTTTGTCAAAAGTCCCTAGTCGATTATGCATCGCAACGCCGCTATCTTGCCACGTAGACACAACACAAAGACACAACACAAAACTCTAGACGATTTGTACAGCTGCTGTTTTAAACTACAGTTCCATGCAAAGAAGGATCTGCGGCCTATCGTGTCCATTTCGCAAACAACTGCGACACAGCTTTGTATTTGATGTTTAAAATGTTAAACAATACTGCATATTGCAAAACAGTCTTGCACTGTATTTAAAGGTTGTGTTCACAAACTCTATCCAATCCTCGTCACCTTTGTAAGATATTACGGCTTCAGCATATAGATATAAACCAGCACAGGATTTCAGTACACACTGTTGTCAGTGTGGATCTTCTTTATTTTACAAAAGTACACTACGCATATAACCATATAACCATATAACCATATAACAATTACAGCACGGAAAACAGGCCATCTCGGCCCTTCTAGTCCGTGCCAAACACGTATTCTCCCCTAGTCCCATCTACCTGCACTCAGACCATAACCCTCCATTCCTTTCCCGTCGATATAACTATCCAATTTATTTTTAAATGATAAAATCGAACCTGCCTCCACCACCTTCACTGGAAGCTCATTCCACACAGCTACCACTCTCTGAGTAAAGAAGTTCCCCCTCATGTTACCCATAAACTTCTGTCCCTCAATTCTCAAGTCATGGCAAACAAGAGGACATGACTTCAATTGTCCCCCAACCGTACTCAAACATGAGTACTTATTTTCAAGGTGTACAGCCATCGGGGTACTCACCAGTCCCTGCCACTGCCCATTGCCCTTCCTAACTGTGACCCAGTTGTCTGCCTCCCATGGTCTTGGAGTGACCACCTCTCTGTAACTCCTTTCTATGACCTCCTCGCTCTCCCTGACCAGACAGAGGTCATCGAGTTGCTGCTCCAGGTTCCTAACACGGCCCCTTAGGAGCCCCATCTCGACGCACCTGGCACAGATGTGGACGTCTGGAGGGTACTCAGACTCCATGACCTCCCACATCGGACATCCAGAACAGTAAACTGCCCTGGCCCTCATTCTCCCCCTTATCCGAATACAATACAAAGCCTTACCCGGGATACAAGCCAATCAACTGCTTTCTCTAGTCCGTTCGACCAATCAGCGGCTTCCTCAAGCCCACTTAATTTGAAGTGTGATCTGCGAATGGAACGTTGCAGATTTTGGCTCCTTCTCCCTCACCAACGGCTCCAGGGCCTTTGTTGAAACAAGCCCCGCGCTGGGTTTTTGAACACCCGCACGAAGGTCGCTCCTCCCTCACCAACGGCTCCTGGGCCTCTGTTGAAACACATACTCACACATATTCACAAGACTGGTAAGATGTATTACATGACTCACATATATCACATGACACAAATCATACCATTTTAGTACTCAGTACTTAAAGTTACAGTTGCCATTATATACACTACATCTTCCAAGTAACTATGTACTTTGTACTAAATCCCTCTACTACACAGGATAATTAAATGGAATCGCCAGCATAAGTGGAAGGGAATCTTTGCGCCTTTGTGCTGCCACTATGGACTCCAGGATCGATCGATGTACTACTAGCCAAATGCCAGTGAAAACCCATTAGTTAGTTTGAGGGGTTTTATATTCACCTGCTTACATGTACATATAGAGTTGCTTACACTTTACCTCAAAAGTCCATAAGTAGCAATTTAATTATCAATTGAAAATGAACATAGCAGGTTGAGTAAAATGAACCTGGATTAGCCATAAAACCAGGAAAATAATTGCATCATCAATTTGCAGCAGAGATGAAGAAGATTGGCAATTTTATGCCGGTAAAACGGGGGGAATGGATGAAAAGTTGATCTGTTACAATGGAGAAAATGTACACTATCTTTTTGTTGGCCTGGTATTAAAGAAATGGGTTTCGCTAAAGCTCAGATATGTTGAATCCATGTGCGAGTCGGAGAAATTCAAACAAGATATACAGTAGCAGTCCAACCAGCAAATATGTATTCTGAACAAGGGTCTCGACCGGAAACGTCACCAATTCCTTTTCTCCAGAAATGCTGTCTAACCTGCTGAGTTACTCCAGTTTTTCTGTCTATTTTCATCTTAAATATATGTCCAGATTCTGCTTATTCTGTACAGTATTCAGTTAGTGAGATGGGCAGGCTTTTAGGCAGGGATGTGAAAATTTAATGAACAGGTTAAAGGAATGTGTCTGAATAGTTAATCATTCCCAACAGTTTTTTACTTAGAGTAATAGAGCAAGGAAACAAGCCCTTCAGCCCAACTTGTGAATACTGACCAAGATGCCCCTGCTGCACTAGTCCTATCTGCACACTTTTGGCCCATATCCCTCTAAACATTTCCTATGCACGTATGTCCAAATGTATTTTAAATGTTTGTACCTCCACAACTACTCCCTCTGGCAACTCATTTTATATATCCACAACCCTCTGTGTGAAATAGTTACCCCTCGGGTTCCTATTAAATATTTCCCATCTCATCTTAAGCCTATGCCCTCTGGTTTTTATTCCGCTACTCTGAGTAAAAGACTCTGTGCACCTATCCTGTCTATTCCCCTCATGGTCTTATACACCTCTATAAGATCACCCCTCAGCCTCCTGAACTCCAAGGAATAAGGTTTTAGCCTTCCCCACCTCTCACTATAGCTCAGTCCCGCGAGTCCAGGCAGCATTCTCATAATTCTTCTCTGCATTCTTTTCAGCTGAACAACATCCTTCCTATAGTAGGGTGACCAAAATACTACAAATGGAAATCAACTACATTTTGAGCAACTTTATCATAATATCTATCTCTCTCCCCCTCTCTCTCCCCCTCTCTCTTTCCCTCTCTCCCTCTCTCTTCCCTCTTCCCCCCCCCCCCCCCCCCCCCCCAAGCAGTCATAGAGCACATTTAAAACGTTACAAATACCCATTGTTCCCATATCATGTGGCTAGGGCTTGAAATGTTGATGTTTCATCATATTTTTGTTTGAGGTTGTGGTTGAGGTTGTGGCTGTAATTTCAGTTATTGTTAGCATGCAGCAAATAAACAAGTTTTTTGGTTACATTAAAAAACTTTAGGGAAATGCAACAACTTTCAGTTTCTGCAATAGATTTTAACTTAATTAGCAACGACAGCAATCATACCTACACAGTCAAAATCATTCAATGCTGGTCTGATTTTTACCATTCCATTTCTGTCCAAAGTTCCTCCTGTCACATCTCTGATTAATGTCTTCTCTTATGTATCCACTGACAAATGTGATAGGTGAACAGTTGATGCACAAGATCATCCTTGTGATGGCCACAATATTTAAACATTATGCATGCTGACATTTCAAAATTTATTAGCAAAGAAAATTGTATCTGTGTAAAAAATGGCAAATGTTCTCAGTGCATCTGTTTTTTCCCCCCACTTATTATCAGTGATACCAAGGAAAAATAATTTAAGCACTTCACTTAAGCCTTTAGGTAGCACGAATGACTAGTTTCATTTTGGCAGCATTTTCCCATTTGGCCTGTTGCCAAGTTAAGAAGACCGATATTGGAATTAAATAGCTTTTTCTTAAACTCAAAATAGCACAAGGCAAATCTCAAACAGTTAACCTGTTTGCAAGTGTACTCACAAGAACAAAAATGGCAGAATGTTTGTACATAAGAAAACCCCACAATAACAAAGAGTTAAATTACCAAATAATCAGCTTGAGTGACATCGGTTGAAGAATTAATAGTGACCAGGCATTGGGAGGAATGTTTATTCTTCAAATAGAGCCGCAGGATCTGTTTCTCCTGCATCAGAGAGAATAGTGTTACCGTTCATCTGACAGGCAATACCACCAACAATTCAAGCTACCAACTCAGCGACACGACAGGCTATATTTTGGAATTTATTCCCTCTGCTGAAGAATCTGACTCTAGTCACTCAGATGTCCATTGAACCAAGGGTCACATCCAATGGTATCATCTCAAGTAATGAGATTAATAAATGAACTGCATGAAGATCAGTGAGCCAGATTGCGTTGGATTCAATGCATGTCCCCTCCGTCCACACTTACCCAAAGCAGAGGATCAAAAGCTGACTCTCCAGCCCTGTGAGTCAAGGGGCAAGGCAGAGCAAAGCCTCAGTGATGGGTGGGCTTAATGCTGAGGCTTGTCTTCCAGAATACACAGGCAACCCTCAGGCAAAAGGCAAAGCAGGGATGGTGTGGGGAATGTGGGGCGATCGGGGGGTGGGGGTGCAAAGCCATGTCTTCAGTAAGAGTCCTTGGTTAAACTTCCTGACAAATTTTAAATGTCTGCCAATACTAAAAGGAGTTTTTTTTAAGTATTTATGCCTATAATTAATTAAAAAAATAAGAAAATAATAAATAATAAATATTATTAATGCTACATTGAAACAAAGATATCTTACGGGTAGCACATCTTGCCCAACCAATAATGGGCCATTATGGACTCCACCCTTCTGGAGGTCATGTGTATGAAGAAGGGTCTTGACCCGAAACATTACCCATTCCTTCTATCCAGAGAAGCTGCCTGTCCCGTTGAGTTATTCCGGCGTTTCATGCCTATTTTCCTGAGGTCATCTGTTGCTGGCCCTGTTTTATTCTGGCTTTCTCAGTCAGCATACTGACCGGTTGCATCGTGGCTTGGTTCAGCAACTTGAGTGCCCTGGAGAGGAAAAGACTACAAAAAGTAGTAAACACTGCCCAGTCCATCATCGGCTCTGACCTCCCTTCCATTGACGGGATCTATCGCAGTAGCTGCCTCAAAAAGGCTGGCAGCATCATCAAGGACCGATAATCATACTGGCCACACACTCATCTCCCCGCTACCTTCAGGTAGAAGGTACAGGAGACTGAAGACTGCAACGCCCAGGTTCAGGAATAGCAACTTCCCCACAGCCATCAGGTTATTAAACTTGGCTCGGACAAAACTCTGAACATTAATAACCGGTTATCTGTTATTTGCACTTTATCAGTTTATTTATTCATGTGTGTATATATTTATACAATGGTATATGGACACACTGATCTGTTCTGTAGTCATGCCTGCTATGTTCTGTTGTGCTGAAGCAAAGCAAGAATTTCATTGTCCTATCAGGGACACATGATAATAAACTCTCTTGAATCTTGAATCAGTCTGAAGAAAGGTTAAGACCCGAAATGTCACTGATTCCTTTTCTCCAAAGATGCTGCCTGACTCGCTGAGTTACTCCAGCATTTTGTGTCTATCTTCTGTCTAGACTTATGGTGGATCTAAGTAACTCCTGTGTCCTGGAAATACCAACCTACGAGTTGCCAGCAACTTGGACACAGCCATCATGATTCAATCCATTAGGTGACAATACCATGGCCAAGTTACAATACAATATTGTGAATGCCTGTATTAATTGTAAAATAGTCAGCAAATCCTGTTGCAGCGTTAGAGGATTTTGGTTAGGCCATATTTAGACTACTGTATGCAATCTTGGTCGTCCTATTGACGGAAGCTTCTCCGTGAATTGTCACCTTGTTGTGGTGGAGAATCTTGTGTGGTCCTGAGATCCTGAGAGCGATGCCGTCTGGAGCTATGCTCCTGGTATGGCCACCCATGGCGGTAAGGTCGAGGGGGAGTTCTCTGACAATGAGCAAACCAACCAAGACCTCAATGGTGGAACAGGCGGAGGATGATGTCACACTTTAGTGGAGCCTCACAACCGCTGGGAAAGCGGATGATGGCTGCAGCAGAAAAAGGTCTCCGATCGTCTTGGGACTCCATGCCACGGAATCTTGACCCAGATCTGTCAAGAACCATGTGGTGGCTGTCTGTGCACCAGTCTCCCCACGTTAAACAAAGTCACGCACAGGTGTCATCCATATAGGGAATCCACCTAACACCCTGGATTAAGTCCTATCGTGATCAGCGTGGCGACGGGGGCAGGATTGTGAGATCTGGAAGCTCCTAATCATGAGCTGGCACATCAGGCGGTGGATGCTAGATTCAGTCGTTGGACTCTTGGAACGAGGCAGAAGAGCCCTTCGGCAACTGCACCAGGGTGTGTGGATCGCAGATCGGCCTCTACAGACCCACAAGTAGATGACCTTATGGAGAGGACAGTCATACTTGTTCCGAGTGCCTCCGATGCTGATGATGATTGTAGGAAGATGTGGTGGCTTGAAGAGGTTCTTGAAGAGGTCGATCAGAATGCTGCCTGGATTAATGGTGTTAGTTATAAGGAGAGATTGGGTAAACATGGATTTTTTTCTGGAACATCAGAGGTTGTGGAGAGAACTGATAGAAGTATATAACATTTAAAGAGGCACAGATAGGGAAAATGGTCAGAACCTTTTTCCTTGCGTGGAAATGAAAATTGGAGGGGATAGCTTTAAAATGGTAGATAGTCATAGAAACATAGAAACATGTCAGAACCTTTTTCCCTGGGCAAAGCATGATAAGTAAATTAAGAGATGATACTAAAGTGAGTGGTATCAGAAATAGCGGTTATCAAATATTACACCAGAGTTTTTATCAGCTGGGCAAGTGGGTACCTGGACGTGGCATCGAAGGACAAGAAGCCGAAGCAAAGAAATGGAAGCCAACTAACTGAAGGAAACAAAGTCGAAACGGCAAATATCCAAACGCGTACGAAGCTGAAACACCAACTAACCAAAAGGCTGCGTCGCCTAAAAGCAAACGCACCGAAAGGTCAATCTGCCGAAACGTCCTCATCGAAACTCTGCATCACCTACAATCCATATAACCGAATGGCTGCTCTGCCAAAAAGTCAAATAACGGGCATGCCGTTGCCGTGGGGGGGGGGGGGGGGGCCTGGACTTGTCGGGGATTGGTTCAGACCCCCGTGTTCATCACCTCACGGGCCGACAGAGACGAGTGGGGGTCATTTTCCCACACAAGCCATAGGTGACTGGGCACTCTCAACCCGAGCACCAAGTTGTAAGCAGCCGAAGGAGTGCATCCCTCGGGATGCCCCCGTCACCCCCGCTATTCCCCTACCTCCACCGGTGACATCGGCCCCACTCTCCCCACCCCTCCACCCCTGGGCAGCATCACCATCACCGACCCCGCTATCCATCCCCCCACTTAATTAACCAGGTTCCCGAATGTAAGAACTATTTATACATGTAACGTTTTTGTTTTTAAATCAGTAACTCTTTTTGAGTTTTATTGCCGACCCCATCTTGTGGGAAGGGCTTGCGGCAGCTGGTTTCAAAGTGCCTTCATTGTTGGTAAGTGCTGATCTTTCACCTCAGCTCCACCCGGCGCTGCCGACACACAACCGGTCACAGTGCAGCCGCATGGAGTAGACGAGGCAGAGGTCAGCCATGGGAGAGTGGGGGCTGTCCAAAGGGATGTGCTCCTTTGGCCGCTTACAACTTGGTACTCGGGTACAGAGTGCCCAGTCACCTATGGCTTGTATGGGGAAATGACCCACAACCTCCCGTTTCCATCGGCCAGTGATGTGATGGATGCGGGGGTCTGGACCAATCGCTGACAAGTCACGTCCCCCCGGCGACGTCATGTCCGTTATTTGACTTTTCGGCAGAGCGGCCATTCGGTGAGTTTGCTTTTAGGCGTCCCACCCTTTCGGTTAGTTTGCTTTTAGGCATCCCACCCTTTCGGTTAGTTGGCGTTTCGGCTTCGTACGTTTTTGGTTATTTAGCGTTTTGGCTTCATTTCCGTTTGGTTATTTGGCTTCTACTTCTTTGCTTCAGTTTCTCATCCTTCGACGCCACGTCCGCACACAGGGCAAGTGGGCTGAGGAATGGTTAATGGAGTTTAGTGCAGATAAATGCGAGGCATTTCATTTTGGGAAGTCAAACCAATGCCGGACTCACACTGTGAATGGTATTGAATGGGAGTGTTGTAGAGCAGAGGGATCTAAATGTGCAAGCACTTAGTTCCCTGAAAGTGGCATCACATGTAAGATAGGGTAGTGAAGAAGGATTTTGGTAATTTGGCCTTCATCAGTTTCGGTTTCCTCTCACACTCCAAAGAAGTACAGGTTATTGGCTTGGTGAATGTAAAAATTGTCCCTAGTGGGTGTAGGATTGTGTTAATATGCGGGGATCGCTGGTCGGCGTGGACCCGAAGGGCCTGTTTTGGTGCTGTATCTCTAAACTAAACTTGTATAGATGGTGCACCTTGGTCTGCATAGGAGTTTGGCCAAAGGGACTGTTTCCATGCTTTATGGCATAGCTTTAACATGACAGTGGTAAAGTCTAAAGGAGATGCGCAGGGCATGTTTCTTACACAGCAGGAATGCATTGCCAGAGGTGGTGATGGAGCAGATGTGAGAGTGGCATTTTAGAGACTTTTTTTCTGGGCACATGGAAATGCAGGGAATGGAAGGATATGGGTCACCTCTCCAGCAGAGGAGATTATTTTAAATTATTATCATATTTGGCACAAACAAGGCCGAACATAGTGTTCCTATGCTGTACTGCTTTATGTTCTAAATACAGTGGCTTTTTTTATGTTGTTAAGCCAAATATGTAAATGCGTGCTGGGAATGGGCGTTGAAGCAACAAAAATCTGTTGGGTCTTATGCTTAATAAAGAGAATTGATAGAATTTTTTAACATAAAATCTGATCCTAAAAATCTGATCGTAAAAACGATGATGCTACTTTAACAAGCTACCCCAGGAAGTTCCTTGTGTGCAAACATCAGAGTAAAGATAACCCTTAGAAATAGGTAAGAGATTTTACTGCCCTCCCATCACAATGCCCAATGGTCTCAGAATACAGGACGTAATACAGGCCAAGCAACATCATTTAGCGATGTTATAATCTTACCTACAGCGGCGCTGCAGTTTTGTCACAGGCCGTGTACGCAACTTTGGTGCCTTTGAAGGGGGGTGCGTGATTAAAATGCTGTTTTGTATTACCTGTCGGAGGCGGACTTCCTCGGGCTGCTAGCTGATGATGAAAAATCGATCGGACATCCATTCGCGGTTTTTTTTTTTTTAAATTCGCTGGAAAATTTAATATTTGGATTAAAATAAAATGCGACTTCTAACACCCTCAACCTACAGCATGACGGATCGCAAGAACGGGACAAAACAAAGGGTAAGTTGTTTATTTTACATATAATCTTGCTTCTTGGGATGGCTAAAATCTAATCTTACGTTGCGAAAATGTTATTTGGGCCCCATACGAACCGGCAATGTTTTTCCTGCCGATATGGAGTTCAAATTCACCGCCAATGCAACATTCCAATCAATCGCGTTCCAGAAGCAAGATAATTAAAATGCCCATTTCATTTGGACAATCATGTCATAAACCGTCCAAATTGTCTATATTTTGTGCTATTCAATCATTATTTTTAAACTAATATTCACAACAGTTTGAGTCACATGTATTGTGCAAAAAACAATAATTTTGATTATGTTTTGAGAGGATGTTTTGGATTAATTTATGGGAATTAAACATTAAATTCCTTCCATCTGGCATATAAATTCATGACAGTGAGATTTTAAAATTATGTTATATTGTGAGTTCCTGTGTGAATGGGATTAGTTTGTTATTTGGATACTTAGGCTATTTAAAAAATATATCCTTTTCTTCAGAAATGGAATCTACAGAACATTCTTCATGGGAAAGTAGTGGGCAGAAAGGCATGTCATGCGTGGTTTGAAGAGCAAAAACTTGTAGTTTACAATGCCAAAATTGAAAAGTTGAGGAAAAACAAGGTGTACAGAGTTGTTTATTGGTTACAATCTGAGGAGTATGATGACGCTACTGATTATGATATGCCAATGTACCAGCTAGCAACTGATCTTCTCCATAAAGACTTAGTCTATTGCTATAAATTGTAATTTATTTACCTATCTGTTACGGACTTACAGCATATTATACAATAATATTAAAGTTCTGATCTTGAGAATATCACACTTTTGAATTTTCAAGGCAGGCCTGTATTACGTCCAGTCTGGGTGCTTATTACTATTTCCATCACAATGGTCAATTTTGTAATTAGCTACAATTAGGTAATTAACTAATTATATGCTTTCAGGTCATCCATGAAATATGTTTTATATTTGTTTCAGAATGCTTCAATCTATAATAACTGAAAATTTCATTCGGTTCTCTTAATTTTTAAGAAAGTTATGGGCTTTTGACTGTCCTCGATCACAACTTTTGTGTTAAGTCAATGGAAAAGCAATAGGAAACAAGATGCTAATTCGCGAGTATGAAAATGGCCATAACTTGTTTAATACTGAAGATATGAAAGTGAATTAGGTGTCAAATTAAACTTTTTTTTATGCTTTATCTGATGGGATAAATTGCAGACTTGATTTTTTTTAAATCGCAAAATTTTGTAACATTGCTACATCATTGTGTGAATTTCCTGCATGGGGGAATCTTGGCATTGATCCACATCTTAACAAGTCTACATAGCCAGAGGGTCACAGAGACCAACTCATCTGCCAGCCTGCTGATGTGTGTCTGCCTCTGGAGATACCACCCTTTGTGTAGAGATATAGTCCGTTGTAAATCAGGAACGTGGAAAAGCAGGTGGGGGTCATCAATACGCTGGGTGACTTCCTCTTGGAGAACATTACTAAAAGAGGGAAGATGTAGAAACAAAAAACTGCAGATGCTGATTTACCAAACCAGAGGTGCTGCCTGACCAGCTGAGTTACTCCTGTACTCTGTATCTATCATTACTAAAAGAGACCTACCAAGAGATTCAAGATTCAAGATAGATTTAATTGTCGCATGTGCCAGATGGCACAGTGAAATGAATTCCCATACAGCCATACAATAAAAAATAAACAGGACTCAACACACTATAGAATTTAACACAAAACATCGCCACACAGCAGAATCAAAGTTTCCCACTGTGTGGGAAGGCACCAAAGTCAGTCTTTTCCTCCACTGGTCCTCATGGTCAGGGTCTCCCCAAGCCCTCCGCAGTTGCAGCTACGGGCGGCCCGATGTCCAGGACTGCTCGCCGGGATGATACAAGTCCGACGTCGGGGCTGCGGGACGTCCTCAGCGGCGTGGACACCAGAGTTGGCCCCCTCCTACCGGAGTCGGCGGTTTCCAATGTCCGTAGGCCGCGCCGGGTGGAGACTGCTGTTGTAGGCCCTCTACAAGGCGTCCCAGGATTCCACGATGGCGGTCAGCGCCACCCGCGTTGGAAGCTCTTCGAACCAGAGCACCACGATGTTGGAGCAGCGGCCCAACGCTCCGGAGCTCCAAACGGCGACCCAGGTAGGCATCGCCCGCTCCGCGGTGACTCCAGCGCTGCGCCGCCACTGTAGCAGCCCTGGTCCGGTTCCCGGTCCCCGGCAGGAAAGGCCGCTCCGATCCAGCTGGTCGGCCATGAGGTGGGGGGCGAGGACGCGACTCGGAGAAATAGTCACGTCCCCGCCAGGAAGAGACTGGGAAATGGTTTCCCCCTTACCCTGCCCCCCTCCCCCACATAGAAAAGTAAAAGTTTCCCCCTAAAACAGACTTTGGACTAACTAAAAATAAAAAAAAGATAGAAATGACATACAGGCTGTAGGTAGAGGCTGCTGCCAGTGCAGCGCCCCTAGTGATCCCTACACAGAGAGTTGGTGAGTTCCTGGAACACACTGCTGGGTGTGATGGGTGAAGCAGATTACAATAATTACATTAAAAGACTTTCTGATATGTATATGGAATATGTGCAGGTATATAAGTGATGGTCTCAGCATCATGTTTGGCACAGACGTTGCGGACTGAAGGGCCTATTCTTGTGCTGAACTGTTATAATGTTCTACGTTCTAAGGTGTGTTCCCTATTAGAATTCGCTTGGTCAGATACCCTTAATAATCAGGCCTCACAGTCTCGAGGGTAAAGAGGAGCCATTCATGTTAGGCAGTTGCACAAGTGTTATCCATTGCACACTACATACCTTGCGTCCTCGCCCCCCACCTACGCACCTGTGTACGTTCAGACTACTCGATGCGTTAACCTATCAAATAAGTACAGCATTGAGAACCCAGAAGAAAATCACAAAATTTGTGTAACTCATGGTCAGACCCTAAGTTTTCTTTTTACATTAAAATTCAGTCACTTAGCACACAAAAGTTTTGTGCTACATGATACAATTTCTAAGCAATTATTATGCAGAGCACAGTAGTTGTTTCTGGGCTAGTATCCAGAAACTAGAACAATTGATTTTCGATTTCCTCCACCACAATGAGTGAGATTTTAATCTAAATGATTAAATAAACCTGGAAATTAAAACCCTGGAGCAGTAATGATGATCATGAAACTACTAATCGGTTGTAAAAAATAATTTACTGTTACCTGTAATGAAGGAAAGCCAACATATTTACCAAATGTTGTCTGGGGGCGAATGCAGACTCATAATAATGTGGTTGACTCTTAAGGGCCTGTCCCACTTGGTGATTTTTTCGGCGACTGCCAGCGACATATCAGTGTCAAAATCCAGCGGCAACAAAAAAAAAATGTTGCGACACTTGAAAAAACACCGCGCATCATACGTCACCACGCCTCATCACCGCCGCATCACGCCGCAAATTTTTTGGTGACCTGATACGTCAGTCAATGATGCCGGCAGTCGCCAAAAAAAATCGCCAAGTGGGACAGGCCCTTTAGTGTAGAACATAAAGTCAGTACAACACAGGAACAGGCCATTCGACCCACAATATCTGTGCTGAACCTGATGCCAAGATAAACTAATCTCTTAGTTTAGTTTAGTTTAATTTAGTGATACAGCATGGAAACGGCCCTTCAGCCCACCATGTCCGTGCCGACCAGTGATCCCTGTACACTAACACTATCCTACACACAATAGGGACAAATTACAATTATACCGAGTCAATTAACTTACAAACCTGGTCATCTTTGGACTGTGGGAGGAAACCAGAGGTCCTGGAGAAAACCCATGCAGCTCATGGGGAGAACGTAAAACTCTATACAGACAAGCACCCATAGTCAGGTTTGAACCTACGTCTCTGGTGCTATAAAGCAGCAACTCGAAATGAGAAACCTACTATCATTCTAACAATTACAATTAAAATTTAAACTGAAAAACAACCAATATTTTAAATATCTTCAGATTTGCGATTTCATGAAAAAATATATACAAGGATATCAAAAAATAACTCCTGAATTATTGGAGGAAGCAATGAATATTGAAGCCAACTCACAAAAATTAATATCATATTTATATAATAGTATTCTAAATATAGACCTACCACCGACAGAGGTACTTAGAGAAGAGTGGGAATGGGAACTAATGATAAAAATTACGATGGTTGCATGGGAAAAGTATTTGATATATATTCACAAATGTTCGATTAATGTAAGACATAATCTAATTCAATTTAAAATTTTACATAGATTATATTATTCAAAAAAAAGATTGAACAAATTTTATCCAAATATATCCCCCATTTGTGATAAAAGTCTAGCCCAAAATGCAACTATAACACACTCCTTTGTTTCCTGCATATAACTTTATAGATTTTGGAGTGATATTTTCAAAATATTTACAAAATTATTCAAGATAAGAATGGAACCCAATACTGAAATGATTATATTTGGAGTAATGGAAGATGGGAATAAATTGAACACATCTCAAAATTTATTTTTTAATTATGGTTTAATAATAGCAAAAACATTAATACTTAAATTTTGGAAAAATACATCAATACCAACGCTTAAAATGTGGTTTGCAAGTATGTTGGAAACCGCACATCTTGAGGAAATGCGAATCCTCCTAATGGATAAATCAGACCAATTCATAACGAGTTGGTCTCCATTTGTCGTCTTTTTGGAATCATATGGTGCAACACAATTGTAAAAACTAACTGTTTCAGGACTGGATGAGGGTTGGTCAAGATTATAAACAATGATCTCCTTACCTTTTTATTTATTTATTTATTTATTTATTTATTTATTTATTTTATTTATTCGTTTTTTTATGTCTTATTCTCTTTTTTCTATTTTCTTTTTCTCAACTTTCTTCACTCATGCGTCTTTTTTCTTTTTCTTCACACACTATATATATCACACCTTTCTATCCTTTACTATCTAATTTATTTTTCTTATTCTAATCTTTCTTTAAAAAAAACGAAATTAATTTTTTTTTTTTTTTAAAACAGCAACTCTACCGCTGCGCCATGCCGCCACAATAGACTCTTAATTGACTACCAAACTATTTGGTTCCGAGGCAAATTCATATGTTGGCTATGCAATTATATGCATGTTCAATGAAAGAAAACAAATGAAGAGTCTAAAAGGAATTACCCTTAAAGTTAAAACTAGGTTATTCCAAAAATCAAATTTATAAACAATGGGTGGTGTAAAACTAACTCCCTCTGCTACCAACTCTGCAACATCATCTATAAAAACTGTTAATTGGAATAATCCAAAAATAATAATTCATATAATCATATATTCAAATTATTCATCAGGCGGCACAGTGGTACGGCTGGTAGTGCTGCTGCCCTACTTTGACAAAAGGAAGCAACTGACAATTTTGTCAAAATTGAGTTATTGCTTGTTTTAGGGTATTTGAGATATGCTCTACACAATGGTGAACAAAACTTCTCTGAGTACAATTTGAAAATATTTATACCAGAGAAGTAAGAAATTCCATCACAGAGAGCTGAAAGAAAAAAACACGTTTTCCTCATTTTCAAGAAAACTCCTTTCTTTCAGTTGCTTCCTTTTGTCAAAGTACGGCAGTGCTGCCTCACGCCAGAAACTCTGGTTCGATACTGACCGCAGGTGGTGTCTGTGTGGAGTTTGCACGTTCTCCTTGTGACAACCTAGGTTTCCTCCAAGTGCACTGGTTTCCTCCCACATCCCAAAGATGTGCTGCTTTGTAGGTTAATTGGCCCTTAGTGTGTTGCGAGCGGATGAAAATGTGGGATAACATAGAACCCGTGTGAACAGGTAATCGATGGTCAGTGTGGACTCAGTGGGCTATACGGCCAGTTTCCATGTTGTATCACTGAACTAAATTAAACTAAAATAAAGGTTAGTACATTTTTGTGTAGGAAAGAACTGCAGATGCTGGTTGAAATCGAAGGTAGACACAAAATGCTGGAGCAACTCAGCGGGACAGGCAGCATCTCTGGAGAGAAGGAATGGGTGACGTTTCGGGTCGAGACCCTTCTTCAGACTGATGTCAGGGGAGTGGGTGGGACAGAGATAGAATGTTGTCGTAGACAGTAAGACTGGTGGGAGAACTGGGAAGGGAGAGGGGATGGAGAGAGAGAGGGAAAGCAAGGACTATTTGAAGTTAGAGAAGTCAATGTTCATACCACTGGGGTGTATGCAAAATATGAGGTGCCGCTCCTCCAATTTGCACTGGGTCTCACTCTGACAATGGAGGAGGCCCAGGACAGAAAGGTCAAATTGGGAACCTCATCTATTGTATCCGCTGTTCCAGGTGTCAACTTCTGTACATCGGCAAGACCAAGCGCAGGCTCGGTGATCGTTTCGCTGAATACATCCGCTCAGTCTGCCTTAACCTACCTGATCTCCCGGTTGCTCAGCACTTTAACTCCCCCTCCCATTCCCAATCTGACCTTTCTGTCCTGGGTCTCCTCCATTATCAGTGAGGCCCAGCGCAAATTAGAGGAACAGCACCTCAAATTTCACTTAGGTAGCTTACACCCCGCGGTATGAACATTAACTTCTCTAACTTCAAATAGCCCTTGCTTTCCCTCTCTCTCCATCCCCTCGCCCTTCCCAGTTCTCCCACCAGCCTTACTGTCTCCGACTACATTCTATCTCCGTCCCACCCACTTGTCTGACATCAGTCTGAAGAAAGGTCTCGACCCGAAACAACACTAATTCCTTCTCTCCGGAGATGCTGCCGGTCCCGCTTATTTTCTCCTGCATTTTGTGTCTACCTTCGATTATTTTTGTTTGGTTGTGGAACCAATGCAAAAAAGCGAATTGCCCGTGATCTTACTGAACCTTCTCAAGGCATAAATGACCTTTTCCTGTGTGCATTTAGATGAAATTAAGCATATTTTTGCTTTGCATAATATGCAGGTTTCTAACACAAGATTTGGGTCCCAATCACTACATTATATACTAATCTAAATAGTTCTAATTTAAGAAACTACCAGGACAATGGCCTACAGCCATTATTTCTTGAGAGGAAGCACCAGGAACTGCAGATGCTAGAATCCTGAAAAAGTACTGCAATAACTCAGCGGGTCAGGCAGCATCTCTGGAGGATATGGATAGGTGATGTTTCAGTCAGGACCCTTATTCAGACTCAAGATAATTTCCCACGTATATCTAAGACTCATGCACTCTGGTAATCTGTCTCTTTCATAATTGCAAAAACTAGCATAGAACCTGACCAACATAGAACCTGGCCAAGTCAAATTAACCCCTGAATATCACTGAATATGTAATTTATTTTTCCCTTTGGTACTACATAATTCTATGTTTCTACAAATTTAGTAGGTTATCACAAGGGTAAATATTTATATGTTGCAAAAAAAAGATACAGACGAAACAAATTTCAAAAGCATCAAAGGGAACTCGGGCTTCTCTACAAATTTTTTTCTTCAATCTCCAACTTCAGGAAAATATTTCCTAAATTTGGCTTATCGACAGGAGGACCAGGAGGTTTACTTTCATCTTCACCTCTCTTCTGTAGGTATCTGATGCCCTGCCACCTGTTCCCTCTAATCCTAAGCCCTCCCCCCTCCCCCCAACCTCCCCCTCCCCCCCCCCTCTCACCCTCTCACCCCCCCCAACCTCCCACTCCCCCCTCCCCTGGTCCCCCCCCCCCCCCCCACCTCCCCCCTTCCCCCTCCCGACCTCTCCCCCCCCCCCCCCCCCCCCCCCCTCCCACCTACCCCCCCCCCCCCCCCCTTGCGACTAATAAATGGCTGACATTCATAATAACAACATTGATGAGCTGTCATTAAGGTGTAATAGATCCTGGCACCTTATGCAAATCATGTTAATTAGGCTAATGGCACGAAGTCTCTGGTTCGGCGCCTACAATGTCGATTTCACGTTCCAACTTATCGCAAAGTCAATTTTTCAGAAATTTATATCATGGTTTAATGTTTACCTATAGAACAATATTTTTGAAATTTTTATCTGTAGCTTTCATTGGACATAATTTCAAATGTTGATTGAAGTTGTGTTTAATTCAATTACATACGTGTTCATCTTCTTTTCATTTTATAGGCAGGCATTTAATAATGCATAGCAAGGGTACCGTTTGTAACTGATGTCTTATATAAGTCCACATGATATTGTCACTTGGAACCTCTCTGGAGTTTCCAAATCTCTGTGCTTTTGGCATCATTAGCAGCTTGTGTAGAGCTTTGATTGGTATTTTGATTCAAAAAGGTGAGGATGGAGGAGGGAAATGTTTTATTCATCTGAAATGAGAGTAGGGGCCTTTACAAGATGACAGCTTTACAATGTGCGAGCTTATTTCTCAAAAGGGTTGTTTTCTGCTCTTGTTGCAAAAGGGAGGCATGGTTCAATAAAACTTGTATTTTTGCCAAAAAAAACAGGAGGTTCTATTATCGATGTTCTTCCATGATTTTCTCCATCTGTTAAAGACCGCGAGATGACAATATTGCTTTGGCACTGATAGAACAAGAATATTGAGCCTTATGTGGCTCCCCAATAGATTCCATTTCAGTATAATTCATCTTCAGAGATGTCTGGATCATTTTCACTCTTCAGTTCTGTACTGAAATAATTTGAGGTGTTTCTTAATTGGAAAAATCTGCTGGAAGCTTCACAAACTTCCTTCAAAAATAAGGAATTACAATTTTAAACAAATGCCCTGCAGGGTCTTGTAAATGTGACCTGAACTTTACATCTGATATTGTCATTTACTGAGTCTCTTTAAAAAAGTACTAAAGCCACTAATTATAATGCAATTTATATTAAAGTCCAAAACTAACACAGTAATTTCTCAGTTAAATTTGTGACTTGTGAATAGAAGGTTGTCAGCACAGGGAAAGAGAACACTTCCACGCTCTTGTGTAACTTGCGTCATAAAGCAGTGAAGCAGTCCCAGTTCAGAGTTGGCTGGCTCAGTCCATCTCCTGAATCAATTAACCCTAGTGGTAAAATAGCACCCTCTACAGCAGATCCGTGGCACTTCAGCAACTGAACTGGTTTTCACAATGACAATTTATACTGATTTATGGGCGGCATGGTGCTCTGGGCCTGCATTCATCCAACTTTGGATTGAGACTATATAAACTCGTAAACTCGTTTAACTCCTCGCGATTAGCAGCCAACAACAAGAAAGTGGACCATTCAGAGAAAGACCCTAGAGGTAAAAGGCTGGTATTCAAACCACAGCATCACTCATCTGCGTCACCAAATTAACTGCTTGAGAACGTAGAGTACAACTCTGCAACAAAAAGCAATAAGAAATTATGAATGTTAATGCATAAAGAGGGCCACAGAAAGAATATAAATAAGATTTCTTCTTTTCCCACATGGTCTGATGGATTGTTTCAACAGGTAAGGTGGCCATCAATATTGAAGACAGGCCACCAAACTCCCAAGACATCACACACAATCTTTAAAATTACATTCTCTGTGCTTCCTTCACCATAAAGTTCAAAAATCAGTTTAGTTTATTGTCACGTGTACCGAGGTACAGTGAAAAGCTTTATGTTGCATGCTAACCAGTCAGCAGAAAGACAATACATGATTACAATCAATCCATTTACAGTGTATATATACACACGATAAGGGAATAACATTTAGCGCAAGGTGAAGCCAGCAAAATCTGGTTAAGGATAGTCCGAGGGACATCAGAGGTAGATAGTAGTTCAGCACTGCTCTCTGGTTGTGGTAGGACCTACTCCAGGTGTTCAGCTATTTTTAAAACTATTTTGATGATGAAACAGTACGGAATATAGGCTTGAGGAGACTGAAAAATGGTTTTGACACTAAATGCCGCCTGTCCATTCCCTCCCTAGATGTTGCATGACCCAGAGTTCCTCCAGCATTTGGTACTTTGTACGATTTCAGCATCTGCAGTTTCTTCTGTCTCTGGTAGATGTCATTGATGCTCATCATTGTGAAGTCTCTTACCATCAACATTTAGCAAGTCATCACTGACCAGAAGTCTCACCCCGGTCACTCCCTCTTCTCCATTCTCCCAACAGGCAAGAACATACCTCCAGATTTAGGGACAGTTTTTCCCCCACTGTTATCAGGCAACTCAACCATCCTACCAACTGAAGAGTGGTCCTGACCGACCATCTACCTCATTGGAGAACCTTGGACTATCTGGTATCGGACTTTATTTTGCATTACATGTTACTCCCTTATCTTGCATCTGTACACTGTGGATGGCTGGATTGTAATCATGTATAGTCTTTTCACTGACTGGATAGCACGTAACAGAAAAAGCTTTTAACTGTACCTCAGTACACATGACAATAATATACTAAATTAAAAACTAGGAAACAAAACTAATTTCCAGTTGCCACATATCAAGACTGAATCTTTTCACCTCATCAGGGCACATTCTCAGTGGAACATTACTATTGTCAGTGGAACACAGTGGATGTGACGTGTATTCTCGTCAGAGTCCAAAATTGATGACAAATTTAATTGACCTTTAAACCTTTTGATCTCAGCAACAAGAACCACAAGAATGACATTGTCGTGAGGACATCAATTCCATATTCTTCACCACAAATTGTGTGAACTATAAATTATTTACATTTTTATTGAATGTACAAATGCTGTCTGAACATTCAAGCAAATTACCCCATTTAGACACTCAATAGTTCCAGTTCATCAATTCCAATTGATTTGTCTGTGTATTATACTTAATCGGCAAAGTGAAATTTACACGATTGATTTCAATAGCAACAATTTTTAGGAGTCTAATATTCTTGCATCAAGAATGCTAAATACATATAGTAGTCTCTGTATGTATGCAACATTCCCGATAAGAGAATATTTGTTTTTCTAATAAACTGGCTTTTTCTCCAACTGTAAATAGCATTCACCAATCCATTGCTTTATAGTAGATTTAGTACGTATTAAAACATCAACATTGTGGCTGTGAAATTCTCGACAAATTTTGGTGCAAAGGTTTTGTGGTTACAGAAAAGGACCCATTTTTTTATTTGGATGGCAGTCAAATGCAATGGAGTTCCATCAATTCTAAAAATTACCTCAAATTACAACAGAATTACAATTTTGCAAGTTACACAGTCTTTGCAAATGACGATATTTGAAATGGGTGCAGTAATATAAATTGAATTTACATGCAGTCCAGAGGCTTTTTGCATTCTTACAACAGCAATGATTTTACATGTATTTAGCACTGAGTCATTTCACAGAAGTACAACGCCAAAATTGACAATGAGCTAATTAAGGAGATATTAAAGAAACACAAAGTGCTGGAGGAACTCCGTGAGTCAGGCAGCATCCCTGTAGGACATGGATTGACAACGTTTCAGGTCAGGACTGATTTTAGTGGGGGGAGAAAACACAAAAAGATGTAGCTGTGGGTCAAAACTGAGCAAATGATAGGTGGATGCAGATGATGGGAGTTTGATTAAGAAGTCAGGTCAAGGAGGAGGCCGTAAAGAAAGAGAGAGAGGTAGTGAAGTTCAGGGAGTGAATTTCAGTGTCTAGTTTTAGGCAATCGACTGCCAATGGAAGGTTGAGTGATATGCATGAATTGCTCCATGATGAACTATTTGCTGCAAAATCAGTGCTACAGATACCACAGCTGTCATACAGATGATAAAAATCTTATTGGAATGGGTAGACACTATCAAGAGTCTTATGTTTGCCTTTCTGAATAACACACAGTGCTGCTGCTTTAACTGAAGAAGTCTGAGCCGAATACTGTCCACCTGGCCTTTGCAATCTGCTTCATTCAGAAGCACACGGAGAAACAACTACAATCCCTCTTCACAGCTGCTGAAGCCTATTGGCGTGGCCCTCCCCAGAACCATCGTTCTCCTACCACAGACTGGGAATTACCCCTCGTCCCAAATCTATGACTAATTCACATCATCTGGAATAAAAAGAGAGTCCTTATAGTCAAACCAACCTTCATTTCCTGCACTATCATTTTTCATTCCCACACATGCTTCCTCTGTTCCCTCATCCACTGCCTTGGCGCCACAGTGTGGTGCAATCCTCTGATCAGATCGATGCAAGACAGACTGAAAGAGCACCCATGCTGATACTCGAGGTATTACTGCCTTCCTATTTGCGGCTTAACAACTGAAAATCTTGTAACTAAATCTTTAAATAAATGTAACAGTTGCCAAAACGTAATTTCAGCTTGTGCCAGATGCACACTGCAATATGAAGTCTTACTATTCTTCATCAGAAGATGCCTAGATAAGTAATCTGCCCTCTTGAAAAAACAATTGCCCACCTATGTGACAAACTGTACTTATCCTGTTAATGATATTCAAGGCCCAAGGATTGACCAGATTTCTTTGTCACATAATTGTAGCCAAAACTATACTTTCTAGCACACTGACAAGAGATTCCTTATTTTTAAGCATGAAGATAGACACAAAATGCTAGGGTAACCTCGTCAGGCAGCATAAGTTCATAAGTGATTGGAGCAGAATCAGGTCTACTCCACCATTCAATCATGGCTGAACTATCTCTCCCTCCTAACCCCATTTTCCAGCCTCCCCCCAACCCCATAACCCCTGACACCCTTTGTAGAAAAGGAATAGGTGATGTTTTGGATCAAGACCCTTCTTCAGACTGCGAGTCAGGGGAGAGGGGAACTAGAGGTAATTTTAAGCATGGCAGATAGACACCGAATGCTGGATTAACTCAGCGGGACAGGCAGCATCTCTGGAAAGAAGAAATGGGTGACATTTCGGGTCAAGAATAGACACAAAAAGCTGGAGTAACTCAGTGGGTCAGGCAGCATCTCTGGAGAGAAGGAATGGGTGAAGTTTTGGGTTGAGACACTCCTTCAGTCTGAAAAAGGGCCTCGACCTGAAACGTCACCCATTTCTTCTCTCCAGAGATGCTGCCCATCCCGCTGAAATACTCCAGCTTTTTGTGTCTTTCCTCGGTTTAAACCAGCAACTGCAGTTCCTTCCTACACATTTTGTGTCGAGACCCTTCTTCAGACTGAGATTCAGGGGAGAGGGAAACTAGAGCATGTTGGACAGTTGGTTTGGTTGCTTTGTGGTTGGCCTTGGCTTAGGACATTTCTATTGCGTGACATTCTAACTTCCTCTATACCAAACTGGAACTGTTGACCCCCTATTTACACTGATTGAGCAAGTGGAAGAATTAACAGATAAGATCAAATATGCAATTAACAGCGATATAAACGTCAGAGACTGTCAAAAGTTCAGGCCCCAGTTCAAAAATTTAGTTTTGTTTTATAACAAGATAAATATAAAGCAAACATTGGGATTATACTACATCGCCAAATGGCAGTAGAACATATAAACAGACAAACATGTGCAGCCTGATTAATGTTGACACTTACAGTGCCCTCCACAATGTTTGGGACAAAGGCCCATCATTTATTTATTTGCCTCTGTGCTCCACAATTTGAGATTTGTAATAGAAAAATATCACATGTGGTTTTAGTGCACATTGTCAGATGTTATTAAAGGTCATTTTTATAAATTTTGGTTTCACAATGTAGAAATTACAGCTGTGTTTATACATAGTCCCTGCCATTTCAGGGCACCATCATGTTTGGGACACATGGCTTCACAGGTGTTTGTAATTGCTCAGGTGTGTTTAATTGCTTCCCTAATGCAGGTGTAAGCGAGCTCTCAGCACCAAGTCTTTCCTCCAATCTTTCCATCACCTTTGGAAACTTTTATTGTTGCTTATCAACATGAGGACCAAAGTTGTGCCAATGAAAGTCAAAAAGCCGTTATGAGACTGAGAAACAAGAATCAAACTGTTAGATTCATCAGCTAAACCTTAGGCTTACCAAAATCAACTGTTTGGAACATCATTCAGAAGAAAGCGCACTAGTGAGCTTACTAATCGCAAGGAGATTGCCAAGGAAGCCAAGGAAGATCTCCACAGCTGATGATAGAAAAAATATCTCTATAACAAAGAAAAATCCCCAAACACTTGTCAGACAGATTAGGAGTCAGGTGTGGATTTGTCACTGAGCACTGTCCACAGAAGACTTAATGAACAGAAATACAGAGGCTACACTGCAAGATGCAAACCACTGGTTAGCTGCAAAATAGGATGGCCAGGTTACAGTTTACAGTTTACATGTTACAGTTTGCCAAGGAGTACTTAAAAGAGCAACCACAGTTCTGGAAAAAGGTATTGTGGACACACACGAGATGAAGATTAACTTATATCAGAGTGATGGCAAGAGCAAAGTATGGAGGAGAGAAGCAACAGCCCAAGATCCAAAACATACCACCTCGTCTGGTGGGAGTGTTATGGACTGGGCATGTTGGTGTTGTTGAAGGTACAAGCTCACTTATCTTCATTGATGATACAACTGCTGATGGTAGTAGCATAATGAATTTTGAAGTTTATAGACACAACCCATCTGCTCAAGTTCAAACAAATGCCTCAAAAACTCATTGACAGGCGGTTCATTCTACACCAAAACAATGACCCTAAACATAAAGCGAAAGCAACAGAAGAGTTTTTCAAAATTTAAAAATGGTCAATTCTTGAGAGGCCAAGTCAATCACCTGATCTGAACCCAATTGAGCATGCCTTTAATATGCTGAAGAGAAAACTGAACTGAAGAGGACCAGCCCCTAAAACAAGCATAAGTTAAAGATGGCTGCAATACAGGCCTGGCAGAGCATCACCAGAGAAGACACCCAGCAACTGGTGATGTCCATGAATCGCAGACTTCAAGCAGTCATTGCATGCAAAGGATATGCAAAGGATATGCCACAAAATACTCAACATGACTACTTTCATTTACATGACATTGCTGTCCCCCAAACATTATGGTGCCCTGAAATGTATAAACACTGCTGTAATTTCTACATAATGAAACCAAAATGTATAAAAATGGCTCTTTAACCACGTGATTTTTTTCTATTACAAATCTGAAATTGTGAATTACAGGGGCAAATAATTATGTCTCAAACATTATGGAGGGCACTGTAAGTGTATGGACTAATGCCATTTTTTACTAAATAACACAATTATCATAACTCCTCAATGTATTATCACATGCATTCTTTTTTTTTCCTTCACAGAATATGGACTATGTCTTGCCCTGTCAGCATTTAATACCCCTCCCCAATAGCTTCTCATATTTCCTTGTACAGGAAGTTATCTGACCTATCAAGTCTATGCTGGCGCACAATGCAATCGCATCAATTCCATTTCCCACTAATTCCACTGCAACCTGCTCTCTTTCAAATACCTTTCAATGCCCGGCAAATTCTGCCGTCTCCCAGCTACGCCAGAGGTAATTTACAGTGGCCAATTAACCTGCACGTCCTTGTACTGTGGGAGTAAACTGGAGCACATTGGCAAAGTCCACATGGTCACAAGGAGACATGCAAACTCCACATATACAGTCCCCAGAGTCAGGACTGAACCTGAGGAGTCAGGATTGCTGGAGCTGTGCAAAGGCAGCGTGAGGTAGTAGTTAACTGGGCCTCTTTTACTGAAGAGGCATTGGTGTGACTGGAGTCATGCTTCGACCAGACTGGGTAAAGTCGGCAGATTTCTTTCATTTATTAAGTTACTGAAATTTAAAATCTCCAGCTGCCACAGCAGAACTTGAACAGGTGTATTTAGATCAATGCTCCTGAACTCTGGCTTGACCACTGCACCACAAGAAACACCACGGTAGGAGTATCAGTGAAGGATGTCCACAGAGTAAAAGAGAATGTAATTAGAATGGCTGAAGGGATTTGATCAAAATTGCCCCCATTGGGTGGCACCTTGAGCCGGCAGCCTCGCCAGCAGCTGTTCTGCCTTTCGACTTTTTTTTGTTTTTAATATGTCTAAAATTGTGTTTTAGTGCCTTTTAGTGTGGGTGGGTGGTGGTGGGGAAGGGGGGGAAACTGGTTTTCAGTCACTTACCTGGGTGGAATCCGACTTTTCTCCCTCCATCGCAGCCTAACAGCTTGGATTAGTGCGGCCTCTCCTGGAGTCGGGCCTAGAGCTTCAGCTGCGGGCGCAGCGTGGACTTTCCATCGCGGAGCAGGGTGATCCCGTGCCGGGGATCGCCAGAAGAAGTGCTCCGAATGCTGGCCCGCGGACTATAACATCCTGAAGCCGCGGTCTGCGGAGCATCTGGCCGCGGGCGTGGCATGGACTTTCCATCTCTGAGTCTGGGATCCCTCGCTGGGGAAGAGTTCCGGCCGCCAGCCTGCAGCCTATAACATCGTGAAGCCACGGTCTCCGGCAGGAAGCGACCTATTCGGGACCTCCAAGCCGTGGAGTGTCTGTCGATCCGACGTCGGAGTTTTGAGCATCCCGATGAGAGGCCCTGTACATTGGGCCATCCGTAGTGGCGACTGCAGAGGGTTCAAAGGCCCCGACCACGGATGAACAAAGGAGGAGGACTGACTGAACGTTATTGTCTTCCACCACAGTGAAGAATGTTGATTCCACTGTAGTGGATGTTCATGTTATATTCTATTGTGTATTGTGCTCTTTTTGATTGAGTGGCTGCATGGGAAATCAAATTCCACTGTACCATCAATTGTGCATGTGGCAATAAATGTGAACTTGAACTTGAAAAGGGGCATATTCTCCTAGACAAGAGAATGATGACAGATGATATGATTGCATTGTTAACATTAAAATGAAATACACAATACTGACCTTGATAGCTCATTTCATGTGCACAGTCCGGTGGGGCTAGGCAGAAGAAATGTGATGAGTTTTCAGCATTTGGTTTGAAAATTACAACAGAAATGTTGATTCTGATTTCCTGTTGCAGCAACTTCAACACTGATAGCCTGCAGTGTGAATTGCTTAAATTAAACTTCACAGGATGGACTCGGACAAAGATGATCTGTGGCACCACTTTAGTTGCTTTTCTAGAATACAAGCATTTCTTTCTATTAAAAGATCTAACTGCCCCATAAATGAATCCAGTGTCTAGACATCAAGGTCTTCCTCTTGATTACTTTTATTTCAAAGGAAACCTTCTTGAAGGCTGTCCTAACTGGAACCTCATGCTGCTTGCTTTCTCTGCTCCATTACGCATCCTTTCCCATGAGTTCCCCTCTGAGGCTGAAAAATCATTGTTTATCAGGTTTCTGATCCTGGCTCTTCTCACGGACAACCATATTTCAACCTCATTCCTCTCTCCAAAGCCAACTCTATGCTGGGTCTTCATGTCCCAGAAACAAAACTCTATATCATATAGCAAAGTAACCACACAGAATTTGAAAAAAAAAAATTTGTGTATGAAAGAACTGCAGATGCTGGTTGAAACCGAAGATAGACACAAAATGCTGGAGTAACTCAGCATCTCGAGATCTTGGGTCTCAACCCGAAACATTACCTATTCCTTCTCTACAGAGATGCTACCTGTCCCGCTGAGTTACTTCAGCATTTTGTGTATATACTATATGATTTGTTGATTGCTACTTTGATCTGGGATACTTGGGACTCTTCTAACTCTCTTTCATTTTTCATTCCAATATTGTACTTTGCTATGCTTATATTGAAACTTATTTGTCCTCGGGTAGCCGTCAGGTACAATAAGTTCATAAGTTCTAGGAGCAGAATTAGACCATTTGGCACATCTAGCCTACTCCGTCATTCAAACATGGCTGACCTATCTTTCCCTCTCAACCCCATTCTCCTGCCTTCTCCCCATAACCCCTGACACTCATACCAATCAAAAATCTGTCAATCTCCACCTTAAAAATATCAATTGACTTGGGCTCCACAGCCTTCTGTAGCAATGAATTCCACAGGTTCACCACCCTCTGACTAAGGAAGTTTCTCCTCCTCTACTTTCTAAAGGTACATCCTTTTATTCTGAGGCTATGGCCTCTGGTCCTAGACTCTCCCACTAGTGGAAATATCCCCTTCACATTCACTCTATCCAGGCCTTGCAACTTTCCAGCTTTGATCCATTCTTCTGTGAACGTTTGTACTCAAACCTGGCCTCATGTCACCCATAAATTTAACAATCATCTATAAGCAGCGAATGCAAGTTTCCATTTGCTAGCTCAGAATCTTGGCTCAGAATCTATCACCTGTTTAGGTTTCTGGCTAATCTCTAGTGGAGTGTTAGCTTAATAAGTGGTTCTAAAAGGCCCCATCTCCATTCCTGACCACATACTGTATCAGGCCCTGGTCTCTGGCTCATGTCATTCAGACATCCATCACTTTCAGCATCTGTGGAAAGAGAAGCATTTAATGTTTGTGTCCAAATACCCATCAACAAAACTGGCAAAGAGGGTATACCAGTAAAACAGAGAACGTAGAACTGTGCAGCACAAAAATACCTAATACCTCAACCCAATGAAGGCAAACACACCATGTGCTTTCTTATACTTTCTTCTCAAGTATATCATGTGTCTTTCTTGCCACTATCTTATTCAAAGTAATTTTTCAGAAACAGAGAAGGGAATTGGTGAAACAAACCGATGGAATGAGACCAGATGTCTAAATGTGGCAATAAAGTAAAAGTTCAGGTCAGATTAAACTTTTGCCTGTGTGATGTGTTACTAATAAAAGACATGCTCAGCAGGCTAGACTATAGAAATAGAAAAAGAAAATCAGAGCCAAAATGATAACTGGCACAAATGAACTGTAGTGATGCAAACTGAAAGAAAGAGAGAGAGTTGTCTAAAATTGGAGAATTCGATATTGAGTCCTGCAGCCTGCAATGCATCCAGAAAAAAGGACAACATTTTGGTTGGATTTTGATGTAACAGACAAAAAATGGTCAGTGGGAGAGAATGAAAGTGGCAGGTAACAAGAAAGTGAGGACCAGCCCAGTGGGCTGAATGTAAGTGTTCCACAACGTAATCAGTAATCACCTAATCTGTGTTTGATTTCACCAATGTAGAGGGGACCACTTTGTGGACACCTAATTTTGTTACACTATAAAAAGCAAGTGAATTACTGCCTTATCTGGAAAGACAGTTTGAGTCTCTGGATGGTGGGAATGAAAAAGGTGAAAGGATTGATGTTGTGAAAGACAATATGAATTCCATTTCAGTTGAAAGTGTTGAAGCAGGTTATATGTTGAGCCCATTGCTCAGATTCACCCTCCACAAAATGCCCCAATGACACCACTGTTATCAAGGGATTTTTTATTGAGTTTTCAATATTCTAAAACTGCAAAAATATATTCAAATAATTTAGATACTAAAAAACATAATCTTTTGAAAAAATTGAAATTAAATTAATTAAAAACCCTGTGATATACAGTACTAACAAATAACTTCTGATAGTGAAATAATACAGACATTTACCTGCATTTGCATTTTGCCTCAGAGATGAGAACAGCATTCAATGTCGCTCTCTTTGTCTTGTAGCTGAGAGAGCAGATGGTGAGTCCAGTGGCGGAATGGGAGGTCAGATCTCCTGCTAATCTTTTACTTCTGCATTTGGCCAAGCGCATCCCGAATCAGTGCTGAGCTGAGCTGAGCTGGAAAGGGCTGACAGTCAGCATACGGAATCATCTATAGCCAATTGAAAACTGGAGGTTAGGAGTTTAAATTAAGTGATATTATATCAAGGTTAACCCATTAAAATCCAGTCGAATCCTGCACTTGGTTCCGAGATAGTGTCCTTACCCCTAATGTCCCAATGCTACATTAGAGGAAGGATTTGAAGGAACCTTTCCACATTTCTGTTGGAATTTGAAATGCCAAGTGACATACTCAATTAAAAACAACAAAGGAAAGGTGTACACAATTCACTGCAGAGAAATGTAACAAAAACATTGAGAGAAAGCAGAAAAATGCGACTGGTGATGGGAACAAATTTACTGGGAATAAGGAAAGTAGGGTGGTTTCATCTTGTTGATTTCAATATCTAATTGTGGGATCTCGGAGAGCGATTGTCATTTTAGGTTAGCGCTACTGTGTAAATGCCATGGGAAATAGAAAATGTTTTGCCTGGCCAGGGTATCATAGATATTATTGCAGGGTGAGAGAAGCAGGAACAGGACTTATCTTCAGACCCAATAAAAACAATTCAGCTTTGGTTTTCGAAATACGGCATGGTAACAATTCCTACAGCTCACCGAATCGATCACCCATTCACATTGGTTCGAGAAGGTAGAAACAAGGGGACGATCAGTCATGATCACAATGATTGGCGGTGCTGGCTTGAATGGCCGTATGGCCTCCTCCGGCACCTGTTTTCTATGTTTCTATGAATTGCAGATGCTGGTTTACAAAAAAAATGACACAAAGTGCTGGAGCAACTCAATGGGTCAAGCAGCACCTCTGGAGAACATGGATAGGTGAGGTTAAAACAACCAAGGAAAGGTGTGAACAGTTAACTGCAGAGGAATATAACAAAACATCCTTTTGGGACGTTTTGGTTCAGGACCCTTCTACAGACTGATTGTGGTGGGTGGGGGGGGGGGGGGGGGGGGGGGGAGTAAGCTGGAAGAGAGGAGGGGGCAGGACAAAGCATGGCAGGTAATAGGCTGACATGTGGGGGGTTGATAGAGAGAAGATTGGATAAAGGCCAGAGATGACAAAGCAGAAGGTGTGAGTCTAAAGGATTGAAGAGTTGTGCAGCTAGAGGAAGGAATGTAGGTGGGGGTGGGGGGGAGGAGAGGAGAGGAGAGAAATAGATGCCAGTCCTGGTGGGGCACTGGGGGGGATGAAAAAGTGGAGGTGGAGAAGAAAGGGGAGGGAGAGAGAGAGGGGTTTGTAGTTACCTGAAATTGGAGAATTCAATGTTCATACCATTGGGTTATAAGCTACATAAACAAAACATGAGGTGTTGTTCCTCCAGTTTGCATATGGCCTCACTCCAGTGATGGAGGAGGCCCAGGACCGAAATGTCAGTATAGGAATGGGAAGTGGAGTTAAAATTGGAGTTTGCAATCAGGAGATCAGGTATGCCTTGGCGGACCGAGTGCAACTGTTTGCCGAAGAATCACGTAATTTCTTTTGAAATGTTGCTACTGTTCCAACGAGAGAAAGTTTGTGCAGAGCATGGTTTCCACAAACAGCAAATGATAGAAATAGGCAATCTCTATCTTTATTCATTGGCCTAGTAAAATGCTAGTATGATCCTCGAGGGTTAAAATCTGCTGGCTGTACTCACTGCAGTGTCGTGGCAGTCTGCAGTGTGACTGACGTCACCATTCCACAAAGCAGCTTCAGATGCCACAAGTGCAGAAGTTACTGTGTAAAACACTAAGCTCTCTGTGCAAATTTGAATCTGTTTAGTGAGAGGCTAAACAGTTTTGCCCATTAAGATGCAAGCAATGGACCATTTGTTTAATTAACAGGAATAAGATTTGTCAAAGGACATACTACAAAGTAAATGCAAGTATTTTTAAATCTATAGGTTGCCAAAATTATTTCTTATATAAATGCTACTTTCACATATGAAAGATCACAAAAAGTCCTTTCAACCATTCAGAATTTTAGTTGATTTGACATGGTCCACTAACCAGCGATAAGGGGTAGGGGGGGGAGACATCAGGGGTGTAGAATTAAGAGTGTCATTTTAAAAACAACCAAACCTCAGATAAATTGTATCGTTAAAAATATCTTGTAGTGAGTAATTCAATTTTTGAAATAACCTCCTTACTTATTCAATATCAGTATACACCAATTTTTTTTTTCATTGAAACATGTTACTGTAAAAGAAATAGAGGTAGACACTTCAACTTTTAATGAATGCTAGTTACTAACAATAAATCTTTGGAAATTACATTTATACCTCACTTATATGATGATAGACCCATGGACATATCTGAATTGCATTAGTGATTTCTCCAGCAAGTGTTGTAGTAAATTTATTGCACTGCAGGGTTTATTTAGACTGATGACAGACCACATGTTGTGTTGAAAGTTTGTTAAATTTGCACAACTTTCTATGCGGTGCAGCACTATTCCTTAAAACATGATGTTCTCAAACTTGTGCTCAGGGGTAAATACTAAATGTCAGCAATTGACCCTTTCTCCTCATCTATGGGTCTCTGTACCACTTTTATCTTATGTGCTTCTGAATCACTTCAGTGCAATGGAATGCAGCTGAGTCACTGACAGAATCACTGTTTGCTTAACTACTTGAAAATAAGGAAGCCCATTTTTCATGGTGATGTTTGTTATGCCTTCTTCACATTGCGTTCTGATTAAGATTCCAAGAGACCCAAATGCTGCGGAAATGGAACATTTTGGTACATCTTCATTCAGCATCTGTCTCACCCCAGAAATAGCGCTGACCTGGTCTAGAGTAAAGCTCCCTTTATCATGCGCAGAGGTCACGCACCACATGAGTAGAAGGATTGGTTCATGGCATCCTTGTGTGAAATATCCAAACTGCGCTCTGCTGTCTTAAGAAGCTTATAAAATGAAACACGCTCCCATTGATAGAGATTGCTGGGAAGGGATCTTTCCCAAAGGATAGCTAAACCTGCATTACATTAAGACTTTTGGAAATTATGTTTACTTTCCTGCTCTGGCCATACTAGTCGCCTTAAATATCTAAAAAAGTATTGCGCAACACACTATCATTCTGATGGTGTTAAGTTTCAACAGATTTCTAAAGCAAATTAAGATGTAATTTGACTGGAATCATAAAAAACGTAAATCAGTGGTTCCGTAATTGAACAAGACATCTATTCCCTCTGCCGATTCAATCATGAAGCTATGCTTCATTAAATATTTATCTGTCAATAGTATCATTTTATCAATGGTAAAATCACAGACCTGTGGTCACGTATGTATCACCTGTGGTCACTGTTAAAGTGTAGGGAAATTAGAAAGGCTGTGAAAAAGCTAATACAATTCTTTGATTGATCAATAAAAGTACAGTACAAAGGCAACAAAGTTACACAAAATACCTATAAATCACTGGAGAGGCTTCAACTAGGGTATTCTGTCCATGTTTGGTCACCATGCTCTAGCAATGGTATTAAACTTTGGAAAAGGTTTAATTTACTGGTCCGGCACTAAAGAAGCTCGAGTTATGTGTGACCTATAGATATGTTAGGATTACACCCCTTGGAATAGAACAAATACATTTCACACTATAAAAAACAAGTTAACAAGTTATAGAGATAATTGGTAGAAGAAGCAAAGAGGAACTGTGATCACTGGCTAAACAGTCAGCAGTGAATGGAAACACATTGCAGGTAATCAGCCAAAGAGTCAGAGGAAAAATCATCTTTACACAATGAAATGTTATGTTCTGGAAGGCATTGTCTAAAAGGATAGTGGAAATACTGTCAATACTAACTTTGAAAAGTGCAATGGATCTGTAGATGGTTTATGCATGCAACCTATAATGTAGCTACCTCAATACCACTAACCACGCCCAGTCATCTCAGTATAACTGTGATATCTTCCCCTTGCTCCTCCCTTGGTTCCAGTACGCCTGAAGACTAGATGCAGTCAGTACTGGGACGTGTTTGACATCTGCCTTTATTAAAGACTCAGTAAAGTTACAGTGTGTCAGACTTAACTCCTTTACATGGTGTCAGTAAGTTAAACGCGCGCCTCCTGTTTATCGGGTTTTATTTGCTCCTAGTTTTACTAGTGTTTAATTCCCTATTTACCATGGCATTCTCGTGCCGCAAGCCCTCTCCCCTTGTCTTTGACGCTGACATTGCGGAGCGATGGGCTACTTTTGTGATGGACTACAACCACTTCATCAACATCGTGCACCAAAACGACCCTGATGCGGTCAAAGCCTCACTCCTGCTGAACCTTGCCGGTCCCGATGCTATGAAGCGTGCTCAGGCTTTCACTTACAATCCAGCGGTCCTGGATGACAACGACCAGGTCGTCGAGCCGGCGGAATCTGCCAACGACCTGGTATGTCTCTTACGCAAGTTTGCGGAGATTTGTGACTTGCCCTCCAGCCGTATATTGAAGCGGGCTAAATTCTTTACAAGGAAACAGCAACCCGAATTCATGAACCTGTTGAATGTTTTATCGCTGACCTGCGCTACCTTGCTCAGCGGTGCTGGTGTTTTGAGAACATGCGTGATCAGCTCACCAGAGATATTTTGGTCACCGGCATGCTAGATCAGAAGCTACGAGCGGAGCTGCTGCGAAGGCCGGATCTCACCCTGACTGAGGCTATGCATGCATGCCGAATAGCTGAGGTGGTTGCCCCGCTACATGGGCAGAGAGGATCTGACAATCGGGCTATTAATCTGACTGGTGTTGCTATGCCTCGTCGCAAGCAAGACAGCGTTCGCCCTGCACCGCGGCTGACTTATGCCGCTCGGGTGCCGCTTGTCAAGAAGTGCCCCAACTGCAATTATGTCCACTCTATGCAGTCGCAGTGCCCAGCATTTGGTAAAGCTTGTAATTTCTGCAAGAAGATGAACCATTTCTCAGCTGCCTGTCGCTCCCATGGGAACGTTCCTCCAGCTCCCAGACAAGTTTTAAACAACCTTCAACAAGTTGATAACGAATTTGGTTCCCAGTCTTCTGTCGACACTGCCCTTGACTCTGAGCCCAGTATTTCCATGGGAGATGCCAGTGTTTATTCTCTCCTTCATAATCAATCTCGCCTCCCCGATCCTTCTGTGCTTGTCACTGTCAACAACAAATCCTTCACTGCTAAGCTGGACACGGGGGCGAAGGTGAATGTTATGTCAACATCCCTGTTCAGGAAGATAAGGAATAATGAGCTGTTAACTGCTGATTGCTCCATATTGCGTGCTTATGGGGGAGAGGAGCTAAAACCTGTGGGGAGGGCCACCTATCACTGTGTGCTGAAGAAATCTTTGCGTGACCTGTCGTTTTTCATTTTTGACTGTGACTGTGTGACTCTGTTGAGCAATCAGGCGTGTCAGGATCTCGGGCTGGTGTCCTTTGACCGTACTGTCCACGAAGTGTGGGTGATGCTGAATCCACTCTCCGAGTACCCTGACCTATTCGATGATGAACTGGGTAAGCTGCCCCTTGTATACAAGATCGCAACTGACCAGTGTACCAGTGGCCCATGCTCCGCACAGGGTGTCATTTGCCATGAAGGGCAAGGTCGAAGCAATGCTGAAGAACATGGTTGACATGGGAGTGCTTGAAGCTGTCAGCGAACCCACCGAGTGGGTCTCCACCATGGTCGCCACCATGAAGAAGGGTAAGAGTGAGATACGGGTGTGCATCAACCCCAAAGACTTAAATCTGGCAATAAGACGTCCTCATTACCCCATGAGGACTGTAGAAGATGTTGCTGCCCAGGTCGGTCAGGCCACGGTGTTCTGTTTTGGTTTCATTATGTAAAAACGGCTGTGCTTACAGTGAAGAGAGTACAGATGTCCAGGGTAACAGATTTGCAATATAATGAGAGGGTGAGTAGCTTAGGCTGGGAAAAAAGAAAGGAGATCACAATGAACCTAACAAAATTCTGACATAGCTCAACAGACTGGATGCAAAGATGATGTTTCATTTGGCTGTGGAATGTAGAACCAAGGGTTTACAGTCTCAGGCTGACTAGAATGGAGGTGAAGAAAACCTTCTGCTGACGTTATTCGAGAATAAGTCACCATTCTGTTTCATCAGAAACTTACACTTTTGACTTCCTAATTCTTTAGCAGTTGTTCTTTCTGGACATTTGTCAAAATTGTGTCTTCATGAGTCATCACCAACACATTCCCCACACCCAACTACACACACACATACACCCATCCTTCATTATCTTCTGTCACTTTAGACAGCTGAGCAACACATTTCTCCCTTGTAGATCAACCATAATAAACGGTTTAAAACCTCCCTGGTTGAATGACTTGAAACTAACTGCAGTAGCTCAGACAGGCTTAGCTGCTCAAAGTGCTAATGATTTGAATAGGTTATTGGAAGTGACGCCATTACATCCGACATTACATACTGCAGCTTGGAATTTGGGGTCAGTACTGAGTAATGATGCTAAATGCCGAGCAAGAAGGAAGCAACACACAACGATGTAACTAATTCTATGCTGAGAAATTCCCCTTCTTTATTCCCACATCAGTTGTTATATTTGGGGAGACATAAGATAAGGAAATATTCAATAAGGATACTGAATAGAGGGACTAGAGTTTACATCCAGAGATTCATAAAGGATGCAGGACAGGTATTTTGTTCACAATTTAAAGGAGCAGAATTAGGACATATGGCGATCGAGTCTACTCTGCCATTCAATCATGACTGCTCAAACTTTCCCTCTCAACCCCATTCTCCTGCCTTCTCCCCACAATTTTTGAATACAGGATGCTCTCCTTGATGGCAAATAGCAAAGCATATAAGAGCAGGGAGGTTTTGATGGATCTGTATGCAACTACAATTCAGCCACAACTTGAGTAACACATACAATTCTGAACACCACAGAAAAAACACGGTTGCACAACCTTTGCTTGTGCTGGCCAAGCAGGAAAATATTACGAACCCCCTGCTGGACCCTCTGCAGTTTGCATACCGGGCCAATAGATCTGTGGGAGACGCAGTCAACCTGGGCCTGCACTTCATCCTCCAGCACCTAGACCGCCAGGGGACCTATGCGAGGATTTTGTTTGTTGATTTTAGCTCTGTATTCAACACCATTGTGCCAGAGGTACTACACTCCAAACTTTCCAAGTTGACTGTGCCTGAACCCCTCTGTCGGTGGATCACCAGCTTCCTGACAGGCGGGAAGCAGCATGTAATGCTGGGAAAGCACATCTCGGACAGCTCAGTATAGGAGCACCGCGAGGCTGCATACTCTCCCCTCTCTCTACACCAATGACTGCACCTCCACTGGCACCTCTGCCAAGCTTTTCAAGTTTGCGGATGACACAACCCTGATTGGACTGATCCAGGATGGGGAGGAATCTGCCTACAGACAGGAAGTGTCACAGCTGGCGGCCTGGTGCCTTCGTAACAACCTGGAGCTCAATGCTCTTAAGACAGTGGAATTGATTGTAGACTTTAGGAGAGCTCCCCATCCCCTCACCCCACTCACCATCAACAACACCACATCTGTGGAGTCTTTTAAGTTACTGGGAACTATAATCTCCAAGGACCTTAAAAGGGGGGCCACCATCGACTCCACAGTCAAAAAGGCACAACAGAGGATGTACTTCCTGCGGCAGCTGAGGAAGCACAATCTGCCACAGGCAATGATGGTCCAATTCTATACAGCCCGCGTAGAGTCTGTCCTCACTTTCTCCATTATGGTCTGGTTTGGCTCAGCCACCAAGCAGCGAATCATCTGATCAGCTGAGAAGGTTATTAGATTAGATTAGACTTTATTAATCCCCTTATTCAGGGGAAATTCAGATGTCCTTGCAGCACACTAATAAAAATACAACATAGTATTCATGAAGAAATTCAACACCAAACATAAAACATCCCCCCACAGTGATTCCCACTGTGGGGGAAGGCACAAAGTCCAGTCCCCATCCTCTTGTCCACCCAAAGTCGGGCCTATCGAGGCCTCCACAGTCGCCGCCACGGCGCCCGATGTTCTCGCCGGGTGATGGTATTCCGGCGTCGGGAGAACCCCCAGCGGCTTGGGGTGCCAGGAACGGCCGCCTTCCCACCGGAGCCCGCGGCTTCCAAGCCAAACAGACCGCGCCAGACGGAGCTCCGCACACTGGTGATCTCGGCGAGATGTAAGTTCAACGTCGCAGCTGGCCGCTCCACAGAACCGCGGCTCCACGATGTTTTCCTCGGCGGTCCCAGCATACTGGAGTCCCAGCGCGGCGACCCAGGAAAGGCATCGCCCGCTCCGCGACAGCGCTCCAGCGCCGCGCCGCCGCCAAAGCCGATGTTCTGGGCAGGGCCCCTCAGGAAAACGTCGCTCCAGGACCCACTGGTAGGCCGCGAGGACGGGTCGAAGTCGCTGCTCGGAGGAAGACAACCCCTCCGACCAGGTAGGGACTTGGTAAAACAGTTTCCCCCTCCCCCCCCCCACCACCCCCCACACATAAAAAGATTACACCCCCTGACTGTACACTTAACGTACTAAAAATAACAAAAAAGAAGGGGAAAAAACGGACAGCTGCAGGACAGGCAGCCGTTCAGGACAGCGCCTCCTCCGATATCTCTACTCAATAACCATAATTCTGTAGCCTCCTTTTGCTCTAGTATTTTATTTAATTTACATGTTTAATCGATATGTTTTATTATTAATATTTAATGTTTTGTGTGTCATTCCTGACTGCCACTGTATGTCATCTTGTCACTTGTGAGCGGAGCACCAAGGCAAATTCCTTGTATGTGAATACTTGGCCAATAAACTTATTCAATGATCAATGGATAAGGTGCAGAGAAGGTTTACAAAGGTCTACAAAGCTGTTGTCAGTAATGGGAACTTGTAGCTATGCAAACAAATTGGTTGAGCTAGAGTTCTTTCCTTTGGAACAGATGATGCGAAGGGAAGACTTAACACGGAGTCAACACTTAACTAGAGTTTAATTGTCATATGTACAGACTACAGAGCAATGGAAATCTTACTTGTCGCAGCTTAACTGGTCTATAAATGTAATGACACAGACGATATATAATAATAATTTAAAATAAAAATAAATTAATAACACAGGGTAACCATAATAGTGAAAAACTGAAACATAACCAAAGGCTCAACGTTGTGGAAATCTGTACTGTGAACTAACGGAAATGTGTAAAATTAATCTAGACAGAGTAAATAGGAAAGAGTTACATTTTTGCAGAGGGTACAAGAAAAAGAGAGACCATAGATTTAAAATAATCGGTAGGAAGTTATTTTTCATCCATAAGGTGGGAAGAGTCTGGAACCTACATCTGAAAGAGTGATAGAAGCTTTACATTTTAAGATTGCTTGGATCTAGTGCTAAAATATGGGATCATGCTGGAGTGCTCTGTGATTTTCTACTGGCAAAGATATGACGAGCCAAATGGACTTCTTATGTGGGCTTTAACAGACAGCGAGTCACCCTGCTCATGCAAGGTTTCTGTTTAAGATAGATCGCAATTGTCTGTCCCAGAATGCAGGTGCCAATGCATTTCTTAAGGAAACTAGTGACAACAAAGGTGTCCTGTTTCAGGCTGGGTGAAATGACCGTTTCAGTCCAGCGACGATGCAGTCCTGAAGTAGAGCCGCAGCCTCCTTAGATCACTGCTATATTGTTTTTGTTGGTGCCTTGCATCTACAAGTTGGCAAAAGTAATACATACAGCAGTGGCAACAGTGTAAAGACTGGTGGCCCCTAGAGTGCAATTGAAATAGTGTTGAGAGACAGAAGACTTTCAGTGCTGGAATTGATGACTATCAGCATTGGAACGGATAGAGGGTAGGAGAAGTGAGCATAAAAGACTTTTAACTATTTCATTATGAGCTTCACATAAAATATTGCCACTCTGCAGTGCTATCTGGAAGTATTATGGATGTTTATTACAGGGATTAAAGATCAGAGGATGGCTCCCTGTATATTTGGATATATATTAATCATGAGACAAACCACTTACATGAGAAGTGTTTTGAAAATGTATTACTGCACCTTTTTTTCCTGTTTCAAGAGGTGGAGATTGTAACTTTAGAAGGCAGGTTCAATCTGATGATTTGAATAAAAAGTGTCCATTTTATGCTGGTGGATAAACTTCTGCTGAAGGATGGCACAGTGGAGCAGCAGCACAGCTGATAGAGCTGCTGCCTCACAGTGTCAGATAGCTCGGTTCAATCCTGGCCTAGCGTGCTGTCAATGTGCAGTTTGCATGTTTAATTTAGTTTAGAGATACAGCGCGGTATTCTTCAGCCCACCGAGTCTGCACCATCCAGCGATCCCCACACACATTAGGGACAATTTACACTTATACCAAGTATACAAACCCAAGCCAATTAACCTACAACCTGTGTTTAAGAGGGAACTGCAGATGCTGGAGAATCGAAGGTTACACAAAAAAGCTGGAGAAACTTAGCGGGTGCAGCAGCATCTATGGTGAGAAGGAAATAGGCAACGTTTCGTCCCGAAACGTTGCCTATTTCCTTCGCTCCATAGATGCTGCTGCACCCGCTGAGTTTCTCCAGCTTTTTTGTGTAACCTACAACCTGTACGTCTTGAGTTTGGGAGGAAACTAAAGATCTTGGAGAAAATGGGGAGAATGTACAAATTCCGTTCAAACAGCAACCGTAGTCGGGATCGAACCCGGATCTCTGGCGGTGCAAGTGCAGTAAGGCAGCAACTTTACCTCTGCCCTCCACCATGCCGCCCTTGTTATGACTGTGTGGGTTTCATCCAGGCGCTCCGAATTCCTCCCACATCGCAAACATCATGCAGATTTATAGGTTAATTGGCCCCTGTAAATTGTTCCTCATGTAGGGAGTGGGATAACGTAGAACTAGTGCAAAAGGGTGATTGATAGTTAGTGTGAACTCGGTTTCCATGCTGTGTCGCTAAACTAAACAATGTAGGTATGTAACAATACTTACCTTCAGCAGCGCTGCAATTCTGCCACTGTCCGTGTGCGCGATTTTGGCGCCTTTGAGGGGGGGGGGGGGGGGGGGGTTAAAATGCATTTTTTTCCTACCTTGTCCTGGAATATATTTGGTTGGAGTGCAAGCTTTTGCTGAAGAATCTTTCCGACGAGCGTTCTGTGTATTTTTTATTTATTGAATTATTTTAATATATAATCGCCCGACAATTTCAGCTCTGGAGTAATTTTAAAATCAGCTTAAAACGCCGCCAGCGGGGATGGATTTCAGGTACGGGACAGGTAAAAGAAAGCCGTTTATTTTATGTATAAAAGTGCTCCTTAAGATGCCTTTAATTTACATTTTAAGTTGCGAAACGGTGATTTAGGACCCATACGAACTGGCGGTATTTTTCCTGCCGATATGGGTATAAATTCACTGCAAACCGCAACGTTCCAAATGATCGCGTTCCAGAAAATCCACTCGCAAGATGATTTAAATGGCCATTAATTTACAGGTATTAAACATTAAATTCCTTCCATTTGGCCTATAAATTCATGACAATGAGATTTAAAAATTATGTTATATTGTGAATTCTTGTGTGAATGTTATTTGGACACTTTGGCTATTTAAAAATGTGAATCTATTCTTAAGAAATTGATAGATGTTTAGATCTAGTAATTGAATTTTGTAATTAGCTACATTTAGGTAACTAACTAATTATATGCTTTACTTTCAAGTCATCTAAGTAAGATTGTTTCATATTTGTTTCAGAATGCTTCAATCTATAATAACTGAAAATTTCTTTCAGTTTTCTTAATTTTTAGGAAAGTTGTGGGCTTTTGACTGTCCTCGATCACAGCTTTTGTGTTAAGTCAATGGAAAAGCAATAGGGAACAAGATGCTAATTTCCGAGTATGAAAATGGCCATAACATTTTTAATACTGAAGATATGAAAGTGAATTAGGTGTCAAATTAAACTTCTTTTTATGCTTTATCTGATGGGATAAATTACAGAATTGATTTTTAAAATCTCAAAATGTTGTAACATTGCTAAACAATGGTCAGTCATCTCAGTTACCTCATCTTTTATTTAACAGCGATCCCATAGACCACTGAAGGAAGTGTACAACATTGCTTTTCTATCCACTGAAGTACAGAATGGTACATCTGCGGCCCAATACGTTGAAACATTAATTGAATGCAGATTTCTTTCAGTTTATAAATGGCACAGGGCTTCCATGCAGAAATCTGATGTCCACATGGCTGCAATATGTGACTATTTGAACTCTTGGCAACTGAACCACCCACATCAAAGCTGCATTCACTGTTATGCTTATGTCAGCTTTCACGAATTGGGAAGAAAAGGTTGCATTTTGCAATCTGAGCGCTTGGTAATTCAAAGATAAATGTGTGCCCCCCCCCCCCCAGGTTGCCCAATGCAGCCGGTGTCCTCTGGGTTACTTGGAAATGTGTGGCAGCAAGAAACCACCATGCTGTTAGTAATCACTTGAAAGGAAGATGTGCGAGGTTCATTACACAGAGCTGTGCAGAGCTCCCTGATGTCCTGTATTATGAAAAAGGCACAAAGTCCTGTAGGAACTCAACAGGTCGGGCAACATTCTGGAGAATACAGACAGGCGACATTTCAGGTCGGGACCCTCGACCCTGTATCGAGAGGTGGAGATGTTGATATCCAACTCCGACTTCACAAGTTCAGCAAAAGTCAACACAAAGTTATGGGTCTGATCAAAACAACACTGGGTTTGCTGATTCCTTAGAACTGTTACAAAGAAATGTAACATGCACGGGTCAGCATCAAAACCAGAAAGGTGGGAAACGATTGCAGGGGAATAACAAAAATGCCTATAAAGCAAAGTCAATTCATGTAGGATCTAAAATGTAGATATTCATGAAATTATTAAAAGATACCGAATGTAAACAAGCCCTTTGGCCCACCAAGTGTAGGGGGCGGCACAGTGGCACAGTAATAGAGTGGCTGCCTTACAGCGCCAGAGACCCAGATTTGAACCCAAATACAGGTACTGTCTGTACAGAATTTGTACATTCTTCCTGTGACCGCTTGGGTTTTATCCGGGTGCTCTAGTTTCCTCCCACATACCAGCGATGTGCAGGGTAGTAGGCTTCTGTAAATTGTCCCTGGAGTGCAGGATAGAACTAGTGTATGGGTAATCACTGGTTGTCATGGAATAGGTGGACCAAGGGGCCTGGTTTCATGTTGTATCTCTAAACTAAAGAACTAAACTAAACTAAGTCCACGCCAACTGTCGATCCTCCATTCACACAAATTCTATATGATCCCACTATCTCATCCACTCACACACACTCGTGGAAATTTATAGCAGCAGCACCCCAAGGAAACCTATGCAGTCACAGGGAGAACATGCAAACCCACCACGGACAACACCAGAGATCAGGATCAAACCTGGGTCTCTGATGTTGTGTGGCAGCAGCTCTACCAGTTCCACCACTGTGCTACATTAGAAAGGCAGATAAAAAAATTCATCTATTAAAATAAAAACAATTCCAAAATCAACTTCCACCATTGTCTCATATAACTGGTCCCCATACAGCTGGTGCTGCAGGGCTAAAATGCACACAGTGGGTGGTGGAGGTTTTCAATGGGGAACCTATTGAGTCTATCCATTACTTCACCATTCCACACCACGTAAAACTGGGCAAACAAGGTTAATCACCCACTATTATGAAATCCAACCAACATTTGCAAAAGCCATACAAAAGCCATATATTTTATTATTTTTTAAAGTGCTTTTGATTCCTGTCTGCAAATTTCCATCAGGGTAGACGTCACATTTGGTGATTAAATTGCTACACTCGTCTTGCCGAGCGGGTTTTTCCACGAAACAAATTATAGCTACATCAGCGATTGCAATGTTGTAATTTTGGCTGGAAGTGCATTATCACTGTTAGAATAATAACAGGCTTACATGCAATATCCGAGGATACAAATAGATTCCTGACATTTACTGACAAGGTTCATATTTTGAGAATGGAGCCAGTAGAACAGATATTGTAGCAGTCAAAATTCATTTCAAAATGTCATTAGGAAAAAGAAGGATGTGAGGTGATCTTATTGAAATATATAAGATTATTAAGGGATTGGACACGCTAGAGGCAGGAAACATGTTCCCAATGTTGGGGGAGTCCAGAACCAGGGGACACAGTTTAAGAATTAGGGGTAGGCCATTTAAAACGGAGATGAAGAAAAACATTTTCACCCAGTGAGTTGTGAATCTGTGGAATTCTCTGCCTCAGAAGGCAACCGTGGCCAATTCTCTGGATGCTTTCAAGAGAGTAGGAGAGAGCTCTTGAAGATAGCGGAGTCAAGGGATATGGGGAGAAGGCGGAACGGGGTACTGATTATGGATGATCATCCATGATCACAGTGAATGGCGGTGCTGGCTCGAAGGGCCAAATGGCCTACTCCTGCACCTATTGTATGAAAAGAAAAACACCTATAACTTTAATCGCATAACAGAATAGATTATTTTCAGGATTAAAACTCTAACTACCATTTCAAGATTGTGTTGGACCTTCTGGACTGGTCACTCTTGCAAGTCTGATGTGATTTCTGCATCGAGAACACAGAAAGGCATCCTCCCTGTGCAAGATTTATCTCATAGCTTTGTAGGAGAATTTGAACCATGTTATCCCGTGAGTGAATGTTGTTCAAGCAATCCAATAACAGTCCCATTAGTCTGCCAATGTCAAACATTGAACCCACAAACCCTCTCAAATTGCCATGCTGTGACTCCCCCAAGTTTGCCAAGCTCCCACCCACTCATTTCTCAGTTGGTATTTTCCCCAGCTTTCCTTCAACCAACATCCATCAGTGCCAATATCTCCACCACACAAACATTTGTCACTACACCACTATTTCCCTCCCACACAATAATTCAACAGGGTGTCTTTGTTATCCTCTCCCTAACCCTATTTTTCCCCACTTTCCACCATTCAATGCAACACCTCCAGAGCCCCATTTCTCCCTAGTCACACAACAGAGACTGTGTGCAAATTGTACTTAGTTTAGTTTAGAGATACAGAATGGAAACAGGCTCTTCAGCCCACCAAGTCTATGCTGACCATTGACCATTGATTCAATTTCCCTCCTGGGGATAAAAAAGTTCTATCGTATTGTATCACCCGCTCATACTAGTCTGAAGGTTTCCGACCTGAAACATCACCTCTTCCTTTCCTCCAGAGATGCTGCCTGAACCACTGAGTTACTCAAGCATTTTGAGCCTAACTTTGGTATAAACCAGCATCTGCAGTTCCTTCCTACACAGAGACAATAGAGCCTTTGGTCACTGACCATCCTTCAGATGACATACGTTTGATCTGAAAAGCATCCAGCACCAGAATGCTTCCCCAGTTATGCCCATAGCAATAGACATTTGCAACAGAAGGTCAACGATTTAAGTCATTTTTAGCGCCCTCATGCTACACCTTTTAGGGTGCACTAGAATTTCTATAATAAATGTATTTTCTTTTATAACATTTCACTGCATTTTCATTTGTGTGACAGGGCAATTTCCAAGATTATTCCTGAGCAAATTAAATTTATGCTAATACAGCTTTAATTCCGGGCAGCACACAAATCCGAAAGCTGCAAATGACTAAGCCAATAATAAATAAAATAAGCGCCAAAAATTATAACAGCCAAACTGTTCTCCATATATTTGTATAACTGGGAAAATCTATTGATGAATTAATTTCATGTTCAAATGAGATGTTATTATCATAGCACCATCATGCAGCTTTGCAGAGCTTTGCACTGTTTGAATTTGTTAGAGGTTTGTTTACTAATTATTTACATTTATCTGATGAGATATAATTAGCGTAATTATATATATATTATCCAAAAGCAAGCCAGTTATATTTCAAGTAATAATCCGACAATAATAATATAAAAAGGTGCCCTTGTGTAGCAATGTTACAAAATGTTTAGATTTAAAAAATCAAGTCTGCAATTTATCCCACCAGATAAAGCATAAAAATAAGTTTAATTTGACACCTAATTCACTTTCATATCTTCAGTATTAAAAAGGTTATGGACATTTTCATACTCGGAAATTAGCATCTTGTTCCCTATTGCTTTTCCATTGACTTAACTCAAAAGCTGTGATCGAGGACAGTCAAAAGCCCATAACTTTCTTAAAAATCTAAGTACTGAATTTTTTAGTTATTATAGATTGACGGATTCTGAAACAAATATGAAACAATCTTACTTGGATGACCTGAAATTAGAGCATATAATTAGTTAGTTACCTAATTGTAGCTAATTACAAAATTCAATTACTAGATCTAAACATCCATCCATTTCTTAAGAAAAGGTTAACATTTTTAAATAGCCTAAGTGTCAAAATAACATTCATACAAGAATTCACAATATAACATGATTTTTAAATCTCATTGTCATGAATTTATAGGCCAAATGGAAGGAATTTAGTGTTTAATTCCCGTAAATTAATGGCCATTTTAATTATCTTATGAGTGGGTTTTTGTGGAACACGATCGATTGGAACGTTGCGGTTTGCGGTGAATTTAAACCTCATATCGGCAGGAAAAACACTGCCTGTTCGTATGGGCCCAAATCACATTTTCGCAACGTGAAATGTTGATTAAAGCCATCCTAAGAAGCAAGTTTATATGTAAAAATAAACGACTTACCTTGCTTTGTCCCGTACGTGAGATCCCTTCCACTGCCTGCGTTGACGGCGTTAGAAGTCGCTTTTTATTTTACTCCAGCACTGCAATTGTCCCGCGGTTTTCAAAAACAAATCTGAGAACAGCAGTCGGAATGAATTTTCAGCATTAGGTAGAAGCCCAAGAAAATATATAAATATATAAAAAGACAGGCAGGGAAATTGGCATGTTAATCCCGCCCCCCTCCTCAAAGCCACCAAAGTCGCGCACACGGCCAGTGGCAGAACTGCAGCGCAGCTGAAGGTAAGTTTTGTAACATACCTATTTTGTGGTGCTCATTTTTATTTCCCCAACAATTCCCCATTCATTAAATGAATTAAGTTACTGGAAATATGTTGGGGCACTTCTTCACTATTCCACTTGATGCTTTATATCCTTTGTGCGCTTCACAGCAGCATTAGGTAGAGAGTTCAGCCGCATCGTAGATAGTTTTGATCCTGTTACGAGTTTGCAGAAGGTAATACCTGGTGAGAAGAGGCCAGGAATGCTTCAGTTCACTGGAATTAATGCAAAGTCAAAGCAAAATCCAATATTATCATGGGCTATTATGTAGCAACTCCTAAGTTTGGATCAAAGATACGAGGCAATGAACACCTCCCACTGACAATGACATTACCTCCCAATAACATTATCGAGCCACTCCGCATCATCATCTTAGGGGCTATCAACGAAGATGAATCAACATCTAATTATACATGATTTGCAGGTATAAGAGAAGGCCCCTTTTCATTTATCTTTCAAATCCATAATGGCACAAATCTTCTAGGCACAACCCGAGCTAAATAAATATCATGGCTACTAGGACAGGTCAGAGGCCTGGTATCCTCTGGTGATTGACACTCCAGACCTTTCCACCATCGGCAAAGCACAGGACAACACTGAAAAAGGCAATAGGTACATATCAACACCTTTTGCTGCAGTTCCTCTCCATGTCACATGCCATCCTGACATAAATGAATATCACTGGTCCAAAATCATCTCCGAGTCAAAAACCCTCCTCAGCATCATCTTCTAACTCCGTACAGATAGCACCCATAGTCAGGATCGAACCCGAGTCTCTGGCGCTGTAAGGCAGCAGCCCTACCGCTGGACTTAGAAGAGAGAAGTCCTCACTTACACCTGCAAGTTGTATACAATTCGATATTGATTCGTACATATTCTATTACATATGTTACAACAAATGGCAGGTGTGACAAGAATAGTTCTACGAGATAAAAAATCTAAAGACCACTTAAATATGTAACATTACAGCAAGCAAATGGTCAAGCTTATCTGCATCAAACCGAGTGGAGTCCACACTTGCCACTACTGACCCTGTCAGATATTCAACTTCAATGGAAATTGGTGGCGTTATGCAGTTTACTCGCGCATGACAGTTTACACTTTTTTTTCCTTGGGCGGATCAAGAAAGGTGTGAGGCTTAGTTTTATTTAGTTTGGTTTGGAGATCGAGCATGGAAACAGGCCCTTCAACCCACGCCGACCAGCGGTCACCCATACACTAGTTCCATCCTACGCGCTAGGGACAGTTTAGAGGCTAATCAACCTACAAACCTGCACGCCTTTGGAGTGTGGGAGGAAACCGGAGCGCCCGGAGAAAACCCACTTGGTCACAGGGAGAATGTACAAACTACACACAGACAGCACCCATAGTCAGGATTGAACCTGGGTCTCTGGCACTGTGAGGCAGCAACTCTACTGCTGCACCCCTGCACCACCCCGAGGCGTTTGATCAAATTGTCTTTTTCTTCATAACATTGATAATAAATGAACAAAATGCATGGAAAAATAAAGTTGGTCAATATTGACCATGACTTGCTGGCATCTTTTCACCTGTGGAACAATACAGAAGTTGTTAGAGCAATTTTTCATCTTGATATTAGAAACCAAGAAGATTTATTACGCATTGGAAATAGAAATGCCTTATGTTCACAATAATTCTAAAAATACTAAATTACAGAATGTTAATTAAATTACAGGAAATAATTCCCTTGTAATGTACACAGTGTAAGATAGACATTAACAAATCTGTTTGATTATGATAAAGATAAGTTATCTCATTTACATACAAAATTATTATAAACAATAGCTTCTTTATATCTAGAAAAATTGAAAAATCTAAACAGTCACGACAAAACCAAAACTACACCAATATTTTGCGTTATATTCTAAACACACTGATCTTGTATTGAATCTATTTCAGTTGGTGTTGTATTCTTAAACAATGCGCTTTGACATTCAATCCAGGAAGCCATTTGGTTCCTGGAAATTATTATACTTAAGACTGAATATATAATACTACAGCAGGTTACGAGGCTCTTTCGTCACAATCTGTGCTGAACATGATGCCAAGATAACTCATCAGTCGGCAAATGATCCATATCCTGTCATTCTTTGCATATCCATGTGCCCATCTAAAACCCTCTTAAATGCCCCTATCTATCATGCATGCCTCCACCACCAATCCTTACAATATTCTCTGTGTAAAAAAACACTTGCCCCACACATCTTTAAACGTTGCTCCTCTCACCTTAAAGCTATGTCATCAGTCTTGAAAATTTCTACCATGATAAGTTCAAACAGTCTATCTTACCCTATATCTCTCATAAATTTGATATACTTCTCCCCCCAACCTCTGACTTTCCAGAAAAAAAACTATTCAATTCTGTCCAACCTCACGTTGTAGCGTACACCATCAAACCCAGGAAGCATTCTGGGAAATCTCTCCACGCCTTCCCCAATGCCTCCACATCCTTGCAGTAAAGGGACAACCAGTACTGCACACAATAATTCAACTACTGCCTATCCATTGCTGTTATCTTAATTCAATGTTCACATACCCATCTTCTATCCAAAATTACCAATTTGTAATTAGCAGAAGCCACATTGAATTATTTTATTTTCAATACAGCACCTGACCATGATCCCAGTTGATATATCGTCATAGGTGATAAAACAAAACACTATCCAGTGTGGTCCTGTTACCACCACATGAATCTTACAATTGCTTGTTGAAACTCAACAAGTCAGGTGCTTAACCTCACATGCCCCCTTTTACAAATCATCATAAGTAATGAGGTTGAACTGCTATTGTCGACAAACTCATTAAACCCTTGTTGAAAACTTGCACCACATGTTGCATGAACTATGGCCCTCCAGAACCAGGCACATGGAAACCTTAGGAACTCACCAGCTCAAACCAATGGAGAATGCATTTAGTTTTGGAAGTTTTTGTAAATTAGATGAGTTTTTTTTGTGTTGTTTTGTCTGCATTGCAGTGTTTGCATTAATTTACTTCACATTTAGGGAATTTTATCTTATTGCCCCCCCCCCCCCCCCCCCCTCCCCCCCCCCCCCCCCCCCCCCCCCTCCCCCCCCCCCCCCCCCCCCCCCCCCCCCCCCCCCCCCCCCCTTCATTTACCCTGGCTTTGCCATTGGTTCTTACAGTGAGTAGATATACTTACATTACACTGAACACCTTGCTGAATTGAAGTGAGCAAGAGGAAGTTGCAAACAGCCAATAAATATATCAACATGTCTGAAGGCTACCCCCAACACACTAGCTGGACTCCCATACATGACCATGTGAGGGGAAAGCCTTTATTTGGCACCTCAACTTTACAAAGCTGCAGCACTGCTTCATAATGACTTCTGCACATCTGGATCAGATATCACTCTTGCGGTGGAAGAGAAGTTTAGCATTCAAGTTATTAGAGGCAGTGTTGGCAAAGGCCCAGAAGGAACAATTGCTGAAGGAGAAAGAACTCAATGGTTGACATTCCTGTTCAATAAATTTTGATTGAATTATGCAGCAGAATCCTGACTTGTTCTATAGTTGTCAGGCTAAGTTGATTACGGCCTGCATGGAATTGTTAGTGGATCAGCATCACTCCTTCACTCTCTTTCTCTCTAGATGATCTCTCGAGATGCTTACAATTGGATAGTAATGTGGGATATCCTAATTGGAGAATTTTCCACCATTTTTAGAACAGTCATTTGGAACCTATGTGTGTATTTAATATTGTTTACATGAATCTTTGCAAGGGTCCATATACACCAGGCTGGGCCAAAGGCAACAGTGATGATGTATCATGATGTGGTGTGGAAATTGATTGTTTAGGTTAACATTTGCTGAGATTAATTTGGCTTAAATATTGACATAATTTCAGTCTGAACTTGAATGCTGTCCATATACTGGTGTAAGTTTATAATGGCTCCCACACATGATTGAATGAATTGTAAAAGGAAACAGAGTGCTACAGGAACACCAGAGACCTGTTACACATCTGACCTCTTAGAACATAGAACAAAGAAAAATAGGTGCAGGAGTAGGCCATTCGACCCTTCGAGCCAGCATCGCCATTCAATATGATCATGGCTGATCATCTAAAACCAGTACCCCGTTCCTGCTTTTTTCCCATATATCTTGATTCCTTTAGCCGTAAGAGCTAAATCAAACTCTCTCTTGAAAACATCCAGTGAATTGGCCTCCACTGCCTTCTGTAGCAGAGAATTCCACAGATTCACAACTCTCTGGTTCAAAATGTTTTTCCTCATCTCAGTCCTAAATGGTCTACCCCTTATCCTCAAACTGTGACCCCTGGTTCTGGAATCCCACAACCTCGGGAAATTTTTTTCTGCATCCAGCGAATCCAATCCTTTAAGAATTTTATATGTTTCTATAAGATCCCCTCTCGTCCTTCTAAATTCCAGTTAATACAAGTCCAGTCGACCCATTCTTTCATCATATGTGAGTCCGGCCATCCCAGGAATTAGCCTGGTGAATCTACGCTGCACTCTCTCAATAGCAATAATGTCCTTCCTCAAATTAGAAGATCAAATTGCACACAATACTCCAGGTGCAATCTCACCAGGGTCCTGTACAACTGCAGTAGGACCTCCCTGCTCCCAAACTTAAATCTTCTTGCAATGAAGGCCAACATGCCATTAGCTTTCTTCACTGTCTGCTGTACCTGCATGCTTACTTTCAGTGACTGATGTACAAGCACACCCAGGTCTCGTTGCACCTCCCCTTTTCCTAATCTGACACCTTCTTAAAACGTGTGGTTACATTGACAACCCTCCAGTACACAGGAACTGATCCAGTCGAGAGAACATTGAAAAATGATCCACGATTTCTGGGGCCACCTCCTTGAGTACTCTGGGATGCAGACCATCAGGCCCTGGGAATTTATCTGCCTTCAGTCCCAACAGTTTACCTAACACTGATAATCCTGGAAATAGTCAGAGTCATACAGTGTGCAAACAGGCCCTTCGGCCCAACTTGCCCACACTGACCAATATGTCCCAAATGATTGGCCTGAGAACAGTGATCCAAGGGCAATGTCAATAATATCCAACAACAGCATCAAATGACCCTAAACAAATTATCTAAATTCATGTCATCTGGGACTCTAACATTAGTTTCTCTTCACCCACAGATGCCACAATATTACAAGAATTAGTTTGGAACCTCGTTTGGTTGAATGTTGTTTTGTTATAAGCGACAATATCAAAGCCTCAACATTTTTTGCATACCTGAAGTGCAAATGCATTGCATAATGAGACCTAATACAAACAGCAAAGCATCATAACAAAATTAAACTAATAACCCCAGCAAAATATCCAACATTTATTGCCGCAGGGATCATACAAGATGGATCTGAACTGTAGTGAGAGTTGACACAAAATTCTGGAGTAAGTCAGTGGGTCAGGCAACATCTCTGGAGAAAAGGAATAAGTAACGTTTCAGGTTCTGAAGAAGGGTCATGACCCAAAACATCGCCTATTTCCAGCATTTTGTGTCTATCTTCGATTTAAATCAGCATCTGCAGTTCCTTCCTGCACTGTAGTTCTTAGACCCCTGAGCATTGTGGCCATTTAAGCAATTCTTCCTGCCTCCCCCCCCCCCCCAAAAAAGAATAACTACTACCCAAGTGCAGTAGTTTATTTGAGGCCTTTCTTACCATTAGATTACACAGTACATCGATGCACATGATAATAAACTAAACTAAACTGAACTTATATGTGATTTGAAGTAATAGAGCTGTGGCCTTGCAGGGTCAGAAACGTAGGTTTGATCCTGACCTCGTGTGCTGTCTGTCTGAAGTTTATATATTTTCCCTGTGACCACATGGGTTTCTTCCAGGTGCTCCCCCCACATTCCATTAACAAGCAGGTTTGTAGGTTAATTGGAACGTGCATAGGGTGTAGATGAGATAGTGGGATAACATGGAATCAGTGTGAATGGGTGATCAATGATCAGGATGGAGTCGGTGGGCTGAAGGGCCTGTTTCCATTCTGTATCTCTAAACTAAATTAAATTAAGTACAAATTGCACACTTCTCAGAGTACAATCTTCATGGTCCAAGATAATACCAACACAACCAGAGTACCTAAAACTGTAACAGACAGTGCAAAGGGCAGCACGGTGGCACAGCAGTAGAGTTCCTGCCTTACAGTGCTTGCAGCACCGGAGACCCAAGTTCGATCCTGACTATGGGTGCTGTCTGTATGGAGATCCCTCCGTGCCCGCGTGGGTTTTTTTCCGAGATCTTCGGTTTCGTCCCACACTCCAAAGAAACACAGGTTTGTAGATTAATTGGCTTGATATAAGTGTAAATTGTCTCTAGTGTAGTGTTAATGTGTGGGGATCGCTGGTCGGAGCAGACTTGGTGGGCCGAAGGGCCTGTTTTGACGCTGAATCTCTAAAACTAAAACCAGACTTAAAAATAGGCAAAACATCTTAGATCTAAGCACATATATCATATCCCAGTTCTTGTGGAAACTAGTGCTTAGCTTGACAATTAGACAGCCTGTTCTTGTTTGACTGCCACCACAGCAAGTGAAAACCATTACTAGATTGGTACCCTGCTTTGAGCTACCCTTACAGAACGCAAATACAATCTAGGTCCTGGAATCGAAAAATTCAGAGCCTGTTATACATTCAAAAACTCATTTGCTCAGGCTGTAAGCTATTGTGCTGGAAGCCTGGTGTAACCCCTGCTCACAGCAAGGAGCCGATAGTTACATTGGTGCAGAAATTGCGTGTGAGGGCTGGTGATGAGTGGGATGGGGTGTTCTGTGCATTGTGGCCAATGTGCTGAGCACAGCTGGGGACCAACAGCAGCGGCTCCCTGTGTCCACATATAATCCCTCTCCTCACCTCCTGCGGGCTGTGATGGAAGCTGCTCTCTTGCCCTCTCTTCGAGTGGCTGCACAGCTGTCCCAAGCCCACAGAGTTCTTGAGCAAAGTGCTGGAGTAACCTAGTGGGTCGGGCGTCACTTCTAGAGAATGTAAATCGTTGTTGTTTTGGAGCGGAACCTCAGACTGACTGCTGTAGTGAAGATGAAAACTGGAAGAGACGTGGGGGGCAGGGCAGAGCCTTAGCAAGTGATAGGTGGATACAGGTGAGGATTTCATTGGCAGATCCTTGGACAAATGCCAGAGATGAGAAGGAGACAAAAGGCTGTGAGATAAGGAGAGAAGAGGCGTAAGTTGTGAGGAAGGGATGTAGGGGGAAGGGGACTGTGTAAGAAGGAGGAAAGGGAGATGGGATAATGGGAGAAATGAGTGTATATCCAGGTAGGGCACAGGGAAAAGAGAGGCGGAAAGAGTGGGGAAGGGAGGTTTACTAATTTGTTACCCAAAATTGGGGAATACAATATTCATATAATTGAGTTGTAAATTACTGAGATTTCCTAATTGTAATTCATAAACTCGTGCAGTTAATACCTCATGCCTGGACCATACCTGTCAATGCCTCCATCAATATTGCTATCGATGAATACTCCTTCAAATCAATTCTAAAAACCATGTGCGAAAGCTCCTTGAATATTGCCTGAGTGAATCATTATTTAGAAATATCTCACATGATTAAATTACACTGTGAGTTTATTGATTCAACCAAATATAATCTCTCACTTCACCGGAGAGATTGACTGATCATTATCAAGGATTCTGCAGGTTCAGTCTCCCAGTGTGTGCACCAGGTGTCAGGTACTGACAAAGCTCGGCAACGCTGGAGCTGCTGCAATAATAAGACACCAAGATAAAAAAAACAATTACCTCAGTTACAGCCATCATTGCCAACAATGATAATACATTCAATCCATTTTGTGTAACAGCATGAACAAGTAACACAAATCCATTTTATTTACAGACCATTAAAACTCACATTTACAGATTCCAATTTGTGTTTTCCTATAGTTATTGATTGTGATTAATTTTGTATATCCATATTCATCAGATTAAATGCATGTAATTAATTTTTCCGAGTTAGTCTTAAACATCAGGAAATAATTCCTTTTCATTAAGCATGACAATTTATTTTTCAATGAAGGCTATGTTGCTTCTTTCCTATAAATGTTAGTGATTTGAATAGGAAATAAATTATTCCTGCAAATTGTGAACATAGTTACATTTTACCACATCTTTGAAAGGGAGGATAACTCATATTAATAAAATTTAATTTGAGAACAATTTTTGACACATTTTTACTGCTCTTTACAATTTAATGATTTGATTGATGAATTTTATCAAAATGTCAATTTCTTCTACTGTTTAACAGTTTTTAAAAGGGCTGAAAAGAAATCGCAATACCTTCATTCACCAAAGCAGATTATCATTGGAAAGAAGGGCAATAAAAATCAGCTCCACTATTTCTTCACAAACTAAATTACCAAATGTTGTCTCAGGTTAACAACATTGGCGAATAAAAAATTGTAGCTGTTATAAAAATGTGAAATGATAAATGGAGTTTTCTTAATCATATGCCTGCTATTTGTTCATGCTCTGAATTTGTATTAGTTGAGTTTATGATATTTTTTGTGTTGCTATTCCTACAATGTTCATCCATTTAAGGACTGGGATTATACTTCTTCTCCTCCTTTGCTTTGCAAAGTAAAAGGCCTGCCCCACTTTCCAGAGTTACTCACAAATTCTCCCGAGTTTTCCCCTTGATTCAAACTCGGAGAATGTCCGTAGCGAGTCCGTAGCGAGTCGCTAGGAGGCCGTAGGAGTCCGTAGATATTTCGTAGTGGCTCGTAATGCCAGCCGTAGGTACTCCGGGCATCAAGTAAGTCAGGACATATTTTCAGCATGTTGAAAAATGTCCATGAGTAAAAAAAATAGCCCCGAGTACCTACGGCTGGCTATTACCGTAATTCTCCGAGTTTGAATCAAGGGGAAAACTTGGGAGAATTCGTGAGTAACTCGGGAAAGTGGGACAGGGCCTTAAAGAGAGAAACAAATGATGGGGACAGAAGAGAATGTAGATGATAAGATTTAAAGTACAGAACAGCCATGATCTATTTAAACAAGATAACTTATTTAGGGGGGGCTGAATGGCCTAATTCTTGTCCTTATAGAACTGTGCTTGAATGAAACCATCATAGAGTCTTACAGCATCGAGCAGGCCCTTCGGCCCAACTTGCCCACACCGGCAAACATGGCACATTTACACTAGTCCCACCTGCCTGCATTTACCTCATATCCCTCTAAACCAATCCTGTCCATGTACTTGTCTAAATGTTTCTTAAACATCCTCAGTTTACAACAAACATTAGCTTTCCTGAGGGATGAAGAAACTGCAACAGTTGCAGCTTCGCAAAGCAATTACCAATAGCCAGAGCAGCAGATTATCAGGAAAGAGATCAAGAACATAGTGTCAGAACACTAACCTTGCCTTTAACGTCAGCAAGGCAAAAACATGTATTGTTAATCTGAGGAAGGGGTTGGGGGTGGGTGAACACAACACTGTCCTCATCAAATATAGACACAAAATCCTGGAGTAAATCAGGTAGTGTCTCTGGAGAAAAGGAATAGGTAACATTTCAGATTGAGACCCTTCATTCACTGTCCTCATCAACATTGCTGCTGTAGAGATGGTCGACAGCTTCAAGTTCCTTGGCATCCACATCACCAGCAATCTACCTGGTCTCTTCACACTGATGCAGTGATCAAGAAAGTGCATCAGAGTATTTACTTTCTTCGGTGTCTAAAAAGATTCAGCATTTCCACCGGGTTTTCTCGAACATCTATAGACATGTTATGGAAAGTATTCTGACAATCTGCATTGCAGCTCAGTATAGCAACTGCTCTGCTCTTCCCTCTTGCAGTTTCTTCATCCTTCACTGCCTAAAACTGCAAACAGTGGTGAACACATCCCATCACATCACATGTTTATCATTTCCTTCCATCCAGTCCATCTTCACTGCATGTTGCATATGGAAGGCGGGAAATGTCATAGAAACATAGAAACATAGAAAATAGGTGCAGGAGTAGGCCATTCAGCCCTTCGAGCCATTCAATATGATCATGGCTGATCATCCAACTCAGTAGCCTTCTCTCCATACCCCCTGATCCCATTAGCCACAAGGGCCACATCTAACTCCCTCTTAAATATAGCCAATGAACTGGCCTCAACTACATTCTGTGGCAGAGAATTCCAGTGGTTCGCCACTCTCTGTGTAAAAAATGTTTATCTCATCTCAGTCCTAAAAGATTTCCCCTCTATCCTTAAACTGTGACCCCTTGTTCTGGACATCCCCAACATCGGGAACAATCTTCCTGCATCTAGCCTGTCCAACCCCTTAAGAATTTTGTAAGTTTCTATAAGATCCCCCCTCAATCTTCTAAATTCTAGCGAGTACAAGCCAAGTCTATCCAGTCTTTCTTCATATGAGTCCTGACATCCCAGGAATCAGTCTGGTGAACCTTCTCTGTACTCCCTCTATGGCAACAATGTCCTTCCTCAGATTTGGAGACCAAAACTGTACGCAATACTCCAGGTGTGGTCTCACCAAGACCCTGTACAACTGCACAAGAACCTCCCTGCTCCTATACTCAAATCCTTTTGCTATGAATGCTAACATACCATTCACTTTCTTCATCAAGGATGCCTGTCACTCCGGCAATTCCCTTTTCATTCTTCGATTTTCTGGGAGAAGATTCAGGAACTTGGAGGCCTGAATGTCCCGACAAAATAACTTATCAGACTCCTGAACAAATCACTCTCTTTTACACCTCATCCTCTATCCATATTTCATTCAAAGGAAAGAATGAAATATTAAAATTAATAGAAGCAATCAGTGCATTAGAGAAACAAAATTTACTATGAGAATAACTATTTTTCTCGGGAACATCAGAGGCTGAGGAGAGACCTGATAGAAGTATATCAAATTATGAGCAACAAAAATACAGAGATACAAATATACAAAGAGACAAAACCTTTTTCTGAGGGTGGGAATGTCAAAGAGGAGAGAGCATAACTTTAAGGTGAAAGGAACAAAGTTTAAAGGAAATGAGTGAAGCAAGTTTTTTTAAACAGATTGGTTGGGTGGCCAGAACTGGCTGTAAGCAGTGGAGGTGGTGACATTAAAGAGGCTTTCAGAAGGACGTAGATACACAGGGAATGGAGGGACATGGATCACTTGCAGGCAAATGAGATTAGTTTTTCAATATCATGTTAGGTATGGACTTGTGGTCTGAGGGACTGGTTCCTGTGCTGCATTGTTCCATGTTCTATGTTCCATTACAAGTTACCTTTGATCCAATGTTTATGTGCAACTCTGTTGAAGTAAGTGAGCTGGATTTTGTGGTCTATTCCTGGTGATTCCAATCAGGACCACCGACATTCTGCCAAGTAGTCGTGGACATCCATAGATGCATGTTTAAATGCAGAAGCCTGGGACTTGTTGCTAGCTTTGAACTGGCTCTGCTGGGATTCCAGTGGGATTAAATCACTTCTCAGATTTAGTTTCTGGTTAGATGTGCACAGAACCTGAGACACAGCTACTTCAATGAGATTGGTAAGGCAGTGGGATAGGAGGAAATGGGAAATGTAAATTGTCCAATAGAAATTACTTTATTTTGGTTTATGGTCGTTGAATGGTTATTTTATTTTTTTGCTCATTGGTGTGATTTTTGTTTATTTTGTAATTTTGATATTTTTTTATTCTTCTCCCTTGTTATTTTAATGGTTATAAATATCTCTCGAATGCCAGAGATATTTAAAGTCATAAAAAAAATTAGTGACAACATTCACAGCCATCAATGCTCCATTCTGGTGTTGAAGGCTATCTGGGAATATTGATGCTGGAACTTGCCCAAAGTGCAACCACCAGTAACCACCAGAATGCTGAGATCTTAGGTTAGCTTTTTACATACAAATTAAGAAAATATGCCAGTGTGGAGTGTGCAGATGGCAATTCTGGGTGGTAGGATGCGGGGGATTGGGAGCAGTACGATCAGTCCTAATCATTGCAAATGCATGTGTGCATCCATAAAAAAAAAGCAATAATTTACAAATCAGGATATAAATTCTACTTGGATTACAGTCTAAAACTGACAAATAGGTGGCCAGTTTCACACTCTGTCTGCTTTTCAATCTCATTCCGTGTTTTAAGCCACATTATTTTCCTCATCGCTTTGCATTTGCAACAAACACATTGTGTCCAGTATATGAAGCTCTTTGACATGACATTTTGCTCAATGAAGTATTGGCAGGGTGTACATATAATCTTTCCCAAAAGGTAAGACATCAAACAACGATCAAAGCTGCAACTTAAAAGACAGATATGGATGGTCAGAACAGCCACAGATGCGGCGTTGAAACAGAAGAGTGCCAGAGAGAGGAGAAAGAACAGGAACTGTAAATATGTATATCTCTGGAGGTGAGGGAAGGGGCAGATAACATACAGAACAGTTGGAAACGATGTGGATAAAATATGTATTTGAGCAGATATGCTTGAAATCCTAGTGAAAACGAATTGGATATAATTAAAATCATAAATACCTTTCAGAAAATTGTGTACTCGCTGGAGTTTAGAAGGATGAGGGGTAACCTCTACTTGCTGGAGTTTAGAAGGATGAGGGGGATACCTCATTGAAACTTACCGAAGAGTGAAAGGCCTGGATAGAGTGGATGTGGAGAGGATGTTTCCACTAGTGGGATAGTCAAGAACCAGGGGTTATAGCCTCAGAATTAAAGGACGTTACTTTCGGAAGGAGATGAGGAGGATTTTCTTTATACAGAGGGTGATAAATCTGTGGAATTAATTGCCACAGAAGGCTATGGAGGCTGTCAATTGATATTTTTAAGGGAAAGGCAGATAGATTCATGATTAGTAGGGTGTCAGAGGTTATGGGGAGAAGGCACGAGAATGGGGTTAGGAGGGAGATACATCAGCCATGATTGAATGGCGGAATAGACTCGATTGGGCCGAATGGCCTAATTCTGCTCCTATCGCTTATGCACAACTTGAAAATGAAGGAAAGCTTGGAAATTGTTTTTATTTTGAGAAAAGTATATTACAAAATAGTTTTAAATTATATAAGGATGGAGCAAGGTCAATGGAACCCAAGTTGATATTTCCAAAATTGGGAATTAAACACAATAGATTTTGGATCATGAAAGAGAGAGACTTATTTGGACAGAGTTTTGTGGCTGTAGATTTAACTTTTAGGTTTACACCTTGAGTTAGAAACTCTCACTATTGAGGTTAGAATGAGTAGTTGGAGAAAAAAGCCACAACAATGGGAAAATTATAACGTTAGGGAAATGTGAACAAATTATTTACATATATTAAGTTCAAATGCTTACATAGATTGGATGATTGAGAATTGAATGAAAATATGAGGAGATATGTATGAACAGTCCCTTTTACTCTTACTTCACTAACATTTTTATATTGTGTTTAAGCTCTCAAACATAATAGATGCGAACTATAAAAATGTAAACTATTCAAGTATTGTAATTTCTATAAATTCAATGACCAACATAACTTATAACAATTAATTTTACACTAGAGTAGTTTATATTTATAACAAATGCAGAAATTAAATCCTTACAGTGTGAACATTTTTTGTAAATCTTTGAAGCAGAAATAGTAATTATTAGTTCAACTATAAAGAACCATGAGTGCAACACTTTATTTTGCAATTTTGTAGTTTTATATTTATATTACCAGCCTATTATTTACAGTTATATTAAACTACACATTATTAATGTTATAGAATTAAGATTTGCTGTCAGGTCTCTGTTTTACAATCTAATTAATTATATTTGCAGCTCATTATGTGCTGGAGCCTCATTTATATCTTTGGTACAAAATGCTTTTCACGTTCCATTTGAATTTAATTAAAGTCATGTCATGTTATTTTGTGCTAAAACCAATTAGTTCCCTTTTCTTTAATGTTTGTTATTGATAGAACATTTAGGTTTACTTCATTGTTTCTTTTCCAATGATGGATTATGCATTTTAAGCTTTGTACTAATTGCTGAATTAAAATATTCAATATTTTTCAGTCCTTTTATGAACTGAAATTTATTCATGCTATGGGCTGCCATGAATTACGAAAAAAAACTTTCCGAAGTAGTTATTGCTACCAGTTCTGCGCAAGCCTGCATGACCCCAAACTAATAGGAGACAAAAATAAAGTTGTTAAGATGAGAAGCCTGATATGAATCCTATAACATGCATGTGGTTATTACACTCATTATGCATTCTGCAATACAATTTAATCATTATTTATTATGCAGTTATTGTAAATATGGATTATTCATGATATGATAATACTGCTTAACAGCTTTTGGCATGCAAGTGTTTTGGGACACTTGATTCTTATCAGACCAGAACATAAAAAGGAAGATTAGTACACTAACAAGAATATTACTTCATATTGTCCGATATTCTTGGAATTTGCTCTTCTGCTTTGCTGACTCATAATCCCATAGGAAGAGTAAATCATCTTGCACCTTGCCCAATTGATGGGTCTCCATGTTGTCCGTTGACAGTATATGTTGGATGGTCTGTGTCCATATGGAGCGTCCTTCATGGTGTAAGAGGGTCATTGATAGTTCAACACAATGTGCTTCACTTTCTGCTCTTCCCAGAGGATTCATACAAACCTTCAGCTGGAGAAGGATGCCACTTGGCACATTGAGACCATATCACCCCTTGATAAAATGATGGCCGACCTAATTGTAATCTCAACCCCCAATTGCCATCTACTCACAGTAATTTGTAATCCCCTGGCTCTTCCAGATTCCAAATTTAAAAACATTCGAAAATATCCGCTCCCCATGCCTTTTGAGCAGGAGAGCATTAAATACTCGTGACACTCATGAAGGGGATTTTGTGTTCTTCAACTGTCTTGAAATAGAGGTAGAACTGAAGTAGAACTTTGCAGTTAAAACTGTTTTAACTATGGGTTTGACAACACTACTGCCGAACTGAGTAGCAGCTTATTGTTCCCGGAATATTGAAGACTGAAAACTTAGAAATGGAAAGTCAGCTTCCAAGGAACAAGGCCTTCTCCCATTAGCGATGTACTTTTCCTTGCATATGTCACTTGGCATCCCTTAGCCATAATAATTCATAATAACAACATGAATCATTTATTTGGCGCATGGGGGGAAGATGATTGTATTTAGCATCTTGACCATCCATGGTCATGGATGACTGGAATTATCACAGAGCTTCCTTCTCCCATTTGCTGATACCATTTATGTCCGGATGTGCCAATAGGCAATAGACAATAGACAATAGACAATAGGTGCAGGAGTAGGCCATTCGGCCCTTCGAGCCAGCACCTCCATTCAATGTGATCATGGCTGATCATCCCCAATCAGTACCCCGTTCCTGCCTTCTCCCCATATCCCCTGACTCCGCTATCTTTAAGAGCCCTATATAGCTCTCTCTTGAAAGTATCCTGAGAACCGGCTTCCACAGGCAGAGAATACCACAGACTGACAACTCTCTGTGAGAAAAAGTGTTTCCTTGTCTCCATTCTAAATGGCTTACCCCTTATTCTTAAACTATGGCCCCTGGTTCTGGACTCCCCCAACATCGGGAACATGTTTCCTGCCTCTCGCGTGTCTAAACCCTTAACAATCTTATATGTTTCAATAAGATACCCTCTCATCCTTCTAAACTCCAGAGTGTACAAGGCCTGCCGCTCCATTCTCTCAGCATATGACAGTCCCGCCATCCCGGGAATTAACCTTGTAAACCTATGCTGCACTCCCTCAATTGCAAGAATGTTCTTCCTCAAATTAGGGGACCAAAACTGCAACAATACTCCAGGTGTGGTCTCACTATGGCCCTGTACAACTGCAGAAAGGTCTCTTTGCTCCAATACTCGACTCCTCTTGTTATAAAGGACAACATGCCATTCGCTTTCTTCACTGCCTGCTGTACCTGCATGCTTACTTTCATAGACTGATGAACAAGGACCCTCAGATCCCGTTGTACTCCCCTTTTCCCAACTTGACACCATTTAGATAGTAATCTGCCTTCCTGTTTTTGATACCAAAGTGGATAACCTCACATTTAGCTTGCAGTGTTGCTGCTGCTGGCGCCGACGATGGCTGCCACTGTGTACTGCTCCTTGCTGTTTTGTATGTGTTTGTTCGTTTGTGTCTTCTGTGAAAACCCTACAAAGATTACTTTCACGAGAGAGGTACTCGTAAAGATCAGACATACGGTACCTACAAACATCGTTCTAGATTTCTCTCACGCACTGGATTATTTGGACATACTCGTCGGCGGGGCTGTGGCTGCGTTCAAGGTCTTGAGATGGAGGAGGACCCGTGGGAAGCGCTCTGGAGCACTCACCCGACTCCGGCGACGAGGATCACGCACACCGCTCCTGAGCATATTCCTGGCAAACGTACGTTCTCTCAATAACAAAGTGGATGAACTGCAACTCTTGCGTCGGATAAACAAGGATTTCTCTCGAGCTACTGCCCTCTGTTTCACTGAGACCTGGCTTTGTGAGTCGACCCCGGACAGCGTGCTGCAACTGGCTGGTCTCCAACTTCACCGAGCGGACCGCGAAGTGAAGGCAGCGGGGAAATCAAGAGTCGGTGGAATATGCTTCTATACCAACCAGGACTGGTGCAGCGACATCACGTTACTGTCAAACTTCTGCTCTCCCAACCTAGAATCCTTCTTTATGAACTGCAACCCCTTCTCCTCTCCGAGGGAATTTAACTCCTTTATTCTCGCTGGAGTTTACATTCCCCCCAAGCCTGCGTACGTGAGGCGCAAATGCAACTCGCTGATCAGGTAATGAGGGTAGAGAGTGACTTCCCGGACTCCATGGTCATTGTTTTGGGGGACTTTAGCAAAGCTGACCACAGCCGTGACCTTCCAAAATACAGACTTCATGTTTCCTGCCCCACCAGAGGGGAGAGAACACTCGATCACTGTTATACGGCAATCAAGAACGCATATCGCTCTATTCCCCGAGCGGATCATTGTCTAGTTCACCTTATGCCGACCTACAGGCAGAAACTAAAAGCTGCTAAGCCTGTGGTCAAAACAACAAAAAGGTGGACAAGCGAGGGCATTGAGAACCAACAATCCTGCTTTGACTGCACGGATTGGAATGTGTTCAGGGAAGCAACCACAAGCCTCGATGAGTATACGGACACTGTATCATCATATGTCAGCTTTTGCGAGGACAGTTGCATTCCAACTAAGTCCTGGACATGGTTCAACAACAACAAGTCCTGGTTCACTGCAGAACTCAGACAGCTCCGACGGTCTAAAGAGGAGGCCTACAGGAGCAGGGATACAGACCTCTACAGGCAGGCCAAGTACAAGCTGAGAAGAGGAATCAGAGTTGCCAAGGAAAGGTACTCTGAGAAGTTGAGGAGCAACTCTCAGCTAGTGACTCTTCTTCAGTTTGGAAGGGCTTGCAAGAAATTACCAGCTACGAGAGGAAAGCCCCCCGCTCTTTGGACAATTGTCAGCTGACCAACGACCTGAATGAGTTTTACTGCAGATTTGAAAATCTGAAACGTAACCCTGGTACCCCCAGGACCAGGACCTGACAATGTTTCTCCCTCTACTCTCAAACTCTGTGCCAAACAGCTGGCACCGGTCTATACAGACATTTTTAACCAGTCCCTGCAAACATGTACTGTCCCTGCCTGCTTCAAAGTCTCCACTGTTGTCCCTGTAACCCAAAAGGCAAGGATTACTTGTCTTAATGACTACAGGCCTGTCGCACTGATCTCTGTAGTCATGAAGACACATGAAAGGCTTGTGCTGGCCAAGCTGAAAAATATGGCGATTCCCCCTGCTGGACCTATGCAGTTTGCATATCGTGCCAATAGATCTGTGGATGATGCAGTCAACCTGGGCCTGCACTTCATCCTACAGCACCTAGACCACCAGGGGACCTATGCGAGGATAGTTGTTGATTGATTTTAGCTCTGCATTCAACACCATTGTGCCAGAGCTACTACGCTCCAAACTTTCCGGGTTGACTGTGCCTGAACCCCTGTCGGTGGATCAACAGCTTCCTGACAGACAGGAAGCAGCATGTGAGGTTGGGAAAGCACATCTCAGACTCAGCATAGGAGCAAAGCAAGGCTGCATACTCTCTCCTCTCCTCTACTCTCTCTACACCAACGACTGCACTTCCACAGACACCTCTGTCAAGCTTCTCAAGTTTGCGGATGACACAACCTTGATTGGACTGATCCAGATTTGGGAGGATTCTGCCTACAGAAAGGAAGTGTCACAGCTGGCGTCCTGGTGCCATCACAACAACCTAGAGCTTAATGCTCTTAAGACAGTGGAATTGATTGTAGACTTTCGGAGAGCTCTGATGGTCCAATTCTACACGCCCATCGTGGTGTCTGTTCTCACCTTCTCCATCATGGTCTGGTTTGGCTCAGCCACCAAGCACGACACCTGGAGGCTGAATCAAATTATCCGATCAGCTGAGAAGGTTATTGGCTGCAACCCTCCCTCCATTGATGAACTGTACACTGCAAGGGCCAGGAAGTGAGCGGGCAAGATAATCTCTGACCCCTCTCATCTGGCCACAAACTCTTTGAATCACTTCCCTCTGGAAGGCGACTCCGGACTGTGAAAGCTGCCACAGCCAGACATAAAAACAGTTTTTATCCACGAATAGTTGCTCTACTCACCAGCCAAAAATCTGTAGCCTCCCTTTGATCTGGTATTTTGTTGGTTCACATGCTTGATCAATGGTGTTTTATCAATAATGTTTTATTATTATTAATGTTTAGTGTTTTCTGAGTCATTCGTAACTGTCACTGTATGTCATGTTGTTACTTGTGGACGGAGCACCAAGGCAAATTCCTTGTATGTGAATACTTGGCCAATAAACTTACTTATTTACTTACTTACTTTATCCACATTTAACCATCTGCCATGCATCTGCCCACTGTAACATTCATGACTGGCTATGGCAACACTGCAGAACTCTAATCGGAATCATCGGCTGTGCATTTGCTTTCCTCTTACTCTGAAAAGCTGATTCTCCTGTTTTTTACACATTTAGCGCAATGGGCCAACAACTTGATTTTTCTAGAGGTGCTCACGGCATTTCTTTCGCACAAGTCATTGAACCGGGATGGTCCTGGCTCAATGATAACCATAGCATGAAGGCTGCAGATCCTCCCCAGGTTACGACAGAATACCGTTCTGTGAACTGTTCATAACCTGAACACATCCCACTAAAGAAGGGTTTCAGCCCGAAACTTTGTCTATTTCCTTCGCTCCATAGATGCTGCTGCACCCGCTGAATTTCTCCAGCATTTTTGTCTACCCACTACTTTGACTAATGTTTTAGACGGTGGAACTAAGAAGAAGGCAGCCAGTTTGATGGTGTCTAATCTGGGTGATGGAAATTTGGGCAAAGCAGATAGGGATAGGACATATATAGTAATTGGTAGGGTGATGAGGAATCTTCATAAACAGAGGGACATGGGATTCAAGTCCATCATTCTCTGAAAATGGTAACAAGATAGGGTGGTGTGGAATTAATATGGTATGTTCACATTCATAATTGCAGCAAAGAATATAAGTTGAGAAGTTATATTGCAACTTTGCAGAACACTTAAGAGACTTAACACTTAATACATTTAAGAGACATTTAGACAGGCACTAGAATAAGCAAGGCGTAGAAGGTAACCAAGCTAATGTGGGCAGATGGATGTTTGCAGATGGACAAAAAGGTTGGCATGGGCATGATGGATCAAAGTCCCCATTTCTTAACTGTAAGACTATGGCTCTATAGCAGAACTGAGCCTTTCGTGATGAGAAGGCATCAATAGGTGTTGGAGATTAGGAATACCTTTGAATAAAAAGGATAAAGGAGGGATTTTGCTGAAATTTGGAGCTTGCGGTACAGTTTTTTTTGGGGTCTGTAAAGAGGCATGAGCATTTGTACTTAGTAACAAAATGATGCTAACACTGTTAACACATTGGGGCCCCCTCTATGCAGGGATTCTCCCCCTCTACATAGGGGACCTGGGGTGGAGGGTATTGCACCGAGGAGTCCCCTGCAACCTGTTTATCTCGCGGTTCACAAACTCGCCAGCCGCCTGCCACTTCTGCGGGTTGGAAGAGTCTGTGTACCACGTGTATATGGAGTGTGTGAGGCTTCACACCCTGTTCCATTACCTGAAGGGGCTGCATTTCTCACCCACCATCCTCATCTTTGGACACCCTGTGCATAGGAGAGAGGGTAGGGCCGAAGATATCCTGGTGGGTTGCTTCTGGGCCTGGCCAAGCTGGCCATCTGCAATTCACGGCACCAGGTGGAAAAGGGCTCTCTCCGAGCCGGCTGCCTGCCCCTTTTCCGGGGTTACGTCCGTGCCCGGGTGGAGTTAGAGAGGAACTATGCCCTGTTTACTGGCACCCTGGGGGATTTCCGGGACCGCTGGGCACTGCAAGGGGTTGAATGTATCCTCAATAAGGATTGCAACATAGTTGTATAGTAGTTTATTTAGTATATTTGTTTGACTTGTAATATGGTGGTGGGTTCTGTTTGTTTTATTATATTGTAAATATTATTTTTAATAATTGAATTTTTATTTTTGATTAAAAAAACAAAGAAAAAAGAAAAAAAACACTGTTAACTGAACTAATGACAGTCCTACCTTTTGAAGTTCCAAGTTACACTCTATGGTGGTGTACAATTGGATTTGCATCCAACCAGGGGCGGAGGGCCAGAGGGGACATCCTGTCGTGTTCCTGTAAGAAAGAGGGAAGCCTGTCAGTGCCTGATGTGCTATATGTTCAGGTGATACACATGTCACAGTTTAATAGCCAACAGTGAGTGTGAGCAGTGACATGTGGGCGCAGGAATTATAATAATGCCAAGTGCAAAAGAGTGACAAAAGGCAGATCATTAGAAGACGAGTGTCTGGGAAGTAATGCATTGAAAAGTGGATGAGAATAGGAAGCATAAAAAATACTCCTGCACTTGTCAGATAGAATGGTCATTAGATTTATTTCTGTAATCCATCCAGGTAGTTGGGGCAATCCTCCTGGCGTTGACCTCTGTCCCTATTGCCACGTCCCTCTAAACCTGTGCCTGGAGTGCGTCCAGCCAGCTTTACGATACAGAATTTGTCCCTACTTTCTGTCCCTTCCACCAAGACCTCCCATTCAGCGTACAAAGGCCCGTTGTGTGCTTTCTCTCACAGTAAAACATTGTGATATTCCAAGCAAAATAACCCAGTGTAACCCAGGCCCAGGTGCCTCAGCTTTAGCTAATGCTGCATGTCTTTGAGCAATACTGGGTATTCACCCATGGGGCTTTCTGCTAAAGCAAGCCAGTGAAGATCACAGGAGACACTGGCTGCACAGAGGAACCAAGGAAAGGAGAAAGCAATGCAAGATTGGCAAGCTGCATGAAATCAAATCAAAGCACATGACATTATCACACGTAATGATCCCAGCAAGCATTTTTTTGGGGAATGTCAAGTGTAACCTCATCAGCTCTGTCAGCATGAATTTTTGGGTAGGATACAGATTTAAGATAATTGATAAAAAAAATACCTACGAGTGAATGAGAATAATTTGTATGCAGTCAAATGTTGTGATCTAAGAGGTAGTGCATAAAACAACAACTTCATTCATAACATTCAAAAGTGAATTGGATAAAAAACCAAGGCACACAAAAGATGTGCAGAACTATCAGTGTTGGAAACAGAACCTTGGCTCGAAAGAAAACAGAAGCGAGCATTAAATAGTTCTGGGTACAAAATATTAAGAAGTAATGGGGATAGAAAACACAGAGTGGTACCTACGATAATTAAAGAGAATATTGAGAGGAGGGTAAGAATGATCACAATATCATTATATTTAGGTTAGCTGCAGAGAATGAAAAAGAGCAGTCCTATGAAAAATAAATTAATCGGAAGAAAGTGAATTTCAATGTGGTGAGAGTGAATCTCGCTCTGGTAACTTGACAGGCAAAGGTGTAACAGAATAATATACTGTCTCTGAGGAAGAGATGAATCAGGTACAGTGGAGGCATATTTTCTCCTGAGGAGCAAAAAAAGAACAAATCCTAAACTGCCTGGACAGTGAAAAAGATGGATTGTAAATACTGACAAGAACTGGGTTGATTACTAATCAGAGGGGGAGTGAAAGTTTAATCAGAGAGACTAAGAAAATGGTCAAGAAAGGATCTGCAGCCAACATAAATGGGAATGTGTTCCTTTGGCATATAAACTGTGAAATGCTGCTACATGGAGAAGTGTGGTCAATTAGAGGCACAAAGCGAACTTGCCCATGATACCAAGGGGACACGGTGGTGGAGCGGTAGAGTTGCTGCCTTACCCGGGTTCAATCCCAACTACGGGTCTTGAATGGACGGAGTTTGTACGTTCTCTTCGTGACCGTGTGAGTTTTGCTCTGGGATCTTCTTCTTTAGTCTCCTCCCACACTCCAAAGACGTACAGGTTTGTAAGTTAATTGGCTTGGTATAAGTGTAAATTGTCCCTAGTGTGTGTGGGATAGTGTGATGTGCAGGGATCACTGGTCGGTGCGGACTCGGTGGGCCAAAGGGCCTTTTGCACACTGTATCTCTAACCTAAACTAAACTAAACTAAAAAGGAATGTTAATTTAGTAATTGTGGAAGATAGGGAGAACGGTGGTTCCAAACATATAGAGAAGGACAGGATGGTTGAGACATTAGAAATGTTGGAAAAACTGACAACATGGAGGTCTGAACGACATGGAGGCAAAGTCATACAGCGGGGAAGTAGGCCCTTAGACTGAACTCGGCGACCAATTGTCCCGATTTGCTTGTCCCATTTGCCTGTGTCTCACCCTTATTCATCTAAACCTTTCCTATTCACGGTCCGAATGTCATTTAAATGTTGTTATTATACACACCTCAACTACCTTCTCTGGCAGCTCATTGCATATACCCACCACCCTCTTTGTGAAAAAGGTACCCCTCAGGTTTCCATTAAATCCTTCCCCTCTCACCTTAAACCTTTGCCCTCTAGTTGTTGATTGACCTGCCTGGTAAAAAGACTGTGAATTCACCCTATCTATCACTCATTATTGTATAGACTTCTATAAGTTCATCCTTCGGCCTCCTGTTCTTCAAGAAGAAAATCTTAGTCTGCCTGACATAATTCCCTATAGCACAACACCTCCAGTCCTGGCAACATCTTCATGAAACTTCTCTGCACTCTTTCAAGCTTAATGATATCCTTCCTATAATGGAGCGACCAAAACTGAACATAATACCCCAAACGCAACCTCACCAACATTTGTACAACTGTAACTTTTCAGCTTCTATACTCAATACTCTGCTGTCATTTTTGATAGCCATCTTCACTGTCTAAGATACCACCCACTTTAGCGGCATCTGGAAACTTACTAATCGTGCCTTGTACATTCTCATCCAAATAGCTGATATAAACCACAAACAGCAATGGGCCCAGCTGCGATCCCTGATGCACACCATGAGTCACAGGCCTCATGTCCGAAATAGAACCTTGCAACATTAACATCCGTTTCTTTCCATTAAGTCAATTCCCTATCGAGTCGGCTAGCTCTCTCTGGGTCCTATGCAATCTAGTCTTCCAGAGTAACCTGCCATGCGGAACCTTATAAAAGGCCTTACTGAATTCCATAGAGACAACATCTATGGCTAGTCCTTTGTCAACCTGCTTGGTTACTTCTTCAAAAAACTCAGATATGGAAAGACACATTAAAAATTAATAACATGGAGGTTTTAGAGTCATGTGGTCATATACCACAGAAACACACCCTCAGCCCAACTTGTCCATGCCCCATTCAAGCTCGTCCCATTTGCTTGTGCCGAGCCCTAAACCTTTTTATCCATATACCTGTCCAGATTTATTTTAAATGATTGCAGGTGCTGTCTGTACAAAGTTTGTACATTCTCCTTGAGACCACATGGGTTTTCTTCGGGTGCTCCGGTTTCCTCCCCTACTCCAAAGGCGTACAGGTTTGTAGGTTAAATGGCTTCTGTAACTTGTAAATTGGCCCTAGTGTGTAGGATAGTGCTAGTGTACAGGGTGATAGCCGGTCGGCACGGACTCGGTGGGCCAAAGGGCATGTTTTCTAAAAGCAAAAAACTGGCAAAGCGCTTAAATACATATTTTGAGCATTTGGGTGCAAAATAAGTGTGTACTGTTAAATTAATTTATTTGACCACATTTGGCGCTCTGGTCAGCTATGTGATTTAATAGCAGCTCCAAGTCAGAATATTACTGATATAGATATTGCTTGAATGTTTTGAACATTCTCCAATGTAGCTTGCAGGAGGGATTATGTATCAAAGAGATTCTGTGCCAGCTTCTGAGGACAGGAGAATGAGCAGACAAGTGAATCACCGAGCACTTGGCAATTCCTCACATCTCCAGCTGCAAGGCATCGGAGTATGTTTCCTTCCTTTGATCGTTCCCTTGATCATTCTCGCAGATTAAAAATTGCTGCTGTCCCTCCTTCGATGTGCAGACCTCCAGATGTGGCAAGGCTGTACACTGCGCAGCAAACCAAAGTGATGGAGAGGACTTGTGTGGAGCATGTTGTAGAGGTTCCCCAAACCTGTTGACACACAAACCTCCTCTCAACATCCCATTCTCCACAACTCAACACTCAGTAATGACCGTGGTCTCCCGGTAAGTTGTTCAGTACTGAGGGGTTGTGGAGGGAGATCATGAAATCAAAGTGAAAACACTTATTTCCCCACATCAACATTTCTTTCAGATGATTCAATATTTATGATTGCTGAAGGGATAGAGGTTTTTTTTATAATACTCTCCAAACTTTAAGTGCAATGAGTAACAATTTATAAAATTCAAGAAGTCAGAACTTCCATGTACCTGTCTAAATGTTTCTTAAATGTTGCAAAAGTACCTGCCTCAACTACCTCCTCCAACAGCTCGTTCCATACACCCACCACTCTGTGTTAAAAAGTTACCCTTCAAGTTATGTTCCCATTAAATCTTTCCCCACTCACGAGAACCAGAGGACATAGGTTTAACGATTCTCAATTTCATACGATTTTCTCTGCCAATGAAATTTTAATACAATCTTGGATAACATTGGAATTTTTCTCTGAAGTATCAACATTAAGCTGTCAAACAACCCATTTTACACTTAGGCCAACACATCACTTCAGTTAATAATTTCAGCAATCTAATCCTGAAAGGTTTTAGATTGTGATAAATATATGTCAAGAGACCAGACAAATTGGTCAAAAAATGACGGTAGCTCAAAAAATGTTCCTTATGTTATCCAATTCAAATTGGAAATTAGTATTATTCTAACAACCTTTGATTCAGATATCCCTAAACCAACGGGCAGTGTATATTGAAGCTTTGGTCAAGTTATTTTTGGTCACTAATGGAATCAAAAATCATGGAGATAAGACAAAATAAATGTGCAGCTGATTGTTGCAAGTCATCCATGATCTTATTAAAAGATGGTGCAAACTCATTAGGCAAATTTGCTCTTATTTAATGTCTTTGAGATATGTATGCAGGTAAATATGTAACTAACTAAAATATGCTTTTAATGTGATAGTGCAATTGTATGTGTCATGTAAGCATACATGGTTTTAGTTGTAGGTTTTCAATAAAGTATTATGACAATTTAAGTTCCTGGTGTCCCTTAGTGAATACTGCATCAAATAAACTCTTGAGTCCTCAATAGTGACACACTAATTCACTCACGTGGCTCTGCAGTATTCTTTTTCTAATGATATCTGAGCCCATTTTCTTGGATACCGTATCTGAGGAAGGATGTGCTGGCCCTGGAGAGGGTCCAGAAGAGGATTGCACGAAGGATCCCAAGAATTCGTGGGCTAACATATGCTGAGCGTTTGATGGCACATTGCCTGGACTCGCTGCAGTTTAGAAGAATGAGGGGGGGACCTCATTGAAACTTACGGAATAATGAAAGGCTTGGATTGAGTGGATGTGGAGAGGATATGTCCACTAGTGGGAGAGTCTAGGATTAGTGGTCAATTCCTGAGAATTAAAGGACGTTCCCGTAAGAAGGAGATGAGGAGGAATTTATTTTGTCAGAGGGTGATTTATTGTGGAAGTCCTTACTACAGAAGGCTGTGGAGGCCAAGTCAATTCATATTTTTAAGGCAGATATAGATAGATTCATGATTAATACGGGTGTCAGGGGTTATGGGGAGAAGGCAGGAGAATGGGGTTCGGAGAGAGAGATAGATCAGCCATGATTGAATGGCAGAGTATGGGCCAAATGGCCTAATTCTGCTCCTATCACATGACCTTATGATCTTATAACTAAAAGTCTTGGGGCGGAAGATTGCAACCTTCACGTGGTCCATCCTGTTTCGACGAATGCAATCAACACGGCGTACACAATCAAATAAGATCAAATAGAACAAGTTGTCCTACAACTTTAGGCTGTGCATGCCATACGTAAGAAGAAGATCTAAAAGTCTCTACCTGCCAAATCTTAAAAAAAGAAATCAGACATTTAATCATATGGTCTTGATTACTTATTGGTTTCTTAAAGCTGGGTATATGGATAATTGGAGAAATGAAACGGGGAAATCTCACAGTTTGAATGGCAAATCATAAATGTATATTATTGACATAGCCAATCATTGTGTCAAGTCAGAACTTTAGTGTCTCTGATGGCTGGAGTAGTCAAAACGCTTCACCAGTTATTCTCTAATTTAATATATTTGCACTGATCGTACGCTCAGAACTTTTAAAGAAAAATACAATATTATGACTACAAATAAACGAAAAGCATATCAGAGAAACAACCTTAGTTATTTGTAGAAACAAAGTTCTACAGTTGCTGGTTTATACCAAAGATAGACACAAAGTGTTGGAGTAACTCAACGATTCAGGCAGCATCTCTGGAAATAAAGGAGAGATAAAGGATACAGTGCATTCAGAAAGTATTCAGACCCCTTCACTTTTTCCACATTTTGTTACTATGGACAATAGACAATAGACAATAGGTGCAAGAGTAGGCCATTTGGCCCTTCGAGCCAGCACCGCCATTCAATGTGATCATGCCTGATCATCCCCAATCAGTACCCCGTTCCTGCCTTCTCCCCATATCCCCTGACTCCGCTATCTAGCTCTCTCTTGAAAGCATCCAGAGAATCTGCCTCCACCGCCCTCTGAGGCAGAGAATTCCACAGAGTCACCACTCTCTGTGAGAAAAAGTGTTGCCTCGTCTCCGTTCTAAATGGCTTACTCCTTATTCTTAAACTGTGGCCCCTGGTTCTGGACTCCCCCAACATCAGGAACATGTTTCCTGCCTCTAGCATGTCCAAGCCCTTAACAATCTTATATGTTTTATATGTTTCAATGAGATTGATGATGAGATTCAATGTTACGTTACAGCCTTATTCTAAAATGGATTAAATTCTTTTTTTTTATCCTCAATCTACACACAAAACACCATAATAAAATAGCGAAAACAGGTTTTTAGAAATTTTTGCAAAGTAATTAAAAAGAAAACTGAAATATCACATTTACATAAGTATTCAGACCCTTTACTCAGTACTTTGTTGAGGCACCTTTGGCAGCGATTACAGCCTTAAGTCTTCTTGGGTATGACGCTACAAGCTTGGCACACCTGGATTTGGGTAATTTCTCCCATTCTTCTCTGCAGATCCTCTCAAGCTCTATCAGGTTGGATGGGGAGCGTCGATGCACAGCTATTTTCAGGTCCCTCCAGAGATGTTCGATCAGGTTCAAGTCCGGGCTCTGGCTGGGCCACCAAAGGACATTCACAGATTTGTCACAAAGCCACTCCTGTGTTGTCTTGGCTGTGTGATTATGGTCGTCTGAGGTCCTGAACGCTCTGGAGTAGGTTTTCATCAAGGATCTCTCTGTACTTTGCTCCGTTCATCTTTCCCTTGATCCTGATTAGTCTCCCAATTCCTGCCGCTGAAAAACATCCCCACAGCATGATGCCAATACCATACCACCATGCTTCACCGTAGGTATAGTATTGGCCAGGTGATGAGCTGTGCCTGGTTTCCTCCAGATGTGACGCTTGGCATTCAGGCCTAAGTGTTCAATCTTGGTTTCATCAGACCAGAGAATCTTGTTTAGGTGCCTTTTGGCAAACTCCAAGCGGACTGTTATGTGCCTTTTACTGAGGAGTTGTTTCCGTTTGGCCACTCTACCATAAAGGCCTGATTGGTGGAGTGCTGCAGATATAGTTGTTCTTCTGGAAGATTCTCCCATCTCCACAGAGGAACTCTGGAGCTCTATCAGAGTGACCATCGGGTTCTTGGCCACCCTGACAAAGACCCTCCTCCACCGATTGCTCAGTTTGGCCGGGCGGCCAGCTCTATGAAGAATCCTGGTGGTTGCAAAGTTCTTCCATTTAAGAATGACAGAAGCCACTGTGCTCTTCGGGACCTGCAGTGCTGTGTTCTTCGGGATCTGCAATGTTTTATACCCTTCCTCAGATCTGTGTCTCGACACAATCCTGTCTCGGTCTACGGACAATTCCTTTGTCTTCATAGCTTGGTTTTTTTTTCTCTGACATGCACTGTCAACTATGGGACCTTATATAGACAGGTGTGTGCCTTTCCAAATCATCTACAATCAATTTAATTTACCACTGGTGGACTCCAATCAAGTTGTCGAAACATCTCAAGGATAATCAATGGTAACAGGATGCACCTAAGCTCAATATTGAGTGTCCTAGCAAAGGGTCTGAATACTTATATAAATGTGATATTTCAGTTATTTCTATTTTAATTACTTTGCACAAATGCTGGTTTAAACCGTAGATAGACGCAAAATGCTAGGGTAACTCAGTGGGATAGGCAGCATCTCTGGAGAGAAGGTAAGGTGGCGTTTTGAGTCGAGACCCTTCTTCAGACTAGTCAAGGGAAAGGGAAAGGAGAGATATAGACAGTGATGTAAAGTGATATAGAACAAATGAATGAAAGATATGCAAAAAAGTAACAATGATAAAGGAAACAGGCCATTGTTAGCTGTTTGCAAGGTGAGAACAGGAACCTGGTGCGACTTGGGTGGGGAAGGAATGGAGAGAGAGGGAATGTCAGGGTTGCTTGAAGTTAGATAAATCAATATTCATACCATTGGGTTGTAGACTGCCCAAGCAAAATATGAGATGCTGTTCCTCCCATTTGCGATTAGCCTCACTTTGACAATGGAGGCTTAGAACAGAAAAGTCAGTTTGGGAACGGGAAGGGGAATTAAAGTGTCTGGCAACCAGGAGATCGGGTATGTCCAGGCGGACTGAGTGAAGGTGTTCAGCGAATCGATCGTCCAGTCTACGTTTGGTCTAGCCAATGTAAAAGAGCCTACATCTTGAACAAAATCTTTATATTTAATTAGATACTATCTTAAATGGCTTGAATTTTCAAGAAACAGTAAAGGAATGCGTTGTGTATACATTAAGCATCCTGGATTCATTAACACAGATTTACAGCTTGGTCATTCAAAAACATCTGTGGTTTAATTGGCTGAGAATTGGCTTGTTAGCTTAGCCACTTTCCAGCATCACAGCAAGTACAGCGTCTGAACTCTATTTTAGGAGGGACATTTGCATGATGAGTTTCCACTTTAAGGGTACTTGCTCTGCTAATCTTAAAGGCATGTGTTGCATAATTCATGGAACTTCACCTGCATCACTTTCGTTTCCTGCAGTTATTCTCAATTTCAAAACTCTACAGCTAGACACCTCTGACATGTTCCCCCAAAATTATATTATCACCTTCCTAAAACTGCAACCAGCACAAAATCAGAGTTGTTTGATTATATTCCATACTTATTCAGACATCAGATTTCTTAATTTCAGTACAGGATATCGGCTGGTGGTCTGTAGTGTGAAAACAACAAGAAAAAAGTTACCTCTGACTTAGGCTGATGGCTTTATGAATACAATATTTGCATTCTTGCTGGTGCTCTGCACTGACATCCCCCTGGTGATATACCTTGAACTGTTCAAAGTGCTGGAGTAACTCAGCAGGTTAGGCAGAAACCCTTGAGAACACGGACAGGTGGTGTTTCAGGTCAGGACCCTTCTTCAGACCTTCAGCCATTCTGATGAAGGGTCCCAACTCGAAACATCACCTATCCATGTTCTCCAGAGATGCTGCCTAATCTGTTGAGTTATTCCAGCGCTTTGTGTCATTGTTTGTACAACAATCATCTGCAGTTCCTTGTTTCGACAGTACAATTGGAGACAGTGAACAACTTCTGGAAGTAAAGTGGTACACACACCGTGGTTTGCATCGACAGCGCCAAAATAGAAATGGTTGAAAGCTTCAAATTCCTTGGGTAAATATCACTAACTTGGCCTGGACCACCTATATTGAACCAATGGCCAAGAAAGCTCAGCAGCGCCTCCAATTCCTTAGAAGGCTTAGGAAGTTTGGCATATCCCCTTCAACACTCACCAGTTGTCGAAACAGATGTGCTGTAGAAAGCAGTTTATCGAAGTACATCATAGCTTGGTTTGGGAACTGCCCCGTCCAAGGCCTCAATAAATTGCAGAGAATTGTGAACGCAGCCCAGACCATCGCACAAGCCAAGCTCCCTTCCATTTACTCCATTTACACCTCACGCTGCCTCGGCAGGGCCACCAAGATCATCGAGGGTGAGTCACACCCTGGCCACTCCCTCTTTTCCCCTCTCCCATCAAGTAAGATGTACAGAAGTGTTAAAACGCACACGTCCAAATTTAGGGACAGCTTCTTCCCAGCTGTTATCAGGCAACTGAACCTATCAACTGCTGGAGAGCAGTCCTGAGCTGCTATCTACCTCATTGGAGACTCTTGGATTATCTTTAATTGGACTTTACCTTGCACTAAATGTTATCCATGTTATTCCCTTCATCATGTTTCTGTACACTGTGGATGGCTCGATTTTAATCAAGTATTGTCTTTCCAGTCATTGAAAGTGGGCATACAGGTGCAGCAGGCAGTGAAGAAAGCGAATGGTATGTTGGCATTCATAGCAAAATGATTTGAGTATAGGAGCAGGGAGGTTCTACTGCAGTTGTACAGGGTCTTGGTGAGATCACATCTGGACTATTGAGTACAGATTTGGTCTCCTAATCTGAGGAAGGACATTCTTGCCATAGAGAAGGTTCACCAGACTGATTCCTGGGATGTCAGGACTTTCATATGAAGAAAGACTGGATAAACTCGGCTTGTACTCACTAGAATTTAGAAGATTGAGGGGGGATCTTATAGAAACTTACAAAATTCATAAGGGGTTGGACAGTCTAGATGCAGGAAGATTGTTCCCGATGTTGGGGAAGTCCAGATCAAGGGGTCACAGTTTAAGGATAAAGGGGAAATTTTTTAGGACTGAGATGAGATAAACATTTTTTACACAGAGAGTGGTGAATCTCTGGAATTCTCTGCCACAGAATATAGTTCATTGGCTATATTTAAGAGGGAGTTAGATGAGGCCCTTGTTGCTAAAGGGATCAGGGGGTATGGAGAGAAAGCAGCTACAGGATACTGAGTTGGATGATCAGCCATGATCATATTGAATGGCGGTGCAGGCTCAAAGGGCCGAATGGCCTACTCCTGCACCTATTTTCTATGTTTCTATGTTTCTATGTTTCCACTGACTGGTTAGGACACAACAAAACCTTCTCACCGTACCTCAGTACACGTGACAATAAGCTAAACTTAAACTCAAACTAAAAAGATGTTATCTATTTGATATGAGCTTCTCATGTCGATCCAAAAACCCAGGTTACGCAGCAGTGCATCAGAAATAGAGCGTCAGATATTTTATTGTTATTTTATCACTCCTACTCTGTTCTTGAAGCAGGAAATTATATTTCTGTATAGTGTTACTTCTTCTATTTTGGTAATGAATCAAATTATGCTCTGCCATCATCAGATATGTATGGGTAAGTGATGTCTGGGTAAGTGCCAGATTATCTGACGGTCTGTCAATGTAGTCTCAGGGAAAGTATTGGGTTGGAGATGATTGAAGTAGGCCTGAAGGAAAGTGCACATTCAGACAAATAACTAATAAAGAAGTTCATTTAAAAGGGATGTCCAAAACTACTTTACAGCCAATGTAGTGGGATTATTAATGTAGATGATAATAGAATCATAGAGAACAAAAACACATCCTCTGGCCCAATTCCATCTAATTTTCCCAATCCATGTACCTGTCCAAATGTATTTTAAATGCTGCTATTGTACCTGCCTCAACTACCTCCTCCGGTGGGGGCGCTGTGAGTCGGCTGCCCTGCCAGCAGCATGTTAGTTTTTTTCTACTTTTTTTGTTTTTTTAGTGTGTCTCTATGTGTGTTTTTAATGTTTCTCTGTGTGTCTTGTGTGGGGGGGTGGTGTAGGGAGTGGTGTGGGGGGATAAGGGGGAAACCGCTTTGGTCGCCTCCTCCACGGAGAGGCGACTTTTTCCATGTCGCCTCCTTCGTTGCCTAATATAGAGGATCAGTGCGGCCTTTTCCGGAAACATGCCCGGGGCTTCAGCAGCGGGCGCAGCGCAGACTCTTTCGTCGCGGAGCAGGCGAGCCCTCGCCGGGGGGGATCACTCCGTTTGCTGGCCCAAGGCAGCCTGATGCCGCGGTCTGCGGAGCTCCAACTGGCGAGGCGTACGGAGCCTGGGATCCCTCGTTGGGGACCCTGGAAGAGAAGAATTCCAACCGCCGGCTCACGGCCTACTTCTAACCGCGGGCGCAGCGCGGACTTACCTTCCGGAGCGGGATCCCTTGCCGGGGATCCCTGGAGAGGAGTTCCGACCACCAGCCCGCGGCCTACATCATCCAGAAGCCGCGGACTGCGGTGCTTCCAGCTGGCGCGGCGTCCGGAGCCTGGGATCCCTCGTTGGGGACCCCGGAGGAGAAAAGCTCCGACCGCCGGCTCACGGCCTACTTCTAACCACGGGCGCGGCGTGGACTTACCATCCGGAGCGGGATCCCTAGCCGGGGATCCCTGGAGAGGAGCTCCGACCGCCGGCCCTGCGGTCCGCGGTGCTTCTGGCTGCGGCAGGGTGGGAACTTTAGATCTTCGATCACCGGCCTGCGGCCTACACCATCTTGAAGCCGCGGTCTCCAATGGGGAAGCACCGATTCAGGACTTACCTGGACTTACCTTGTCTGCACATCTGGATGCCCGCGGCGGCGACTGCGGAGGGTTGTGGTCCCGACCACGGGGGAAAATGGAGGAGGTCTGACCAAACTTTGTGCCTTCCACCACAGTGATGAATGCTGTGGTGGATGTTCGTGTTAAATTTTTATTGTGTTTGTGTGTTCTTTTTTAATTGTACCACTGCTGGCACATTCATTTCACTGCACTTTATGTGCACAAGACGAATAAAACTGACTTGACTTGACTTGAACTTGTTCCATATACCCACCATCCTCTGTGTGAAAATATTGCCCCTCTGGTCCTATCTTTCCCTTCTCACCTTAAATCTATGTCCTCTTGTTCTTCCTTCCCCATACTATGCGTAAAAAATATGTACATTCACACTCTCTATTGTCCTCATGATTTTATACACCTCTATATCATCACATTTAGTCTCATGCGCTCAAAGGATTAAAGTCCTAGCCGGTCCGATCCCTCCCAGAAGCTCAGGTTAAGCCTTGGCAACATCCTTGTAAATCTTCTCTGCACCTTTTCCAGCCTAATGGCATCTTAATGGTACGGTGACCAAAACTGAACACAGTTCTCCAATTGCAGTCGCGCCAAAGTTTTGTACAACTGTAACGTAATGTCCCAACTTCTGTATTCATTTGCCTGACTGATGAAGGTCAACATGCTAAACTTCAGCACCTTATCAACCTGCAACATCACTTTCATGGAATGATGTACTTGTACTCCCATATCCCTCAGCTCTACAACATTCCCTTGGGCACTACTGTTCACTCTGAAGACCCTGTGCTGCTTCAGTGACAAATAGCACAGGCTTCAGTCTAAGAAGCAACTTTCCACCCAGCCTCTGCTTCCCACAATGAAGCCAGTTCTCTATCCAGTTAGCTAGCTCTTTCTTGATCCCATGCAATCTAACCTTTGAGAGTAGCCTACCATGCAGAACTTAATCAAAGGTCCTGCTGAAGTCCATATAGGCTACGACTCTGCCCGTGTCAATCTTCTTGGTTGCTTCTTCAAAAACTGAATCAAATGTGTGAGACACGATCTCCAATGCTCAAAACCATGCTGGTAATCCCTAATCAACCCTTATAGTTTCAAATGCATGTGTACCTTCTCTCTCAGAATCCTCTCCAGTAATTGTCCCACCACAGACATTAGTTGCTTAAGGGGTTGGACAGGCTAGATGCAGGAAGATTGTTCCCGATGTTGGGGAAGTCCAGGACAAGGGGTCACAGCTTAAGGATAAGGGGGAAATCCTTTAAAACCGAGATGAGGAGAACTTTTTTCACACAGAGAGTGGTGAATCTCTGGAACTCTCTGCCACAGAGGGTAGTTGAGGCCAGTTCATTGGCTATATTTAAGAGGGAGTTAGATGTGGCCCTTGTGGCCAAGGGGATCAGAGGGTATGGAGAGAAGGCAGGTACGGGATACTGAGTTGGATGATCAGCCATGATCATATTAAATGGCGGTGCAGGCTCGAAGGGCCGAATGGCCTACTCCTGCACCTAATTTCTATGTTTCTATGTTTCTATGTTACCAATTTTTTCTTTGCAGTCCTTCTTGGATAGAGGCACAACAAATAATGATAAGAGAGCCTCTCTTAGCGGTGTTGAGTGAGGAATACATTTTGGCCAAATAACCAATAACTTCCCTGTTCCTCTTCGAAAATAGAATCACGGGATCTTTACACAATCCAGTGGGGAGAAATGAACTCCAGTTTAATATTTCATTATTGGATGGAAAGTGAGTGTTTAACATTTATTTATTCAGAAATCATTGGCGGAACATTGTCCTTCTCGGATTACTTTTGGACCAAATCGTTTCTGTGAACACTAAGAGACAACTGCATTGCTGTGAATTTGGATTCCCGCCCACAGCAGAGCATTAGTGAATCAGATTGTTTTGAGAGCATTCCATTAGTTTCATAGCAATCTTTACTCCTGCAATCGTATTAATTCCAATTTCAACTCTGCTGAACGAATTAACTTTTAAATAGTCTGTCATCGTGGTGAGAGTTGTTTTTTAGATCAGTTGGCCAAACCTTTGGGTTACCAGTCGAGTGACATAACCAGTCTGAAGAAGGGTCTCGACCCAAAACGTCACCTATTCCTTCTCTCCAGAGATGCTGCCTGTCCCGCTGAGTTACTCCAGCTTTTTGTGTCTATATTTGGTTTCAACCAGCATCTGCAGTCCTCTTACTTTGGAACCCACGGGTTCGTCCTTTTGGACCAGTCCTGTGAAGCTTTTTATTGTAAGACTTACCCCACAGGACCTGGAGTGGTCTGGACATTATGCAGATCCACTGAGATGATTTTCCAAAATGCCCGCTGGAAATATGCTTACTGATCTCTAACCTCATAAATTCAACAATGTTCAGTTTAGAAGCATTCTGTAGGTCAAAAAATAGTGATGTGAAAGCATCAGAATTGGACACATCCAGAGGTTTATGTGCACCTCCTCTAACCTCATCTGTTGCATCTGGTGTTCGCGATGTGGCCTCCTCTGTGGCCTGGGGTTCTGCTCTCGATCCCACTCCCCCCAAACGGAACAAGGATAGAGTTCCCCAGGTCCTCACCTTTCACATCACCAGCCTTCGCACCCAACATGCCATTCTCTGACAGTTCTGTCACCTTCAATGTGATTGTACCACTAGTCACATCTTCCCATCCAAACTCCTTTATACCTTCTCAGGAAACCACACCCTCCACAACGCCTCGGTTCACTCATCCCTTACCACCCAAACCACCCCCTCCCCCTGTACTTTCCACTGCAACTGCAGGAGATGCAACACCTGCCCACTTACCTCCCCCCTCATATGCATCCAGGGATTCCAGCAGTCCTCCCATGTAAGACAAAAGTTTACGTACAACTCCTCTAACCTCTTCAACTGTATTCAGTGTTCCCAATGTGGCCTATTTTACATCAACAAGACCACCATAGTCTTAGCGACCATTTCACCCAACACGTGCTAAGGTCTTCTGGATCTCCTGGTTGCGAACCATTTTAACCCCCTTTCCCATTTCAATATTGACCTTTCTGCCCTAAGCTTCCACCATTGCCAGAGCATGGCCACGTGTAAATGGATGGAAGACTTCCTCATGTTCTGTTTTGGTAGCTTACAACCCAATGGTATGAACATTAAATCACACATATTGCCTTTGCAACTCTGCATATCACATATCACCCCCCCCCCCCCCCCCCCCCCCCACCTCCCATCTGTATCTATCTATCACCCACCAGACTTTCTCCTACCGCTCCTCTCTTCCAGCACTCTTCCCCCACATCCCATCACAATCCACAATTGACCGCAAATGTCACGATCCATGTTCTCCAGAGATGCTGCCTGACTTGCTGAGGTACTCCAGCACTTTGTGTCTTTCTTGGCATTAGAAGTAAAGTCCTATTTTTTGAACATGAGCTTTCTGCATGATTTATTATCAAATTGCTATTCATTTTATATATACTTTAGTTTTAGTTTCCCTATGTGGTTTATGCCTCCGGGATTCAGTAAAACCATAATTCATAATATGCTATCACCTGTGGGTAATCTTTCAAAAGAGACACATCTACTTTTTGTGAAGGGCAAAGAGAAGAATCTAAAGGGAGAGGAACAGCAGGAGATTTACACCTGAGGTGAGTAGCTGTGGAAAGATGTCTGAGAAGTTCTTCATCTGTTGGGTAAACTTCGCAGGACTGATCAAAAAGGAAGACCCATGTGTTCCAGAGCAATTTTGCAAATTGGTTTTGAAATTGGCCTGGACAGGAAGCAGAGAGTGATATATCCAGCATTATTTCTGTAACTGGGAGGTTATAATCAGTGGGCTATTGCAGGGGGTCATCCTTGGAATCTTTTTTGTTTATTATATGCATTGACGTTTTGCATGTGAATGGTGGAAGTATGATTTACCAGGTCGCAGATGATATGAAAATTGGTGATGTTGCTAAGAGAGAGTAGGATAGTCTTCACCTATCGATTAATATTGATTGATAAGATGAGTACAGCAATGGCAAGTTGAATCTGACTTTAAAAATGTGTGGTGGCTTTGGAGCACTAATAAGTCTAGTATCTAGACAACAGATTGTCCCCGGTGGAACAAGAGCATTTAGATGTACACGTCAAGGATCCCTGAAGACAGCAGCACAGATGGATAAGGTAGTTAAGAAGATGCAGGGGACAACTGTTTTCATTAGCCAAGGCATGGAATATAAGAGCAAGGAGCATGGTACAATTAAGTAAAATATTATTTGGAGTAAGGGAAGTTGGAATAGTGGTAGTAATTTGTGTTTACCAGGGTGGGGCACAGAAAAGAGAGGAGAGGAGTGGTGGATGGGGGTGGGGTGGAAAGGTACTTGATTGAGACATACAAAATAATGATGCACTTAAAGGGATAGTGAGAAGCTGCTCTATTTAGCAGAGGTATCTCTCACAACTGAACACAGGTTTTAAGCTTAGGTTTAAAAGATTTATAGGAGATGTGAGGATGTTTTCTTTTCTCACCCAGAGGGTGGTGGAAATTGGAACACATTGCCTGTGGGTGGTGAAACATTTAAGAAGCATTTAGATGAGCAATAACACCATGGTATTGGTGGGCGAGGGGTGTATTGGAAAATGGTACGAGTGTAGAAAAGTATTTGATGGTTACCAGGTACACAGTGGGTTATAGGGGCTGATTCTGGGCTGATTGACTCAACGTACAAGTTCAATTTCACATCAGGAATACCTGTTATTAAATATGTGCCCACGGCTCTACAAAGGGTTGAAGAAAGCATGTTGGGAGTGCATCATCGTTTTGGTCTCCTTTTATCTTGCGTCGGATAAACAGGTGTGGTAAGTGGATTAAGCCCCAAGTTACAGATTTCTCATTCTTGTCACATCCTTGTTCCAAATCCAATGTTCAGCACTTGCAGTGAGTTGTGTGACTTCACAGTGGGCTCTCAGTGGCACAACCAGTGGATCTCCTGTTTCAAAGCTCCAGGAAATTGGATGCAATGTTGAGCTTGGGTGCTGCCTATGTGGAGTTTGCACATTTTCTCAATAATCGCGTTGGTTTCCCTGGGATAATCCAGTTTCCTCCCACACCCCAAAGATGTTGCATTTGCAGGTTAATTAGCCACAGTATATTGCTCTTAGTGTGTAGGTGAGTGGAAGGATTTGGGGTTAGATGGACCTTTGGCCCATTTCCCTCTTAACCGTTCCTATTCCTGCACCAGTCCAAATGTCTTTTAAATGGTGATATTGTATCCACCTCAGCTTGTTCCTTACCCCCTAATCATGGACAAAAATTAGTGTGCATCAATGTTTTCCTGGATTTTATACACCTCTATTAGATGACCCCCTCAGCCTACTACACCCCAATGAATATAGTCCTTGCCTGCCCATCCTCTCCCTCAAGCCCAGGCAACATCCTTTTAATTCTTCTCTGCACACATTCCAGCTTAATGGTATATTTCCTGTTGCAGGGTGAGCAAATCTAAACACGATACTTGCAGTGTGGCTTCACCAAATAAGAGGCCGAAGGCCTCATTGAATTAAAAATAGTATTATGTTATACCTTGCTATTATGAATATTATTTAATTTGTTTGAGCTCAATTTCCATTCACCATTGTCACAACAAAATACCAGATGTTTGGATCTCTGATTATCAGCCCAGTAATGGGTTCCTGTAAAATCTCAACCAGGGATTTGGAGCTGGTTTGCCTCCAGCTCAATGGTTCCACCTGATGGTTTCACTGAGATTGAGAACAGATTTCACTGAAATTGCAATGCTAGTCTTTATGAATAAAACGTTGGGGCTGATATCACCGTCCTATCACCAATGGTTTCAGCATTTCTTCAACTGCAATATGAAAATTATATAGAAACAAAGAACTGCAAATGCTGGTTTAAAAACATAGAAACATAGAAAGTAGGTGCAGGAGGAGGCTATTCGGCCCTTCGAGCCAGCACCGCCATTCAATTTGATCATGGCTGATCATCCAGAATCAGTACCTTGTTCCTGCTTTTTCCCCATATCCCTTGATTCCATTAACCATAAGATCTATTTTTAACTCTCCCTTGAATACATCCAGTGAATTGGCCTCCACTGCCTTCTGTAGCAAAGATTCACAACTCTCTGGCTGAAAAAGTGTTTCCTCATTTCAGTCCCAAATGGCCTACCCCTTCTTAAATGGCGACCCCTCGCTCTGGACTCTCCATACATGGGGAACATTTTTCCTGCAATACCAAAGATAGACACAAAATGCTGGGGTAACTCAGCGGGTCAGGCAGCATCTGTGCAAAAAAAGGTTTGCCGTTGTTTTGTTTCAGAATCCATCTTCAGATTCAGAGAAAAAGGATGAGTGATGTTTTGGGTCGGGTCCCTTCATCTAATAGTCTAAATTATATGATAGTGTTAGACCTCTACAGCACGGCAACAGACCCTTCAGCCTAACACGTCCATGCCCACATTGTTGCTTAAAGGGCCTAGTGCTTGTGCCTGGCCCATATCCCTCCAAACCTTTCCTATCCATGTAACTGTCTAAGTGTCTTTTAACTGTTGTAATTGTACCCGCCTCTATCATTTCCTCTGGCAGCTCGGTTACTCCAGCGTTTTATGTGTGTACCACCCTCTGTGTGAAAAGGTTTCCCCTCAGGTCCCTTTTAAAATTTTCCCTAATTACAATCAATATATGTTCTGTAGTTTTTGACTTGCTTGCCATGGCAAAAAAAAACCTGCCATGGATATTCACCTCATCGATGCCCTCGTTATTTTACGCACCTCTATAAAGTCACCCGATGGTCCAGAGAACAAAAGATCTAGCCTGTCCAGTCTCTCCTTATAGTTCAAACCACCTACACCTGGTAGATAGACACAAAAAGCTATTCCTTCTCTCCAGAGATGCTGCCTGGCCCGCTGAGTTACTCCAGCTCATTGTGCCTATCTTCAGTTTAAACCAGCATCTACAGTTCCTTCCTGCACCTTTGGACCCAGTAATAGCCTTGTAAATTTTTTACACATCCTGCTCTGTTTAATGACATTATTCCTACTCCAAATGTGGCTGTGCAAATGTCTTGGACATCTTGCAAGACATTTTGCCAGGTGTTTTTAATTTAGTTTAGAGATACAGTATGGAAACAGGCCCTTTGGATCCTTGAGTCCATGCTGACCATCGATCACCCGTTCACACAAGTTCAGTGTTATTTCTCTTTCTCAACCACTCCCTACATATCAGAGACAATATTACAGAGGCCAATTAAACTGCCAATATGCAAGTTTTTCTGGGTGTGGGAGGAAACTGAAGCACCTGGAGGAAACACACGCAGTTACAGGGAGAATGTGCAAACTCTACACAGGCAACACCCGATGTCAGGATCGAACACAAGATTGTAGCGTTGTACGGCAGCAGCTCTACCAGCGGTGCCACTGTGCCAGATTTTATTTTTGTTATTTATTTACTCACAGGATGTAACTGTTACTGCAAGCCACACTGGTAATGAATATTTCTTCCAGAGGTTTGGGTTTGATCCTCATCTCAGTTGTTGGTTATGTTCTACTTGTCTCCTCATTCGTTTTCCCTCAGGTCCTTTTTAAATCTTTTCCCACTTACATTCAATATATGCTCTCTGGTTTTTGACTCCCTTACCATGGATATTAAACTTATCTATGCTTTTCACATTTTACATACCTCTGCAAGGTCTCTCCATAGTCAAGAGAAAAAAAGATTGTGCCTATCCAACCTCTCCTGCCTCTCCCTATTATTCAAACCATCTAGACCCAGTAACAAACTTGTAAATCTTTTATGCATCCTCTTCAGTTAGTGTAGATGGGTACTTAATGATCAGCACTGTTATGGAGGGCTGAACGGACATTTGCTGTATGATTCTGTGCCAGTGACAATCCATTGTAAAGTAAAGAGAAATACAAACCAGCATCCACCCTCCTTGGGCATTAGGGTTAAGTCACTAGAAGCCTTAGAAACATAGAAATATAGAAACAAAGAAAATAGGTGCAGGAATAGGTCGTTCGGCCCTTCAAGCTAGCACCGCCATTCAACATGATCATCGCTGATCATCCAGAATCAGTGCCCAGTACCCTGTTCCTGCTTTCTCCCCATATCCCTTGATTCCTTTAGCTCTAAGAGCTATATCCAAACTCTTTTGAATACATCCAGTGAATTAGCCTCTACTGCCTACTGTGGCAGACAATTCCAGATTCACAACTCTCTGGGTAAAAAAGGTTTTCCTCATCTCAGTCCTAAATAGCCTACCCCTTATTCTTAAACAGTGACCCCTGGTTCTGGACTCCCCCAACATCGGGACCATTTTTCCTGCATATAGCATATCTAATCCCTTAAGAATTGTATATATTTCTATTAGGCCCTAAATTCCAGTGAATATAAGCCCAGTCGATCCAGTAGAGCCTTCAATGTGAATCTTGCCATACTATCTGAAAAGTTTAAATTCAAATAATAAAGTAAATGTGGAATACAAAAGAAAAGATTAGTGTGTGTAATGATGACCATCAAAACAACTGATTGCCATTAAAATCCCACCTAGTTCACTCATGTTTTCTTCAGAGAATGAAATGTGTCATCCTTACCAATTCTGGCTGTTATGTGACTTCAAACCAAAGATTATAGAGGAGACACACCAATGTGTCAAGAGTTAAGAGTGATAGACCTGATAGAGGTCTTTAAAATGATGAGAGGGATAGACAGAGTTGATGTGGACAAGCTTTTCCCTTTGAGAATAAGGGAAGATTCAAACAAGAGGACATGACTTCAGAATTAAGGGACAGAAGTTTAGGGGTAATATGAGGGGGAACTTCTTTACGCAGAGAGTGGTGGCGGTGTGGAATGAGCTCCCAGTGGAAGTGGCGGAGGCAGGTTCATTGGTATCATTTAAAACTAAATTGGATAGGCATATGGATGAGAAGGGAATGGAGGGTTATGGTACGAGTGCAGGCAGGTGGGATTAAGGGGAAAAAAATTTGTTCGGCATGGACTTGTAGGGCCGAGATGGCCTGTTTCCGTGCTGTAATTGTTATATGGTTATATGGTTATATGGTTAAGAGTGTTTAATTATTGTATGCATCAACAGCAGAGCAATGGAATTCTTACTTAAAGCAGTATAACAGGTTTGTAAACAGTATACACATAAATAAAATAAAATAAACAAAAAAAGACAATAAAGTGATAACCCCAATATTAGCACAAAAAAAATAAAGTCCTTATTATAACTAAAGACAGTTTATAGTTGAGGTTAGTTGTTTCCGATGTTGGGGAAGGTGGGACCTGTACAGAAAGGATGGGTTGCACTTGAACCCGAGGGGGACCAATATCCTAGCGGGGAAATTTGCAAAGGCAGCTGGGGAGACTTTAAACTAGAATGGTTGGGGCGAGGGACTCAAATAGAGAAAGGTAGTAGACAGAATGGGACGCAGGAAGCAGAAATGAGAAGCACTCGGACACAAGAGGAGAAAGAAAAAAAAGGAAATAAACAGAGAATAAGAGACGGGGGTTTTCTTAAATGTGCATATTTTAATGCTAGGAGCATTGTAAGAAAGGTGGATGAGCTTAGAGTCTGGATAGACACCTGGAAGTATGATGTTGTGGCGATCAGTGAAACGTGGTTGCAGGAGGGCTGTGATTGGAAACTAAATATTCCAGGATTTCGTTGCTTCAGGTGTGATAGAATTGGAGGGGCAAGAGGTGGAGGTGTTGCATTGCTAGTCAGGGAAGATATTACAGCAGTGCTTTGGCAGGATAGATTGGAGGGCTCATCTAGGGAGGCTATTTGGGTGGAATTGAGAAGTGGGAAAGGTGTAGCAACACTTATAGGGGTGTATTATAGACTGCCAAACGGGGAACGAGAATTGGAAGAGCAAATATGTAAGGAGATAGCAGAGATTAGTAGTAAGCACAAGGTAGTGATTGTGGGAGATTTCAACTTTCCACACATAGACTGGGAAACACATTCTGTAAATGGGCTGGATGGGTTGGAGTTTGTAAAATGTGTGCAGGATAGTTTTTTGCAGCAATACATAGAGGTACCTACTAGAGGAGGGGCAGTGCTGGACCTCCTGTTAGGAAATGAGACTGAACAGGTGGCGGAGGTATGCGTTGGGGAGCACTTCGGGTCCAGTGATCACAATACCATTAGTTTCAATATAACTATGGAGAGGGTCAGAACTGGACCTAGGGTTGAGATTTTTGATTGGAGAAAGGCTAACTTTGATGCGATGCGAGATGATTTAAAAGGAGTGAACTGGGACATTTTGTTTTATGGGAAAGATGTAGAAGAGAAATGGAGGACATTTAAAGGGGAAATTTTAAGAGTACAGAATCTTTATGTTCCTGTTCGGTTGAAAGGAAACAGTAAAAATTAGAAAGAGCCCTGGTTTTCAAGGGAAATTGGACATCTTGTTTCGGAAAAAGAGGGAGATCTACAATAATTATAGGCAGCATGAAGTAAATGAGGTGCTTGAGGAGTATAAGGAATGTAAAAAGAATCTTAAGAAAGAAATTAGAAAAGCTAAAAGAAGATATGAGGTTGCTTTGGCAAGTAAGGTGAAAGTCAATCCAAAGGGTTTCTACAGCTATATTAATAGCAAAAGGATAAGGAGGGATAAAATTGGTCCATTGGAGAGACAGAGTGGACAGCTATCTGCAGAGCCAAAAGAGATGGGGGAGATATTGAACAATTTTTTTTCTTCAGTATTCACCAAGGAGAAGGATATTGAATTATGTGAGGTAAGGGAAACTAGTAGAGTAGCTATGGATACTATGAGGTTCAAAGTAAAAGAAGTACTGACACTTTTGAAAAATATAAAAGTGGATAAGTCTCCAGGTCCTGACAGGATATTCCCTAGGACATTGAGGGAAGTTAGTGTAGAAATAGCCGGGGCTATGACAGAAATATTTCAAATGTCATTAGAAACGGGAATAGTCCCCGAGGATTGGCGTACTGCGCATGTTGTTCCATTGTTTAAAAAGGGTTCTAAGAGTAAACCTAGCAATTATAGACCTGTTAGTTTGACTTCAGTGGTGGGCAAATTAATGGAAAAGATACTTAGAGACAATATATATAAGCATCTAGATAAACAGGGTCTGATTAGGAACAGTCAACATGGATTTGTGCCTGGAAGGTCATGTTTGACTAATCTTCTTGAATTTTTTGAAAAGGTTACTAGGGAAATTGACGAGGGTAAAGCAGTGGATGTTGTCTATATGGACTTTAGTAAGGCCTTTGACAAGGTTCCTCATGGAAGGTTGGTTAAGAAGGTTCAACTGTTGGGTATAAATGCAGGAATAGCAAGATGGATTCGACAGTGGCTGAATGGGAGAAGCCAGAGGGTAATGGTGGATGGCTGTTTATCGGGTTGGAGGCAGGTGACTAGTGGGGTGCCTCGGGGATCTGTGTTGGGTCCTTTGTTGTTTGTCATGTACATCAATGATCTGGATGAAGGTGTGGTAAATTGGATTAGTAAGTATGCAGATGATACCAAGATAGGGGGTGTTGTGGATAATGAAGAGGATTTCCAAAGTCTACAGAGTGATTTAGGCCATTTGGAAAAATGGGCTGAAAGATGGCAGATGGAGTTTAATGCTGATAAATGTGAAGTGCTACACCTTGGCAGGACAAATCAAAATAGGACGTACATGGTAAATGGTAGGGAATTGAAGAATACAGTTGAACAGAGGGATCTGGGTATAACCGTGCATAGTTCCTTGAAGGTGGAATCTCATATAGATAGGGTGGTAAAAGAAGCTTTTGGTATGCTAGCCTTTATAAATCAGAGCATTGAGTATAGAAGCTGGGATGTAATGTTAAAATTGTACAAGGCATTGGTGAGACCAAATCTGGAGTATGGTGTACAATTTTGGTCGCCCAATTATAGGAAGGATGTCAACAAAGTAGAGAGAGTACAGAGAAGATTTACTAGAATGTTGCCTGGGTTTCAACAACTAAGTTACAGAGATAGGTTGAATAAGTTAGGTCTTTATTCTCTGGAGCGCAGAAGGTTAAGGGGGGACCTGATAGAGGTCTTTAAAATGATGAGAGGGATAGACAGAGTTGATGTGGACAAGCTTTTCCCTTTGAGAATTGGGAAGATTCAAACAAGAGGACATGACTTCAGAATTAAGGGAAAGAAGTTTAGGGGTAATATGAGGGGGAACTTCTTTACGCAGAGAGTGGTGGCGGTGTGGAATGAGCTCCCAGTGGAAGTGGTGGAGGCAGGTTCATTGGTATCATTTAAAAATAAATTGGATAGGCATATGGATGAGAAGGGAATGGAGGGTTATGGTACGAGTGCAGGCAGGTGGGACTAAGGGGAAAAAAAATTTGTTCGGCATGGACTTGTAGGGCTGAGATGGCCTGTTTCCGTGCTGTAATTGTTATATGGTTTGTTTGTTATATGGTTAACAAGGGGTCACAGTTTAAAGATAATGGGGAAAGCTTTTAGGACCGAGATGAAGAAAACATTTTTCACACAGAGAGTGGTCTCTGGAATTCTCTGCCACAGAAGGTAGTTGAGGCCAGTTCATTGGCTATATTTAAGAGTTAGATGTGGCCCTTGTGGCTAAAGGGATCAGGGGGTATGGAGAGAAGGCAGGTACAGGATACTGAGTTGGATGATCAGCCATGATCATATTGAATGGCGGTGCAGGCTCGAAGAGCCGAATGGCCTACTCTTGCACCTATTTTCTATGTTTCTATGTTAGTGTTGGGTACAATTCAGAAGCCTGGTGGTTGTTGGGAAGAAGAAGTTATTCTTGAACCAGGTGGTCACAGTTTTCTGAATCCTATATCTTATTCCTGGTGGTAGGAGTGAAATGAGAGAATGGCCAAGGTGGTGTGGATCTTTCATGATACTGGCTGTCTTTTTGAGGCATCGCGCCTTCTAGATGCGTTTGATGTTGGGGAGCACAGTATTTGTGGTGGATCAGGCAGTGTCTACCACTCTCTGTAATCTTCTTCATTCCCAGGCGTTTGAGTTGCCGAACAGACCATGAAGAGATCAGTCAATACGCTCTCTACCATATACCTGTATAAGAGAGTATTTGTCGACATGCCAAATCTTCGAATACCGAATATGGTTGCTTCTTGATTGGCAAATCACTAAGTACAGGAGGAAGTTAGAATAAACAAGAAATGTTTGCAATTGCCAAAGAATCGTGCAGCATCTAATTAGTGACAGTGCCAGTACAGTGAATCCACTCTCCAATGCTGAATAGCTCTGCAGTTTAAATACATACCTAACCTTTAAGGGCCTTGGCGCCTCCCTTGCCTGAATCCTAGATATTCTTATACAATATTGTTGAAATCTCCCTGTTGAAATTCTTGTGGTGAAAGCTTATAGCAATCATCCAAAACTTCTAATGCATATAATTTGTATTTTTCCAGTTGCCATTACAATTTTGCTTCCTCTTTCGTCATTCTGGAATGTCATGACTACAAAGCAGTAATTGTGTTTGCTCTAATGTTTGCAGTAATATGTAGAAATTAATCATTTTGCTTTTAGGCACTCTTAAAGCTCAGTTCTGCGACAATGTAAATTTTGACATTTCACTCGAATTATTTAGACATTACTGCTGCATCATGCCTAGTCCAAAACTCCAACAATAATAACTCTGCCGGTTCAGTTCAGGTCTACGACCTTTTGCCAGCAATGATACAGACAAAGCAGTTATAGAGCTGGGTAAAAGGGAGGAAATGAGGGAATGGTCATGATTAAATATAGGACGAGAGATGATGAGGTGATTAAATGGTGTGACAAATGAGGCAATAATAACAGAATATCGGGGGGGTTTCTGCTTTCAACTACCTGCCCGCTTTTCTTGGCTTACTCTTAATTCCTCTTTGTGCTGCTTATGTTATTCAATCCCTCGTGACAGCATTGACTGATTGATTTGTAATTCATTACTTGTAGCAATTTTCAGTTCATAAATTAATTCCGTTTTTTTTATTCTGCCAGTTACAGAATATATCAAGGTTTCGGGCAGTTTATATATATTTTTTGTCATATTATTCCGAGCAAGGCCTTTGCTGACAGGATCAGCATTTATAACTTAACTCTTAGTTGTTCCTCATCCCATTGACTTTTTCAGCCATTGCAGAAGTAACTAAAATAGAAAGATTAAATGAGAAGTTACCGTTTGAAGTTTGATCTTTATTTTATGAGAAGTTGAAGTGAGGGAAGGGCCCGCCAGCTCCCATGCACGTCAATCTTTAGAGCAGCTGTATGAAACCACAGACTAGTTGCTGAACTTAGCTACAGAAAGATTAACGACCTTAGAACTACCGAATGATCTTTATGAGAAGTAGGGTTGGGAGTGGAGGGCATGTATTCTCTCACTTCTCATAAAATAAAGATCAAACTTCAAACGGTAAGTTCTCGTTTAATCTTTCTATTGTATTTTGGTCACATGAGTGACTACGTGAAGACTTCAAAGCTCTGTGGTTTCATGCAGTAACCCAATCTGTGTGTGAAACACTTAAACAGATAAACCATTAATGGTTGAAAAAACATGGGTTATTAATACTATGATGCTAACTTGCATACATGGCCATTGCTCTTAACTGGACCATAGTCCCAATTGACTTTGAGTTAGACAATAACTCATGCAACACTGTGCAGAATTCTATCTGCAAATATCCAGACATATTCAACCAAATTTTATAATTTATTAGCATGCACTATGTAAGCCTCTTGCTGTATGATGAAAGGGAACTATCCATTCTATTGGCTGCTAATGAGCCATTAGCAATATCTTAAGACTATTGAATAATAATAAAGAAACTATCTTTCATCTCATAGGTATGAGCAAGCTCAGTGCACTTGTATACCTAATGACACCCCCAATCTCTGCTCTGGTGGGTATGTTGTCAACTTCAAATGTACGCAATCATGCCCATTTCAAACTACCCTAATGTCAGTTATGACCCAGAGACCGAGCCAGAGATTGAGTAAAGACTGTGTTCTTTGTGCTGAGATAAGTTACTGAAAGCATAATCATCTTAAAAATACTGCTCCCATTAGAAATACAGTAGAAGAATATTTGCATAATAATTTACTGATATACATTCCACACGACAATGACTGTAGGCTATTAGAGTGGTAATATAAAAGACACCCTGCATAACAATAGTGAACAGCGGGTGAATAACCAATCATTTACTGTCCCACATGGCACTATAGAGAATGACAAAGCAGCACAAGCAGTGTCAATTGTGCTATCACATAAACGCTTCTCTAGGCTCAAACTGAAAGCTACACAAAACCTATGTTACTTCCGTTTAAAAAGTAACTCACATATTTTGTTCACAAATTTCCCATACAATCGTGCAGAGCTAGCTGCCCAAGAAGACAGGCTGTCCCAGCCATCACACATGTAAATAGGAGTTGCCTCAGCCGCCTTACCATGGCCTGAATGAATAGGCAAAATTGGCACTATTAAATTTCATGTTGCCTCATTCTTAATATTGCAAGTGGTATCTACTGATAACCCTCAAGTTTTACCAGCTGAAAAATTTTGCATATTATCTAAAAACTGTATGACACAATGAGTGTATTGTATACACTCCAAAATAGTGTACAATACAATACAATATAAATTGTATTGTATTGTATTGTATTGTATTGTATTGTATTGTATAGATTAGTATACAAACTTAAAGCACAAGGCATTGGGGGTTCAGTATTGATGTGGATAGAGAACTGGCTGGCAAACAGGAAGCAAAGAGTAGGAGTAAACGGGTCCTTTTCACAATGGCAGGCAGTGACTAGTGGGGTACCCAAAGGCTCAGTACTGGGACCCCAGCTATTTACAATATATATTAATGATCTGGATGAGGGAATTGAAGGCAATATCTCCAAGTTTGCGGATGACACTAAGCTGGGGGGCAGTGTTAGCTGTGAGGAGGATACTAGGAGACTGCAGGGTGACTTGGATAGGCTGGGTGAGTGGGCAAATGTTTGGCAGATGCAGTATAATGTGGATAAATGTGAGGTTATCCATTTTGGTGGCAAAAACAGGAAAGCAGACTATTATCTAAATGGTGGCCGATTGGGAAAGGGGGAGATGCAGCGAGACCTGGATGTCATGGTACACCAGTCATTGAAGGTAGGCATGCAGGTGCAGCAGGCAGTAAAGAAAGCGAATGGTATGTTAGCTTTCATTGCAAAAGGATTTGAGTATAGGAGCAGAGAGGTTCTACTGCAGTTGTACAGGGTCTTGGTGAGACCACACCTGGAGTATTGTGTACAGTTTTGGTCTCCAAATCTGAGGAAGGACATTATTGCCATAGAGGGAGTGCAGAGACGGTTCACCAGACTGATTCCTGGGATGTCAGGACTGTCTTATGAAGAAAGACTGGATAGACTTGGTTTATACTCTCTAGAATTTAGAAGATTGAGAGGGGATCTTATAGAAACTTACAAAATTCTTAAGGGGTTGGACAGGCTAGATGCAGGAAGATTGTTCCCGATGTTAGGGAAGTCCAGGACAAGGGGTCACAGCTTAAGGATAAAGGGGAAATCCTTTAAAACCGAGATGAGAAGAACTTTTTTCACGCAGAGAGTGGTGAATCTCTGGAACTCTCTGCCACAGAGGGTAGTTGAGGCCAGTTCATTGGCTATGTTTAAGAGGGAGTTAGATGTGGCCTTGTGGCTAAGGGGATCAGGGGGTATGGAGAGAAGGCAGGTACGGGATACTGAGTTGGATGATCAGCCATGATCATATTGAATGGCGGTGCAGGCTCGAAGGGCCGAATGGCCTACTCCTGCACCTATTTTCTATGTTTCTATGTTTCTATGTATTGTATTGTATTATATTGTATTGTATTGTATTGTACAATGCCCTTTGATCTGAGTAGGGCAGCATTGGCTTCCACCATTGGCTTCGTTATCAAAACACCAGATAATCTGTGCCTCATGTGTATAGATATGGCAAAATATGCATCTTCAATATCAATTCTCTGAATCAGTTAAATTACTGAAATCCAATCATCCATTTACCACTGGGTAACTAAACACATGATCAGATTAGCCAAATGCTAACCTGATTCAGCATGCTCCATGTTTCTGTAATGTTGAGAAGTATCAGAAATATACCCCTCTTGTTCTTGGCCAGACCACTCATCCTCTGATGAGATGTCACTGATTCCCCTCGGAACCACTGTTCCTCCATTGACCATACGGACGGAAATTTATTCGGTTTCTCTTGCCGCGGAAGATGCATTATCTAGTTATTGATACATTTCGCTGATAACATATAATCAGAACCTTATGACTAGAGCTAAAAACACAGTCTCCCCTTGATGGGGGAATACAAGTACCCTGTCAACTCTTGACTATAAGAGGCATCACAAATTCTCAGAGTTCTTCCTCAGAGTGGAATTAGCATAATGCAAGCCTGAATCAGGAATTGCTTCACAGTCCTCTGACTGAAACCACTTGCCTGAGTCGCCAGAGTGGCAACTACAACGGCGGCAGCTGCAATATTGAATCTAGCTCCTTATGCAGCCCAAATCCGGCCGCCTCCATCAGCTACTCCACAGCTGTCTGCAACGGCCCGCTGAAAATAAATTTAACACCTGCCAGAGCAGTTTCGAACTGCTCCGGTTCATGCCCCATGCGTTCGGCGTATTGACGCGCATGTGGGCTGGCGGGCTCTTCACGTAGTCACTCACGTGACTTTGAAATAAAATGATGGATCTGCAGTCACACAGAAAGACAGTAGGTTTCCTTCCCGAAAGAAGTCAATGGATATGTTTAAGGCAGAGATTGACAGATTCTTGATTATTACTATTGATACATTTGGACATTTTAAATTATTCATTGATTTGTGGGATGTGTATATTATTAGCAAAGCCAGCAATTATTCCCCATCTCTAATTGTTTCTGACTGTGCAAGGTGTTAAGAGTTCACTTCAATGGTAGATCTGACATCAAAAGCAGGCCAGATCAGAAACAAAAAAGAAAGTATTGGAGGAACTCAACGGGTCAGGCAGCATCTGTGGAGGGAGATGTTTTGGGTTGGGACCTTTGCAGTAGGAAAGAGAAAGCTGGGAATGTGAGGTAGGGGTGGGGCAAAGTCTGGCAAATGATAGCTGAATACGTGAGGTGGTGTGGGTGGGGGGGGGGGGGTTGGTAGAGATATTGTTGAACTATACAGGTGAAATTGAGACAAAAGGATGTCAGATAAGGAAGGAAGAGGAGGAATGCAACGTAAAACTGCGGGGAGGGATATGGGTGGAAAGGGATGGGGGAGGGGATTGAGGGGGATAAAATGGAAATGGGGTACCCAGAGAAGGGAGGGATGGGAGATGAGCAGAAGGAGGAATGAAAAGGAACACCGTGATGGGGATGGTAGGCCAGATGAGGTAAGGTTGGCAGATTTATTTTCGAGTTAGGTTAATTTCTAGATAAATTGACAACAGTAAATTAGTTTCAAGCTTATTATCACTGAAGCTATTTATTTTTTATTCCAAATGTATTTATTTACTTGAATGTAAATTCAGCTGTGATGGTGACATTTGAACTGGTTTCTGATCAATGGTCCAGAACTCTGCCTGTTGTCTTAGAAACAAACTATTATTCCACCATATTCATTACTGAAGACCTTATCCAATGCATTTCAACAGTCGGTGCTTCAGAATAACAGGCATTGTTTGAAGGATTCAAAAACTATTAAAGTAGGTAAACATTTAGTTAAACCACACAAACATATACATCAACACTTTTTAAAATTATTGCTATAAGATTGCAAGCACTAATAATTTGAATTCATATTTACCTTGGGTAAAGTATATATTCCTATTTACATATTTCATAGTAAAATATATTAATATTTACATGAGCAATGGCGCAGCGGTAGAGTTGTTGCCTCACAGCAGTTGCCGCGCCGGAGACCCGGGTTCAATCCCGACTACCGGTGCTGTCGGTACGGAGTATGTACGTTCTCCCTGCGATCGTGTGGATTTTCTCCAAGATCTTCGGTTTCATCCCACACTTCAAAGACGTACAGGTTTGTATTGGCTTGCTATAAGTGTAAATTGTGCCTAGTGTGTGTAGGATAATGTTGATGTGCAGGAATTGCTGGTCGGTGCGGACTCGGTGTGCCGAAGGGCCTGTTTCCGCGATGTATTTCTAAACTAAACTGAGCCTTATTCTTCAATACAAGTGAATGTTCCCATAGATTCTGCACCTGACCAGACCTGGCACAGAATGCCAGAGCTGAGGCCAAGTCTTTGGGTATTTTTGAAGCAGAAAGTGAGAAGTTCTAACTTACTAAAGGAGTCAAACGTTACAGGGAAAAGGCAGGAGAATGGGGTTGCGAAGGAAAGACAGATCAGCCATGATTAATAGTGAGATTAAACGAGAACTTACCAGATTGAAGTTTGATCTGTATTTTATGAGGAGTTACGATGAGGGATTATGTGAAGAACCCGTTCAGCACGCATGCGCGGCATACTTCAAAGCAGCGGTGTGGAATCACAGATAGACACAGTTATTGAAGTAAACATAGTAAAGATAAGGAGATATCAGTTTATGAATTTGACCCATATTATTGAGGGTGGGAGCGGAGGGCACGTAATCCCTCATCGTAACTCCTCATAAAATACAGATCAGACTTCAAACTGGTAAGTTCTCGTTTAATCTTACTATTTTACTTCGGAGTCACGTGAGTGATTCCGTGAAGATTTCAAAGCTCTGTGATTTCAAACCGTGTAACAGTTATTACTACATCACTGCCGAAGTCTTTGAGGGAGGAAGTGTGTTATCGTAATCAACCAATGAATCTGTTTGTAGAAAAACACAATAGTGTTTTTAACAATAACAACAAAGAAATTAAAATTGCTCCCCTGGGCTTAAATTAAATATTTGGCTTAAAGCACATGGCATTGGGGGTTCAGTATTAATGAGGATAGAGAACTGGCTGGCAAACAGGAAGCAAAGAGTAGGAGTAAACGGGTCCTTTTCACAATGGCAGGCAGTGACTAGTGGGGTACCACAAAGCTCAGTACTGGGACCCCAGCTATTTACAATATATATTAATGATCTGGATGAGGGAATTGAAGGCAATATCTCCAAGTTTGCGGATGACACTAAGCTGGGGGGCAGTGTTAGGTGTGAGGAGGATGCTAGGAGACTGCAAGGTGACTTGCATAGGCTGGGTGAGTGGGCAAATGTTTGGCAGATGCAGTATAATGTGGATAAATGTGAGGTTATCCATTTTGGTGGCAAAAATGGTAAAAGCAGATTATTATCTAAATGGTGGCCGATTGGGAAAGGGAGAGATACAGCGAGACCTGGGTGTCATGGTACACCAGTCATTGAAGGTAGGCATGCAGAGGGTGGGAGGATTTGAGTATAGGAGCAGGGAGGTTCTACTGCAGTTGTACAGGGTCTTGGTGAGACCACACCTGGAGTATTGCGTGCAGTTTTGGTCCAAATCTGAGGAAGGACATTATTGCCATAGAGGGAGTGCAGAGAAGGTTCACCAGACTGATTCCTGGGATGTCAGGACTGTCTTATGAAGAAAGACTAGATAGACTTGGTTTATACTCTCTAGAATTTAGGAGATTGAGAGGGGATCTTATAGAAACTTACAAAATTCTTAAGGGGTTGGACAGGCTAGATGCAGGAAGATTGTTCCCGATGTTGGGGAAGTCCAGGACAAGGGGTCAAAGCTTAAGGATAAGGGGGAAATCCTTTAGAACCGAGATGAGGAGAACTTTTTTCACACAGAGAGTGGTGAATCTCTGGAACTCTCTGCCACAGAGGGTAGTTGAGGCCAGTTGATTGGCTATATTTAAGAGGGAGTTAGATGTGGCCCTTGTGGTTAAGGGGATCAGAGGGTATGTAGAGAAGGCAGGTACGGGATACTGAGTTGGATGATCAGCCATGATCATATTGAATGGCGATGCAGGCTCGAAGGGCCGAATGGCCTACTCCTGCACCTAATTTCTATGTTTCTATGTTTCTATTTGCAGTCTGGAATTCTTTCCTGCAAATAAAACAGGTTTTGCCTACGGCTTATTATAAAATTTCTGAATGGTCTTTCCCCCCACCATCCTGCTGTAGCCAGGATGTGGTTTATAGGCACTTCCATTCTTTCAGCCGTCGACGTGGATGCTGTCCTGGTGGAATGAACTTTGTACATGTTAGTTTTTATCCCAGCACCTGCTTGAGCCATCTCGAAATGGCTCGTCACCCGACCATAAGGTTTTTTATGACTGACCCACAAGGCTTTTCATCTCCCTCGAATATTTTGGTTGTGTCTATGTAGGATAATAGGGTCATGGCACATAACCGTGTTGCTGGCGGGTAAGCCCGGAATTCCATGACTGGATTAGGTGTTCCTGGTCTGCTCTGTTTGATCATTCCCTGGACAACGACAGAGATCTGGTCTGGAGCTGTGAGCATGGTGTCCAGTCGCAATAGGTGTAGTGACTGGACCCTCTGTGCAGCTACAAGTGCCATCAACATGAGTGTTTTGAGCATAGATGGTTTCAGGTTGAGGGATCTGGCTGGTGGCCATCCCCTGAGGTATGTCAGGACCACACTGACATCCCATATATGGGTGTACCTTGGTCTAGGGGTTTAGAGTTGTAAATACCCTTCATTAGTTTGACCACCAGCTGGTGGGACCCCATGGCCTGTTGTCCTGGAGCTGGTTTTGAAATAGACAGGCAGGGCAATTCTAGCTGTGTTGATGGCTCTGTAGCTGAAGTCCTTCATCGTGGTGAAGGTTCGCCAGGAATTCCAGTACGTTGGTAACTGTAGCGGTTGAGTAGGTGGTCCCTGTATCCAAGCAGTACTTCTCCCATTTTTTGATGCTGGACAAGTGCTGTTTTTCAGTGGATGTTCGGAGGGATGCTGACATGGTGTCGACGGTTTGTTATTATAATCCCAGTCCCAGAAGTGGTTTGTGCAGAATCTGCAACCCAGGAGTTTGATTTTTTCATGACACGGGTGGCTTGTGCCCGACACTGGGTGTTAATAACTCTGGGTCACTGGGGAATACCATCGGAGTTTCAACAACCATGTCATGGAGTATTGGGAACCATGGCTGTGTAGGCCAGTCGGGTACTATCAAAATACCTGAAGCAGAGTCCATTTGTACTGTGCGTAGTCCCCGACTGATGAGGCAGAAGGGAGGAAATGCATAGAAGAAGAATTTCCCCAATCCAGCGCGAACGCATCTACCGCTGCTGCCTCAGGGTCTGGTTCCCAAGCGACTTACATAGGTACATGGTGATTTAGCCTGGATGCAAATAAATCGATATCTGGCGTGCCATATTGCTTGATACCTTTTGGGGAAAAACTTTTTGGGGTTTTAACACCATTCGATGTTGTCATTAAATTTACGTGACCTGGTGTCTGCCACTGTATTTAGCTTACCTGGCAGGTAAGTGACTGATAGCCAAATATGTCTTTGGACACACCATTGCCAAATTGTGTTGACCAACTTGTCGCATGATACCGATTTTATGCCGCCCATATGGTTAATGTAGGCCACCACCGTAGTATTATCTATTTATAACCATACATGCAAGTGATGCATATTTATGCATATGCTTTTAAACCATAAAAGTCACCCAACATCTCTAGATAATTAATGCCCAGTGTAAGTGGTAACGATGATTCTGGGTTAGTCCATCTACTACTTGTGCTGAATATTGAGTTAGTTGCTCCCCAGTCTTGAGCACTGGCATCTGTTTGGATAACTGACGTAGGGTTAGTGATGATAATAGGCTGAAACTATGTCAAACGTTTTTTGCCCACCACTGTAGTTCTGATATTACTTCAGTGGGTAACTTCATGAAACGATCATAATGACCTGTATGTCGTTTTTGGTACAAAGGTCCGAATTATGTAGCCGGAAATGCTGTTACCATTTTCCCAATTATTCTGTTTACTATTAAATTGTTGCATGATTGTGCCAATTCCACTATGTTGTCTCTTGGCAATGTTACAGTCACGTGGACTGAATTAATTATGAAGCCCAAGTAGTCCATGATAGAGGATGGCTTCAACTTAGATTTATCTGGATGTAAAACAACCCCAGGGTTTCGAATAACTGTTTGGTAGCTAAACAGCTAACAAAGTCAAATTCATGGTCTTGCCTACCATTTAGGATATCATCAAGATATGCCATGCCAATATGTTTTTGTCTTCTGAATATTGCCAGAGCTGGTTTTAGTGTCTGGGTGACACTCTTGGGCTGATGTGAGTCCATTGGGTAAAGCTTTAAACTGCTATAGCAGCCCCATCCAGGTAAATACTTCAGGTATCTGCGATGATCCTAGTGAATGGTACTAAATAGTAAACATCTTTAAGATGAATGCTTACCATGAAGTATCCTTTGGAATTTAGTTGTTTGGCAGTAACAACCGGTTCCATTTTGAAATGTATATACTTAACAAACATATTTAGTGAAGTTAAGTCAATGATGATGCGACATCCACCATCTTTTTTGGGTTTAGTGAATATATTTGATACGAATTGCAAGGGTTCAGGTTTTCCCATGATACCCTTTGTAATTATTCTCACCAGTTCAGCTTGTCCCTCTTGTTTCTTTAACGGAGAGGGGAAAAATACCCTCTGGGGTGAATGTTGACCTGGTGGCAATTTTTCTAGTATGAATTGTATTCACTAATGCCATTGAGTATATACTGATCACTCGTGATAGACTCCCATGTGGTAGTATTACTCTATATACTGGTAGGAACCAGACCCACCTACCTCCATGGTTATGGGTATTCTTCTGTTTCCTGCCGGTCCAACTAGTGTTGCACGTCGTCTGACGTGGCGGTGACGTTGGGGGGTGGCACATTTTCCATGGGGTCCGCTCTGGGCCCTGGTCTAAAGAAGACTTTCGGTGATAGATGCGGACCCTGAGCTTTCATCAGTCCGATATGGTAGACGTTGACTGATGGATGCGATAGGGTGCTGCTGCGTAGGAATTACTGTTTTTGGTTACTCGTTCCGGCCCTGCCCTCATGAGCCGAAAGTTTTTTAAAACCTCTTGCATGTCCTTCATATGCTTTGTGAGGTTTTTACAAAAGAGCAGTGGGTCTGGCTCAGTGGCTGGGGTATGCACAACCCCGCAATGTAGAATTTTATGGCAGGTCTTATGACTTGTTTACGAAGGTTGTGGTCTCACCGTATTTGTCCATGGAACGAGGAGAAAAAAACGATGTGATGGCTGTCGTCAGGCTTTTAACGGCCTCCTGCACGTGGGGTTTCCACGTAGCTGTCCACCACACCTAGCAGCTCTTCCTGTTCCTGCACCCCTTGCATACTCCCGAGATCTTCAGCCATTGCCCCTGTTCTTGACCAGCCCACTCCTGGTCACCAAAGCTATCCTCTGTAAAGGAGGAAGCAATGGACAGTGCACAAGGCACTGTGGAGGGAGAGCCTGACCCCCTCTGTGAGAGCGCCCCTCCTGGGGTGCACCTCGCTGGAGCTCCTGCTCCAAGAGCCGCTCCATGAGGCTCAGGCGGCTGTCTCTCCCCCGCCTGGGTGGAGAGACGTCCCGTCCGATAAGTCGGAGCCACCGGCCGGAAAGCCTCTTCCTTGGCTTGTACATCCAGCCCGCTCCTCAGGCGCTAGCGGGGCTGGGCTCGGTCACAGTGTTGGGTCCTACTGCCTTGTTGCTGCCCCCGTGAGATGAAACGCTCCTCCGTGTAGTCGAGCGAGGGCAGGTCTGTGCAGGCGGCTGTCTTTCCTCCCGGGCGGGTGGAAAGACGTCCCGTGCGATAAGTCGGATCCACCGGCCGGACGCCTCCATGGTGTTACTTCCAGCCCGCTGCTGAGGCGCTAGCGGGGCTGGGCTTGGCGCGGTGTCGGGATAGCGGAGCGTCGGGTAAGCGATCCTACCGCCTTGTTGCTGCCCCCGCGATGGAAACGCTCCTCCGTGGAGTCGAGCGGGGTCAGGTCTGTTCCGTTGCTGCCCCCCCCCCTGAAGGAAATGCTCCTCCGTGGAGTCGAGCAGGGGACAGGTTTGTTGCAGGGCCTTTCTTCTCTGCCGGACAGCAGAAGGCTCACTGTGAAAGAAAACTGACGTCAGCTTACCTGACGGTCCGTCCTTTCACCTCCATAGCGGGAGAGCCCGACTCCCGCCTGCCGCTGTTGCTCTGCTGTACGTAATGCCGCGCATGCGTGCTGATCGGGTTCTTCATGGAATCACTCACGTGACTCCGAAGTAAAATGGCAGAGTAGACCTAATGGGCTGAATGACCTAATTCTGCTTCTATCATTTAAGAATCTATGAGCACATCTCCCACTGTAGGTGCTGGGAATCTCAGTAAATGTTCATAGTGTGCAACAGTAGAGCGGACTGGAAAAATTGCCAGCTGGAATCTGTTAGTAAATTCCGGACTATCGCATTTGGTCACGTGTGCATCAAAAGTCCTGAACCTGCCGGTTTTTACAGCGAGTTTCAGTTTATAATTGGCCTTCGTAGATCTTGCTACGATTGCTAGGCCACTGCAAAAGCAGTTCAGAACCAACTACATTACCATGTGTGACTACAGGAAGCGTGGTCTCTGAAATGATCCTCATAAACTTCTACAGATGCATCATACAAAACGTACTGTCGGGTTGCATCACAGCTTGGTTTCGGAACAGCTCTGCCCAAGACCATAAGTAATTACAGGGAGTTGTGAACGTGACCCAGTACATCACACAGATCAGATCCCCCACTATTGATCATTTACACTTCACGCTGCCTTGGCAAAGCAGCCAACACAATCAAAGACGTCCCAGCCTGGTCATTCCTTCTTCTCCCTACACTGTGGGATTGATGATACAGAAACATGAAAGTGCACACCACCAGTCTCAGAAACAGCTTCTTCCCTTCTCTTATCTGCCTTCCGAAGACACTTTAATAAGCTAGAGTATTGTCCAATTCACTTCTACCTCATTGATGACAATGGTCTGTGGCTTTGGAACTCATGCACTAAATGCTGAGAACTATATTCTACACTCATTCCATTTGCACTACCTGTTGTACAAACTCAAATTGTATTTATGTATAGTATTATCTGATTTGATTGCATAGCATGTAAAACATATTTTTTAATGTATTTCAGTACTCATGACAATAATAAACCTAAACCCTAAACTATGGGGCTGGAATCACACACAAGCCAGGAAGAGGAGAGATGACAGATCGCATATATCAAAACATACTTGTGGACTAAATGTTGTTTATGACAATCAAAAACACATGTTTGCATAATTAGTACGTTTGTGGGTGGCACAAAAGTAGTATTGTGGAGAGCAAAGATGGTTATGAAAAATTACAAAAGGATCTTTATCAGCTGGGAAAATGGGCTGAGGAAAAGCAACTGGATTTTAATGCAGATAAGCGCAATGTGTTGCATTTTTGGAAGTCAAACCAGGACAGGATCTGCACAGTGAATGGGAGGGCTCTGGGGAGTGTTGTAGAGCAGAGGGTTATAAGAGTATAGGTACAAAGTTCCCTGAAAGTGGTGTCAAAGTTAGAAAGAGAAGATAGAAACATAGAAAATAGGTGCAGGAGGAGGCCATTCAGCCCTTCGAGCCAGCACCGCCATTCATTGTGATCATGGCTGATCGTCCCCAATCAATAACCCGTGCATGGCCATATCCCTTGATTCCAGATAGAGTAGTAAAGTACCTTTTTGGTACATTGGCCGCCATCAGTTCAGTGAAATTAGTATAGAAGTAGGGATGTTATGTTACGTTGTACAAGATAGCAGTGAGGCCACATTCGGATTTTTGTGTTCAGTTTTGGTCACCCTGCTACAGGAAACATGTAATTAAACTGGAAAGAGTGCAGAGAAAATTTATGATCATGTCAACAGGACTCAAAGGACTGAGCTATGGAGAAAGGTTGAGTAGGCACAGAATGTATTCCTTAGAGTGCAGAAAGCTGAGGGGTGATCATATGAAACATGAAGGGAATAGATAGGGTAGATGCACAGATTTTTTTGCCCAGGGTAAAGGAATCAAGAACCAGAGGGTATAGGTTTAAGTTGAGTGGAGATTTAATCAGAACCCAGGGGGAACATTTTCATTCAGATGGTGGTCGGTACATGGATTGTGCTACCAGAGGGGATTGTTGAGGCAGGTACTATAACAGCATTGAAAAGGCATTTGGACATGTGCATAGATAGGAAACATTGAAAAAGGATGCAGGCCAAATATGGGGAAACCAGACTAGCTTAGATGGGGTATCTTTGTTGGCATGATGTTGGGCCCAGGAGGCTGTTTCCATGCTGCATGACTTTCTATGACTATGACTTTGACTATGACATCTATGACTTTCTAACTATGACTATATGATTCTTTTTCAAATGTATTTAATTCTCCGGGTGCCATGGTGAGATTTATGTGCAGTATCTGAGTGTTTAGGTTAATAGAGGCCTTCATTATTAATTTGAGGATATTTATTCAAATTCTATCATGGCAACTCGGGAATTTAAACTCAAATGATTAATCAAACCTGGTAGGAAAAAATGCTTGCATTGGTAATGATCAGCACTTCAGAACAGCTGATGTGATTGACTTTCAAATGTCTCCTCAACCCACAAGCAATAAAGATCGGCAATAAATGCAACACCCTCACCCATGGACCAATACATTAAAAAATCATTCATTCAGCTACCATATACTGGTGTGGCTACAATACCAAACTCAGCATAAAGATGTTAGGGCTCATCTATATTTAGGAGCTTTATTTCTTCTCACAAGGCAAAAGGCAATTGGGGAAGTAATATGCAAATGCAATGGAGCTAATGGGTTAGTTTGTGGCAAATAAATTAATGAACCCCTAGAGCTTGTATTGGCGGTGAGAGTAAAGTTGGCACCATAGGATGGTTTAAGAAGATTGGGAGATCAGCGATGAGTCATGCAATCTTAGTCCTTGCCAGTGGCGTAGGGTGGGTTTTGAGCGCCCGGGGCAGTTTAGTTTTGCGCCTCCTCATTAGCAGGAGGGGAGGAGGGGAGGGGGGGAGAGGGGGAGGGGAGAGGGGGGGAGGGGAGAGGGGGAAAGGGGGAAGGGGAAGGGGAAGGGACACATTTTTGGTCTCTTCCTTCAGGGGATGCGACTTCTTTTGTCGTATACCCCGTCTCCGCCTGCGCCGAGGCCTAATTGCAGAGCTGGCAGCCTCGGAGCTGGGGCAGAGGCAGCGGCGGCTGGGACAGCGGCAGCCAGAACTCGGAGCGGGGACAGCGACAGCAGCGGCCTGGCCTCGGAGCTGGGACAGCGACAGCGGCGGCCCGGCATCAGAGCTGGGACGGCAGCGGCGGCAGCGGCTGGGACGGCGGCGGTAGGGACGGCGGTGGCAGCGTCTGGGACGGCGGACCTGGTCGGGCCTCTGTAGAAGCAAGCCCCGCGCTGTTTTTATACTCACAGCTCCAGGTAACCCCTCCTCGCTCCAACGGCTCCCCGGGCCTCTTAATTTTATTTAAAAAAATTATCCAACAATTTTTTTGCTCCCCTAAAAATTTAGCGCCCGGGGCAACTGCCCCTCTGCCCCCTCCCACGCAACGCCACAGGTCCTTGCCACCACATCCATGGTTCACAACTTCATTTTGATTGGCAGTTGTTAAAATATTAAAATATTCACATTAGTAATCCTTTCCTTTAAAAAAATATACCCTTTGCATTCTTACCCAGCTCATAACAGGAGACTGGAGAGGAATAAGGTGCATTGAACCTGTTCTGGCAGTTCAGGATGTACTTGTTATTCAGTTTTGTTTCAGGGCAGTAATTGTCATTCGGTAGCTGGCCTTGTTCCTGCGGTTTACAGCTCACATTGATAATGCCACAGATCAAGCTGCAATTCACAGCAAAAACACTTCTCCGGCATGTAGGCATATGTTTTATTTATGAGTGTAACAGTGACGATATACTTTCTTCCATTGATGTTCCATCAACTTGATATTGTCAAGCTAGAAAGGGTATAGAGAAGATTCACGAGGATGTTGTCAGGAATAGAGGGTGTGAGTTATAGGGAGAGGTTGAGTAGGCTGGGACTCTATTCCATGGAGCACAAGAGGATGAGAGGTAATCTTATAGAGGTGCACAAAATAATGAGAGGAATAGATCGGATAGATGCACAGAATCTCTTGCCCAGAGTAGATGAATCGAGGGCCAGAGGTCATAGGTCCAAGGTGAAGAGGAAAAGATTTAATAGGAATTTGAGGGGTAACTTTTTCACACAAATGGTGGTTGGTGTATGGAACAAGCTGCCAGAGGAGGCCGTTGAGGCAGGGACTATCCCAACGTTTAAGAAACAGGTAGACAAGTAAATGGATAGGACAGGTTGGAGGGATATGGACCAAATGTGGGCAGGTGGAAATAGTGTAGCTAGGACATGTAGGCCAGTGTGGGTAAGTTGGGCTGAAGGGCCTGTTTCCACGATGTATCACTCCATGACTATGACTATTTATGTATCATTTGCAAAGATCAGTGTGTCTACAGTCATTGGTAATGTCACTGCCCTTTGGGTTAACGTTCTTTTGGTAGATCAGAGCCATATCTGCTCCCTCCTGCTCGTGCCTTTGAAAGTTAATAGGATTAGATGAAAATCCGCTATTGTTCTTCAAACAGAGACCAACCTGTTTCTCCAGAGAAGCTGCCTGATCCGCTGAGTTACTCCAGCACTTTGTGTCTGTCATGGGTATAAACCAGCATCTGCAGTTCCCTTCTACACAAAATATCTGCATTCATGGATTAACTAGTTAGTTATGCAAATATGAGTATCAGTTCTGCAGAATTTGCATTCAGCCATTCAGTCCTACATTCCTGTTACACTGCTCAGTTCAAAGCTGATTTTTATCTTAACTCTAATGGGTAGTTTACACGGGGCGACTTGACGCAAGATGTAGCCAGAGTGGAGTGGTCGTGGTCTAGCACGATATCACACGATATAACGGGGGGGTAGACCAAGAGTTCCCACGGTACTCGGCAATTCTGTCATTTGTGCGAGTGACTTGTCCGTCTCCCGATCTTTCCCGAATGAACATCGTGGACTGTAGTGTAGTTAATCACGTGGCACAAATGATGTTACTTTGTTGTCACACACTCTATTCGTTTTTTTCACCCGAGCTCTTTAATGAGCTGAAGAATAATCTGTTTTTTTAGACAAATGTTGTTTGGTGTGATGCACCTTCTCTCAATATGTGCAAGAAGTCGTCTTTTTATTTTGTCAAATATGAATAAAGACTGTATCTCACATTGACCGTGATTATTGTGTTATTTTATGATCTACTGAGAGGTGAAACTTTCAGTCTGAAGAAACTTTCAGCCCGAAACGCCACCCGTTCCTTCTCTCCAGAGATGCTGCCTGTCCCGCTGAGTTGCTCCAAGCAACTGGTGTCTATCTTCAAAGGACTGACCAGGACTGCCTCTCTCTCTCTCTCTCCTCCTCTCTCTCTATCTATCTCCCACTATCTCCCATTCTTTCTCTCTCTCTCTCTCTCTCTTCCTCTCTGTCCCCTCAGTCTCTCTCTCCTCTCTCTCCCCCTCCCTCTCTCTCTCACACAGGCATGAATGGATGAACTCCGCGGGCCAGGCAGCATCTACAGAGAGAAAATGGACAGACGACCCATTCTTCAGGCTGCCTTATGTCTACCCCAACTCCCACCCACACACGCGAATGCTGGAGAAACTCAGTGGGTGCAGCGGTGCCGAAACGTTGTCTATTTCCTTCGTTCCATAGATGTTGCTGCACCCGCTGAGTTTCTCCAGCATTTCTCTCTGTAGATGCTGCCTGGCCCGCGGAGTTCATCCATTCACAGCCTGTGTGAGAGGGAGGGAGAGAGAGAGAGCGAGAGAGAGAGAGAGAGGCAGTTCTGGTCAGTCCTTTGAAGATAGACACCAGTTGCTTGGAGCAACTCACCGGGACAGGCAGCATCTCTGGAGAGAAGGAACGGGTGGCGTTTTCGGGTCGAGAGCCTTCTTCACACTCTCCCTCCCTCACTCTCACACAGGCATGAATGGAGGAACTCCGCGGGCCAGGCAGCATTTACGTTCCTTCTCTCCAGAGATGCGGCCCGTCCCGCTGAGTTGCTCCAAGCAACTGGTGTCTATATTCAAAGGACTGACCAGGACTGCCTCGCTCTCCTCTCTCTCTCTCTCTCGTCTGTCCATTTCTCTCTGTAGATGCTGCCTGGCCCACAGAGTTCATCCATTCACGCCTGTGTGAGAGGGAGGTTCTTCAAGAGAGAGAGAGAGAGAGAGAGACCACACACAAGGTGGATGCGAAATCTTACCTGCCTGTTTCAGTGACAGACACCCCACCGCCAGTAAATGAAGACACCCCCATCTTTCAGACAAAAAGAGACACACTGACATTAATGAAATGCTTAGCTAGTTTTATTAGATTTGTATGTAAATAGCAAACTGGCTGGATTCACTCTATCCAACTTCCGGGTTCATTGGCAGGAGTTCCCACGGTACCGCAAGAGTATCTACATATCGCACGGATTACTTCGTTCATAAAATGTTGCAATGCTCAACCACAAGTGTACAAGACACTCTTGGACAAATTCAAACATGTTTGAATTTTCTCCCGAGTACCCAAGGTACACGATTACATGCCGTTAGCGCCACGGTGGTCCACGAATGCCGTATTGTTACCGCACGAGGTTCCCACGATGTCAAACTCTGGTTACCTCTTGCGTCAAGTCGCACCGTGAAAAGGGGGTTTAAGGTAGACAAAAATGCTGGAGAAACTCAGCAAGTGAGGCAGCATCTAGATGCTGCCTCACCCACTGTGTTTCTCCAGCATTTTTGTCTACCTTTGATTTTTCCAGCATCTGCAGTTCTTTCTTAAGCAATCTATCTTAACTCTGCTTGCTTTCCCTATTTAGACTACTTCAATTCAACTGTGCTATTTTTTAGGATCCCACCACAAAATTTTGTCTCAACCAACTATTTCACCCTCAAGCAATGCCTGATGCTGCTCATTGAACCACACCATTATGATTTGTGTATCCTCTCTGAACTGGAGCTGAATTTCTGATCACTTATTCATTAGAAGACCAAGAAAACAAACTTGGACTGTCTCTGCGGTACCTCAGCTCAACTGCCTCTGAAACACTGATCCATGCCTTAGTGCAATGAGACCTGGCTTTTCTGACTGTTTTCAGATCTTCCAAAGTAATAGTTTTGATCAAAGGACATTGATCTGAAACATTAACTCTGCTTCTCTTTCAACAAATGCTGCCACTCATTTTTTTATAACCAAAATAAACTTTATTCAGAATAAAAAATACCTACAAAACAAAAACTGCAAAATTCCTCCCAAATTCTCAGTGGCTGTACATACTTTCATTAGTGTTGTATTTGGCAGTGTTAAGATCGTAAGATCATAAGTGATAGAACTAAAATTAGGCCATTCGGCCCATCAAGTCTACTCCACCATTCAATCATGGCTGATCTATCTCTCCCTCCTCACCCCGTTCTCCTGCCTTCTCCTATTAACATCTGACACCCATACTAATCAAGAATCTATCTATCTCTGCCGAAGATATATCCACTGACTTTGCCTCCACAGCCTTCCGTGGCAATGAATTCCATAGATTCACCACCCTCTATCTCTCTGATTACACCCTCATCTCCTTCCTAAAAGAACCCTTTAATTCTGAGCCTATGACCTCTAGTCCTAGACTTTCCCACTAGTGGAAACATCCTCGCCACATCCACTCGATGCAATCTAGTTAAATAAACTATTTGTAATACCAGACTGCTTATGTGGCCCCTAAAGGAAATATCCACCACATCTTCACCACACCCAATGTGCAGCAGCAGAAGGATCCTAAACACTGGTCCTTGCTGTTGGTTACACTAAGCTTCAGCAAGTCCCTCAGCATGTACTCCTGCAGTCTGGAGCGGGCCAGTCAGCAACATTCCCTGATGGACATCTCTATCTTCTGGGAAGTCAAAAGCCTTCGGGCAGATCAAAGAGCGTCTTTCATCGCGTTAATGACTTTCCAACAGCACATGATGATAGTTTCCAAATGTGTCCCTGGGAACAGTCCGTAAATCAGAGAGTCTTCTGTTATGGAGATATTCAGGATAAACCGTGACAAGGACTCTTGAATCCTTCTCCAGATTATCTTCGCAAATCCACACTCTCCTCTCCGTAGCAGCCGTCCTGAGGGCAGCGTGCACTGCCAGTATGATTCTGAGGGTGCAGGAAGGGTCTGACTGCATGACTGCTATCCAGGCTTTAAGCTGCCTACTGCCTGGTTCTGGAACTCACCTTTCTACTACTCTCTCCTCCCTTAAGTTGTTAAAGGACATTAAAGTGGATGGGATGATGACGCTAAAGAGGGTAGTATCATAGATAGTGAAGGTGGTTATCAAGAATTACAGCAGTTCATGATCAGCTGGACAAGTGGGCCGAGGAACAGCTAATGGAATTGAATGCAGATATGTGTGAGGAGTTGCAAACCAAGACAAAACCTTCATAATAAATGTTAGGGCCCTGGGCAGTGTTGTAAAGCTCAAGGATTTGGGAGTATAGTTACATAGTTCCCTGAATGTCGCATCACAGGTAGGTAGGATGGTCAAGAATGCTTTTGGTACATTGGCTTTCATCAGTCAGGGTATTGAGTATAGAAGTTGGAACATTATGCTACAGTTGTACAATACATTGGTGAGTCCACACTTTAAGTACTGTGTTCAGCTTTGATTATCCTGCTATAGGAAGGATGTCATTCATTTGGAAAAAGTGCAGAGACCATTTATGGGAATGTTGCAAAGACTTGAGTGATTGAGCTATAGTGAGAGGTTGGGCCAGCATGGACTTTATTCCTTGGAACGGGGAAGGCTGAGGGGTGATCTTATAGTGTTGTATAAAGTCTCGAGGGGAATAAATAAGATGAATGCATGTAATCTTTTACCCAGTGTGGAAGACTCAAAAACATGGCGACATACGTTTAAGGTGAGAGGGAGAAGATTTAATATGAACCTGAGGGGCAACATTTTCAGTCAGAAGGTGGTGAATACATGGAACGAACTGCCAGAGGGGGTAGTTGGGGCAAATACTATAAAGGGCCTGTCCCACCATGGTGACCTAACTTTCGAGTTTAGAAGAGTTTGCGCTAGCCACAAACTCGCAGCATGGTCGACACGTGGTCCTAAGAGGTCACTGTAACTCTCCTTCATGCTCGAGAGAGGTTCACGTACACTCGCGGCCTCAGTTTGGTCGAGGAAAGATTTTCAGCATGCTTAAATATTTTTCACAAGTAAAAATTGGTCGGCATGGTTCTTTTGAACTCGTAGTGTAGTGATCGTGGGGTCACCATGTAGTTATAGTTAGTCAACGTAACCGTAGGCAATCTCCTTTGCTGACCAGGCATTTTAATTGGCTCATTGGGGAAAAAAAACATAAACACGAGTTTTCAGAACCAAGAAAAAAACGACTGGTAATGTTAAATGCCCGCCAAACTTTATTAAAAGTTGTCTGTCTCCACTCCTTCTCTCCCCCCCTTCTCCCCCCCCTTTCCCCCCCCCCCCCCCCCCCCCCCCCCCCCCCCCCCCCCCCCCCCCCTTCTCCCCCCGCTCTTTTAAAGAACTTACGTACACTGTGTCAGTGTCTTTTACCTTCCTGTTCATCGCCGGCGTGCATTTCAGACAGCGCTCCCCCGCTTTCCCTGGACCCCGTCTCATCGCTGACGGCCGATCCAGCTCGCAGTTTTTCATGCAAGTGCCCTCGAGCTTGAAGGTTGAAGCCAGTTGCTGAAATGTCGGGTTAGTGGGACAGGCCCTTAACAGCTTTTAAAAGACACTTGGAGAGGTACATGGGATAGGGAAGGTTTAGAGGGTATGGACCAAATGCAGGCAAATTAGACTAACTGTGATGGGGCATCTTGGTCGGCATAGATGAGTTGGAGCAAAGGGCCTGTGTCCGTGCTGTATGACATGTTTGTTCCATAGAATATATCAACAATCATAATAACTCTTCCTGCGGTTCACACCTGATTTGCCTTAAATGTGAAGCTATTAGGAATACTCCATCATGTTAAATATGGTATATAAATGCAAGTTGTTGTTGTTGTCCAATCAAATACAATAGCAGAATACAATCAAATTACGTTAGCAAAAGGCAGGAAAATTTCACCTCAAATATCTAATTTTAAAAAGCATTTCACTGAGCCTGCTGGCTCTCAAGGCCTCTGCTCTGGAAGAATAATTAACAATGCCACTCAAGTCTTTGGTCTCTGGCCTTGAATACAAAACTTCCCCTGCAGTGTTGTTTTCTGACCTTTCCCAGCTCTTCAATTCACGGCCTGGAAAAACAAATTAAAAGATGGCCCAATTCCTGTCGTTTCAGCCCCAGGCTCCACAACCAGCTGCAGAATTGATTGTAAAATCTCCCTTTACAGACTATTAGACCTGGAGCCCTAATCTCTGGTTGTGGCAACTTTTACTTTTAAAACTGGCTCTTGAGACCGCAATTCAGTTGAAATGTTTACTACGCTTCCTGGTAATGTTTACGGCTCCAAATCCTGGTGGCAATTTAGTGTTTGCAGTTCCATGCCTGGCTCAGATTACACTCCTTGCCTTTCAGTATCACTATCCATTCCATCTTTGGCCCCATTTTCTCCCTAAACGTTGTCTCCTACCTTGTTCTACACACTTCCACCACTTGGCTCCAGATCCGTTTTTTAAGTGTGTATACTTTACTTCTTTCCACAAGTAAATTAAAGGGACTTGCCTCCCTTGTTGTCAGATTAAAGTCCTTTCCAGCCTGAATCTGAAATACCCTCCAGACTTGATCTGACTCCCGCTCCATTCTCTTCCCAGAACTATCAATGTTCTCTGTTTCCTTTATCATAGTTACTTTTTTGCATATCTTTCATCATTGTTCTTTATCTCTCCACATCATCATCTATATCTCTTGTTTCCCTTATCCCTAACCTGTCTGAAGAAGGGTGCTGATTGGGGATAATCAGTCATGATCACATTGAATGGCAGTGCTGGCTCGAAAGGCCGAATGGCCTACTCCTGCTCCTATTGTAGAAAAAAAAGGGTCTCGACCCGAAACATTACCCATTCCTTCTCTCCAGAGATGTTGCCTGTCCCGCTGAGTTACTTCAGCTTTTTGTGTCTATTAATGTTCTCCAATTGTGCCTCCAACTACCCTGAAAGATACTTACTTTGAAATTCCTCCTCTGGTAATAGACTTAATTTAAAGAACAGCAGTGTATTGTTATCTGCCTCCAAAATTCATTCCATCCTTGATCTCAACAGAACAAATTTCAGAATATTACCCACCCAAGGTGTAAGGTGTCTGGTGGTACTGCCTGGGGATGAACTTCAGGACAAAGGGCGTTCCCTGTTGTCATTAATTGCAACAATCCACCAATGCAAAGATGTTCACATGAAGAACTGCAGATTCTGGAATCTTGCACTGAACACAAAGTGCTGGAGTAACACCTGATCAGGCAGCATCTCTGGAGGACATGGATAGGTGACATTTGCATTCGGCACCCTTCTTATGACTGAGGATGTTCAATGGTGGATGCTGAGATGACCCAATGATCCAATTCTAGAAACAGATTCAACCATAGAAGTACAGGTCCGCCACTGATTTTCCATCATCCTTGGTTCCAGAGCCTTTCTGGATTATCCATTTTGCTGGACCACAGAGGTCATGGCCTCCCAGAGGAGTCCAACATACCAGAACGGTCTGCCTAGGCCGCTGAAGAACCAAGAAAACAGCCCGCAAAGTCGGCCTCAGAAGACAGCTATGGGAAACAATCTGCCAGTTCCAGCCAGGCCGGAGTACCAGAGCCCCAGACGCAGGGGACAAATTCAACCGACCAATTGGCACAAAAGTCCCAATGAGGTTGAGGTCGCCTGCCTTGCCCGGCCTAGGCACCATATTTTGGGGGGGACTTCCAGAGGGAATTCCAAGTCCACTCTTACAATTCTGACCAGATTAAAGGAGGCTCCAGATTATCAGTTGCCAGAAAATCGGTGATGGACCTGTACCAGATTCTCCTGTGTTTCTAATTACAAGTACCTAGACAATTCTGACAGAGGTGGGCTGGAGAGGATGAATACCTACTCCTGCTCCTACTTTGTTTGGTTGTATGTTCTAGCTTCTAGTGGGAGAGGCTAGAACTTGGGCTTTCTGGGGAAGGGATCATCTGCTTAAGAGAGATATGAGGTGAAAATTTTCTCTCTCTCAGAAGGCTCATGAACTTTTGGAACTCTCTTCCTCGAAAGCTAGTGGAAACAGAACCTTGGATTATTCCTAAGGCTGGATTAAACAGATTCTGGATAAGCAACGGATGGGACCGGCAAAATGTGAAGCTGAGATTGCATTCAGATCACCCATGATCTTACTAATGGCAGAACCAGCTCGAGGAGTCCTACTCCTAACTTGTTTGTCTGCATCTTCATAAGCCTTCAGCATGGGCTTTTAACTGCCCGAGGGTCCCGGGCCATGAGAAGGTATAATGCTTACTTGAGGTGTCACAGCATTTAGTCTATCAGAGTTGTTGCTCAGGACCACTGCCTCAGTATGGGTGACACTGCCATCAGTAAATTGGTTTTCCCACTTAACCCGAAGGATTTTCCGAGGCAGCATTTGGTGGTACCTCTAAAGATAGACACAAAATGCTGGAATGACTCAGCAGGTCAGGCAGCATCTCTGGAAAAAATGAATAGGTGACGTTTTGGGTTGGGACCCTTCCTTTTAGTGGTATCACTCCTGGCTCTTTAGGTTACCCTCTGCATGTGATGCAACAAGAGAGCAACTCAGTGTAACAGAAATATCTTTGCCACCATTGTTCAGAAATACTTTTACTATCAATATTTCCAATAGAAAATTCATGTTTCCATATTTCAACAAGATTTTAAGCTGGGATGAATTTTCATGTGGACTACTCAGAGTAGCTGATGGAAAGTGGCAAATTCTACAGTTGGACGCAGTGATCCTGAGTGTGCTGCTCTGCTGGGCAATTGCAAACCTGACGATACACGTGGTAGACCTTTTAAATCAGGGCCAATCTCCACAGAGGAGCCCAGCTGCAACTTTTAATCCACATGATCGATATGCTTCCCTTCCAGGTCTCATGATCTCCGAAGCATTTGGCAGTGTAGACAGACAGCTGATGTTTGGGAACAAGTAACAATTTCCTCCTTTGTTAGATAATGGGTGTATTCCCATTGCTGTTTGCTCGTTCCATTCCCCCACCCATGCCACGTCACCTCATTGGGCTGTTCTGATGTGATCCAAGTTGTACAATGTGGTCCTTATGTTGTCCTTGAGGACTGCACCCGTGGGAAGAGTGTCCAGCTGCAACTCAGGATTGTCCACGTGAGGGAACGTTAGCTCCAGCTGGACGAACGTGGGATAATCTGGGAGACAAAGATTGTCGTAGATCAGAGTTATATTGAGGAGGGCACTCCTAAGGTACAGACAGAAAGTAGATGGGTGACCACTAAGATGGGGAAAGGGAGTAGGCAGAGGGTACAGGATCATCCTGTGGCCATTCCACTTGAAAACACTTTTGGATAGTGTTGAGGGAGGTAACCATGCAGGTGAAACCAAAGCAACAGTCAGGTCTATGGCACGAGGTCTGGTCTGAGGCACAGCAAGGTTGGGCAACATCAGAGAGGGCTATAATGATAAGACTTAGAGTTAGGGTAACATTCAGGAGCCATGATGATATTGAATGGCGGTGCTGGTTCGAAGGGCCGAATGGCCTACTCCTGCACCTTTTTTCTATGTTTCTATGAAATTGTGTGGCCTCCAGCATTGGAATAAATGCAGTTGAAACCACTGGTCTTTTTCTCTTTGCATGAACTTGTCTCTCCGGTCTGCTAATCTTGCTCTCTTTGAGAAAGGACTCTGGGTTGGTACGTTGCCTCCATGATGACAGGGTCCAAGATGTCCAAGGTGAGCAGCCGGTGGTCGGTGTGCACATCAGTACCAATGACATAGGTAGGGAAAAGGGATGAGGTCTCGCAGAGTGAATATAGGAAGTTAGGAAAGAAGTTATAAAGCAGTACCTTGAGGGTGGTAATATGGATTTCACCCAGTGTCACGTGGTTTGGAGCACAGAAATAAAAGGATAGGCCAGATGAATATGTAGTAAGGAACTGCAGATGCTGGTTTACACCAAAAATAAAATGCTGAAGTAATTCAGTGGGTCAAGCAGCATATTTGGAGAAAAAGTATGTGATGTTTCGCGTTGAGACCCTTCTTCAGACTGAGTGTCAGGGGTAGGTTAACAAACTAATTTTTTATTTGTATCTTTTCATACCTCTAGTTTCCCTCTCTCCTGACTCTCTGTCTGAAGAAGGATCTCGACCCAGAACTTCACCCATTTCTTTTCTCTAGAGATGTTGCTTGACCCGCTGAGTTACTCCTGCTTTCTCCCTCCTTCCCCTCCCTTTCCCAGCTCTCCCACAGCCTACTGTCTCCACCTCTTCCTTTCTTTTTCCCGCCCCACCCCCCCCCTACATCAGTTTGAAGAAGGGCCCCGACCCGAAACGTCACCTATTCCTTCGCTCCTTAGATGCTGCCTCGCCCACTGAGCTTCTCCAGCATTTTTGTCTACCAGCATTTTGAGTATCTTTGGCATCTGTAGTTCCTTCCTACCTATTCATCTGGCCTATCCTTTTATTTCTGTGCTCACAAACACGTGACACTGGGTGACTCAATGTTTAATACCATTAGCAGAAGTGAGAGGTCCATTGTTAACCACGAGTAAAAGTTTGTCCAATCTATAAAAATTCCACTTCAAATATTTACATAGACCTTTTAATTGAATAGTCGTTTTTTTTCTCCCTCCCTCTAAAAGTGGCACTGTGATATCGCTGGTAGAATTGCTGTCTCACAGAGACCTGGATTTGACCGACCTCGGGTGCTGTCTGTGCAGAGTTTGCACATTCTCTCGGGGGCCATGTAGGTTTCTTCTGGGATCTCCAGTTTCCTCCCATATCCCAAAGACCTGTGGGTTTGTTGGTTAATATGCCTCTGTAAAATTGCTCCTAGAGTGTAGGAATAATGAAAAAGTGAAATAACATAGAACTTGTTTGAACAGATCAGTATGGATTTGATGGGCCGTAAAACTTGTTTACTTGCTGCATCTCTCGAAACTTAACTAATCTATTAAGTGTAATGAATGTGTGAATTGGATAAATACATACTAAATACCACTTCAATGTATAGGAAGGAACTGCAGATGCTGGTTGAAACTGAAGATTGACACAAAAAGTTGGAGTAACTCAGCGGGACAGGTAGCATCTCTGAAGAGAAGGAATGGGGATGTTTTGGGTCGAGAGGGGTCTCAACCTGCAACGTCACCTATAGGGTGATTTCACTAAAGGTCACTGGAGCGTAGATCCGCACCCACGTGACCAAAATTCTCAAGTGGAGGACACTCGAGGGTTCGGTACATGTTAGTGGATGGGAAAAAACGCATTTTCCCACCCGTTAAAAACATAGAAAACGGCGAGGTTGTGAGCTGCAATTTACTGTGCCAGTCGGGGTGACCGTGAGGCACAGCTACCTAGATTTACAGGGGAAAAAAAAGATAGCAAGTAAGGTAAATTCAAGAGGGAACTGAAGGTGCCAAACCGGCGGAAATGAACAGCCGACATTTGCCGTGGATATTTACAGGTCCAAAATATCGGGAATTATCGCGTTTGCTCGCTGAATTTATCAAAAGTAAGTTAATAATGCCTTTAGTGAAATCACCCTATTCGTTCTCTCTGGAGATCCTGCCTGTCCCGCTGAGTTACTCCAGCTTTTTGTGTCTACCACTTCAATGTAACCATTTTTGAAAATGGTCTTCAAGGTTAAAAATGCAAAAGGGAAATTTGAATAAGAGAAACATTAAACATTGTGAAAAGTCAACAACCTCGGTGAAGGTTTAATATTTCATCTTTAAAACTCTTCGTTAACATCCTGACCTGCAACATTAGCTCAAGTTTCTTTTTCCACAAAAGCATCCTGAGCTGCTTATGTTTTATTTTTAAAAAGGAGTTTATACCACAGACATTAATGGGTCACATTTACGATCAATACATCAGAGGATAATTTTCTATGCCTATCAACGAAATGCTGTTGTCTGCTAAAAATACTTTGGATCACTGTACAACTTAATTACTTAAGTAAAATTATGTCTACTAAATTACTTAAAAGGAAGAATAGAATAAGCCATGAATTGGAATCCTTGCTTGCCTGCCTAAATGTTAATGCATTTTCTTTCTTACTATTTCCCAGTACACATTACCCAGTATTATTTGTGTTCTTGGCAATTTGTCGGTCATTTCTAATGCTGCTGACTCCAGTGAGATTAATCAGGGGATATCATTAAATATCATTACAGATATCATTAAATGGTTTTGATGAACCTGTGGGTGTGAACTGGAAAAATTTAATCGTTGAGTTTCTGACCTAGTAGATTTTCTGAGGAAAATCCACATTCAAAGAAAATATTTCCAGTCAGTAATTATTTTCAAAATGGAGTGCAATCCTTTTTTAGGAAGGCCTTTTCAATCGATCATGCCACCAAATAACGGAAAAGCATCTTGTGGTCATTTTCTGCTCATTTCCATAAGGTAGAGGTCTTACAATTCAACCCATTTTTCTGTCCAGGGGGGAAGAAGAAATACATCAAAGAAGTACAGTTCTTGTTTCTTGTAATTATGGCTAGTTAGGTACCTAGTGCAGAGTCAGGACAAATGACATTCCAATGGAGAGCAAAACCTACTGTATGTTGGGGGTCATCGAGAGCAGACCTGCAACACTTCAACTTATCTCCTGTGATCAGCTAACAAGACAATATCCTTCAAATATTTAAACCAATTTCTACCCATTTACAAAGTCTCATTAAAGAATCACAGAAAAGGGCAGCACAGTGACACAGCTAGTAGAACTGATGCCTCACAGCATCAGTTGTGGAGTTTGCACGTTCTACCTGTGACTATGTGGGTTTCCTCCGGGGGAGGGCTCCAGTAGATGCCCACATCCTAGAGACATGTGGGTTTATAGGTTGTGTAGAGAGGAACTGCAGATTCTGGTTTAAACTGAAGACAGACACAAAAGGCTGGAGTAACTCAGCGGGTCAGGCAGCATCTCTGAAGAAAAGGAATAGGTGAATTTTCAAGTCTGAAGAAGGTCTCGACCCGAAACGTCACCCGAAAGGTCTCGACCCGAAACAAAACAAAGTTTTCTCCAGAGATGCTGCCTGACTCGCTGAGTTACTCCAGCCTTTTGTTTTCTGTCTTGGGTTTATAGGTTAATTGACCTCTGTAAATTGCCCCTAATGTGTGGTAAATTGGTATACAATAGAACTAGTGTGAACGGGTGATCAATGGTGGCTGTGGATTCGATGGCCCAAAGGGCCCGTTTCAATGCTGTATGTCTAAATCTAAAATTAAATACCAACTGGAAGGATGTAGTAACAATTAAGAGGATGCAGAAGAGATTCACCAAGATGCTGCCTGAAATGTAGGGCAAGAGTCAAGAGTGTTTATTTTTTATATACACCAGATATGAACAGGAACAATTAAATTCTTACTTGTTGCAGCATTACATGCACAATAGATGCAACAACAATAATTATACAAAACGCTATCATTCTAAGTAAATAAGATCATGATAGTGGAAAAACCCAGAATACATTGAGTAACCACAGCGGTGAAAAGTCCGTAGTGGATCGATAAGGTTGAGGCAGTTGATGTAAGATTGTGGTCGGGGTATTGCAAGAATCTGACGGTTGATGGGAAGAAGCCAGATGTAACAATTCTCAGGTTCCTGTACCTTCTTCCTAATGGTAGGAGCAGGAAGACAGCGTGGCCAGGGTGGTATAAGTATTTGATGATTACCTGCCTTCTTGAGGTAATGTTTCGTGTAGAGCCTTCTGATGACAAGGAGGTCGCAATATGCATGATGGACTCAGCAAGATCCTTCTTTGTTCTTGAGTGACCAAAATACCAAACCAGGTTGAGATACAATGAACCAATAATCTGGTTGAAGATTGACAGAGTATTCAGCGATAGGACAATTCTCTTCAAATATCCGAGGAAGAAGAGGTGTTAGAGACGTATCTTAGCGATTGCCGGGACCAAGGCAGATCGATCGTCAGAGATATGTATGCGCAGGAACTTTAAGCAGTTGACTCTCTCCTTTGCCGTCCCACCAACAAAGACAGGTGTATGGTCTTCATTGTATGTCAACAATCAGCTCCTTTATAGACAGAAAATGCTGGAGTAACTCAGAGGGACAGGCAGCATCTCTGGAAAGAAGGAATGGGTGATGCTTTTGAAGAACCGACCCAAAACATCACCCATTCCTTCTCTCCAGAGATGCTGCCTGTCCCGCCGAGTTACACCAGCATTTTGTGTCTATAATCAGCTCCTTGATCTTGCTAATGTTGAGGGAAAGATCGTTGTTCTGCCACAACAACAACCCGACTCCAAAATGCTCTCAAATACTCTGATTCACCTTTACCCATCATCCATCCAACAATGGTGATTTTAATGCATTGAAGTATGACTGGCAACAAAGCCTGTGCTTATAAAGAGAGATTGGACAGGTTAGGTTTATTCTCACTGGAAAGATGAAGGCTGACAGACCTTACGAGATTTATGAGATTATGAGGGGCATAGATAGGATCGATAGTCAATCTTTTTCCTTGGGCAAGGGAGTCAAGAAATAGAGGACAATGCGTTAAATGTAAAAGGGGAAATCTGAAAGGTGATCTATGCTTTTTTTTCACGCAGGAGAACAAGAGGGTGGTGAATATCTGGGAAAAGCTTCAGAGGAGATGGTAGGGACAAACACAATTAGAATATTTAAAAATAATTTGGACAGATACTAGGATAAGAAAGGAACAGAGGGAATGCATTTTAGGGACTGCCGATGCTGGTTTATACCGTAGAAAGACACAAAATGCTAATCCCAGATTTGGCTGAGTTGGAGAAGTGTTGAGATCAGCTTTAACTTTTTTTTTAATTTTACATCAGGCTTGGACCTAACCCACTGTCTTGAGAGGAGGGGAGAGGAGTTAAAATTCACTGCAACATTTGCACCTTTTAAGGCCTAGTGCAAATGAGAAACTATAAACAGAAAATGAGTCACTTGGCTACTTTAGGTCTTGTAATCACAGTTTAGTTTTAATTTAGTTTATTATTGTCATGTGTACTGAGATATAGTGAAAAGTTTTTTTTCGATGAATGCTATCTAGTCAGCAAAAAAACTATACATGATTACAATCAAGCTGTCCACAGTGTACAGATAGATGATAAAGGGAATAACATTTAGTGCAAGATAAAGTCCAGTAAAGTCCAATTAAAGATAGTCTGAGGATCTCCAATGAGGTAGATGGTAGGTCAGGACCGTTGTCTAGTTTGTCATTGAATGGTTCAGTTCCCTGAAGACAGCTGGGTAGGAACTGTCCCTGAATCTTGAGGTATGCGATTTTAAACTTCTGTAGCTCTTGCCTAATGAAAGTGGTGAGAAAAGGGTGTGACTGGGGTGAGACTCATCCTTGATGATGCTGCTGGCCTTGCCGAGGCAGCGTGTCATGTAGATGGAGTCAATGGAAGGAAGGTAGGTTTGTGTGATGGTCTGGGCTATATCCATGACACTCCGCAATTTCTAGTGGTCTTGAATGGAACTGTTCCCAAACCATGCTGCAATGCATCCTGATAAAATGTTTTCTGCAGCGCATCTGCAGGTTAGTGAGAGTTGTTGGGAACTTGATAACCTTCCTAAGCCTTCTGAGGATGTAGAGGCATTGGTTGTTCTTTCTTGGCCATTGCTTCGATATGGCTGATCCAGGACACGTTGCTGGTGACATCACAGATAATGAACTGCTCGGGATCATCAGGCAGTGGTGTCTGAAGGGCCTGTCCCACTTGGCGATTTTGTCGGCGTTATATCAGTGTCACCAAAAATGTTGAACATTTCAAAATCCATCGGAGACAAAAAAGCGGTTGCGACCCTTGAAAAACCACCGCGCATCATGCGTCATCACGGCGCATCACAGCCGCGTCATACATCAACGTGCCGCGTCACCGCCACATCATACATCATCACGCCGCGTATTTTTCGGTGATATGATACATCAGTCAGTGATGCCGGCAGTCGCCAAAAATATCACCAAGTGGGACAGGCCCTTTAGAATTTCCAGATTGCCCGTGTAAATAAAACCTGTGTTCTTTCAAGTAATCTTTCTTGTTTATATTAGTAATTTGTTTTAAAGTATCATTGATAAAAACACGTACCGTGCTACTTTTACCCATGGAGTATGAATACACAGCTCCTACCCTGTACCGATTCTCCAGCAGGTTTGCTCAAGCCTCATCAGTCAGGCTGAAGTTAAGTAATTTGGACAATGACGATTCATATCAACTTATGTGCATTCGCTTCATTACAATAGAAATACTGTTCTATTATTCAGGGGAAATGTGGATTTGTTCCTTTCTTTCACAAACTTTTAAACCTGTGACCTTTTGGTAAACACATGCTAGAGTACATTGATATCCTGCTTGTTAATTGTACCTCAGTAAAATGTTACAGAGATTGCTTTTGTACTCAAGAGTTCCACAGTGTACAAAGAGCATGACTTGCTGTTTGAAAGTAATTTAAAATGATTGAGTTTCCAGTGTAGCGTCCAATGTTTTTCTTCCTTTACCCGTTAATAATCATCTTATTTGTTTCAGCATTTGGACCAGAATAGCATTTGGATAATAACAGTAGTCAGATGATTGCTGGAAATTACTCTGACTTGCTACCTCAGCGAGCACATAGGCGTGTTTGACCGATGTCAACGGGCATGATGTGTAACTCGACAAGCCTGAAAATGAAGACTCAAGCCAAAAGGCCAAAGATAAGAAAGGTATTCATCAGCTGAGGTTTCTGTAAAGGTCAAATAAATTATTAATTGTACAGATTATTTCTTGAATGGAAAAACTGCATGCAATTCACTAAAGGGCACAACATAGTATATCATAATAACAATCAGTCAACAAAATAAAAAAAGTTTGTGCACAGAATACACTCATATTTTCTACACCAAGAGCCAAAGCACCAGTGAACGGAATACTAATAATAACTTGCATCTCAGAAAATAAAAAAACAGAAATTTGTAAAATGGAAGGATGATATTCAGCCACTCAGGAGGGAAAGGAAGAGATAGTCAGCCTTATTGCATGTTGTAGCTCAGGAATGTTTTGCATTCTCAAGATGAATTCCAGCAACCGACTTCACCATTCCATCACCATCACCAAAAGCACCATCAACCTTTTGGTGTTAATTGTCTCCAAAACTCCATTCCCATCTATCATTTACTTTAAATCTATCCCCTCAGTTCTGGGCACATCTGCTAAGAGAAATCGATCCTTTCTATACAAGTTCTCTAAAAACTCTAGATTAATTTCCCCAATTAATCTCCCTCAGCCCATTTTATTACAAAGAAAACAACCCCAGCTTCACTCATCTTCCTTAGAACATAGAACTGTACAGCGATGGAACAAGCCCTTCAGCCCACAATGCCTGTGCCAAGGTACACAACAATTCTGGAGAAATTCAGGGGGTGCAGCAGCATCTATGGAGCGAAGGAAATAGGCAACCTTTCGGACCGAAACCCTTAACCATGGGTCACACCATGACCGACTTTTATCTCTCCATACACTGCATTGCCTGCGTTTCTTAATTGCAAACATTTGCCATTCCTGGTAATATACAGTCATGTTGTATTTAACCGTTGATTCAAACTGAGAAAGCAGGTTTAATATCCTATAATCAGCTAGTCAATAGGATTGATAAAGTTGTGAAACTGCATGAAAAATTAGGTTCACATTTCTCCATGTTACTTGATACAAAATGATGCATTCTGGCACTTGCCGTTTCCTTAAGCAATTAAAAAATATATTCAATCTAAAGTGCAGAAAAGAGAAGAAAAAGAGAAGAAAAATCTAATTGCCCATCGTATACTTCCTTATTCAGAACAGGACGTTTTCAGTTCTTTAAATTTATGTTAATTTTTATTGCTGTTAGTAATTCACTATCTTCTAGAATAGTTCATTATCTTCAATTATAGAAAGGGTCCATGTATTCATTCATGTCTCTAAGGCACAAGATGCTTTCTTATTAATCATATTCTTCCTGCCTCTTCCAAACAATGTCCAATAACAGCGATACCATTTTTAAAAGACCAGGCCATTAATGGGTAAATCATTTAGGGTATGTAGCAAAGACAAAATCCAAAACAAAATTCCTCCAGATGATAGATTTCATTTTTGTTTTCCAAGCAAATTTATTTCTTGGCAAAGACCTGGGAGGGACGGGTTTTACATTTACATTTATTGTGAGAACTTCATCAGGAAAATAGCTGATTAGTAGGTTGCAGTCAATTACATTATTTAAAATCTTAATTAGCAAATGATTCATTATTCATTAAAAAGAGATCTGTGTAAAGCGTGTTCTGATTCTCACTCTTCGCTGGCACAATATGTTGTTTTTTCGGCACAGTTTCACAGAGATGACATCGGAAAATGCGTTATTTTGATTGAGTGTTAACCTTATAATGATAGCATTGTTTCATATCCTTTTAGGGTTCAGTAATGTCTCAAATTTAAATAAATAGTAACAATGCATTTGTGCGTTGTTGCATAGTCTATTTGTCGCTAATGCCCCTCTCAGTTCCAACAATTTCTGTTCAGCAAACCATCTGTCACCAGCAACACTGAATCAATCAACTGAAGCTGCAAAATAACCAGCTTTAATTCCAGGATAAAAAAAATGAAAGCCACAACCCAGATTTAATTCCTTCTCCTTAGATTCCCCAATCCCAGTTATCAGGTTGCACTCCACCAAACGACAAATGACAATTTAAAAAAAGGTACATTTGGTGTACAATACATAATGTTGTGAAGAAATTTAGAATAACTTGGTTCTTTATTCATTGGCAAATTAGACTGTCAATCCCATGGAGTGAAATGTTAATGCAAATGTGCCATTGTTTGGACTGGCAAGCATTGTGCTACTTTCTATAATTTTCTGGTATTAAGACAATCATTCCCTTATGCTACATTACAGCCGTAGAGCTCAGATCCCAAAGAATATTAATTCACTGCTGGCTGTGAGTTAAAACATGAATCAGTAGTATTTCCTCAAAATTTCATTTTGAAGTTCACTGACGTGGAACTAAGGTCAATACGAACGTAAAATACACGAGGAAAACCTGGAGTGGTCGATTTGACGATGAACAAAATAGTTGAACTGTGCGCTTAGCTATTGCAGTTCCTCAGCTGTGTTACTGTGAAAGTCCTAAACCTACAAAATTTACCAACACGAGGAGCAAGGCAGCACACATATGGAAACATTATCCCCAGCAAGTTCCTCTCTCTAAATCATACAACATTTTCACTTGGAACTTTGTCACAGCTGCCATCATCGATCTGGAATCTACTTCATGGAACTCTCAACACAAAAGTATTATGGGAGTGCCTTCACCAGAATGATTACAGTGGTTTAAAAGTTGGCTAATGATTACCGTTTAAAGGGCAGCAGTTTCAGGCAATAATCATTGGTTTTCCCAGCAATGTCCACATCCTGAAAAATAAATTAAATATTACGTCTATTCTTTGGCCTCATGTCCAGTTTCCTGCTCAGTCCCATAACTATTAATTCTCCTATAACCCAAAGCTCCATTTATTACAGCTCTGAATACATTAAACCCTCAGAGGCTGCAAAAGTCTAAAGATTTATAACTCTCTGGGAACAGAAATTCATCCTCAGTTCAATCTTAAATGGTTGTCCCCTTAACCTAAGACATTACTTCCTTGCTTAAGACTCTCTCGTCTGGGGAAAAATCCTGTTATGTCCCCCATATTTCAATAAGAACATCCATCATTTTTTTTAAACTTCTCAACGTAAGCCCACATGCCATATTGCTCAATCTTTCCTCATCTAAAGAAACAATGAAACTTTGCTGCCCCATCTCCAAAGTACACAGTATATTCTTCCTTAAGTAATGTGGTCAAACCAGTACCTGGTATTCAAAGAGATTGAAGAGTACCGTCACTATATTAATTTTGGATATGCAACAGCCAATTTGCACAAAGCCAGTTGAGATAACTCCTCTGTTCTTTTCAAAATAGTGCCAGGAAGTCTTTAACATCCACCTGAGAGATCAGGAGGGAATTAATAGCCTCTCGACAGCCTCTCGACAGTGCAACATCCTGCCAATATTGTGCTGAAGGGAACTGGAGTTACTGAACACGAACCACATTTTAAGTTCTGGAGACAATCTAAAATTGATGTTGGAACCGTTCTGGTTCAATGACATTGATTTTCCTATCATGTTGAATAGAGCTCTCACCAGATTTAGAGCGGTCTTCAATATTTGTCCCCATGCATCTTGATGTTATTGTATTATGCAGATGGTTTAATTTATGTCGGCTGCTGCATTTGAAACTACATACAATATTAAGCTTATTTCCCAAGGAAAGACATTAAGTGCTGCAGTAACTTGGCGGGCCAGACAGCATCTCTGGAGAACATGGATAGGGGACGTTTTGGGTCGGGGCCTTTCTTCAGATTTGTTTCTACATATTCCCAAGTGTCCATTTGAAATAATACACGTATATAAAGTAAATAGGTTAAGTGGGGTAAATTGGAAGAAGCAATATTATTGGAAAAACAATTAATATGGTGACAATCAATCAATATGGTTTATATACCTGTGTTACGTTGTAAACTGCTGGACTCATTGTCTGCTAGAAGGATTGCTAAAGTATGGTTCTATACTAATTTATAACACTGATTTCTAACACAATGCACAGCATCATATGCTAATTAGACCTGATCCCTAACAAATGGTTTATTGGTGTTAGCAGTTACTCGTTTGACAAACCCTTGGTGATCAAAGCTCCTTTGCCCTCAAGCTACAAATGAAATGATAATGGTTTCAATAATCACAGTACCTGACATGCTACAGGAATAAATTCATCCTCAAGTGGCAAGAAGGAGTTCGATTAGGGCTTCACTGTCCATTAACCCAACATTGATAGGCTTTGTTTATTAAAAGAAGCAATATATAATGATTAAAATCACTTAAAGTTTTGCAGTTAAGGAGCTGGAACTTTATCATTTAATTACTGCAATCATTATAGCAAACTATGCAATAAAAATATTTTAATTGTGTTAATTCTGCAATTTCAGATAAAGGAATACTGGTTATCCATGGTATGATTAAAAAAAACACCGTCAGCCAATTATTAAAGAGCATATCCAATTAACTTAAGTGCATCTGTACATTCCAATATTTCAGATTTCACTCCCCATCAGTAGCATAAGTCATAGCTGAAAAGCAGCATACTATTGCTGAGGCCAAAGAAATTGCATTTTAAAACCAATGCAAAATTTGGATTACTAAAATATTATTATTTATATCTTTTTGACACGATGTGTTGCATTCTCATAAAGAATGAAAACAGTGACATTTTACCTAATATAAATCTTTTCGCCCAATGTTGGATTTATTTTCTATTCTAACGTAACGCTTATGCTTTTCCAATGTTAATTCTCGAGGTGTGAATGATCCTGAAAGCAGAATCACCTTATCAATCTATTATTAATTAAGGCTGGGTAGATAATCCTAATCTTTTCTTTTGTGCATGTGGAAGCCTGCATATGTTGGATGGGCATTTCCTGAGGAACGTTTTTAGTGCATTTGGGTTAGCCAAAACTGAGCAACCTTTCAGCTTCACCACTTGGATATCATTTGGCTGGAGCATATAGGGGGAAATCAGATGTAGTCGATATCTACTTTGGAGCTCTCTAACTTCCATTTGCAATCACTCAAATAGAACAGATTTCATTTCAGGCATGCAATGCCTCCACCCAATGTTGATTCAGGCTGTATAAAGCTGTATAAAGCCCCCATTAATTTAGCTATCAGTAAGTTCTCAAGTGGAACACTGGTGTTGTACAGCTTTGCAATCAAATCATTGGCATCTTCTTTACGACCATTGCCACGGGTTTGTTTTTTCCTCTCTCCAATAATTTGTTTTATGACTAAATAGAGTCCCCATTATCATTGTGATAATTTCTAAACCTATTGTGAAGCATGGAATGTAAAATCTTGGAAATGTGTGGAATAGTGACCATTTAACTCTCTATATCCAGTTTGGTCAATAAAAAGTTATTTAGATTACTTACACTTTCCAATTATGTTGTTTGGGAATAAATATTAGCTAAAGAATTGAAGGTAAATTTCTTTGTCAATACTAACTTTCATGTCCACCTGAGAGAGCAAATTGGTTTGATAACATTATGTAACAGCGTACTTTATTCTATATCTTCTTCTGAACATTCAGAAGTGCTGAGCATTGCTCATTATATTCACAAACAACTCTGAAATCTATTTATGTTAAAACTACAGCAAACCAATAAAAAACACCCCACACACATCCCCAAATAAAAATATTTCACAAAATTTACCACTATTCATGTTAACAATCTTTTGCAGAAACTCATTTTGAAACAGATGTCACATTAATCTTCATGTAGGATGTTTCCTTTCTAGGAAACATACCCAATTAAAATTAGATGGCATATTCAGAAAGCATTGCTTCTCCCATCATTTGTTTTTGCCATTTAGACCGACTCATCTGACAACCTTGTTGACAGCAGAGAGATGAACTGAACTTAACAAAGCAGTCAAAATCTAAAATAGAGTAGCTGTCAGAAATCTGAAATAAAACCAGCTTTAGACTTTTAGACTCTAAAGATACAGCGTGGAAATGGGCCCATCGGCTCACTGAGTCCGTGCCAACCAGCGATCACCCCATACACTTGCACTATCCTACACACAAGTGACAATCTACAATTTACAGAAGACAATTCACCTACAAATTTGTACTTATTTGGAGTGTGGGAGGAAACTGGAGCACCAAGGAAAAACCCACGCCGTCATGGGGAGAATGTACAAACACCATACAGACAGCACCCACAGCCAGGATCGAAGCCAGGTCTCTGGTGTCATAAGGTACCAACTCTACCGCTGGGACTGTGCCGCCCATGTACAAACACAGCATCGACGGAGACAGAAAGCACCCACAGCCAGTTTTGATCAGATTTCAGATCGATTTCCAGGTGAATCTGGTGTCATGTACAGTACAGAGACCACAAAAGGCTTTAGCATACCCTTGAAGAGCGACATAGCCACTGTTTGAATGCCCAGAAAAAAAAATAATAAGTGTCCAGGGGCATCGACGGGGACAGAAATAAAGTTAATATTATAAAACAATGACCTACTGAGTATTTCCTTCACCTTTTGCTTTATTTGATAATTAGTCAGAGACATACTCATTTATATCCCCTCACTCTCTCCTGCTGGCATCAGAAATATTAAATATACAGATTGTTCCCCTGGCAAGCACCACAAATCTGTTCATCGCCACCCCAGCTTCTTTCTTCTCCGAAACCCAAGTCCCCCCGACTGAGGAGACCTGCACAAAGAGGAACCATTACCGCTCACAAAAGAAGAAATGTGTGCCATTTTCCCAGACTCGGCAGGGCCTTCTCATGGAGACAGAGCATCACTATACCATACTGTGAGCAACTTACAACCCTGCTCTCGATGGTGCAGCGGTAGAAGTTCACCAGGATCCGAGGAGACAGATGGACCTTCTTCAGTCTCCTCAGGAAGAAGAGACGCTGATGAGCCTTCTTGATCAGAGTAGAGGTATTGTGGGCTCAAACGAGGTAAATTTGATTCCCACCAAGCTAGAAACACGTTCACCTCCGTCCCGTTTGTGGATGGTTTATTGTCACGAAGTGTATCGGTCTTCTTGGAGTTAAGGGCCAGGTTGAAGCGCACCATGCTTTTATTGTGTGTTTGCAGAAAGACAATACATGATTATAATCAAACCATTTACAGTGTATATACATGATAAGGGATATTACATATACAGCATTGTTCCCCTGGCAAAGTACAAATCAAGGATAGTCCCCAGGTTATTTCTTCTCCGAAGTAGTTTAGCATTGCTGAGGAGACCTGTCAAAGATAACCATTACTGCTCACAAAAACTGAAATGTGTGCATTTCACCTTCTATATCTTTTGCAGGGGGGAGAAGGTGGAGTGGCACAGCATCAAACATTCCAAATAGGAGAGGAGTAGGCCAACCGGCCCTTCCAAGCTCTCCACCCCAGACATTATGATCATGGCTGATCAACAACCCAGTATCCTGTACCTGCCTCTCTCCATACCCCACCCCCCCTGCTCATCCGATAAATTAGCCACAAACCTCAGCAGTTTTCTTTAGTCCCTTGTCAATGTATCGGGGTACAAAAAAGCCTTTATTGTGTTCTGTGACAGAGAATTCATAGATTACAATTCACCACCATCTACAGTGTAAATACATGATCATCTCGGCCCTAAATTTAAGCAAGTCCTTGCCAGCAAAGTACAATCAAGGAAGCCACAATCACCTCTGAGGTAGACGTAGCTTAGCATTGCTATCTTTGTAGGAAAGAAAGCTGGGAAGAAACTGTCCTGACCCGAAACACATCGCCCTATACCTTCTCTTCAGAGAAGGAGCCTGGCGGCCGAGTTAAGGCCAGCATAGGAACCATAGAAACATACGCAATTTGTTCATAGTCACAGCGAGTTGCCAAAATTGTCATGGCTGATCATCCAAAAAGGCCTGGCAGCCTTCATCAAAGACCCCCAACATCCCTTTAGCCACAAGGGCCACACTCATCTCCCTGCTAAATTCAGGTAGAGGTACAGGAGCCTGAAGACTGCAACAACCAGTGGCAGGAAAGCAAGAGATTCCCACTCTCGTCAGGCTAAAAATGTTTTCCTCATCTCGGACAAAAGCATTGAGAAGGAAGTCCTTGTAACCAATTATCTGTAAATTACACTGTAGACGATTTAATGAATCTGTGTAGTGTATAAAAGTTATATTATGGGACTTGACCCGAAACATCGATCTGTCTTGTCAGAGAATGCCTACTAGGTTCTGGGCCTGCCCACGAAGCAAAGCAAGAATTTCATAGTCCCATCAGGCTCTGCCAAAAGTAGTGCGTTCGGCTCAAAACGCACTATGGGAACTCATCAAAGACCCACAACCCTGGAGTTGCACTCTCCTGCAATACCTTCAGGTAGTGCAACTCCAGGGCCAATAAAATCATGGGAGACCCCTTCCACCTCTGCAACGGACTGTTCCAGCTGCTACGATCAGGCAAACGCCTCCGTTGCCATGCTGTGAGAACGGAGAGGTTGAGAAGGAGTTTCTTCCCAGAGGCCATTCGGACTGTAAACTCCTATCTCACCAGGGACTAACTTTGCTGAACGTTTTTCCTTCCAATATTTAATATGTAAAAGAATATGTGTGTGTTTATGATTGTGTTTATAGTTTGTTTGGTTGGTTGTTTGTTTGTCTTTTTGCACAAAGTCCGCGAGAATTGCCACTTTTCATTTCACTGCACATCTCGTATGTGTATGTGACGAATAAACTTGACTTGACTTGACACATGACAATAAACTCACTTGAACTTGAACTTGAAATTTTTCAACGTTGAAAATCCAGCGGCGACCAGAAAAAGGTACGAATCTTTGGGCCACTACTCATGACCAAACACCCTGCACAGCAGAACTACCATTGGGCCTGGGCTTCCCCCCGGCATTGGGCCTGGCTCTCCTGCTGCGGATCCTGCAGAGGGAAGCCGCTGAGCCCGGCCCCTGCTCGTCCCTGAGGACTGGAGAACCTGGGAGTGGAGGGAGTTGGTGATGGCAAACACAAGTACAAAGAGCCCGTAAATGGAACCTTTTTACCTTCTGCGACCCCGATGGGAGGTGCACCGGGGACACAAAGGCTGAAGGTAGCCGGGTGAGAAGAGGGACAACGATTCGATGGATGATCCAAATGGAGATGACGCCTGGTGGTCCTGCAGCCAGGACAACGGGCCTTTATGGCCGGTTGCAACTTAGACTTTGAAAATGCCGCCAAAACCTGGCGACTCTTGTAAATGGTCTCAAGAGGTCTATTTATAGAGTCATAGTCATTCGGCGTGGAAACTAGTCACTAAACAAGTCCCACCCGCCTGTGTTTGGCCCATATCCCTCTAAACCTGTCCTAACCATCTACTCGTCTAAATGTTTCTTAAACGTTGCAATAGTACCAGCCTCAACTACCTCCTCCAGCAGCTCGTTCCATACACCTACCACCCTTTGTGTGAAAATGTTATGCCTCGGTTTCCTATTAAATCTTACCCTTCTCACCTTAAACCTATGTCTGGTTCTTGATTCCCCTACTCTGGGCAAGAGACTGTGCGTCTACCCGATCTATTCCTCTCATGATTTCTACACACTTTATGCGTAATCTGGGATTATGTTTATGCATAGTAATAATTTACTCAACTGTATGCAAAAACGAATTTCACTGCACCTCAGTACATGTGATAATAAAGAACCCTTGAACCACTGAACCCATATTCCTTCATCTACCTCCCTTTGTTCCCTTCCGTCATCTCCATGTCCAATGTGAAAAAACTCTACCCATTGAGATGATCATTTCCACATTGCCCTATTTTCACCACCACCTCCTGTAGTATCTACTAGACTAAGTGGGACCCGTTGGGATTCCCTGTCACACAGGAGGCTTGGCCCCCCCAACGCAATACCGGAAGCGGCGGCGCTGCCTAAGCAGCTGCGGCTCGCCTGCAGTCCGTTTGTCTATTTTCTGTTTGTCTTTTTTTTGTCCTGTTAGGGGCATGTTTTGGTTTATTTTTCATTGTGTATATGTGGGGGGTGGAACGCGTTGAACGGGTACGCGACCTTTTCCTTGTTGTATTACGGGGGAGGGGGCAGAAGCAAACAAGGGGGATTAGAGGGGAAGAGGCTGGAGTTGTGGGGCATTGCGATGGTGGTGCGTTTGGAACTCACAGCGGGAGCTGGACGTTCTCCTCCGCCAGATCAGATTCACCGCTTTCCGTTTAGCGACATCACCGCGCCACGCCGCTACCACTTCCTCCAAAAATTGTGTCCTGTTGGAGACCACCGCTGGCCTCCCTCAGCTCCATTAAAGATGTGATGGCGCAGGAAGGGGCGGGCCATCCCGGGAGTGACAGGAGAAGAGACTAATCCGCACGGCGCTGACTGTGAGGAGAGGAGATCGATCTGCGCACGCGCGGTTTTTACGATTTTTAAACCTCGCTAACTTTTACAATATACCACTGATCGGAATGAAACTTGTTGCCCTCACAGCACAGGAGAACGGTGAGTGAGCTGGAGAAAAATCGTAGCCCTATCACTTACCTTTTCCGCGCAGATAGAAAAACCGTGCAAACCGGAAGAGCGCAAGATCAGACATTTAATTATGTATAGACTTGCCCCATTCACATTCTTGCTCCTCATTCATTATCCTGTATTCCCCTTTTTTCTCCCAACCATTTCTCTTCTTTCCGATAACTTTGCACAGCTTCAATCCAAATCTACTGCAGCCTAATGCTGAGTATTATGTTTAGACTTTGACTCTCAGCTTGCAACACTGCAGGAAATCAATTGTAAAAAGAAAATTGTAGGCAGTGTCACTGTATAGTTGAATGTATTTGCATCCTTATACACAAGTCACCACAAAATGTCATGAATGCCAAGATGCTTGTACAGCTCCTGCTGGGTGATTTGTTAATGTGGGAGCAAAGTGACACGCAGCAAGTTTCTCGTCAGTGTCCCCTGCAGCCTTTATAATGCTTGTAGATAATTCTCACAAGGCCAATGAACCTCCCAACTGAGCCAGCTATCAGTCTGAGGCCCGGACCAACAATTCAGGTGTGTGAAGACTATTAACCTATTATGGTCAGTTGGAAGGTCAAAAGGTCATAAGGATTAGTAGAATTAGGCCATTCAGTCCATCAAGTCTACTCTGCCATTCAATCATGGCCCCATTCTCCTGCCTTCTCCCCATAACCTCTGACACCCATACTAATCTAGAATCTATCTATCTCTGCCGTAAAAATATCCACTGAGTCTATCTGTCTGTCTGCCTTTCTCTGTCTGTGCCTGTCTCTGTTTGCCTGTCTGTCTCTGTCTATCTCTGTCTGAATGTCTATCTCTGTCTGCATGTCTCCATCTGTGTGTCTGTATTAGTCTCAGCATTTCTCTGTCTCTGTGTCTCTGTATCTATCTGTCAGTGTCTCTGTCCATGTGTCTGGGGAGAGGTGCTAGGGGTACAGATGCCTCTAAAATCCGACAGCACGGCAGTGAAGAGCTTCAGTCACAAATACATAATATCATCATCTACCTCTGGGAACAGGAGAATACTCCAAGGAACCTCAGAGATGCTGTATGCTTTGATCAGGAGAATGTTGATGTGTCTGGTGGAGTGTCTGGACCTGATGATGTACCTGGTCGTGCTTTGAAAACCTGTTGGTACTGGCTGGAGTTTTTCCGGACATCGTCAACCTCTCACTACTGAGGTCTGAGGTTCCCACCTGCTTTAAAATAGCACCAATAATACCAGTGCCCAAGAACAGTAAGGTGACATGCCAATGACTACCGATCAGTGGCAGTAACGTCCATGGTGATGAAGTGCTTTGAGAGGTTGCTTATGGTGCATATCAACTCTTACCTCAACAAGAATCTGGACTCACTACAATTTGTTTAAGCCCACAACAGGTCAATGGAGGATATGATCTCACTGGCTCTCCACTCTGCTCTGGACTACTTGGACATTGAAAACACACACGTCAGGCTGTTATTCATAGACTACAGCTCGGTGTTCAACACACTCATCCCCTCCAAACCGGTTACGAAGCTCGGGGAACTGTGTCTCTGCGCATCTCTCTGCAACTGGATCCTCAACCTCCTCAACAACAGACCACAATCTGTTTGAATTGGCAGCAACACTTCCTCCTCGATAATCATCAGCACAGGGGCAGTGTGCTCATCCCCCCTGCTCTACTCACTCTATACTCATGACTGTGTAGCCGGACCCAGTGCGAACTCCATCTTCAAATTCGCCGATGACACCAACCGTTGTTGGACAAATTACAGATGATGATGTTATAGTATAGGAGGGAGATTTATCGACTGACCAAATGGTGCCAGAACAACCTTGCTCTCAACTTCAGTAAGACTAAGGAACTGATCATTGGCTGGATCGATTGTGGTCGAGGATCCACAAAGCTGTCTTCATCAACCGGACGATGGTGGAGAGTTAAAAGCTGCAAATACCTGGGCATGCACATCACTGAAGTTCTGTCGTGGACAAAGCACATTAATACAATCAGAAAGAAAGCCCATCAATTCCTCTATTTCCTTAGACGTTTGAGGAGATTCGGTATAACGATGAATATTCTTGAACTTCTACACGTGCACAGTAGAGTGCATATCGACTGGTTGCATTACAGCCTAGATCGCCAACACAAATACCCAGGAGAAAAGAAGATTGCAGAAAACGGTATACACTGCTCAGTTCATCATTGATACTGACCCCCCCCAACCATCAAAAAGGCAGCCAGCATCATCAGATATTCACGCCACACTGTAATTCCTGCCAGTAAGAAAGGAGAGGAGCCAGAAAACTGTGATGTCCAGGTTGAGGATCAGCTTCTACCCCACAACCATCAGGCTGTTAAACATCACAACCTCCAAGTAAGCTCTGAACTACATAGATGTGGAGGCATTGTTTTTGGCTATGCACTATTACTTACAAATTCCGTACAAACTGCACTCATAGTCGGGATCGAACCCAGGTGTTCGGTGCTGTAATCCCTGTAAGGTAGCAACTTTTCTGCTGTGCCACCGTAGAGTATATATACTGAACTTTTTTTGTAGTTTATGATGGTGTTTACAGAGTTCTATGTTTACTTATCTGTTGTACTGCTGCAAGTAAGAACTTCATTGTACTGTTTTGGGACGTGACAATAAAACACTCTTGATTCTTCAGTTCCCCTTTAGCAATAGTCATCCACTAGACACTTCTCCAACTGTCTCCATCTAGTGGCCAAAAAGGTGCTTCCCAAATTAGTGTGGATTTCCTTCATCATGAGCACATTTGAACTGTGAATCAATTCCAAGACAAATGCATAGAGCAGCACTAGTCACCATACATGGTATTTGTTTTGCATTATTGAATGCATCAGTCAAGAGGGACCATGGAACCATATCTTCAAATCTAGCTGCCCACAGAAATTTGTCTTCTATTTGCTCCAATCGAACCTACAAGCCATGATATTATCCAAGTGGTCAACAACAGAACCATTCTCAGATCCTCGGTCTATCTTTAATTGGACATTTTTGGACTTTATCTTGCACAAAATCTTACTCCCTATATCCTGCACATTTAGGATGGATTGATTGTAATCATGTATAGTCTGATCATTGACTGAATAGCTTGCAACAAAAAAGCTTTTCACTGTACCTTGGTACGTGACAATAAACTAAACTAAACTAATATAAAATAAAAGCTTGAGTTTCTCCTTGACAGCTACATCAGACAGGCCAGGTCTTTTGCCCAAACTCCATATGAACAGATGACCAGGCAGACAGAGGCAACTTTTTAAGGACACGCTCAGAGCCTCCTTGGAGAAATACAGTATCGCTATAGACTCCTGGGGATTTCTGGCACATGAAACAAAGCAGAAAAAGAGGGGTCAGGGTGATTTTGACTGCCTCAGGGTATGAATTGGGAGCACACACTATAAATGGTGCAAGAGGTGGACCCCTTCATAACTACCCACCATCCACCCTATCTGTGAAAACTTCATTGAGTCACTTTCATATGGTCCCTGGGCTTCACTCCATAAACCCTGTGTAAATCCAATTTTATATTCCCCACATTCCCTTCAATTACCCCAAGATCACTCACCCACAAACTAGGCAATTCACAGTGACCAGTTAACTACCGATCTTTGGAATTTTGGAGGAAACCAGAGCACCTGGAAAAAACCGTTACAAAGACAGGGAGAATGCTCAGACTCCACGCAGACAGTGCCACAAATAAGTGTTCGGCACGGACTTGTAGGGCCAAGATGGCCTGTTTCCGTGCTGTAATTGTTATATGGTTATATGATTATATTATGATCAAACCCAGTCTATTGGACCAGTGCTACCAGATGCACCACTGCACCATACCAGGTCTGCAGTTCCCACATTGGCCTAATTTGCCACCTTAGAACGTACAGTCGTAAGTGGAAGTAAGTCATCCTGGATCCCAAGGAACTGGCTAAGAAACAGGACGGGCTGCTGAGTTTCCAGGTCAACTTTAGGAACATGTGTAAAACAGTCTCGGCATTCCTCCTGACCCACAATGAAATTCTCAAACAATGTATAGGAAGGAACTGCAGATACTGGTTTAAACCGATGATAGACACTAACTGCTGGAGTAACTCAGCAAGACAGGCAGCATTTCTGGATAGAAGGAATGGGTGACATTTTGGGTTGAGACCCTTCTTCAGACTGTCAGGGGAGAGAGAGATACAAAGTGTAATGTGTGAAAAAGAGTCAAAGGGGATGAAGATCAAGGAAGGTGTAGAATAGATCATTGTTAGCTAGGAGAAGGTAACAACAAAGCAAACTGATATAAAATGTAAACGAGGACCGTCTGACTAGTCAGAGTACCGGGAAGCGGGAGGGATGGAGAGAGGGGGAAGGCAAGGGTTACTTGATGTTAGAGATGCAAATATCCATACTGTTGGGGTGTATGCTGGGGTATGAGGTGCTGTTCCACCAATTTGCGCTGGGCCTCACTCTGACAATGGAGGAAGCCCAGGACAGAAAGGTCAAATTGGGAATGGGAGAGGGAGGTAAAGTGTTTAGTAACCGGGAGATTGGGTAGGTTCAGGCGGACTGAGCGATGGTGATCAGCAAAACGATCGCCGAGACTGCGCTTGGTCTCGCCTATATACAGGAGTTCACACCTGGAACTGGGGATACAGTAGATGAGGTTGGAGGAGGTGCAAGTGAACCTCTGCCTCACCTGAAAAGGCTGTCAGGGACCTTGGACAGAGTAAAGGGGGAAGGTATAGGGACAATGTTCCCAAACAATGTTTTTGTTCAAAATTGCGACATCTTCTGTCCGTCAATCTAGCTCCCTGGCCATGAACTACTTAGTTAATGAATTAATGCCTTCTGCAGTTAAATGTCCTTGCCCACCGCAGTTCTGAACTGCAAGTGAGGCAGAGACTTGTTCCAAGTTGAGCCCAGAAGTTATTATGTTGACACGGACAGAATGCTGGTGTGCTGCATCTCTGCTTGCCACCAAGTGGTGGCGCCATCGAGTGTGGCAGCCTCGCCAGCAGCTGTCTGTCCTTTCATCCTTTTTGTTATTTTTAGTCTGTCTAAATGTTTTTTTTTAAGGTCTTTTAGTATTTTTATGTGGGGGGTGAGGGGGAGGGGGGGGGGGGAGAGGGAAACCGTTTTTCTCAGTCATTACCTGTATGAGGATGCAGCTCTCCTCCAAGCCGCATCTTCGCCCCCTCCTCTCGGCCTATCATCTGGATTGGCGCGGCCTTTCCTGCGGAGACCGGCCAGAGCATCAGCAGTGGTGTAGCACTGAATTACCATCGCGGAGCTTTCGATGCTTTACCGGGATTGCCGTGTTGTAGCTCTGGGAGCCTGCCGACTTTAACACCGTGGATCTGTGGTCTGCGGAGTTTTCAGCCGCAGACAGCGCTGACTTTAACATCGTGGAGGCCTGGGGATCCATGCCGGGGTTGAATCTCTGTCCAGCTCGGCCTGTGGACTTCGGGAACCGCGGTCTCCGGTAGGATGCAGCCGATTCGGAACTCCAAGCCGCTGAGAGTGTTCAGATTCAGATTCAGATTCAATTTTAATTGTCATTGTCATTGTCAGTACAGTACAGAGACTAAATTATTTGAATACAAAATAATAAGTGTCCGGGGGGGGGGGGTTGGTGATTGGCAGTCACCGAGGTACGTTGTTGAGTAAAGTGACAGCCGCCGGAAAGAAGTTGTTCCTCGACCTGCTGGTTCGGCAACGGAGAGACCTGTAGCGCCTCCCGGATGGTAGGAGGGTAAACAGTCCATGGTTGGGGTGAGAGCAGTCCTTGGCGATGCTGAGCGCCCTCCGCAGACAGCGCTTGCTTTGGACAGACTCAATGGAGGGGAGCGAGGAACCGGTGATGCGTTGGGCAATTTTCACCACCCTCTGCAATGCCTTCCGGTCGGAGACAGAGCAGTTGCCATACCATACTGTGCTGCAGTTGGTAAGGATGCTCTCGATGGTGCAGCGGTAGAAGTTCACCCGGATCTGAGGAGACCGATGGACCTTCTTCAGTCTCCTCAGGAAGAAGAGACGCTGGTGAGCCTTCTTGATCAGAGTAGAGGTATTGTGGGTCCAAGAGAGGTCATCGGAGATGTTGACTCCCAGGAACCTGAAGCTAGAAACACGTTCCACCTCCGTCCCGTTAATGTGGATGGGGGTGTGCGTGCCGCCTCTGGACTTCCTGAAGTCTACAATGAGCTCCTTGGTCTTCTTGGAGTTAAGGGCCAGGTTGTTGTCAGCGCACCATGCTGCTAAGTGCTGGACCTCCTCCCTGTAGGCCAGCTCATCGTTGTTGCTGATGAGGCCAATCACCGTTGTATCATCTGCATACTTGATGATGGTGTTAGTACCATGTACAGGTGTGCAGTCATAGGTGAAGAGGGAGTAGAGGAGGGGGCTCAGCACACAGCCCTGAGGAACGCCGGTGTTCAGGGTGAGGGTTGAAGAGGTGTTCTTCCGACGCCGGAGCTCCATCGTCCCGGCGAGAGGGCCTGAACATTGGGCCGCCGTTGCGGTGACTGCGGAGGTCTCAATAGGGAAGAGGACTGAACTTTGTTGCCTTCCCTCACGGTGGGAAACGTTGATTCCGCTGTGGGGGGGGGGGATGTTTTTTATGTTTTATGTTAAATTCTATAGTGTTGTGTTTATCTTATTTGTGTGCTGCATGGTAACTCAAATTTCACTACACCAATTGGTGTATATGACAATAAATGTTCTTTGTCCTTTGTCCTTTGTCCTATGATTATGTGAAATGCAAAGCGATGAGGAATAGATTGATTGCTAAATCTGAGGTATGCTGCATCCTATTCTTTAAACTTTACATTACTTTAGAGATACAGCACAGAAACAGGCCCTTCAGCCCACCGAGTCCGAGCCCATTCTCTAGCACTATCCTACACACTTGGGACAATTTACAATTTTTTTACTGAAGCCAATTAACCTACAAACTTGCACATTTTTGGAGTGTGGTTGGAAACCGGAGCATCCCGGAGAAAACTCACGCAGTCTCAGGGTAAATGTACAAACTCCATACAGACATTACCCACAGTCATGATCGAACTCGGGTGTCTGGTCCTGTAAAGCAGCAACTCTACCACTGTGCCACTGTGTCTCTTGATAAGGACAAGGTTCAATCTCAGTTCATGCGATATTATAACGTCTGATTACTCAAGCAGCTTTCTGCAAAGATGTATAACAGGGAATTCCGAAAAACAGCCTGGATTGTAACATTAACAAAAGTTAGTATGTCGAACATCTAAGCTGAAAGGCAACATGGGTGTTACTGCTATTTAATCCTTCATGGAGCAGAGGGTTTCTTGTTAACTCTCAGAGCCTATGCCAAATCATCTATTCAAGTCAGTTCCCGTCACATGGGGCAGGCACTTCTGCAGTATTGTTGGGTGTGCTGGTGATCTGCCAGGATGATGAATGAGAGCATGGACATCAAGATGCAAAATAATCGGCAATTCCAGAATCTGTTTTTTTTGTATGATGAAACATTATTTTTGACAGCTTTGTGTAAATCTGCAAATCTTCAGTGTTCCTTTACATCTCTCAGGGAAGACTATTATCCTGACTGAGGTTTCTCTGTTCAGCACAATAGCAAACTTAAAACATAATAGCAATCCATTACAATTCCAACATTAAGGCATTTACATACCAAAACTGTTTCCAATTAAAGCCTATGTAGATCACTGAGAATGTAGAAAAAATCATAATGAAGGAATTCATTTCTCGTTAAGTTTGCACCCAGAGGCAAAGGCGTTTACAATCATTCTTAATGTTGTCAATAATTCTCTCACATCTTCCTTTCTTCTTTTTTCCCTTCTCTAATTCATAACCCTACATTTATTCTTCGCTTAAAATTAAACTTGTTTCTTTGAAGGCTCTTAACAGTTTGTTAATCGTGGCCACCCAACTGTGTGAAGTAAAGTATTTCAGAGGAGCAAGTCATGGCAACAGCATGGCAACAGCACCTTTGGCCCATCATGTCCACGCCAACCAACATGTTCCATTTGCATTTGGCCCTTATTCCCTAAACCTATCCTATCCATATACTTGTCTAAGCCTAAAAGTGGTTGAACAAATTATTCAGCTTCATCATATCTGTTTGTTTGATTGACTGATTGAAAGACACAGCTTGGAAACAGGCCCATTGGCCCATTGAGTCCATGCTGACTATCGATCACCAGTTCATACTAGTTCTGTTATCCCACTTGCACATTCGCTCCCGACGCACTAGGGGCAATTTATGTAATCCAATTCACTTACAAACCCGCACATCTTTGGGACGTGGGAAGAAACAGGAGCACCCGGAGGTAACCCACATGGTCACAGTAGAATGTGTATACTCCACACAGACAGCACAGAAGGTCAGGATCAAACCTGGTTCTCTGGTGCTGTGATGCAGTAGTTCTAATTTGCACCACTAAAATAATGAGAATTTAAACTAATTTCCTCCATGTTCATTATAAGTAGCCTTTTGTTTCATTGAAACAGGATGAGCATGAACCACATGCACAGAACTGGTGTCCAAATATGGATCCTAACTTCTATGCCCTTTCTTGACTTGGCGATATATCATCATTGTTGCTGGGTCTAAATACAGGAACTTCCACCCGAATAGCAGTTTGGGAAGATCCTTACTGGCAATATTAGCAATGGCTCAAGAAGGTGGGGAACCGTTACCTTTTCAAAGGCAATTAATGATGTTGAACACATGCAGGCCTTGCCACGAATAGCAGATCCTGAGCAATGAGTAAATGGAAGAAAGTCCCCAAATCATTTTCTTCACTACCCTATTTGGATTTTTATTTAAATTGTAAAGGGCCGGTCCCACTTAGGCGATTTTTTAGGCAACTGCCGGCGCCTGTCACAATCATAGCAGGTCGCCAAAAAAACAGTGACTGGACCGGGACCCCCCCCCCCCCTCCCCTACGACAATGTCTACGACAACCTACTCCCTAGTCTACGTCAAGCTACGGCAAGCCACCGGCAACCCAATCGTCGCGACTTAGGACGTCCACCTACAACCACACCTTTGACAACCTACGACCACGCAGACGACAACCTATGACAACCAAAGTCAACCTACGTCCACCCACAACAAGCTACGACAAGCTACGACCCTGTCGGCGACAACTGAAGGCAACTGAAGACAATGCCTGTCACTACTTGACCTCTTGACGCTAGTACATGTCGCCGGTTGACATAGGTTGACATAGGCAGTCGCCAATGGAATTCACCGATATCAGCATCAGCGACAACCTATGTCACCTGGCGACAACCTACGACAGCACCTACGTCAGGAGAAGTCAAGCTACACTTATTGGCATCAAACCTACTCGCCGACTGTTGCCAAAATGTTTTGAACATTTTGAAAATCCAGCGGCAACCAAAAAGACGCTACGACTCTTTGGGCAACTGAGATACAAGATACAAGATACAAGATACATTTAATTGTCATTTGGACCCCTTGAGGTCCAAACGAAATGCCGTTTCTGCAGCCATACATTACAAACACATAGACCCAAGACACAACATAATTTACATAAACATCCATCACATCGCTGTGATGGAAGGCCAAATAAACTTATCTCTCCACTGCACTCTCCCCCCCCCCCGATGTTAGAGTCAAAGTCAAAGCCCCCGGCTGGCGATGGCGATTGTCCCGCGGCCATTAAACCCACGCCGGGTGATGCAAGGTCGCACACCGGGTCTTGGTGTTAGAGCCCCCGGCGTGCGCTCGCAGAGTCCTGCGGCCATTCCAAGCCGCGCGGAGCAGTGATGTAGGCCCCGCTCCAGGAGCTCTTCAACCCCGCAACTCGGGCGGGGGAAGTTGCCGTTGCGAGAGCCCTGAAAAGCGGTCTCCCTCCAGGGACCCGCGGGCTCCCGGTGCAGCCGTCCACAGACCTGCCATTGGAGCCTCCGACTCTCTGGTCGGGCCGCAGCAGCAGCAGCAGCAGCAGCAGCAGCAGCGCTCCTCCACCGCTCCACCCGCTCCGGACTCGGCCAGCTCCGCGAAGGTGACGGTGAGTCGTAGCACAGAGCCCCCGGTCTATTCCTGTTGGAGGCCACTCCTCGTTGCGGCCCCAGCGACAACGGAAACCCGACGAGAAAAGGTCAGGTCTTTGCAGGGAGAGATTTAAAAAGTTTCCCCCCCCCCCCCCCCCCCACCCCACCCCCCCCCCACAACACACCCCAACAAAAAATAACTACATAAAAACACAGACAGGAAAATAATAAAACGCGGACAGACTGCAGAGGCCGCTGCTGACCAGAGTCGCGCCGCCCACCGGAGGAGACTACTCACGGCCATACAGGCGACACCCCACGACCATGTAGTGACAGCCTAGTCGCCTGTAGTTGCCTAAACAATTGCCCAAGTGGGATAGGCTCACTGTGCTGATTCTGCGAGGATTTCCTGTCCTCAACATTAACTTTCACCAAAACCTCAAATTTGGAGTAATCCACTAACTTAGATATTGACTTTCAATGTCAAAGAGTATCTGCTCACATGAATTGGGTTAAACCAGACTACATGAAGCATCTGCTCCATCGCAGAGAGTACACGGACAAACTGCTCCGTCTGCTACTGTGAAGCACCATCTGCTCTGTCACTGAAAGTGGACAGATGCTCTACTCTGCTGCAGATTGCAGGTGGACTATATGCTCTATTCGCGGTGGTGGATGAACAATTTGCTCTGTCTCAGACTGAAGTTGAACTAACTGCTCTCCCCCAGTCGATAGACCATCTTGGTCTGTTTAATCAGTAGACAGACTGTCTGCTCCATCACAGACAATAAACCTTATGATCTGTCTAATCTCTCTTTCACCTTTTCAAAGATTTCAATAAAGTTCGTCAAGTAAGGCATTTGCTTCGGAAATCTACTTTGACCACAGATTATTTTAAATTCTCCTCGATTATTTTGTGGCTTTTCCTTCAATATCTATTTGATTATTATTCCCCACCATTGTCTACCATTTGCCTACCATTTTTCCTATTTTTGCCATTCATTAATTCTTTGAGCAACTCTTCTGATTAATGTTACTGTTTGTATGTCTTGGTGTTACCTTCCCCTCAGCCAACAATGAACCAATCTACATTTCCTTGACCTCGTCTGCTTTGATCTATCGTTTTCTCACCTTACCCTTCCATATTGCTGGATTCCCACTCCCCAACTCCCAGTCTGATGAAAGGAAGGACATTAGCTTGGAGGATGTCGAATCGATATAGGTAGAGCTGCGAAACACTAAGGGGCAGAAAACGCTAGTGGGAGTTGTGTACGGGCCATTTAACAGTAGTAGTGGAGTTGGGGATGGCATCAAACAGGAAATTAAAAATGCATACAATAAAGGTAAAATAGTTATAATGGGTGACTTCAATCTACATATAGATTGGGGTGACTTCAATCTACATATAGATTGGGTGAATCAAATTGGCAGGGGTGCTGAGGAAGAGGATTTCTTGGAATGTAGTTTTAAATGAGTGAAATCCAGGTTAGCGGCTCGTAAGAGTAAAAAGTAAACTATTTTTTTCATCACGAGTATTTTTTTACTTGTGGACATTCGTCACAGTGTTGAAAAAACGTCACAAGTTTACCGGATTTCCCGAGTACCTATCGTTACTTGTACGAGCCGCTACGAGACATCCACGAACTCCTACGAACCCGCTACGGACATTTTCCGAGTTCGACTCAGGGGGAAAACTCTTGAATTACCTCGTACAGTGGGACAGGCCCTTAAGACTGTGCAGTTAGCTTCTCCAATTGCTTGGTGAGCTATAATGAGAGGTAGCTGCACTTTTTGACAATTAACTGCTCATTAAATATATTTAAGCCATTCTTTGAGCTATTCATCAGCTTAAGTACTGTACAAGCCTCTCCTTCGATACTTTCTGTGACCCGTTTAACATTTGTAACTTTGGTTGAAGAGTACACAATGGGTCCAGAAAAGGGGCGACTCTTCTGCACTGCCTCAGTGCAATCTACTATTCTTACACTAGTGTACTTGAGTATAATTGTGCCTAATTATAGTAAGATTTTTACTAAACTGTTTATATGAGGCAATAAGGTGTCATTGAACCATTGATGCTACATTGATGGTATAGGTCATAAGTAAGGTCATAAGTTCTTGGAGCAGAATTAGGCCATTCGGCCCATTGGGTCTACTCTGCCATTCAATCATGCTGATCTATCTCTCCCTCCTAACCCCATTCTCCTGCCTTCTCCCCATAACCCCTGACATTCGTACTAATCAAGAAATTCTTGATTCAAGATATTAATTCTGCAGATGTGTTTTACCTACTTTTTTAAACAGTTGTATAATATTAGTTATCTGCCAGTTCAGTGCTACCATACTTTGTGTTATTGATTTGTTAAATATATACGATTTATTTATACCTGATCAAAATATTAAACTTCTACGCGTACTTTTATTGCTTTAACACTTATCTGGAGAACACTTTCAAGATGTTTAGTTGATTGTTGTAATAAATTTAATATAATACATTGAAAAAACATTTTAAAAAATTAAGAGACTGGTAAAAATGCATAATTCAATCCACTCTTGACACTAAGTGAATTTTGCACATTATATCATTGCTCATAATTTTAATAGATGGATTAAAAATAATTAATTCATGTCTTTGTTAAACTTTGAATTGAATTGTTTTTTCACTCAGATACATGATGGTATAGGTCATTCAGGTCAACCCGGACCTGGGTGATAGATGACAACCTGAATGCCATTCAACATGCTTCTACTCTCCCCATAACCCAATCATTCTACTAATCAAGGAAATTTGGCATAAAGAAATTATTGAAGACCTAGCATCCTTCTGCATTAAGCGTATGTTAATCAAGAAAACTTTTTGAAACAGTTGATAAAATTATCAAGTTCAGTGTTTTACCATACTTTTTGATTAACATTGTATCTGCACATTTATGGATATAAAATTCTAATTCAGTTATTGCTATAAAAATTCACAGACCACAACATCATTCAAGTGCCTAGAATCAGGCATGACAAGGTATTATACCTGATTGTCACCTTTAAATTTATATGGAACGATTTTGCTTTAACACCAGCATCTGGAGAACACTTTCAAGATGAGTTAGTTGATTTGCAAATTTAATATAATACTTGAAAAAACATTTTAAAAAATTAAAAAATGGTTAAAAAAATGCAATTCAATCCACTTTGACACCTCAGAGTAAATCATTGAATGATGAAACTAAAAAGTTTAAAAACATTATCCCATTGTAATTTAATAATGGAGTGACAATGAAAAAATTGTCGGAAAACTGAACCTAAGTGCTATTAAATCCCAGGCGCCTGGGCATCAAGCATGTTTTGCCTTTTGGAAAGAGAAACGTTTCAACCATCTATTGGTAGGCCACCCGGAATGCATGGAAAGATGACATCCTGAATGCATAGCCATGTACCGGAATATGGATTGCTGCAGGTTTCCTATTGGGTTGCAGTGCCTAGATGACAACTTCTGGTTTCCATCCGGAGACAAGGGAACTCCTGGCACCAGGTTATCCCCAGGCCCTCCGGTTTTCTCCCACACTCCAAGGATGTACAGGTTTGTGGGTTAATTTGGCTTTGGTAAAAATCGTAAATTGTCCCTAGTGTGTAGGATAGTGCTAGTGTATGTGTATCGCAGGTCAGCGAAAGGGCCTATTTCAGCGCTGTACCTCTAAAAACTAAATTAAGTCATCGTACTTGAGTTCAGTCATCGTAGAATGAGTTCAGTGACAATTTAGAATCAAAGGACGAGGAAATCCCAGGGGAGAGATTCTCTTAGGGCATCTGGAAGATACTATATTTGACTTTGCAGGCCCATCTGCAAACAACCTCCCATGGCTATTTGTGCTACCCAGTATTAAAATAGCAATGGGCCTGATTGGCATCATGAAATGCTGATTTTTGAAACTTGCATACTGTCACCAATCCACTGGTAGTTACTCCCAAAACCTAACAATTAAATTGATGGCAGAAATTTTCATTCACTATAACACAAGAAAGGAAATGTAATGAATGATAACTTTGCATAGACAAGGAAACAAGTAGCAAGGATTTGGCTGGTGGAAATTGTAAAGCAAATTTCTGTTGTGGATTCTCACCATACCAATAATGGTTAATTTACAAGAAAAATCTATAAGAAAAGCATTCCTTGGAATTGCTCTCATTCTGCCGCCATTATTTTGTCAGGATAGCAGGAAACCCCCATTTATTACAATAACACTGTAATTCAGAAGCAGGAACAGTTCCAAGAAAATCTCTGGCCTATGCTTATGTACAGTAAGTAGTTGTCAATTTGCAACATAAATATTGGAGGTTAAAAATAGTTTAGTTGATAATTGATACTTGACTTTATTGTCACATGTACCTCGGTACAGTAAAAAGCTTTGTTTTGCATACAACCTGGTAAAATCGAACAGCAGACCTCGCCTAGGCACTACACAAGAGTCGCCACATTTCTGGCGCTGACAAAGTTACCAAAAGTTCATCAAACAGTTATATCTTCTGCTTGCAGCATCAAACCAGGCTAGTCGTCGCACATGGCCCGCAACAAAAGCTTTTCACTGTATCTCGGTACATGTGACAATAAACTAAACTAAACTAAATTAACCAAACTCTTTGTTCTCGGTGCCTCCTCACCGGTTTCCCCTCCATCGTTCTCGGAGCTCCCTCGCTGGGTCCCCTCTTCGTTCTCAACATTAACTGCATGGTGGTTATAATAGTAAGATTAAACGAGAATCTACCAGTTCGAAGTTTGATCGTTATTTTATGAGGAGTAACGTTGAGGGATTATGTGAAGAAGAACCCACCAGGACGCATGCGTGTCATTCTTCAAAGCAGTGGTGTGAAATCACAGATAACAGTAATGACTGAACATAGTAAGATTAGAGAAGAGGATACCAGTTGAACTTTATGATCAAGGGTGGGAGCGGAGGGCACGTAATCCCTCAACGTTACTCCTCATAAAATAACGATCAAACTTCGAACTGGTAAGTTCTCGTTTAATCTTAATATTTTACTTCGGAGTCATGTGAGTGACTATGTGAAGATTTCAAAGCTCTGTGATTTCATGCCGTGGAAATGAGTCCATGCATCGCATCTGCCTTAATTGACTAAGGGAGGAATTGTGTTAACATGTTTAAACATGAATCCGACATTGAAAATTAAATTTATTAATGACAAATTATAGCCCCTATTTTACGGGGTGAAATCATATTACAGAACTTTAAATTGATTCTGCAAAAGTTCCAGGTTTAACCACTGGTTTATGGTAGAATTGTTGGACCGTTTTTTCCCTTGACCATCCTGCTGTCTCCAGGATTTGGTCCATCGGTACGTCCAACTCCATAGCTGCCGATGTAACTGCAGCCCTGGTGGAATGAGATTTGAATATGTTAGTATCCACCCCAGCTGTTGTTAAAACCAGTTTCAGCCATCTGGAAATAGTTTGAACCGACACCTTTTTGTGGGGTTGTCTGTGGCTGATTAGTAGTGCCATCTCATTGCCTCTGATGTTTTTGGTGTTCTCCATATATAACAATAAATGTCTTATTATACAGAGACGATCATCTATAGGGTAGGCCCTAAATTCTATTTTGAGCCCTGATGATCCCGGTCTGTTCTGTTTGACTAATTCGTGAATATGAAAATTTATATTTCTTGTTGAAGAAGTCATATTGTCCAGCCTTAACTTATGTAAAGACTGTACCCTTTGAGCTGTGACCAAAGCCATCAGCATGACTGTTTTATGCGTCAGTTTTTGCAGGGACAGAGCTGTTGCTGGAGACCAGTTCCTAAGCAACGTTAGGACAATACTCACATCCCATATTTGAGAGTACCTGGTTCTTGGGGGATTGATATTAAAAATTCCCCTCATAAGTTTGGTTACCAGGGGGTGAGTCCCAACAGAATGACGCTCTGATCCTCGCCATAGATATGCTGAAAGGGCACTTCTGGCGCAGTTAATGGCACTGTAACTGAGCCCCTCATCATAATGGAGGCCTGCCAGGAATTCCAGAACAGACGTTATGTTCATCGAGCTGTAATTGATGTTGTTTATGTGACAATGTATCTCCCATTTCCTGATGTATACCAGATATTGTTTTTTGGTGGACTGCCTGTGAACCGCTGAGATAATGTTCAATGTTTGGTCCGTCAGTCCCAGTTCCAGTAGAGGTTTCTTTAGACTCTACAAATTAATAAGTTTGTCGTATTATGACATGGATGGCTATCCCCAGTTACGGGATGAAACAACAAATCTGGTGGTTTCAGGATGGTGATACATGGTTCTAAGACCATGTCTAGTATCACAGGGAACCATGGTTAACATAGAAACATAGAAACATAGAAATTAGGTGCAGGAGTAGGCCATTCGGCCCTTCAAGCCTGCACCGCCATTCAATATGATCATGGCTGAACATCCAACTCAGTATCCCGTACCTGCCTTCTCTCCATACCCTCTGATCCCCTTGGCCACAAGGGCCACATCTAACTCCCTCTTAAAAATAGCCAATGAACTGGCCTCAACTACCCTCTGTGGCAGAGAGTTCCAGAGATTCACCACTCTCTGTATGAAAAAAGTTCTCCTCATCTCGGTTTTAAAGGATTTCCCCCTTATCCTTAAGCTGTGACCCCCTGTCCTGGAGGCCAATCAGGCACTACCAAAATACCAGACGCCGAGTCTTGTTATATTTTGCGTAATACCCGACTGATGAGGCAGAAAGGAGGGAATGCATAGAAAAACAATTTCCCCCATGCAGCGAAAAAGCATCTATCGCTGATGCCCCAGGGTCTGGTTCCCAAGAAACATAGTTTGGTAATTGGTGATTGAATCTAGATGCAAATAGATTGCTATCTGGTGTTCCGTACTGTGCTACAATTTCAGCAAATACTTTTATATCCAACATTCATTCGATGTTTTCATTGAATTTGCATGACCTGGTGTCTGCCACTGAATTTAGGTTACCTGGTAGGTAAGTAGCTGATATCCAAATATTTCTCTGGATACACCATTGCCAAATTGTATTAGCCAGATTGTCACATGATGTTGATTTGATTCCACCCATATGATTAATATATGCCACCACGGTGGTATTGTCAATCTGTAGTCTAACATGCTGGTGATATATTCCAGAACAGTATGACTTTAGGCCATAGAACGCACCCAACATTTCCAGGTAGTTTATGCCAAGTGTCTGTAGTAATGATGCCTCCTGTGCATTCCATCTATCTCCACAGCTGGAGATGGAATTGGTTACACCCCAACCAAGTGCATTGGCATCAGTTTGTAGCACCACTGATGGGTTGCTGATAATGATAGGGCTGAAACAATGCCAAATGTTATCCCTCCACCATTTTAATTCCATAATTGCTTTCATTGGTCTGTCGAAATGACCAGCATTAATTTTGAGTGCTTGTATTTTTGCCCTTTGTAAATTTTGATAATACAAAGGTCCAAATTGTGTGGCTTCAAAAGCAGCCACTATTTTGCCAATCACCCTTGCTACCAATCTGATAGATGGTTCACTGATGTCAATGAGGTTGTTGCAGGCCTCAGTTAAGACTGTAGTCTTGTCCTTTGGTAAAGTCACCGACATGTGAACTGAGTCAATAGTGAACCCCAAATAATCCATTATGGTGGAAGGCGTTAGTTTAGATTTAACTGGATGGATGATAAACCCCAGTTTCTTAAACAATTGTTTGGTGGCTGATACAGCTAGTTTGGCTAATTCCAAAGTTTTGCCCACAATCAATATGTCATCTAGATAGGCCATGATCATATGTTTTTGTTTCCGAAGAAACGCTAGGGCTGGTTTCAAGATTTTTGTAAACAGCCTGGGGGCTGATGTTAAACCATTTGGTAGCGCTCTATACTGACATGCTGCCTCATCCAGTTGAATTTTAAATAGCTACGTCTGTGGTCAGTCCGTATAGGCACTGAATAGTAAGCATCTTTTAGGTCGATGCTAGCCATGAAGTAGCCTGTGGAAATCAATTGTTTGGCAGTTACAAAGGTTTCCATTTTGAAATGAATGTATTGCACATATGTATTCAAGTTGGTCAAATCTATGATGATGCGACAACCACCATCTTTTTTGTTTTTGGTAAAGATATTAGACACAAATTCCAGAGAATCGTGTTGGGTTTTTTCAATTACCCCTTTGTGTGAAGTCTCACCAGTTCAGCATGTGCTTCAAATTTTTCTTTTCGTGAAAGTACGAACGTTCGGTTCGGTACATGCTGAACTGGGGGGCTATTTTTGTGCACAAATTCAATGGTATATCCCTGGATACTGTTTAGGATATAAGTGTCTGTTGTTAATGCACTCCATGCCTCCCAAAAGAAGTGTAATCTCCCACCGATATGTGTATTATCCACACTTCCTATAATTTGTAAGGGACCAGACCCACCTACCTCCATGGATACCAGTGGAAGGATTACTTCTTCCTGTGTGGTCTTCGAGGAGGTTGAGGCGCTGGTGTCTGGGTTTGGGTTTGGGTTTGGAGTTTGCGCATTTTCCACGAAGGCCGGTCTGGACCATGGCCTGAAAAGGACCGCTGTCCTGTACGCCCGGCCTTTAAGCTTTCACCAGCTTCTCCTGTTCTGCTGGTGGGTGCGTAAGGGTGCTGTCTGCGGCTGTGGGAGGTCCTTGTGTTGTCGCCTTTATGAGCCCCAGGATTTTTGCCTTCTCATCGAGCTCCTTAACCTGCTTGGACAGGTTTCCACCAAATAATAATATTGGTGGCTTTGTGTCTCCAGGTTTGCACAGGCCTGCAAATTTTGGATTTAAGGCAGGTTGGATGGCACTCTTTCTGATACCATTGATTTCATACTGCATATAGCAGAATAGTGCCAGTGCATCCTGTTGTTCTTGCAACATTTCCTTCCCATCCGCTGTGCGAGCGAATGCTATGATCCCTGCTGTCAGTAGTTTTAGTATTTTCTGGAGCTTGACATCCATGCTTCTAACTCCTGCTCCGACGTGTTTCCAGATACAATTATTCACGACTGGAACATTCAGGGATACGTAATTTCCTGGTGCCAGATATTTGGCAGTGGTGTCCATCACAGCCTGTTCCTGGAGTTGCTTGAGTGACAGGACATCAATGCTGGCAGCTAGTTTCTGTTCTAGGTTTCGTCCAGTCTGATCCGGCTGTATGTAGTTGGACACCATGTCCAGTAGATTTTCTCCTTCCTGCACCCCCTGCACACTTGTAGTTTGTTCGGCAAACCCCTCTTCGGGGTCAGCCCAGAATTGACCCCCAGTACTCCCCTCTGACGAGGGAGATGCACTGTGCAGCCCTACGTAAGGTACGGCTGTGGGTGTTATGTATGACCCATGGTGACTAGACTCCATCTCTCGGAGTCTGTCACGTTGGAGCATCTGCTCCATAAGCCGCTCCATTCGGCTCCAGCGCGCACGGTCGCTGGCCGCTCGCGGCATCTCCTCAAAGTCGGACTGATCAGAGTCAACGGCTCTGTTTGTTTTTCATTTTGCCTTCCCGCCCGGCCGCGGTGTAAGTCTGGCCAGTGCGGGAGCGAAGTTGGGCACAGCTGATCCCACTACAGGTGATTCCTGTGCCACCGGCCGCTGCTGGCTGCCCGCAACTCCGCGGTCTTCCCCCGCCAGCTTAGTCGCAGCTCTAGTCGACTTTTTCAATTTGTCCATCGTTTCCCCACCTGTGAAACAGTATAATAATAATAATAATAATAATAATCTTTATTTATATAGCACTTTTCAACAAAACCAGTATTTGAACCAAAGTGCTTTACAGAGATTGATTAAATTAATTGAACAGATCAAATGTCAATAAATCCATACAAAACAAAAAAGAGAAAAAAGAAAAAAGACACAAGGGAACAATAATGACCGCAGAGTAACCACTTACCTGTCGGTCCCGGCTTTTAAACTTGTCACTGCGGGGGAACGTCGTTCCACCCCGCCTGTCGTTTCGCAATGCGTGTAGCGATATGACACGCATGCGTCCTGGCGGATTCTTCTTCACGTAGTCACGCACGTGACTCTGAAGTAAAATGTTGTGATTGAGATAATTGTAGAAAATGATTATAAATTGATAAAGCTAGTTTTAGTTTAAAATTCTTGTATAGCTAACAAATCCACAGCATTAGTTTATTGGACAGATTGAAGTTCTCAAGTGTAGTTGAGTTTTTGGGACAAATATATATTTATGAGGGACGATGGTGAACTGATTGATTTGCTTTCTCTGGGAGATTGGGTTTTTGCCCACCTGAGATTTCAAAACAATGAATTTCTATCTCTGGAGGTCCTGATTGTTCCTCCTTGATTGTGTACTGTTAGAATTCATAGTATAACAATCCTATCAGTCTTATTCCCCAGCTCTTTCCTCATAGTCTTGGATCAAAGGGCATGGACCACCATGAGGCGCCAAATGATTGGCAGCCCCGCCAACAGTCTATTTGTTTTTTCATATTTTATAAAATTTTTAATGCAGTTTATAAATTTGTGTAAATGTTCTCCAGTGTGTTTTATGTGGGGGGGCCGGGGCAAACTTCGTTTTCAGTTTCTTACCTTGCCGGAGACGCGATGTTTCCGGGTTACGTCTCCAGTCGCTCTGCGGCATACCATCGATGGATCTGGAGGCTTCCTCGAAATGACCTTGGGCCCCACCGCAGGGCGCGATCTGTCATGATGATGAGTCATGATAATGATATGCAAATATTTTGACCTTTGTATCAGCTGACTTGGAGGTCAGATCGCATGTGTGCTGTGTAAGCCAAGGCAGGAGGCCATGGTCGGCGGAGATAATAAACATAGAGACAAAGGAATGTAATCTGTAAATATTGTGTCAGTATTATTATTCCACATCGTAGCCGAAGATATGACAGATCACTTGCCTGGGGTCACTCCAACCGTGGCCTGCGGATTTACCATCAAGGGCTCGCAGTCTCGGGAGAGGCTAGTCGTGAGCTACGATGAACGCAGAGGCCCGACGCGGGGTTCGATCGCCCGGCGCGGGGGAGCTGACATCCCCCCGATGCAGGAGCTGGATCGCCCTGACGTGGAGGGCCCAAAACGGCGCCAACTACGGGAATCAAGATCATCCCTTCAACGGAGGGCTTGAGGAAGAGCTAAGGGAAGAGATTGAACTTTATTTCGCCTTCCATCAAAGTGATGAATGTGGAGGAGTCACTGTGGTGGATATTTATGTTAAAATGTGTTTTGTGTGTTCTGTTGCTTTTTATTTGTATGACTGACTTGGCAAATGAAATTCCTCGTATGTTGCAAAACATACTTGGCTAATAGAGTATTATTGTGATTGTGATTGTGATTGTGATTCATTGATTGTGAAGAGCTAGAATATGAAATGTTTACGTAATGCACTAATAATAAGGCTAGTAATGCTAGACACCATGCACTTCTTAAATAAAGTTGTTCCAATGGCTGTATGGCAGCTTTATCAGAGACCCAAATCTACCTGGTTCAACCCCTTCCCTATGAGCTGTGCATTAAAACACTTCAGTGGAAGGACAAAAATTATGTTAAGACCTAAGGACGGAAAGTGAATCTGTGCTTTCTCATTTGCCCTTATTGCCAAAGAAGCCAATTCGATTGACTAATCTGAATGAATTAAGGATAAAGGGGAAATCTTTTAGGACTGAGATGAGAAAAACATTTTTTACACTGAGAGTGGTGAATCTCTGGAATTCTCTGCCACAGATGTAGTTGAGTCCAGTTCATTGGCTATATTTAAGAGGGAAATAGATGTGGCCCTTGTGGCTAAAGGGATCAGGGGGAATGGAGAGAAAGCAGGTACAGGATACTGAGTTGGATAATCAGCCATGATCATATTGAATGGCGGTGCAGGCTCGAAGGGCCGAATGGCCTACTCCTGCACATATTTTCTATGTTTCTATGAAAGATGTTAAAAGAGTTCTGGCCTTTAGGTGCTAATCATGTTCCCAGCCCTTCTGATGGCCTTGATCTCCAAATGAATAGAAAAGCAGGCCAATTGAACTTGCAATTTACTGGACATATATATCAGTGAGGATAATGCATATGACACCTCTTCCAGTACAATTTAAAGTGGCATCAACAGGATTGCAGGTAAGCCTCAGTCCAGCGTTGTGTACAAACTTAGTTGTTCCAGGAACAAGCAACAAAGGCCACTCCATTGACAAATTGGTTTAACTTAACTTGCAACGATCCAGATACAAAATTTCAATCATGTAGGACTGAATAAAACCGTAACATAAACACATTTCAAGGCTAACATTTCAGGTCAATGACAATTCACATAATGAAATGTCATCAACCTGATAGATTCAGAGAATCATAAAATGATACAACACAGAAAGAGGACATTCAGCCCATCTCATCCTTGTCAAAAGGGGTTACAAATCAAATCAAATACATTTATTGTCATTGCACAACAACTGTACAACAAAATGTCATTGCATCTCCTTCAGTGGTATACATATTAGGTATGTTGCAAAAATTACCTTCAGCGGCGCTGCAGTTCTGTAGCTGCCTATGTACGCGACTTTGGCGCCTTTGAGAGGGGGGCGAGTTTAAACCGCAATTTTCTCTAGGCTATTGAAATCAAGGTTGTTCAGCCTGCTTAGTTGCTGATGAAAAATCGTTGCAACATTTGTTTGCTGCAGTTATTTTTAAACTAAATTGGGTTATTTAATTGTTATAGTAGATTAAAAATCATCCTCTAAAGCCACGAACGCCGACAACGAGGCGGATCTTATGTGGGGACAAGGCAAGGTAGGTTGTTTATTTTTACATTAAAAAGTGCTTCTTAAGATCCCTTTATTCAAAATTTTAAGTTGTAAGTACGTGACTTGGGGGCCCATTCTAACCCGCAGTATCTTTCATGCCGACATGGGCTTCAAATCCACTGCAATGGCAACGTTCCAAACCAGCGCATTCCACAAAATCCCACTCGCAAGCTGATTTAAATGGCCATTAATTTACAGCAATTGAACACTAAATTCCTTCCATTTGGCCTATAAATTAATGTCAATGAGATTTAAAAATCATGTTTTATTGTGAATTCTTGTGTGAATGTTCTTTGGACACTTAGGCTATTTAAAAATATTAATCTTTTCTTAAGACATTGATAGATGTTTAGATCTAGTAATTGAATTTTGGAATTAGCTGCAATTGGATAACTAACTAATTATATGCTTTAATTTCAGGTCATCCAAGTAAGATTGTTTAATATTTGTTTCAGAATGCTGCAATCTATAACAACTGAAAATTTCTTTCAGTTCTCTTAATTTTTAATAAAGTTATGGCCATTTGACTGTCCTTGATCACAACCTTTGTGTTAAGTTAATGGAAAATCAATAGGAAACAAGATGCTAATTTCCGAATATGAAAATGGCCATAACATTTTTAATACTGAATATATGAAAGTGAATTAGGTGTCAAATTAAACTTTTTTATGCTTTATCTAATGGGATAAATTGCAGACTTGATTTTTAAAATCTCAAAATTTTGTAACATTGCTATACATATAAGACACGGGATAAAAGATTAAAAGAACAAAAACACAAACAACCATTGACTCTCATATACCGGCAAGATAAATAAATGAAATTAATAAATAGATAATAGAAATATAAAAAAATATTGCGCATTATATTGCACCACGAATTGTGTTGTGTTGCCCGCAGTGTTGTCTATGTGAGTTTAGTTCTTATATGGCACATGGGTAGAAACAGTTAATTAGTCTACAAGTGCGGGCCTTCAGAGACCTGTATCGCCACCCAGAGGGCAGCAGAGTGAAAAGGTGGTTTAGCAGGGTGGGATGAGTCATGTTTGATGTTTGTGGCCCGACGTAAGTATCGGGCCCTGTAAATGTCATCCAGGGAGGGTAGTTGAACGTTTGTAATGCTCTGTGCTGTTTTAATAACTCTCTGTAGTGCCTTCCTTTCAGCCACAGTGCAGCTAGCAAACCACACTAGGATGCCATAGGAGAGGATGCTTTCAGGGCCGGATTTAGATGAAGAGAGGCCCTAAGCTGTTCCACTTGTGAGGCCCCCTCCGCGTTGGTTTTCAGAGCTGGCGGCGAGGCAGTGACCGGACAGCCATGGCGGCCAATTTTCCCACAATTCAAAGCGAGGGAGAAAGTGCCCAGCGCCGACCAGTTGCCTTTGCAGTGCGCATGCGCAGGGCAGCCGATGATGTGCTGGCCATGGTTGTGCGCATGTGCAGGGGGGAGGACGTGCAAGCTGCAGCAATGCGCATGTACAAGGCGGCCTGCCGTGCCGGCGGGTGAGGTGCGAACGGAGCCCGGCGGCCCAGACACGGAGAGCGGGGGGGAGATGGAGAGAGAGAGATAGAGAGGGGGGCCCTCTCAGATTTGAACGGTAGGTGTCCTGCCTTGGCCGGCGGCCCCCTAGATTTCAAGGCCCTAGGTTTCAGCCTATGAAGCCAAGTGGTAAATCTGGCTCTGCGAGGCCCCCCTAGACCTCGAGGCCCTAAGCTTAACCTTGTCTAGCTTATATGTAAATCTAGCCCTGGATGCTTTCCACGGCACACCGGTAGAAGGACAGCAGCAGCTGCTGTGAAACGTTTGCTCTCTGCAGAGACCTCAGGAAATATAGCCGCTGCTGTGACTTCTTCACGAGAGTGATGGTGTTCACTGTCCATGTGAGGTCCTGGGAGATGTATATACCCAGGAACTTAAAGTCAGTAGACTCTCTCCACCATGTCTCCTTTGATGTAGAGAGGAGCAGGTTCCTCTCTCCTCCTCCTGAAGTCAATAACCAGTTCTTGTGTTTTGGTTGGGTTGAGTACCAGGTTATTTTTAGTGCACCAGACAGTCAGTTTTTGGACTTCATCTCTGTAGGCAGACTCGTCGTTGTTATTTATCAGCCCCACTACAGTCGTGTCATCTGCAAACTTAATGATCCGGTTTGTGCTGTGTGTTGGTGTGCAGTCATGGGTGTATATTGTGTATAAGATAGGACTCAGCGCACAACCTTGTGGCGCTCCTGTGCTGAGCGTCAGGACTGGGGAGTGATTGTACCCCATCCTGACAATCTGTGGGCGATCTGTTAAGAAGTCCTTGATCCATCAGAATGTGTTGGCATTAACACCCAGGTCTGACAGTTTGTCCACCATTCTGCTGGGGATGATGGTATTGAATGCAGAACTAAAATCTACAAACAACATCCTCACAGGGCGCTCCAGCTGGGTCAGTGTAGAATGTAGAGCTATGTTGACGGCATCCTCTGTTCACCTATTAGCTTGTCAAAAGGGGTTACCAAATAAATTAGTCCCACTTGCCTCCAACTGCCCATATCTCTTCAAACTTTTCCTATCCATTAATCTGTCTTAGTGTCCTTTAACTGTTGTAATTGTTCCTGACTCTGCCACTTGCTCTGGCAGCTTGTGCAATGTCCGCCCCATCCTCTGTGTGAAAACCTGATATGTTGTTCCCTCTCCCTCAATGAGGGGGGACCTCATTGAAACATACCGAATAGTTAAAAGCTTGGATAGAGTGGATGTGGAGAGAATGTTTCCACTGGTTGGAAAGTCTAGGGCCAGAGGTCATAGAATTAAAGGATGTTCCTTTTGGAAGATGAGGTGGAATTTATTTAGTAAGAAGGTGGTGAATCTGTGGAGGCCAAGTCAATTATTATTTTTATGGCAGAGATAGATAGATTCTTGATTGGTACAGGTGTCAAGGGTTATGGTGGAGAAGGCAGGATAATGGGGTTAGGAGGGAGAGAAAGAAGGGTCTAGACCCAAAACATCACCCATTCCTTCTCTCCAGAGATGCTGCTTGTCCCGCTGGGTTACTCCAGCTTTTTGTGTCAGCTTTCTTCGATCAGCCATGATTGATTGGTGGAGTACTTGATGGGCCGAATGTCATTCTGCTCCTATCACATATTACCTATGACCTCTCCGCTGATGCAGGCTGATTTGCTGAGTATTTCTGCTTGGATTTTGAGAACAGATTCTGCCACCCTTTCTCAGTTTTCCAGAAGTAATGTTACCGCTCAATGTTATTTGTCCTTGCATTGCTCTGGGCTATGGCAGGATATATCAGCAGCATTAGTTAATCAGCAGTAAAAGATGCTCACCTTCACCTAAGTACTAACTTTTCTTACAAAAGGAATGTCCTACGTCTCCACAGAAATACTGCAGCCCGCTGTTGACTGGGGAGACTAGATTAATCTATAAACTGTTTTCCTGTCAATGATGGCCACAATGCATGCTGTTAACAGAATTGCATTTCAGGACTTGATAGGTACCAATAAATTAGGCTGATTAATGGAGGCACAAATCCAGGCCTGGGAGAATGATGTTAGCTGGCTCTTGTTGTCATCTGTCAGTACAGTCAAATGTTGCCAATACTCCAGCCTCCTCCCTCTGTACACTAGGCCAGTAGAAGGGAGGAAGTAACAAAAGTCTGTCCAAAACCTTGCAGCTCCTAGTAATTCTGTGTCAGGGGACAGTAACCATGGGCGGAAGGGCATCTGTCAGATTAATGATCGAGAACGTTCAGGATTTGGCTTAGCAGTTAACAGTGAACTTTATACAATCAATGGCAAGCCTGTAATATTAACAGAAAATTCACATTAGACAAGATCTTACATCACATGTGCTTTAACGGGTCATGTATATAAGGCCACAGCATTTGACACAGAAGATACAGCAGCTAATTGCATCTTTGAACTCTTTCCATGAATATATCTCAAGAATGGTTCAGACTGTCACTCATTATCCTCTTCTACAGTCTCTCTCTCTCTCTGAATCTTTAGTTCTTAACTGTTTCCTTTCGTGGTGGCACAGAGGGAAGAGCTGCTGTCTCACAGTTCCAGTAGCCTGAGTTATATCCTGGTTCTGTTTGTGCAGGTTTGTTTCTAGGTGCTCCAGGTTCCTCCCACATACCAAGTGTGTGCGGATTAGGTTAATTGACCATTTTAAATTGCCACAAGTGAGTAGGTAAGTGGGTGAATCTGGGAAGAGTTGATGGGACTGTGGGGAACATAAAATGAGAATACTGCACAATTGGTGTAAAAGGTTGGCATGGATTCAATGGGCCGTCGGACTTACTTCTACGCGACAGATGGCGCAATGGGCTAAGTGTTCGGCTGGCGACCGGTAGGTAGCCGGTTCGAATCCCGCTTGGAGTGCATACTGTCGTTGTGTCCTTGGGCAAGACACTTCACCCACCTTTGCCTGCGTGTGAATGTGTGTGAGTGATTGGTGGTGGTCGGAGGGGCCGTAGGCGCAGATTAGCAGCCACGCTTCCGTCAGTCTGCCCCAGGGCAGCTGTGGCTACAGAAGTAGCTCACCACCACCGAGTGTGACTGAGGAGTGAATGAATAATGCGATGTAAAGCGCCTTGAGTATCTAGAAAGGCGCTATATAAATCCCATCCATTATTATTATTACGCTATATAATTTCAAGCCTTTAAAATTTCAGGAGTTGGTGAACCCTCTTTTCCGCCACCAGTTACATTAGCTTTCTCAAATTATAGGGCCCATATAATCAAGAAATTCTTTAAATTTAAGACCAGCATGAAAATGTATTCTTTCCTTATTTCTTGTGCATATTTTCTGTTACTTTCCCAACAATTCTCGACAACCCAACTGTGCATCCCTTCCCGAATGTGGAGTTGTAATTTATATAAACGACTTATAAACACGGACAAAATAGAGTCCTTAGATAATGTAAAAGATAGACACTAAATGCTGGAGTAACTCAGTGGGTCAGGTAGCATCTCTGGAGAAAAGGAATAGATGATGTTGCAGGTCGAGACCTTCTTTAGATAATGTACCACCTGCTCCATTGGCAAGGTTGTCAATATGCCATGTGCACACTGATCCATTGTTACATTATCTCCTTTGTGTGCTGCAGGGTGAATCTTTACATAAGCACTACTCATGTTTGCAAATGTAAAGTAACATACATAAAACGACATCAAATTACCTGGAAGTAGACAGCATTGCATAATCACATTAATAGGCCATGTTGACCCTGTAAAGGGCTACACTCTGCAAAGATAATATGCCCCTTCCCAAAGGCCTCCCTAATTACTAACGTATGTTCGTAAATATTTTAATTAGCATAATCAATCAATATGAATGGTAGAAAACCTAGACATGATATTGCCAAACTAATTTTGGCTCCTTATCACAATTCCCCTTCGCCTGTGGAAAATTTTAATTTGTAATGTCTCCCCATTTCTGGACTGCTGCTGATTCTCCCACTTCTCCATTAAGCATTTGCCATGTTATTATGATTATTCCGAGTGGTATTATTGGTAAGTAGTGATGGTATTGTTGTTGTTGTTGTTGGTGTTGATTTTAATATTATGCAAATTAAACCAGTTGAGTTTCTGGACAGTCCATGGCACAAATCTAGCTCAAAGCTAAAATTCAAACGAACTTATACTTTGATTGGTAAATAAGAAATAGAATGTCTGAAGAAGGGTCCCGACCTGAAACGTCACCCATCCTTTTTCTCTAGAGATACTGTCCAGCCCGCTGTGTTACTCCAGAACTTTGTGTCTATCTTGGTATAAACCAGAATCTGCAGTTCTTTGTTTCTCCAATAAGAATTAGTAATTATGATTGGCGTAAGACCTGATTTTCACCGGGCTAGCAGTAATAATTATTTCTAGTCTAAAGTATGGCATCTCATTACTTATCAATGGCATCTTTAATTGTTCCTTCTCAGTTGACTGTAACCGATCAATATGCTGCCATTTGAGAATATTGGTACTATACCAAGCTGAGCTGAGGGTATCCACAAAAAGTGAAAGCCGTTAGTAAATTGATTCAAATACACATTCCTTTTTCCCTTATTTTGTCGTTTAGTTTAGTTTAGTTTAGAGATACAGCGTGGTAACAGGCCCTTCTTCCCACCGAGTTCGCATCGACCAGCAATCCTCGTACACTAACTCTATCCTAACACACTGGGGACAATTTACAATTTTACCAAGCCAATTAACTTACAAACCTGTATATCTTTGGAGTGTGGCAGGAAACCAGAGCACCCGGAGAAAACCCACGCAAGTCACGGAGAGAAAGTACAAACTACGTACAGACAGCTCCCGTAGTCAGGATTGAACCCGGGTCTCTGGCGCTGTAAGGCAGCATCTCTACCGCTGTGCCACCGTGTCACACTACTCCAACACACTTCACTCCCACATACACCTGGATATTTCTTAGGCCCCAACCTTTCCTCAAGAATGCACATGTAGATATGCATGTGAAGCAGGGCATGTAGGGGGAGAACTAAGCATCAAATAATCTAGAACACAGAAGACTTAATTGAGATGGTAATTGCTGAAGAATCCTCGGACAGCAGTTCAATGTGATGCTCCCTTCTGGGTAATTCTACCTCCATCAATGTCAAACCCTAGCCCTTTTTAGTGGATGCACAGCTAAACTGGTTACATACAAAGAGAAGCTTAATCCTGATCAGGCTGCAGAGTCCCTCCAAGGCAACAAAACAGTCTCTTTAAGATGTAAATAATCTTTTCATGCTTCCAATCTTGTAAAGGCAGTTGACTTGTTTTAGGATGGAGAGCCAAGAGAAGAAGCACAGCCAATTCTATTTGCCAGGATTTTGTTTATCCAGATTATATAATGAGATTATACAATGAAAGGGGATCCATTAATATTCTGCACAAGCTGTCCCCAGCTATCATCTCATTTTTGTAGCTTTAGCCTGCTCCGGAGAAACAGCTTGATGGAAATGTGGAAAACCAGGCCAGCACATTCAAATTAGATGGTTATGTTTATGAAAAAAATATGAGTGCTCATGAGAAGAAAATATTGCCTCGTCCTATATGTAAAGTTGAAATTAATTTTAACTAGTTGACAGCCTTTGCCAGAGTTGTAGGAAATATCAAAGGAAAGAGATGCCAAGTAAAATTAAGTGAAAGGAAACCAATTAAGCAGACACAAAACAGACTGTGTATGTCACAGTTATGCCAGGCACAGAATAGAAATGCAGGTAGGTTGCCTTGTGGGTATAGAACCATAGAAAAATAGGTGCATCAGTAGGCCATTCGGCCCTTTGAGCCAGCACCACCATGCAATATGATCAAGACTAATCATCTAAAATCAGTACCCCATTCCTGCTTTTTCCCTAAACCCTTGATCCCTTTAGCCCAAAGAGCTAAATCTAACTCCCTCTTGAAAACATCCAGTGAATTGGCCTCCTCTGCCTTCTGTGGCAGAGAATTCCACATTCACAACTCTCTGGGTGAAAATGTTTTTCCACGTCTCAGTCCTAAATGGCCTATCCTTTATTCTTAAACTGTGAACCCTGGTTCTGGACTCCCCCAACATCGGGAACATGTTTTCTGCATCTAGCCTGTCCAATCCTTTAAGAATTTTATATGTTTTTATAAGATCTCTTCTCATCCTTCTAAATTCGGGTGACTACAAGCCCAGTCAACCCATTCTTTCATCATATGTCAGTCCTGCCATCCCGGGAATTAACCTGGTGAACCTATGCAGCACTTCCTCAATAGCAATAATGTCCTTCCTCAAATTAGGGGACCAAAATTGCACACAGTTCTCCGAGTGCGGTCTCACCAGGGCCCTGTGCGACAGCAGTAGGACCTCTTACTAAACTCAAATCCGTTTCCAATGAAGGCCAACATGCCATTAGCCTTCTTCACTGCCTGCTGTACCTGCATGCTTACTTTCAGTGACTGGTGTACAAGCACACCCAGGTCTAGTTGCACCTCCCCTTTTCCTCATTTGATACCATTCAGATAATAATCTGCCTTCTTGTTCTTGCCACCAAAGTGGATAACCTCACATTTATCCACATAATACTGCAACTGCCATTCATCTGCCCACTCACCCAACCTATCCAAGTCACCCTGCAGCCTCATAGCATCCTCCTCATAGCTCACACTCCCACCCAGCTTTGTGTCTTCTGCGAACTTGGAGATGGCACATTTAATTCCCTCGTCTAAATCATTAATATATGTTATAAATAACTGGGGTCCCTGTAACGAGCCTTGCGGCAACCCACAAGTTACTGCCTGCCATTCTGAAATAGACCCGTTAATTCCTACACTTTGCTTCCTGTCTGCCAACCACCTCTCTGTCCATGTCAATACCCAACCCATGTGCTCTAACTTTGCTCACTAATCTCTTGTGTGGGACCTTGTCAAAGGCTGTGTGAAAGTCCAGATACACCATATCCAATGGCTCTCCCTTATCCATTCTAATTGTTACATCCTCAAAAAATTTCCAGAAGATTAGTCGAGCATGATTTCCCCTTTAAAAATCCATGTTGACTTTGACCGTTCCTGTCACTGCTTTCCAAATGCGCTGCTATAACATCTCTAATAATCGACTCAAACATTTTCCCCACTACCGATGTAAGACTAAATGGTCTATAATTCCCCGTTTTCTCTCTCCTTCCTTTCTTAAAAAGTGGAGATACATTGGCTACCCTCCAGTCCACAGTATTTCAGGTACACTCTTCAAAAGTCTACATTTTGACATTTATATCCATCTGATTGCTCTCACTCACCCACATGCCTGCATGTGCCATCAATTCTATTAAATGGCATAGAAAAATCATTGGCAACTCTTTTATGAATGCCCTCCATGCAGAGGCGATACTATTGAACAATTCAGAATTTGGAGACACATTGTGGAAACAGGCCGTTCGGCCCACCCAGTCTATGCCAACCACTGATCACCCATCCACACTAATTCTATGTTATCCCACTTTCTCATCCACTCCCTGCACCAAAGGATCAAAATACAGAGGCAAATTAACCTACAAACCTGCATATCTTTTTTTGATGTGGGAGGAAACCAGAGCACCCGCGATTTCAGGGAGAACATGCGAAGTCCACCCTGACAGCACACAAGGTCAAGATCGAGCTCATGTCAGTGACACTGTGAGGCAGCTGTGTCACCCTGCATATTTTTTGTAATCATTTTTTTATAACCTTTACCAATTTTTAGTTAGTCACAAATCCTCAACAGATGCATAAAGCATAAAAGAAAATAAATTGATTTAAGCATAAATTAAAGGAAATTGCATTTAAATATCATTTTTTTCATACCTTATTTGGGCTGCCCCATAACAATTCATAGCCAATTGCATATTATGTTGGAAGCCTGTTTGCCAATTTGTGTTGAGTTATCTCCCACAAACAGCAACATAGAAATGATTTGAGTATTTCTTATTCGATTGAGTGAGGGATAAATCTTGGTCAAAGCTCCAGGGTTAACTCTGCAGCTAATGTACTATTCCATGAAGTGTCCTAAACCCACCTGAGAGAGCAGAGGGTTTTAATTTAATGTGATATCTGAAAGACAGTTAGTTGAACAGTCAGTCGTCCCTTGGTACTGCCTTGGATTGAGAATGTAACCATCTGGGCTCGGGGTTCTAGAGTTAGAGCTGAACTCACAATCCAAATAGTTGAGTCATTGCTTGCAATATGAAGATAAGCTGGCCAGAGCTTGGGCCAGCAATAGCATATTTTGCCAGCAGCCTTTGCCAGTTGAGAGCATGCTCTGATCCTTTGTACCATTGAATATGAATTCCATATTTATGTCAGAACTGCAAAATGAAACATAAAAATCGAGGAAACGATATCATGACAAGATATGTAGCAAGGAACTGCAGATGCTGGTTTATACCAAAGATAGACACAAAATGCTGGAGTAACTCAGAGAGTCAGGAAGCGTCTCTAGAAAAAATGAATAGGTGATGTTTCAGGTCAGAACCCTTCTTTCTTCAGAGGAAGGTAAAGATGCCTGAAGAAGGGTTCTGACCCAAAACGTCACCTTTTATTTCTCCTGAGATGCTGCCTGACCCACCGAGTTACTCCAGCATTTTGTGGCTATCATGATAAGATATCCCTGCATAAATATATAGCTTTGTATCACAATTATTTTTACTGATAAAAACAGGGATTGTCCTCCTGTGCATATTTTTGTTTCAGAAACATAACTGCAAGGTTACATATTTGTAGCAAAGCAACCATAAATATCTCAACAGGCCAATGTACCAACATAGTTCTCATTGGATCTCTTTTCAAAAAGGCTCAATTTCTCTTTTTTTTTGCATGCAATGTCATCTCACTTGCTGGGATTTGCCTTGGTACTTTTCTGAATTATTTCAATGTCTCTACAGCTTGGCTCATCATCAAGGTGCATTCTACCAGAACACAATAACGATTGATCATTACTGCTGATTTATAATTTGCAGTTATGTGGCCCATTTGCATAGTGGGTTACCCCTCTTCATTATTCAAGCATATGAATGCTGAGTCTTACAACACTGCAGTGTTTAATCTCTGCTTCACTGGTTGGAAGCTCAACAGTCAACCATAGGCTATATGAACCATCTGCATTTGTCTCATCTTGGTCCAAAATATCTCACCATGTATCCAGAGAATTTGACCTTTAGCACTTGAGCCCCCCCCCCCCCCCCCCCTCCCCATCCCCCATCCCCCACTCTCCAGTCACAGGAAACATCCTCCCTGATTGCCATAATTCCAGTCACGTCAGAATTTTGTATGCTTCAGGAAGATCCCCTCTCATTCTTTTAACTCCCTAGGCAACCCAATCTCTCTTTGTTTGATAGTTCTGTCATCCATTGAATTTTTGTTGCATCCCCTCCATGACAAGTTTATCCTTTCTTACATAGGGGAGACCAAAACCACACAGAATTGTGGCAAGGCAACCCTTGCTCCAATGTCGAAAACCTCTTGCCAACAATACCATTTGCTTTCTTAACTGCTTGCTTCATCTCCATGTTTGCTTTCAGTGAATAATTTGCAAGGACACCCAGATCCTTTTGCTTATAATCATTTTCCAATTTATTCCCACTCAATCAACTTGGCCAAATCACCTTGAAGCCTCTTTCCATCCTTCACACAATCCTCAATCCCACCCAGTTTTATGCAATCTACACTTCATTGCTTTCAGTTCCTTCATCCAAATTATTGACGTATTATGAGTGGTTGCGGCTCAGGCATTGATCCCGACAGCAGCCTTTAGTCTCTGCCTGCCCTCCCAAGAAAGTCCCATTTACTCCTCTTTGTTTCCCATCTACAACCAATTTTCAATCAGTGCCATTCATATCATTTGACACTATAAATCTCCTCTAGAGAAAGAGCATATCAATATGGTGCTTTCTGCGTAATAATGAGATGCAACTAACAAATGGCAATGAAATATTACTGCATAAATTTAATAGAGGGTTCGAAATAACTAATGCTTAGATGCAGGATGTTACTGCAGTTAATGCAACTGCACACATCCACAATTCTAACTTGACTTGAAATCCTCAAAAAAAAACTTGTTACGAATTTATTTGACGCTTGAAGGAAAGTTACGGATTTTCCAGTTAGCAAAGAACATGAGTATCATAAAACAGATTATCAAATAGTATGACATTGCTGTTTCTGGAAGCTTGCTGTGAAAACAGTGTCTGTCTCAATTCCTGTGTTATAACAGTGACCACATTGAAATCAGCTACAAAGCTGTTTGAGAACTCCTGAAAATGTGAAAGCTGCTATAGAATTGCAACAAAATAGAACTGCTGTAAAACTTCAATGTGCTTTAAGGACATTGAGGATGCATGTCACACTACCTGTTTGTTTGTGGAAGTAACATGTACCACAGGTTTGTCCCACAGTTCAGTCAACATCCTTGGGGCTAACATTATTCTCAGTCATTCTAACACAAATTAATTTGTTTTCTAAAATACAGAGGATAAATGATTTATCTCCCTCATCAGAGATGGAATTTAAATGATATTTAACATATGGTGTTTCTGATGATGGTTTAGGAAAATGAGATTTGGTTGTCAACAATCTGTCATGTTGTAATTTGTGCTCATGTCAATAATGAAAAATAGATTGTCAAGTCAATTATAAGCAAATCAGTATTTTATGTTGGCTTCTCATACTGTGCTACCACTGTTCTACATTAAAAAGTTGCATTAATCAATAAATTCAGCATAATCCAATTATAGAGAAATCAGAAATAATATAATGAGCAAGGTGGAAATGGGACTATGTATTATTAGAAGTATATTAGTTTTGTTTATTCCCATTAAAATTATGTTTGTTTCCATTTCTTCACTTAAAACCGTGCATATTAACATAGTGTTGATGATTTATTTGTTACTTGCAGCTAATCCTAACAACATTGACAGGGTTGTTGTCATTACTAAGGGCTTGACTTCAATGGCAAGGAGAGATAAACTGTTATTTTGGAGATACCATGTGGGAAGGAACAGGAAGAATCGTACAGAGATATGAAGCAAACACAAGCAGCATATGGTGCAATGGCAAAGGTGATGCAAGTATAAAATACAAGAGTTCTGTTTGTGGTATTCATGACAGGAAGTTGCTCCATCTAGCAGAAGCTACCCAGATGGGTAATTATTGCAAGTGTTGCCACTGGTGTGAAACCTGTCAGTTGTTTCCAAATGCGGAGTACCTTCAGGAGAAGAGGGCACAGCGAGAAATGCTGTAAATATTTTAATTTTGCTCTGGAAATGATTAAATCCACTGTAGGAGAGACTCAAGAATTAATGCTGAACATGGTGAACTGCTGCAAAGAAGGAAGGCGCAGTGGCAATAAAAACTGAATCCCAGAGCTAAGTCAGCAGAATTGGATATTAGGGCAGCAATTGAGGATGCCAGCCACTACTATTGTTCCAAAACATAGATCTGAGTTGTTATAACAAAACTTCTTCATTTGGGATTTCCTTACCGTTTTCTGTTTTACTATTACACGCTGTTCCACTGCTATGCCGTTGTGCATTCATAAACCTTTAGTGGTCTGCAGCCGCCCATGGCGAGGGCCAATTGGGCTGGCGCCCTAGGGCGTTCCAGCATAGTGGCGTTGGCCAATGCGGTCTTAGCCCCCTCGAACGCCTTCTGTGCCTCTTTGGACCAGACCAGGTCCTTGGACTTGCCGGCCAGGCATTGAAACAAGGGCCGCATGATGGCGGCTACAGACGGGACAAATCGGTGGTAGAAGTTAACCATCCCAATAAACTCTTACAGACCTTTGACCGATAGAGGCTTGGAGAAACGACGGGTAGCGTCGACTGTCTAGGGCAGTGGCTGCGCACCGTGGGAAGTGATGCTATGACCTAAGAAAGAGATGGAGCGCAGTCCGAACTGGCACTTCTCAAGGTTGATCACCAACCCGTGTTTGTGCAGCCGTTCGAAAAGTAGGTGGAGGTGTTTGACATGCTCCGCCTGTGAGCTGCTGGCCACCAGGATATCATCCAGGTAGATGAAGATAAATGGCAAACTCCGGCCGACCTGATCCATTAGCCTTTGTAACGCCTGAGCAGCGTTCTTCAAGCCAAAAGGCATTTTAGACATTTGAAAAGGCCGAAAGGGGTAATGGTAGCCGTTTTAGGGACGTCGTTGGGGTGGACCGGGATTTGATTATACCCGCAGGTAAGGTCGACCTTCGAGAAGATAGTCACACCTTCCAGATGGGCCGAGAAATCCTGGGTGTTCGTGACTGGATACCGATCAGCTGTAGTTACTGTGTTCAAACGCCTGTAATCACCGCAAGGTCTCCAGCCCCCGGACACTTTGGGCACCATGTGTAGCGGGGAAGCCCAAGGGCTATCCGACCGCAGACAATCCCCATGTCCTCCATAAGTTGGAACTCGTCTCGTGCGATGCGCAGTTTATCGGGCGCGCACGAGCGTGTACCAGCGGTCCTTCGGTGGGAATGTGGTGGACGCCATGGCCAGGATACTAGCATGGGCACTGGAGTTCACCAGGAAACAGTGGCCGGAAAGGCGATCGCGGACGAAGAGGCGTACGTTGGGGCCAATTGCGTTCACCTCTATGGACGATCGGCCGGGGCGTTTCCTGGAAACGAACAAAGGCTCCAACATCTTTGAGCTTCGGGTCCGTATCGTTGGTGGTAGTAGCACCATCTGCATTGACTGTAGACCACTGGCCGCGGCGGATCCTCTACGACGCCGGGCTGGGTCTCTTCTTCTTGATGTCGGTTCGGCTGCACCCATTGTGTGACCAGGGGGAGGGCGAAAGCGTAAACGTCCCGCCGTCTGTGCGCCCACAGCTCATCAGCTCTCTCCGCGAGCCGCTGCGGTCGCTGAAATCGGCTCCGGTGAGCATTAGCTGTACTTCGTCAGGCATCTACTATAAGAATGCATGTTCGAAAAGTAGGCAAGGGCGGTGCCCGTCCATCAGGGCCAACATCTTTACCATGATCGTCGATGGCCTTCGGTCGCCGATACAGTCCATATGTAGCAGCCTTGCCGCCCTGTCTCTACGGGTAAGACCGTAAGCGTGAAATAACAGGGCCTTCAACCCTTCGTACTTGCCGCTGGACGGAGGGTCTCTGATGTAAGGCAACAGCCTCGAGGCACAATCTTGTGGCAATGCGCCCACCATATGGAAATACATGGTGTCGTCGGCGTCGATGCGATGTAGGTGGAACTGTGCCTCCACATGGGCGAACCACACGTGAGGTTGATCAGGCCAAAAGGCTGGCAGTTTGAAGGCCGGTGCGCCCTGCCTCGTGCTGGCTGATTCTGCGGGAAGACTCTCTTCCTGCATATTTCTTCTTGTCTAACGACGGCTAGACAGATCGGGGTCACCAATTTAGTGGTCTGAGAAATGACTACTGGAGTTTTCAACAGATCTTTATTCAAAAGTTCAATATCCAGCATACAGGTTCTACAGACACGTCTGCCCACAAGTGAAAAACCGCGTGTAACCAGCAGCCCCTCCCGAATCACGTGACCACGGCTTCCGAACGCCGGGTTCGATATCTGCGTGTGCCAGCAGGCGCCGCTACAATGCTTACTTTGTTTTCAAGGCTGCCTATTCAAATTGCTTTCTCGTGACTCTTACCAAATGAGTTGAACTATTTCCCCAGCTGCAGTTAATCTTCTAATATATTGTTCCCAGCTTCACTTTCCTCAGGGAAGGGTACGTTTGGATAACCAACAGGGCAACAATGTTTTAGTCTGCTCACAAAGCAACAACCTTGATCTATTCTTTCTTTGCTTGACCAGTCTTTTCCCAATGATAGTACATTTGTACATATTGGCAGAGAGCATGTGTGGTACACTATACATTATGTGCTAATAAGTTTGTTGAACTTTATGAATGGAAAGCAACTCCAAGATGCTGCTATTCTCCTACATTGCTTCAGTTTCATCGTGACAGCTATACCATCAGTCTCAGGTAAAGCAGATACAAATAAAACGCGTTATGGTTCAGTGTTGCTCGGTGACAAGTTGTCGCCTTTGAGGGCCACATGATGAAGAATGAACGACAAACTCTCAACATAATCAAGTCCGGACTATAGTTCGAACCCAGCAGAATACACTGTCTGGCTAGCAGACAGAAAGTGAGAACACAGACTGCAAAAAGGCCCTGCTGGATACCAATGAGAGACGTCTCCAGTACAGTGAATCCTTTAGGGAGCCTCTCCAGGAGATTTGCTGGCAAGTAGGAAGGGCGGGGAGGGAGGGGAAATGGGGGAGGGGAGGGGTTTAGTGGGGGAGGGTTTAGGGGAGAGGGGGGTTGAGCAGAAGGGAGCCTTCTTGTTCAAAATTGCTTTATCAGGTTTACATGAATATTTCTACTTCTTTGGACTCACCAGAAATATAAAACAACAAGACCTGCAGTCGTTTTATGGCAAATGAAACAAGTGAAATTTGCAATTTAAATGAGAAAAAGAATGTTGGGCACATTGCGTGAGATTTAGTTCCATGGTCAGGATCACCAGAATGTCATAACACACTGAGCCAGAACACAGCAGGGAACAATGAGCTGATAATTTGAATAATGTTGCAAAGGATGCTCAATGCTCAGTTGCCACCAATGTTCGTTAGTGATTAACATGCCTGCCTCAGAAATCTAGAAAATAACTGGTGTCATTCATACGCCTTCTTGTGGCAAGTTTCAAAATAACAGGGTCTCTGAAAGCACTGATCATAATGAAAAACAAAGGGCACGTCAAGCTCAAAACTGATAAATAAGTTATTTTTTGCTGAGCTCATTGTTTACTTTATCTTGAATCCCTTTAAGTTAAGCTGACCTACTTTAATCCACTATATAAATCACAGTTTTACCTTTATAGACAATGGACAATAGACAGTAGGTGATGGAGTAGGCCATTTGGCCCTTTGAGCCAGCACCGCCATTTAATGTGATCATGGCTGATCTTCCCCAATCAGTACCCCATTCCTGCTTTCTCCCCGTATCCCCTGACTCCGCTATCTTTAAGAGCCCTATCTAGCTCTCTCTTTAAAGTATCCAGGGAACTGGCCTCCACCGCCCTCTGAGGCAGAGAATTCCACACTCACAACTCTCTGTGAGAAAAACTGTTTCCTCGTCTCCGTTCTAAATGGCTTACCCATTACTCTGAAAACTGTGGCCCCTGGTTCTGGACTCCCCCAACATCAGGTACATGTTACCTGCCTCTAGCGTGTCCAAATCCTTAATAATCTTATATGTTTCAATAAGATGTCCTCTCATCCTTCTAAACTCCAGAGTATACAAGCCCAGCCGCTCCATTCTCTCAGCAGATGACAGTCCCGCCATCCCGGGAATTAACCTTGTATACCTTTGTGCCTGCCTTTTTAGCTTCCATTAAACTATCAATCGTCCAGGTCCTTATGTTTTAGTTTTAGCTTTAGTTTAGAGATACAACGTGCCCGTCAGCCCACTGAGTTCATGGATTACTGGTTCACACTAGTTCTGTGTTATCCCTCTTTCACATCCACTCCCGGCACACCAGGGGCAATTTACAGAGGGCAAATTAACCTACAAACCTACACGTCATTGGGATGTAGAAGGAAACCGGAGTATCCGGAGGAAACCCACGTGGTAACAGGTAGAATGTGCAAACTCTACAGACTCAGTAATCCAACCTGGGTCGCTGGCACTGCGAGGCAGCAGCTCCACCCACTGGTTAATATGAGGGACACATTTGTCCTTGGTCACTGGTGCTGATACATGTGGCTGAATACTTTCCTACGTTTTGGATACATTGTGGTTCATGAAATTGAATGTGTGAAGGCGAGTCCAAAGAATTGCTAACAATCTCATACATATTTACCACTTGCAACTAAAGAATGATTTCCACATCGAATCTTTATGACAGATTTCCACCCCTACTCTTTATGAAGGGTCCCGACCCAAAACATTGCCTGTTCATTCCCGTCACAGTTGCTGCCAGACCCGCTGAGTTCCTCCAGCACTTGGTGTTGTACACCAGTCTGACTGTTCCAATCAAAGAAAATATAGAGAATGAAGCCAAGACATGCGGCAAATTTATGGCATCTAATATTTTGTCAGAGAAATGTAAAGGGTTTCAACTTGGTGGAAATAATGAGGAGAGGAATCAAGAACTACTAGTAACCATATAACCATATAACCATATAACAATTACAGCACGGAAACAGGCCATCTCGGCCCTACAAGTCCATGCCGAACAATTTTTTTTTTCCCCTTAGTCCCACCTGCCTGCACTCATACCATAACCCTCCATTCCCTTCTCATCCATATGCCTATCCAATTTATTTTTAAATGATACCAATGAACCTGCCTCCACCACTTCCACTGGAAGCTCATTCCACACCGCTACCACTCTCTGAGTAAAGAAGTTCCCCCTCATGTTACCCCTAAACTTCTGTCCCTTAATTCTGAAGTCATGTCCTCTTGTTTGAATCCTCCCTATTCTCAAAGGGAAAAGCTTGTCCACATCAACTCTGTCTATCCCTCTCATCATTTTAAAGTCCTCTATCAAGTCCCCCCTCAACCTTCTGCGCTCCAGAGAATAAAGACCTAACTTATTCAACCTATCTCTGTAACTTAGTTGTTGAAACCCAGGCAACATTCTAGTAAATCTCCTCTGTACTCTCTCTATTTTGTTGACATCCTTCCTATAATTGGGCGACCAAAATTGTACACCATGCTCCAGATTTGGTCTCACCAATGCCTTGTACAATTTTAACATTACATCCCAGCTTCTATACTCAAACTTACTATACTCAGTAATGATGTAATTTTAAAACTGATGCAGGAATGACAAGACCTGGTGGTATATGTACACAAATCTTTTTGCTAGTAGGATGACAAACTGTGACGGCTATTAAGAAATATTGTGGTAATCACTGGCTTTATTAATGGGGTCAATAAAATAAAAGCAAGGAAGCTATGCTAAATCTTAATATTATTAGTTAGATTCTAGTTGTGATGTTGTGGCCAATTCTGGATACCACACTTTAGACCTTAGCGGAAATATAGGTTTATTACAATAGTAGCATGTGCCATAATAATTGTATTAATACCCCTCTTAACATATTTCAAATTGCCAAAAAGCATCCTGTGTTTGGCATCTTACTATGTTCGAACGTACTTTGAAAATAGTACGTATGTTAATTTGGATCATTCTGTCTGTAATTAATGAAGTCTTGTGAGAATTGTAGAACTACAATTAAATTGCAGAAGTGAGGTGTAAAACAAAGATTTAAAAGAATTGAAATAGATGAGTTGAGTTAAGCACTGGGAAAAGATTAAACAGAATAAATGAATTGTGAAAGTTTATCAGGTGTATAAAGGAAATCCAGCATTACTGCTAATTAATCCCTTCAGTTAGTATCTCCTTGCTTTCAGTCTGATAGCACTCACATTTTCACAATGTTAACGGTTTTTTCCCTATTTCACACTCCACTTAGTTCCAAAATCGCACATAAGAAAACTGTTCGCAGAATTTGAACAGAAAAGCTTCCTCTCAAAGTAAGCAGAATGCAAATGCCCAAATGGTTTAAATAATATGAATAGGCTTATAGATTACATGAAGCTAAATACAGAATAAACATTACCATTTACTAACTTATTATCTTCGCTTTCCTGTCCATTCTGCAGCAATTTCTGGAATGAGTCGATTTCTTCACATTCAAGTGGTATGCAATCATTCCAGGTATCAGACAGAGATAGACAGTCATTCTCATTTGTCATTTCCACTGGAACAGATGCAACACAAGTAGCTGCTCATACAATGGAGAATGCAATTACCACCACCTAATGACCATACTAATAGTGAACACCTTCATTTGAAATTAAAAAAATGCCTCATAAATTCGACATTGATTGGGTTGCTGATGGAAACAATAACATTCCTTGATGATATAACGGTACAAATGGTAGGTTCAGGCATGTCATAAATTTCTCACCACTACATTGTAAGATACAAATCATTCCGACAACAATTATTGTTTAGGATTTCCAGAGGTAATCTTCATTACACTTATCATTTAATAGAACAGTACGACACTGGAACAGGCCCTTCAGCCCACAATGTGTGTGCTGACCATGATGCTATATTAAACAAATCCCATCTGCTTGCAGGTTGTCTATATTCTTCCATCACCTACGTGTTCATGTACCTGTTTAAATATCTCGTAAACTTTGCTATCATTTTTGCTTACACTACTTTCCCCGGTAGAACATTCCAGGCCTCCATCACATTGTATGAAAAAAACATAATGGAATTCTCCTTTAATCATTCTTTCTCATATCTTAAAGCTATGCTCTTTAGTATTTGACATTTCCAAAATGACTATATATCCTATTTGATTCTCTCGTAATTTGATATACATCAATCAAGTTTCTCTTACATTTGTCATCTCAGCTACCCCCTCAACTCCAGAGAAAACAATCTGTGTTAGTCCAAAGAAGGTACAAAGTGCTAGAGCAACTCAGCGTGTCAGGCAGCATCTCTGGAGAAGATGGAGAGGTGTTGTCACCTGCTGAGTTACTCCAGCACTTTGTGTCTTTTTTGTAAACCAATATCTGCATTTCATGTATCCACAAGTTTGTTGAACCTCTCCATATAGTTATTACACTATAATCCAAACAACATCCTGATAAACTTTGTCCATGCCCTCTTCAAAATCTCCACATACCTTCTTGCAATGTGATAACCAGAACAGCACACAATACTCCAAGTGTGGCCTAATGCAAGTTTTATACCAGCTGCAGCATTACTTGACAACTTTTATACTAAATTCGCTGATCAATGAAGGCAACCTTGCAGTATGCTTTCTTTACTGCCCTGTCCACTTGTGTTGCCATTTTCAGGGAGCTATAGATTTGCACCCCAACCTTCCTCTATACAAAAGGTCCTTCTATTTACCGACTTGCTGATTGGTATACTTCCTGCGACTTCATCATTTAGCTTGTCATGGCACCTTACCTGTAAAATCACTGGTGCACGATTACAAATAATGATCCAGAAATCACAAAATGAAGAGAAGCTGGGTGTAACAACATCAATTAATTGCTTTTCCTCCACACAAATACTTATCCTTACTTCACACGTCTACTTTGTTCTCCTATGCCTTTATTCACTTTATCTTCAGCAGTTTATGTAACAATATCAAACCCAACCTTAACTCACTCAGTGTAAATTGGGTTCATTGAGATGGATATGATTTATTTAACCTGGATATATAGAGTGTAAGCCATTTTTTGACGAATTGACATGCAGTGACGGGAAATTATATTTGATGTTGCTCGATAACATTGCTAATACCTTACGGATTACATTGGTAATGCCTTATGGATTTGTCGACCTGGTACAGGCAATACTATTCTGCTGGTTAAAAGGTTGCAGGTCTTAATATTCCAGTGATGCAGTTCTGCAGATTCGAGAGACATGATAAGCAGACCTAAGATATTAAACTCTGGTGTAAGGTTTTGGATAGGGGCTTTTGGCTCACCGTGTCCGCAATGTCCATGTTCAGATATCAATCATTCTCCGTGTAAAATGTTTCAAACTTTAAATTTCCCTCCTCTCATTTTAAACTTATACCTCCTTATTTTTGATACCTCTACCCACGATAAAATGCCTGACTGCAGCATCATCATCTTAGATACTCCGACCAGACAACCCTCAGCTTCCTTCACTCCAGGAAAAACAAGCCCCAATTCTTCAATCTCTTTCCATTAGTAAAGTCCTCTCAATCCAGGCATAATCCTGATGGCATCAATTGAAATCGCTCCAACACAATCAAGAGGTGCTACCTTTTCTTACCCCTCAATCTAAAACCATCCATTCTTCACATTCCTCCTGTGTAGCCTTAGGTGAAAAGATCTCCACAAGAAAGCTAATACTGTGCAACAATAAAGTCCCTACAAAGTTGTTATGTCAGGCACTTCAAATCCTGATAGCCTACTCCAAACACCCAAAACTTGAGTGATCAAAGTAGATCCAAACTTTAGCTGTTGGAACTACAGAACAGGTTTGCAATGCTAACTTAATACTATCTCTTCAACTTACAATAGACTTCTATAATGTCAATCATCATTTGGTGAGATAAAGTGTGCAGGGATAATCACCATAATCCCCATGTTAATATATATTCTTCTTGGAGTTAAGAGGTGATTGTGCATTTTGCATGGAGCAATCCAAATATAATAAATTGACAACAATAATTCATCAATTTTTTGGTGTAATATATTCATTCACCAAATGTGGACAACATTGGCAAGGTGACCATCTCTATCTCTAACTTTCTTTGAGCAGCTTTCCTGAACCAGCAAAATCCATATGCTTGATGTTCTTCCATGGGATGGCTGGGTAAGGTGCTCCTGAATTTGGACATAGCCATGACAAAGGTTAGAAACATAGAAACATAGAAATTAGGTGCAGGAGTAGGCCATTCGGCCCTTCGAGCCTGCACCGCCATTTAATATGATCATGGCTGATCATCCAACTCAGTATCCCGTACCTGCCTTTTCTCCATACCCTCTGATCCCCTTGGCCACAAGGGCCACATCTAACTCCCTCTTAAATATAGCCAATGAACTGGCCTCAACTACCCTCTGTGGCAGAGAGTTCCAGAGATTCACCACTCTCTGTGTGAAAAAAGTTCTCCTCATCTCAGTTTTAAAGGATTTCCCCCTTATCCTTAAGCTGTGACCCCTTGTCCTGGACTTCCCCAACATCGGAAACAATCTTCCTGCATCTAGCCTGTCCAACCCCTTAAGAATTTTGTAAGTTTCTATAAGATCCCCTCTCAATCTCCTAAACTCTAGAGAGTATAAACCAAGTCTATCCAGTCTTTCTTCATAAGACAGTCCTGACATCCCAGGAATCAGTCTGGTGAACCTTCTCTGCACTCCCTCTATGGCAATAATGTCCTTCCTCAGATTTGGAGACCAAAACTGCACGCAATACTCCAGGTGTGGTCTCACCAAGACCCTATACAACTGCAGTAGAACCTCCCTGCTCCTATACTCAAATCCTCTTGCTATGAAAGCCAACATGCCATTTGCTTTCTTTACTGCCTGCTGCACCTGCATGCCTACCTTCAATGACTGGTGTACCATGACACCCAGGTCTCGCTGCATCTCCCCCTTTCCCAATCGGCCACCGTTTAGATAATAATCTGCTTTCCCGTTTTTGCCACCAAAATGGATAACCTCACATTTATCCACATTAAACTGCATCTGCCAAACATTTGCCCACTCACCCAGCCTATCCAAGTCACTTTGCAGTCTCCTAGCATCCTCCTCACACCTAACACTGCCCCCCCAGCTTAGTGTCATCCGCAAACTTGGAGATATTGCCTTCAATTCCCTCATCCAGATCATTAATATATATTGTAACTAGCTGGGGTCCCAGTACTGAGCCTTGCGGTACCCCACTAGTCACTGCCTGCCATTGTGAAAAGGACCCGTTTACTCCTACTCTTTGCTTCCTGTTTGCCAGCCAGTTCTCTATCCACATCAATACTGAACCCCCAATGCCATGTGCTTTAAGTTGCAAAATATTTCCAGTTCACTGTGGAAACTTGCAAGTAGTGGTGCCCCATGCATTTTCAGCACTTTTGATTTTAGCGATGGAGATCCTCCTCAAGAAGCTTTGGTGAGATGCTGCAGTGCATTTTATGTTAGGTGCACACTGGAGCTACTAGTGTTATTTATCACAAATTGAATGTTGAGCGACACAGTGGTGCAGCAGTAGAGTTGCTGCCTTACAGCACCAGAAAGCCTGGTTCATTACTGACTACGGGTGCTTGTCTGTATGGAGTTTGACGTTCTCCCCATGACCAGCGTGGGATTTCTCCTCATGCTCAGGTTTCCTCCCATACTCCAAAGCCGAACAGATTTGTAGGCTACTTTGCTTGGTAAGATTATAAATTGTCCCTATTGTGTGAAGGACAGTGTTAGTATGCAGGGATTGCTAATCTGCACAGACTCAGTGGACCAAAGGCATTGTTTCCATGTTGTATCTCTAAACTAAACTAAACATTCAATGAAACCTCCTTGATCACAACACATGAAGAGTATTTGCACTGAAAACCTTTTGTGGAATCACTTGTCACAGGATATCAGATCTCTCTGATCTGTTTATGTAATCAGAGTACTAACGTAGCAAGTTAACACATTTAGAACTGATATGCCTCACAGCACCAGAGACCCGGTTTCGATCCTGACTACGGGTGCTGTCTGTACAGAGTTTGTATATTCTCCCCATGACCAGTTTTCCCCTGGTGCTCCGGTTTCTTCCCACACTGCAAAGACATACAGTTTTCGGTTTTGGTTAAAAATATTAGGAATTGTCCCTAATGTGTAGGATAGTGGTAGTGTACGGGGGTTGCCGGTTGGCAGGTACTCAGTGGGCCAAAGGGCTTGTTTACACGGTGTACCTTAAAAATAAAAATAAAACAAAGAATATAGAACAGTACAGCACAGGAACAGGCCTTTCTGCCTGCAATGTCTGTGCTGAACATGATGCATGATGCTAGTTTAAACTAATCTCATCTGCTTGGACATGAACCAAATCCATTCCATTCCCTGCATATCCATGTGCCTATCTAAAAAGCCTCTTGAAAGCCACTATCGTATCAGCCATCACCACTGTCTCTGGCAGTGTGTTCCAGGCTCCCTCCAGTTCAGTTCAGTTCAGTTCAGTTCAGTGAACTTGCTGCTAATGGAAATTCCCAGGATGATGATGATGGGGGAATTTGGCAAATGTATGAGGATGACAGTCAATTGGACAAACTAGTTAGAAATTACAGAATCCTAGAATTGTTACGATACAGAAGAAAAACTATAGTCAATCACTTTTTCACTCAATGCTGCTTTTTGCAAAACAAATTGTTCAGTCCCATTTCCCAGCTCTTTCCCCCTAGGCACTGAATTTACTTTCCCTCAAGCGCCTGTCCAACTCCCTTTTGAAAACCCTAAAAGTCTTGCTTCCACCACAATTTACAGGCTCTGATTTCCAGATCCTGACAAGACTGTTTAAAAATATCCTGACAAGTCACTGTTTAAAAATATTTGTCTTCACATTGCGACCCCCCTCTCCCCTGCTGTGTCTTTCATCCAGCATGTCAAATTTCTGTCCTTTGGTCCTTGTATCTTCTGCCAAAACTCAGTGTCTTGTACTTGTCTGGAACAAATGTTGTTAGCTGGGCACCAGCCCAAACCTGAAGACTGTCCCACTTTTGCTGCATACATCATTGTCTGAGGAGGTTCCAATAGAACTGAGCACTAATTCAATCACCATCCTTTATACCCACAGTTACGACATTGATTAGGCCTCGGTGAATCTGTTTAGGAACTCCTGCAGCAATATTCTGCCTTAAACTTGCTGGTCACGTTGCTGACAACAGGCAGCAGGCTAATGGGAGGATACGTGGAAGGATTGGCTGCATCCTGTTTTTTTTTTAATGGGCAAATCATACCGGGTGATTTTCTGTTTTGTTAAGCAGATGCCTGTATTGTAGGTATGTTACAAAACGTACCTGAATCGTGGCTGAGCATCTGCCCCTCCCCTTGTGTGTGATTTTGGAGCTGTTTGGAGGGGGCGGGTTTAAAACCCGATTTTTACTAGGCTGTTCCAATCGCAGATGTTCAGCCTAGTAAATCATTAACGGAGAATCGCTGCAAGACCCGGTCCCAAAAGCTATTATTAGTTTTATAGGCCTCGAAGAGTAGATATAATAAATTTAAAAGCTCTCGTTCATTCCGCAAGCTCTGGCAGACCCAGGGTTTTATAAAGCAAACAATTAAAGGTATGTACCTTATTTTTACATTAAATGGGGCATGTATATAACCCTATAATTATAATTTTCTATAGCGAGTAGCTCATTTTGGGCTTTTTATATATCCCCCAGTATTTTTCTCGGCATTTGAGGGCACTAGCACCAGCGCGCTGTTCAACATTCTAAACCTGCGCGTTCCACATGAACCCACTAGAAAACCGATTTAAATGGGCATTTATTTACAGCAATTGACCACTAAATTCCTTCCATTTGGCCTATAAATTAATGTAAATTAGATATAAAAATCATGTTATATTGTGAATTATTTGTGAATAATCTTTGGACACTTAGGCTATTTAAAAATGTTAATCTTTCCTTAAGAAATGTGCTTTTGACTATCTAAGATCACAGCTTTTTTGTAATGCCCATTGAAAATCAATAGGGAACAAGATGCTAATTTCCGAGTATGAAAATGGTCATAACTTTTTTAATACTTGAGATATGAAAGTGAATTTGGTGTCAAATTAAACTTATTGTTATGCTTTATCTGATGGGATAAATTGCAGACTTGATTTTTTAAATCTCAAAATTTTGTAACATTGCTATGTATTGTGGCTGCATTGGAACAGCTCATTTTGAAGTGCAGTTAATTGAGAAGCACAACGTTTTAGCACTACAGCTGGAATGCTGTAAGGAACTGTAGATATTTATTTTCCCATCCCTTTGTATCATGTGCAGCCAATCAGCTATAGAAAAGCACTTTTTGTGAAAGTGGAAAACTATAAGGAGGCCAAAGTTAATCTTTCACTCAACAATTCTGGTTGAAAGTGGTAGAAATGTTTCAGCGCTATCTTTTGCAATCACGCGTTGGTTTAATTGTTTAATTGTCTACAGCCATTTCTGACTAGTTATCACAGGACTACACGCTGCGATCTGATCCATTAGTTTTGCGATGAATAAGTTCTGTCTGTAATGAGCTCTTTCTCCTGTTAAGCATGTTTATTGTCTATTGTCTGTTATACATTGAACTGGTGGAAACTTAAATTTTCGGTATATCTAGGCGGCACGATGGTGAAGTGGTAGGGTTGCTGCCTTATAGCACCAGAGACCTGGGTTCGATCTTGACTACTGGTGCTGACTGTATGGAGTTTGTAGTTCTTTCTGTGACCATGTGGGTTTTCTCTGGGTGCTCTGGTTTTCTCCCACACTCCAAAGACGTAGAGGTTTGTAGGTGAAATGGCTTCTGTAAATTGTCCCTAGTGTGTAGGACTATGCTAGTGTATGGGGTCAGTGCGGACTCGGTGGGTCGAACGGCCTGTTTCCCCGCTGTATCTCTAAACTGTAAAGTGTAAAAGCCTACTGCTGCCTTTTGCATTCTCTTCTGTGCTCCTCATTGAATCGTGGTTGGTGCCCTCGGCTGTGAATAATGAGAGAATGACAGCCATACAACTCCATTTCACAACTCAAATTTATCTAAAAAACAGGCAGTCAATCAAAGGAGAGTTCAGCAATAAATATGGAAAATTGATTTACCACGACTGACTTTAATTTACTAGTGTCCAAATATATCAGTAAGCTGTTCCTGCATCTATAGCAGTCACATAAGGTTTGCATTTCTTTGGTGTACTTAGAATCTTTAATGTTTGTCAAGGAGAGGCGATCTTAGACAAACTGACTGGACTATTTATAATCCAGCACCTGAACCGGGTTTGATCCCAACCACGGTTCTGTCTGTGTAGAGTTTGCAGGTTCCGCCTTCAACTGGATGCTCCGACTTACTCCCACATCTCAAAGACTTGCAGCTTTGTAGTTTAATTGGCCTCTGTAAATGGCTTCCTATGCACTCTGGAAAGTGGGATAATATAGAACTAATGTGAATGGGTGATGGATGGTCAACGTGGACCTGGGGAGGCTGAAGAATTTGTTTCAAGGCTGCATCTTTCAATCAATCAATCAATTATGTCTACTACAGAAAAAGATATATTGGGAAGATCATTCCTTTGACTTGTTACGCATTCTATATCTCTACAACTTCCCTCTATTACCCTTGCATGTGTAGAGGCATCCATTAACATTCATTGTAAGCCTGGATGCTACTTCTACTATTTCCTTTGGCATTTGAGTGACCTGTGGATGAGGCTGACCACAGAGTGAGCTCTGCCAAGGCTTGACAGGCCTGCTTTGGTAACTTGGTGACTCTAGGTCCCACTGCTGGGAACCAACTTCATGTAGGCCATTGAAAGTAAATGGCATCCCTCATTGTAGCTCTTCCTTAGACTTCCATAGCAATCCAAATGCATACAAAATAATGGCAACCCTAATAATTCTTCAGCAGCTAATTTCAACACCCTGCCTTCTCCACCAGTGTCCCAATTGGACACTTGAGGTACTTATAGTCGACCTGACTGCCACCCTCACCTTCCACCCACCAGATTTCCCCCCTCTTCCACAACAACTTGCCACACAAATCCCAGTAGAGGGAAGGACATTCAATATGTTAAACATACAAGGTCATGGTGCTTTCAAATGTGATGAATTTTGAAGTGGTGGCCACATGTGAGCGATGTGCATTGGTCTTCAGTACAATAGTTTATGCACCTTTCCAGATGACATAGGATTTAACGGCCAGTATTTTATCAAATGGCCTACTCACCACTTTAATGGGTAGTAACAGAACATCAATAAAGATTTCAATGATTTGTATGCTACCATGGCACAGAGGTAGAGCTGCTGCTGCCTTACAGTCAGAGACCCAGGTTCGATCCTACCTACATGTGCTCTCTGTATGGAGTTTGTTCATTCTCCGAATGACATGTATAGGTTTTCTCCCAGTGCTGTAGAATAGTGTTAGTGTGCGGGGATCGCTGGTCGGAATGGATTCGGTTGGCCAAAGGGCCCATTTCCACGCTGTATCTCTAAACTAAACTAAATTTCTGATGATGTAGTTATGAATCTGTGTAAACTATTCAAAAAATATTTTCTCTCTTAACTTTCTGATAGTGTTAAAAGAAACACTGATACAATTCCTCATGAACTGATGATTGACCATGAAGTAATGTATTTTCTCCTGTTAATTATATTTGAGAAATTCCACTAGAAATGCAATATGTAATTAGCACAGAGCTATTCAGTCTAGTTCAAAACAAACACAAAATTAGAACGGCAGCCTCATTAATGCAATGTCAAGTCTGTTAGCACTAACTACTTTATTCATTGTCTTAGGCTGTCATCTGGCATCTAATCTTATAAATACATGCAACAGTTCAAGCTAGCCAATGCTTCATGGATATTGATTATGTTAACGTCAGCCATAACAGCAGATCAATTGATTAAATCCAACCTTTGCTCTTGAAGAGCAGGTACTTTGTGACTGAAGTTGTTGGTGCAAATCTTTCTTGAGGTATTGGTAGCTTGAGTGGATGAATGAATAAAATAATTAATTAAATAATTAATTGGTTAGTTAATGCTTTGTCACGTGTGACGTCATAGTGAAATTCTTTGCTTGCATACCCAAGGTATGCAAATAGTCACCACAGAAAGGGGTGCTGAAAAAGTTAATGGTATCCACGCCAGGTCCCCCTCTGTTCTCTCCCCCCTCCTCTGTTCGCCCCCCTCCCCCTCTGTTCCCCCCTCCCCTTCTCATTGCGGTCCCCCACACAGGGTCCTCTTTTGTTCCTTCCCCCGGCCTCACTCCCATGTGGTCCATCCTCGTCCATTTGTGGAAAAGGTGAAAGCAAAGGTGAGTATTGACAACTAATTCTTCACGTTCCAAACAGCTGGTTGCCATTAAAGTCAACATATTAAATGGTTAAATGGTTCTTTATTGTCACGCATGCACCACACAGTGAAATTCTTGCACCAGTCACTATATTTGGTTCCATTAAAAAAAAAGGAAAGTCCAAAGTCCAAAGGATGGTCCATATTGTCAATGTACTGGAGTGCCCTCAATCCAGGTAAACCCCAGATTGCTGCAGGTCCTCCTCCGTCGCTCTCAACCAACATCCCTCTTTTCGCCTGACCGCCCCAACCTTCACAACCAGCTCTCCTGCCAGTCTATCACCAACAAGCAGCCAAACAAATAATGATCCCTTTGAATAACAATGATGTTGGGGTGATGTGGGAAGTTGGGTGGCAGAGGGTGGTTGCTCTTATTAACCTATCCAATACCACCCCTGAGTATACTTGGGTCATGGCCAATAACAAAAAAAAAAGCTTGGCAGTGAACAGGTTAAACCCCAGATTTCTGTTGTACAATTAACAAATGGGATTAGCTCATCATTGTTAATGATGGAATCAACATTGCATCAACCAGCAATTTTTTGTAAACTAGCGTCTACAGTTCCTCATGTCAAGATAGCATTGTCCATGGATGGGTATCATAGTTTGTTTTCTCTAAGTATTTCTATGCTGTGAGTGTGTGGCACTCTACTCCAAAAATCACAGAGTGGCTCTACTCCGCCCATGTGACATGCCTTGCATGTTCCAATAATAGTAAACATTATGTTTAAAAATACCTTAAACCACCACCTGCAATGCCAATGCAAAGTACACCACAGCTACAAACACTGATTTTACAGGCACTTTGATACAAGATCATATTGTCCTTTTGGATTTCCAGACTCCCCGTATCAGAAAAGATCTATTATTCTGCTGTATTTAGATTCAGACTAGAAGTGCCAAAATAACCATGGATGATTTTAGACAAAGTATTCCCAGTTCATTGCACACTTGCGATGTATCCTTAATCCTCACAGAAAGAAATATATTTTAAACATCCTGAAGAAAATCCATAGCAAAATCCAAATTGAAAAATAGATCCAGATGTGCTTAAAGGTCCAAAGGTGTATGGATAATGTGGAGGATTACTGGATGGTGCTATGTTTCAAAAGTAAAAATAACTGGAGAACCGTTCTGTCCACTGTGACACCACCCAGTACATCTCCCTTGCACCCCTCCTGCTACGATAATCCCTCCATTTTCCCAAACTACACCTCATTCAAATTTATTTTTTTTCTTTTTCTTTTTTTTTATTTATTAGAAGCAAATGTACAAAAATAAAACCAACGGCATATAAAATAATACAGTTATTGTACAGCTTCAATTTTAACTTTTAGCTATAGTCGGAAGAAAAGAAAGGAGAAAAAGCAAGAAAGAGAAAAAGTGAGATGTGCAAAGATAGAACCCCTAGACTACCAAAGTAGTGTAGCCAAAGAGTGAATAAATGAAAGAAAGAAGAGAGGAATAGAAAAAATAATAAAAATAAAAGGACAAAAAGAGAAGGAAGGAAAAAAGTGGTGATATACCAGCTTCATATCCCTCCCCATCCACCTCACCCAAGCCATATTTAGATTTAAATCCAAAGTTGTGTTGCACTATGCTTGTAATAAATCGATGAATGATGTCCATGTCTTCGAAAAATTATCTGTTTTTTCTGCCAAGACAAGTCTAATATTTTCAAGATGTAGCATCTCAGACATGTTTATAATCCACATCTTAAGAGTAGGGACAAATGTTTGTTTCCAAAATATGAGTATTCATTTTTTTGTGCCGTTATCAGGCCATAATTAAGGAAACGTCTTTGAAATAACGATAACTCAGAGCTGGCTTCTGACGTACCTGGAATAATTAATTCCGTATCGGGATCCAATTTTATTTTTAGTGTATTTGAAAACATTTCAAAAATTCCTCTCCAGAAATTATATAATTTTATACAAGAGACAAAGGAATGTGTTATAGTTGCTTCCTGAAGATGACATTTATCACAAATAGGAGATACATTTGGAAAGATCTTATTCAGTTTAGACTTTGAATAATAGAGTCTGGGCAGTATTTTAAATTGAATTAACGAATGCCTAATGTTAATCGAACAATTGTGTATATATAGAAGGTTTTCTTCCCATCTGTCTTTGAGAATTTTTAGGCCAAGTTCATCTTTCCAAGCTCTTCTAAATACTTCTGATGATGGGATTTCTATATTTAAAAGGGTGTTATACTGATATGATATTAACTTGTTTGACTCTGAGTTTCTATTCATACATTCATCTAGTATGTCTGGCATAAAGATTGGTAGTCTTGGGTATATGATTACAGATAGTCTCGAATTTGAAGGTATCTAAAATATTGATTACCTTTCAGATGATATTTCGACTGTAGTTCTTGAAATGAGAGAAGAGTTCCCATATTTTGTATACAGTACAGGATTTGTGGTAGGAAGATCACCTTTATGGCATTTATTCTGCCTATTAAAGACATCGGAAGTGTTTTCCAAAATTGAGTAAGGGCATTTAATTTAGTAACTAAAGGAGGAAAGTTTGTGTTAAATAGAGAAGTGTATTTTCTTGTTACGTGATATTTGAATTTTTCCGTAGCAATTCTGAAAGGGAATTTTAGGAGGTGTGTCGGCTCTTGAGGTTTTATTGACATAATTTCACTTTTGTTCCAGTTTATTCTATATCCTGAAAAGGAACCAAATTCCTCTATAAGATTTAATATACTTGGAATGCTAACTTGGGAAATGGTGATATAGAGTAATACATCATCTGCATATAATGATATTTTATTATTGGAGTATTTAATGTTGTAGCCGTGAATATTCGGATGTACTCTTGTACTTTCCGCCAAAGGTTCAATCGCAAGGGCAAATAACAGGAGTGATAATGCACATCCCTGCCTATTACCCCTGGATAGCTGAAATTTAGGTGAGAGTACAGCATTCTGGCATCGGCTTATCATATAGCAGTTTTATCCATGAAATAAAATTTTCTCCCAACAGGATTTTTTGCAATACTGTAAAAAGATATTTCCATCCTACTTGATCAAATGTTTTTCCTGCGTCTAATGAAATAATTGATGTCTTTTAATCGTTCAGTGTGAGTACATTATGTTAAACAGGCGTCTCAAATTATTAAACGAGTGTTGCTTGGGTATGAACCCAGTTTGATCTGAGTGTATCAATTTATTAACGTATTTACTTAATCTTCTTGCCAGAGTTTTAGCTAATATTTTCTGATCTGTATTTAACAGGGCGATTGCTCGGTATGATCCAGGATCTTCCAGATCTTTATCTTTTTTGGGTATGTGTAATGGTTGATTCGGCTAGAGTGTGGTAGTGTCTGTTCTTTAAATGCGTGTATATAAAGGTTATGTAAACGCTGGGAAATTACCTCATAAAATCTTTTATAAAATTTGTTACTAAACCCGACTGGGCCTGGTGTTTTGCCGTTCTTCAATGAATTGATAGTCTCTTCTAGGGGGGGACCAATATCCTGGCGGGGAGATTTGCAAAGGCTACTGGGGAGACTTTAAACCAGAACGGTTGGGGGGAGGGACTCAAATAGAGAAAGCTAGTAGACAGTGTGTGAGGCAGGAGGAAGAGAAGGAAAGCACTCAGGCCCAACATGTAGGGGGGAAAGAAGAAAACAATAATAAACAGAGAATAAGAGGTGGTGGGGTTCTTAAATGGGTGAGCAGAGAGACAGAGGGGTGTAAAATGGGGGTGGAAGCAATAGGTAGCAAGGTGAAAAGTAAAAGTGGCAGGCAGACAAATCCAGGGCAAAAATCAAAAAGGGCCACTTTTCAACATAATTGTATAAGGGTTAAGAGTGTTGTAAAAACAAGCCTGAAGGCTTTGTGTCTCAATGCAAGGAGCATTCGTAATAAGGTGGATGAGTTGAATGTGCAGATAGCTATTAATGATTATGATGTAGTTGGGATCACGGAGACATGGCTCCAGGGTGACCAAGGCTGGGAGCTGAACATCCAGGGATATTCAATATTCAGGAGGGATAGACAGAAAGGAAAAGGAGGTGGGGTAGCGTTGCTGGTTAGAGAGGAGATTAACGCAATGGAAAGGAAGGACATTAGCTTGGAGGATGTGGAATCGGTATGGGTAGAGCTGCGAAACACTAAGGGGCAGAAAACGCTAGTGGGTGTTGTGTACAGGCCACCTAACAGTAGTAGTGGAGTTGGGGATGGCATCAAACAGGAAATTAGAAATGCGTGCAACAAAGGTAAAACAGTTATAATGGGTGACTTCAATCTACATATAGATTGGGTGAATCAAATTGGCAGGGGTGCTGAGGAAGAGGATTTCTTGGAATGTATGCGGGATAGTTTTCTAAACCAACATGTAGAGGAACCAACGAGAGAGCAGGCTATTCTAGACTGGGTATTGAGTAATGAGGAAGGGTTAGTTAGCAGTCTTGTTGTGCGTGGCCCCTTGGGCAAGAGTGACCATAATATGGTTGAGTTCTTCATTAGGATGGAGAGTGACATTGTTAATTCAGAAACAATGGTTCTGAACTTAAAGAAAGGTAACTTTGAGGGTATGAGACGTGAATTGGCCAAGATTGACTGGCAATTAATTCTAAAAGGGTTGACGGTGGATATGCAATGGAAGGCATTTAAAGACTGGATGGATGAACTACAAAAATTGTTCATCCCAGTTTGGCAAAAGAATAAATCAGGGAAGGTAGTGCATCCGTGGATAACAAGGGAAATCAGGGATAGTATCAAAGCAAAAGATGAAGCGTACAAATTAGCCAGAAAAAGCAGCATACCAGAGGACTGGGAGAAATTCAGAGACCAGCAGAGGAGGACAAAGGGCTTAATTAGGAAAGGGAAAATAGATTATGAAAGAAAACTGGCAGGGAACGTAAAAACTGACTGCAAACGTTTTTATAGATATGTGAAGAGAAAGAGATTAGTTAAAACAAATGTAGGTCCCTTGCATCAGAAACAGGTGAATTGATCATGGGGAACAAGGATATGGCAGACCAATTGAATAACTACTTTGGTTCCGTCTTCACTAAGGAAGACATAAATAATCTGCCGGAAATAGCAGGGGACCGCAGGTCAAAGGAGATGGAGGAACTGAGTGAAATCCAGGTTAGTCGGGAAGTGGTGTTGGGTAAATTGAATGGATTAAAGGCCGATAAATCCCCAGGGCCAGATAGGCTGCATCCCAGAGTACTTAAGGAAGTAGCTCCAGAAATAGTGGATGCATTAGTGATAATTTTTCAAAACTCTTTAGATTCCGGAGTAGTTCCTGAGGATTGGAGGGTAGCTAACATAACCCCACTTTTTAAGAAGGGAGGGAGAGAGAAAATGGGGAACTACAGACCAGTTAGTCTAACATCGGTAGTGGGGAAACTGCTAGAGTCAGTTATTAAAGATGGGATAGCAGCACATTTGGAAAGTGGTGAATTCATTGGACAAAGTCAGCATGGATTTACGAAAGGTAAATCATGTCTGACGAATCTTATAGAATTTTTCGAGGATGTAACTAGTACAGTGGATAGGGGAGAACCAGTGGATGTGTTGTATTTGGACTTTCAGAAGGCATTCGACAAGGTCCCACATAAGAGATTAGTATACAAAATTAAAGCACACGGTATTGGGGGTTCAGTATTGATGTAGATAGAGAACAGGCTGGCAAACAGGAAGCAAAGAGTAGGAGTAAACGCGTCCTTTTCACAATGGCAGGCAGTGACTAGTGGGGTACCGCAAGGCTCAGTGCTGGGACCCCAGCTATTTACAATATATATTCATGATCTGGATGAGGGAATTGAAGGCAACAACAGTTTGCGGATGACACTAAGCTAGGGGGCAATGTTAGCTGTGAGGAGGTTGCTAGGAGACTGCAAGGTGACTTGGATAGGCTGGGTGAGTGGGCAAATGTTTGGCAGATGCAGTATAATGTGGATAAATGTGAGGTTATCCACTTTGGTGGCAAAAATAGGAAAGCAGACTATTATCTAAATGGTGGCCGATTAGGAAAAGGGGAGATGCAACGAGACCTGGGTGTCAAGGTACACCAGTCATTAAAAGTAGGCAGTGTTTAAGAAGGAACTGCAGATGCTGGAGAATCGAAGGTACACAAAAAAGCTGGAGAAACTCAGCGGGTGCAGCAGCATCTATGGAGCGAAGGAAATAGGCAACGTTTCGGGCCGAAACCCTTCTTCAGACATGTAGGCATGCAGGTACAGCAGGCAGTGAAGAAAGCGAATGGTATATTAGCTTTCATAGCAAAATGATTTGAGTATAGGAGCAGGGAGGTTCTACTGCAGCTGTACAGGGTCTTGGTGAGACCACACCTGGAGTATTGCGTACAGTTTTGGTCTCCAAATCTGAGAAAGAACATTATTGTCATAGAGGGAATGCAGAGAAGGTTCTCCAGACTGATTCCTGGGATGTCAGGACTTTCATATGAAGAAAGACTGGATAGACTCGGCTTATACTCACTAGAATTTAGGAGATTGAGGGGGGATCTTATAGAAACTTACAAAATTCTTAAGGGGTTTGACAGGCTAGATGCAGGAAGATTATTCCCGATGTTGGGGAAGTCCAGGACAAGGGGTCACAGCTTAAGGATAAGGGGGAAATCCTTTAAGACCGAGATGAGAAAACCATTTTTCACACAGAGAGTGGTGAATCTCTGGAACTCTCTGCCACAGAGGGTAGTTGAGACCAGTTCATTGGCTATATTTAAGAAGGAGTTAGATGTGGCCCTTGTGGCTAAAGGGATCAGGGGGTATGGAGAGAAGGCAGGTACGGGATACTGAGTTGGATGATCAGCCATGATCATATTGAATGGCGGTGCAGGCTCGAAGGGCCGAATGGCCTACTCCTGCACCTATTTTCTATGTATCTATGTATCTATCTATTTCTTTAATTGAAATCTGTGCTCCTAATTTATCTCATTCCACCGCATCATGTGTCGGAAGATTACAGTTATCAAGAAAGTTTGTAATTTTTCTCATTTCTGTTGATGTTTTGGATGTATATAAATTTTGATAGAATTGGGCAAATCTTTTGTTAATGTCTTTTGGAAGTGTCAACAATTCACCTGATCTGATCGGATTTTTTGAGTAGTATGGTCTCATTCAATTTTCCACTATTCTTTCTCGCTGTCTCCCCACTCCCTAATGCTGACTCAGTCCTCACTTTCCCCATCCATCACTCATCTTTGTCCCTGATTCCAGTAACTGCCAATACTTCCTCCCCACCCCCATTCTCCATCCCCAATCTTACCCCTACTCCTAAGTGGCCCTGGTAAAGTTGCCCATGGATCCCGATGCTGGCAGGCTGCCATCTCCAGCGTGCTCTAGGTAGGTTGAAGGTTCATCCTTTATGATTTACCCTCTCTGGGAGAATGCTTCATACTGCGACACAAACCTGGGCCCTGCTAGGTAGCAACAACAGCTGGATGAACCACTACCCATCCTGATCCATCCTTTCCATCAGCCTAGCCCACAAACACCAGTGGCAACATAACTACAGCCATGAGAAATCAATGCTGGAAGCATCTAGGATGAGCTGACTCAAAGGCAGCTCGTCTCAGGCAGTGTCCCACGACAACCTGACAACTCACTATATAAGGCCAACTTTACAATAAGACAATGACGCCAGATCCACCCAAAGGCTAGATAAATTGGAAACACATCTCCAATTTAAGTCTTGTGCAAAGCATTGAAAAGTATCACACATATTCCAGCTCAGCAGAAAAAAACATGATAATCAATATAAATAAAAAGACCCCTTTCATCTCGGTTCAAAAACAAGTAATGAGCCTTAATGACCACCGTCCAGTGGCCTCCACCATCATAATTGTTTTAAAAGCCTGGTAATCACGCACATTAACTCCAACTTCCCAGACGGTCTTGATCAACTGCAGATTGCCTATTGTCAGGACAAGTCCACGGCAGACACCATCACCCTAGACCTACACTCATCACTGAAACATCTGGATAACGTCTATTTATTGACTATGGCTATGTCTTCGATATCATGATCCCAACCAAACTCATCTCAAAACTCCTTGACCTAGTAGTCAGCACCCATTCCTGCAACTGGATCCTTGACTTCCTGACCCATATAACATAATTTGTGAGTAAAAGAAGGAAAACATCCACCACAACAATTATAAACACTGGTGTCCCGTAAGGATGCATTCTCGGCCCCTACTGTACTCCCTATACACACAAACCTGTGCAGCCAAAATCTGCTTCAGCTCCATTTACAAGCTTGCAGATGACACCGCAAAAGTGGTCCAGATGGTGAACAACGATGAGACGAAGGGTGATAGTCAAGACAAGACCTCTCCTTCTTCTTCTTCTTCTTTCTTGTGGCGTGCACAGCCTAAAGTTGTAGGACAACTTGTTCTATTTTATCTTCCGTTTGTGCACGTCGAGTTGATTGCATTAGTCGAAACAGGGCGGAGCACGTGAAGATTGCAATCTTCCACCCCAACCTCTCCTTGAATGTCAGCAAGGCAAAGGAGCTAGTTATTGACTTCAGGTAACAGGTTGGTATTTGACCCCAGTCAGCATCAATTGTGCAGAAGTGGAGATGGTCGAGAAGAACTTCAATTTCTTAAGTGTAAATATTACCAACAATTTGTCCAGGACCAAGCACATTGAAGCGATGTGCCTTTGGAAGGCTAGAAACCACTCTGCGATCTGGAGCGAGAGAGAGAGAGAGAGAGAGAGAGAGAGCAGAGGTAGAGTTTGGGGATAGGGACAGCGTACACAGTGTAGGCAACACCTGTCCCTATACCTTCCTCCTCGACTACGTCTAAGGACCCCGACAGTCCTTTCAGGTGAGGCAGAGGTTCACTTGCACCTTCTCCAACCTCATCTACTGTTCCAGGTGTATATTGGTGAGACCAAGAGCAGGTTCGATGATTGTTTCACTGAACACCGTCGTTCAGTCCGCCTAGACCTACGCGATCTCCCGGTTGCGAAAAACTTTAACTCCCTTTCCCATTCCCATACTGACCATACAATCCTGGGCTTCCTCCACTGTCAGAGTAAGACCAAACACAAATTGGAGGACCAGCACCTCATATTTTGCTTGGGTTGCTTACAACCCAGCAGTATAAGTGGTGATGTCTCCAACTTCAAGTAACCCTTGCTTTCCCTCTCTCTCCATCCCTCCCCCATCCTAGTCCTCCAACAAGTCTGACTATCCTCCTGATTAAATTTTACTTTGCATGCCTCATTATCAGCTTCCCCTAGCAAACAATGATCTATTCTATATTTTCCTTGTTCTTTGTCCCCTTTGAGTATAGAAGCTGGGATGTAATGTTAAAATTGTACAAGGCATTGGTGAGACCAAATCTGGAGTATGGTGTACAATTTTGGTCGCCCAATTATAGGAAGGATGTCAACAAAATAGAGAGAGTACAGAGGAGATTTACTAGAATGTTGCCTGGGTTTCAACAACTAAGTTACAGAGATAGGTTGAATAAGTTAGGTCTTTATTCTCTGGAGCGCAGAAGGTTAAGGGGGGACCTGATAGAGGTCTTTAAAATGATGAGAGGGATAGACAGAGTTGATGTGGACAAGCTTTTCCCTTTGAGAATAGGGAAGATTCAAACAAGAGGACATGACTTCAGAATTAAGGGACAGAAGTTTAGGGGTAATATGAGGGGGAACTTCTTTACGCAGAGAGTGGTGGCGGTGTGGAATGAGCTCCCAGTGGAAGTGGTGGAGGCAGGTTCATTGGTATCATTTAAAAATAAATTGGATAGGCATATGGATGAGAAGGGAATGGAGGGTTATGGTATGAGTGCAGGCAGGTGGGACTAAGGGGGAAAAAAAAAATGTGTTCGGCATGGACTTGTAGGGCCGAGATGGCCTGTTTCCGTGCTGTAATTGTTATATGGTTATATGGTTATATGGTTGATCTCTCGTTTTCATAACCTTTAATACCCCTTGTTTCCCTCTACCTGATCTCATTTTAGTAAAGTGTATAACAACAAAATGAGAAGGAATGCCTTTTCTCTAGCCTGCATTACAACTTCACATGCGACTGCACATCCGTTTAGATATTTTGTCATCCGGTTCAGCACGTTATGGAATACCTCCTCCAAATCCATAGATTTGATTACTCTGGACATAGGTAATGGTTTCTGCAGCTTGATATAATTGTGGTGTTCATTGGCTCCATAGCAGATAACTGAACATTCTGTACGCTATGTTCCTATCTGCTCCCTTCCGATGGTTGCATATGTGTGTCAGGCCCAAAAGAAACAGTTTTGCTTCAGCTACATCTTTAGCCATCAAAATGCAAGTGCTCCTTCCAAGACCACAAGAAATTGTAGCGAATTCAGATTCAATTCAATTTAATTGTCATTGTCAGTGTACAGTACAGAGATTGAGGCTGTAGCCCAGACCATCGCACAAACCAACCTCCCTCCCAATGACACTATTTACACCTCATGCTTCCTTGGCAAGGCCACCAAAATAATCAAGGATGAATCGCACCCTGGCCATATCCTCTTCACCCCTCTCCCATCAGGCAAAAGGTATAGCATTGGTAAAACCTCTAGATTCAGGGACAGTTTCTTCTCAGCTGTTATCAAGGAACTTAACCTTCCTACCAACAGCTAGAGAGCAGTCCTGAACTACTATCTACCTCATTGGAGACGCTTGAATTCTCTTTGATCGGACTTCACTAGCTTTATCTTGCACTAAACGTTATTCACTTTATTCCTTTTATCATGTATTGGTGCATTGTGGATGACTCGATTGTAATCGCTCGATTGTAATCATGTATTGTCTTTCCGCTGACTGGTTAGCATGCAACAAAAGCTTTCTGCTGTACCTCGGTATACGTGACAATAAACTAAACTCAAACTTATGTGATTGACTGCATTCGCAACTCTTTGCAATACCCTACGGTCTTGGGCAAAGCAAATCACAGATCACCAATCTGTGATACATCCAGATAAAATGTGTTTTTATGGTGCAGCTATAGGAATCGGTATGGGTCATTTGACTCGTGCCAAATTTCCTTCGCTTTCTGAGGAAGGTGGAGTCAAATGGTGTGCTTTCTTTGCCATGGTGTCTATGCTGTTCCATAATTGCCCACATGAGGGCAGTTGTGATCATAATTCATGATGGCAGCTAACAGCAATGTCGGATTAATTAAATTGTCCTGTGGTAGACAAAATTAAATTACATTGAAATTAGACCCAATGCAGACTCATTCAATCTAAGTAATTCTGTGCATGTACTTCATACGCATTTATTATACACAGCATTTAATTTACTTGCAGCATCCTATTCAAATTTCATTTGAAATAGAAACAGAGAAACATAGATAATAGGTGCAGGAGTAGGCCAATCGGCCCTTCGAACCTGCACCGCCATTCAATATGATCATGGCTGATCATCCAACTCAGTATCCTGTACTTGCCTTCTCTCCATGCCCCCTGATCCCTTTAGCCACAAGGGCCACATCTAACTCCCTCTTAAATATAGCCAATGAACTGGCCTCAACTACTTTCTGTGGCAGAGAATTCCACAGATTCACCACTCTCTGTGTGAATTTTTTTTTCTCATCTTGGTCCTAAAAGACTTCCCCCTTACCCTTAAACTGTGACGCCTTGTTCTGGACTTCCCCAACATTGGGAACAATCTTCCTGCATCTAGCCTGTCCAACCCCTTAAGAATTTTGTAAGTTTCTATAAGATCCCCCCTCAATCTTCTAAATTCTAGCGAGTACAAGCCGAGTCTATCCAGTCTTTCTTCATATGAAAGTCCTGACATCCCAGGAATCAGTCTGCTGAACCTTCTCTGTACTCCCTCTATGGCAAGAATGTCTTTCCTCAGATTAATCCTCAGATTAATTCCTCAGAGAAATCTCCAATATTAACCTCCCTAATCAGTGTGTAATTGTAAAGTTAATGCACGTAATAATGTTATGATTCCACCTAGAAACCCATCCCAAATAAAGAAAATATTTCCTGGTATCATTACCAAAACTTTGTGATAGTCTCTGCCTCTCACTCACTGGTAAATCGGGCGAAACAGTGATGCAGTGGTATAGTTGTTGCCTTGCAGCGTCAGACCCGGGTTCAACCCTGACCACCTGTACAGAGTTTGTACGTACTCCCTGTTACCGCGTGGGTTTTCTCCAAATGCTCCGGTTTCCTCCCACATTCCCAAGGCATGTAGGTTTGTAGGTTAATTGACTTCTGTAAATTATTCTTAGTGTGTAGAATAGAACTATTCTATGTGATCACTGGTCTACGTGGACTTGGTGGGCCGAAGGGCCTGTTCTCCCGCTGCATCTCTGAACTAAACTACACACCTCTGATTTTTCCGTGAATATCTTGTGATTTAACAGTATTGGGATTAAATTACCTTTGGGGTGCAGTTACAATAATATACAATCAATGCAAGGTAGTTTGGTTTTAAAAAAATCACTAACTATAATTAAAAAGCAATATCAGGACTTGAGATAACTGTAGCAAGCTGGGCAAATCTGCAGTAATGTGCAGTCGTTCATCAAATTCCTTAATGCTCAGTTATAAACTGAGGTTCCTCCATTGGATTTTCATGCTATTGACTGGACCAAGAATATATTCAGAGCTTTGTATTCAATTTGGATTGGCAAGTAACCAAGACAGGTACTGTACCAAAGAATTCCAGTATGTTGCTCTGTTCAGAGAGCCTCTGCTGCATCCAACAAGACGTTTGGAATTGGACTTTGACCAATGAAAACAGGCCTGGCAATCAGTGATGTAGCCAGCATGATTGCTCAAGGTTACGGATACCTTAGATATGTACATTAGGGGCGTAAAGCATTCTGAAGGATCATTTCAAGAGCTCTCTTGTCTTAGAAGATCGTTTAGCTACCCCAACAGCCTCAGCAAAAAGGAGTATTTTTTGATTATTTTGTCTGTCTGATGCCAAACCTAGCTTGATCTGAATGTTAGACACAAAGTGATGGAGTAACTCAACGTGTCAGGCAGCATCTCTGGAGAAAAAGGACGGGTGCCATTTTGGATCAGGACTCTTCTTCAGATCTGAGTATTGCCTGATTCCACATTTATGATAAGCAGCCCCACTCTATCCATATTTCATATTTCAGCACCACCCGCCCACTATCCCTGTCTAGCCCATCCACCCATAGTCCAGCAATACCTGGCCACAACCCACTCCAATTGCCTCACCATTTGCCCACTACTATTCCCACACTTTGCCATTTAACCACATCATTCCACAGGTCTCCATGTTCCCCAAAACATTCCCTATAAATATCCCTTCCATAACCCAATGCAAACATCAACTCTTTCCAAGCACCCCACAGAAAGCCATAGACCATTGTACATAGCAACCTCCCCTTCATCACCAAAATCCCATCCTCAGGAGACACCAGAAGCCCCCCTGAAATTCTCCAACCTCCACCCCTGGCCATATTCCAACTCAACTGAAGACAAATGCAACACTCCAACGTTCTAGAGTGCACTTCATCCACTCTAGCTGAAACCAGAGCCCACTGCAACCACCCCTTTCCTAGCTGACTCCACCAAGGCCTTTTAATTCCTTTAGCATTTTGATCAAGTGTGCTGTTTGCACGGCATTAAAGCTGACTCTGAAAATAGTGTCTGGCCAAAATCTATTCCAGAATTTAACAAGTTGCTATTAGGAGAATTCTGAAATCAATCCCACTGACTCAGTAGCAATCCTCTTGGCAAGAATTCACGCTCCTCCTACAATTCTATTAAAAGTCCTGCTTCATGAACAATAATGCTAAGACAGGTACTCTTATTTGTTTCTCTACTGACAAAACCATTAAACAATTCTATGTAAGGTCTAATGAACGAATGTAAAAGTTACAGATTCTTGATCTGAACTTTTGCAGTAGTGGGAATGTATTCACTGATACCCATCCCATACCCAAATAATAATTTGAGAGTCTTTTTGAGGTCAATGCCAATGATAATCAAATGAGATATGAATTGTCAGGTCGGTGGGGGCACTGCGAGGCGGCTGCCCTGCCAGCAGCATGTTTGTTATTTCCACATTTGTTGTTTTTTTTTTGGTGTTTGTTTAGTGTTCTCGTGTTGTAGGGGGGGGGGGTCTCTCGGGGGGGGGGGTGGGGGGGGGGGGGGGGGGGGGGGGGAGGGGGGTTGAGGGGAAGGGAAAGGGGGAAACCGCTTTCGGCCACCTCCTCCAAAGAGGCGACTTTTTCCATGTCGCCTCACTCGCGGCCTAACCCCATGGATTGGAGCAGCTTTTCCTGGAGTCGGGCCCAGAGCATCGGCAGTGGACTTTCCATCATGGAGCCGGCGAACCTCTTGCCGGAGGTCGCCAGAGATGAGTGCTCCAATCGCTGGCCTGGTGTCGTTGACATCATGGGACTGTGGTCTGCGGAACTTCTTGCCAGGGGCGTGAAGTGGCCTTATCATCCGGAGCCTGGGACCCATGGCCGGAGAAGAGCTCCAACTACTGGCCCGCGGCCTATAACATCCTGAAGCCGCAGTCTACGGAGCTTCTAGCCGCGGGTGGGGCGTGGACTTACCATCCGGAGCCTGGGATCCATCGCCAGAGAAGAGCTCAGACCGCCGGCCTGCGGCCTATAACATCCTGAAGCGCGGACTCCGGTAGGAAAGTGCCGATTCGGGACCTCCTCCGGTGTGACGGCTACGGAGGGTCTGTGGCCCCGACCACGGGTGAAAAAAGAGGAGAATTGGCTGAACTTTGTTGCCTTCCACCACAGTGAAGAATGCTGTGGTGGATGTTTGTGTTAAATTTTATTGTGTATTGTGTGTTCTTTTTAAGTGTATCACTGCTGGCAAATTCATTTAACTGCATGTGATGTGCATGTGACGAATAAAATTGACTTTGACTTTGAGGCATTGATCCTGTATGATAGTCCTGAGATAATCTGTTGCCGTCCCTGATTTGTCCTAGTCTTTTATCGCCTCCTGTTTATTTTACCCCCTCTACTTTCTGTCTGATGAAGGGTTCAGAAACCTGTTTTTCTCCATGAATGCTGCCTGATCCGCTGAGTTACTGCAGCATTTTGTCGAACTTTGGTGTTCATCAGTATCTGCAGTTACATAGAAACATAGAAAATAGGTGCAGGAGGAGGCCATTTGGCCCTTTGAGCCAGCACCGCCATTCATTGTGATCATGGCTGATCGTCCCCTATCAATAACCCTTGCCTGCCTTCTCCCCATATCCCTTGACTCCACTAGCCCCTAGAGCGCTATCTAACTCTCTCTTAAATCCATCCAGTGACTTGGCCTCCACTGCCCTCTGTGGCAGGGAATTCCATAAATTCACAACTCTCTGGGTGAAAAGGTTTTTTCTCACCTCAGTCTTAAATGACGTCCCCTTTATTCTAAGACTGTGGCCCCTGGTTCTGGGCTCGCCCAACATTGGAAACATTTTTCCTGCATCTAGCTTGTCCAGTCCTTTTATAATTTTATATGTTTCTATAAGAACCTCCCCCTCATCCTTCTAAACTCCAGTGAATACAAGCCTAGTCTTTTCAATCTTTCCTCATATGACAGTCCCGCCATCCCAGGGATCAATCTCGTGAACTTACGCTGCATGCCTCAATCACAAATATGTCCTTCCTCAAATTAGGAGACCAAAACTGTACACAATACTAGATGTGGTCTCACCAGAGCCCTATACAACTGCAGAAGAACCTCTTTACTCCTATACTGAAAGCCTCTTGTTATGAAGGCCAACATTCCATTAGCTTTCTTCACTGCCTGCTGTACCTGCACGCCAACTTTCAGTGACCAGTGTACAAGGACGTCCAGGTCTCGCTGCACCTACCCCATACCTAACCTAACCCCATTGAGATAATAATCTGACCTCTTGTTTTTGCCGCCAAAGTGGATAATCTCACATTTATCGATATTATACTGCATCTGCCACGCATCTGCTCACTCACTCAACCTGTCCAGGTTACCCTGCAACCTCCTAACATCGTCTTCACAGTTCACACTGCCACCCAGCTTTGTGTCATCAGCAAACTTGCTAGTGTTGCTCATAATTCCCTCTTCCAAATCATTAATATATATGGTAAACAGTTGCGGCCCCAACACCGAGCCTTGCGGCACTCCACTCACCACTGCCTGCCATTCTGAAAAGGACCCGTTCACTCCTACTCTTTGCTTCCGGTCTGCCAACCAATTTTCTATCCATGTCAACACCCTACCCCAATACCATGTGCTCTAATTTTAGTCACCAGTCTCCCGTGTGGGACCTTATCAAAGGCTTTCTGAAAGTCTAGAGACACCACATCCACTGGCACCCCTTCATCCATTTTACTTGTCACATCCTCAAAAAATTCCAGAAGATTAGTCAAGCATGATTTCCCTTTCATAAATCCATGTTGATTTGGACTAATCCTTTTACTGCGATCTAAGGTCCCTCCTACACGAGTCTGGCATTTAAAATTGTGATCCAAAATAACACCATTCTTACTATGTTCTGCTGAGACTTTCTTGGTGATACTGCATTCTCTAATATCATAGTCACCTGTGCAAGCAAATCTATAAAATTCAGGATTCCGCTGGAAAAAGTGATTTGCAAACATCTTCTTTCTAAGAGATGCATCACGGAATCCATGCTTAGAAAGTCAAGCAGAGTAACATGAGTATTGCAGGCCAACCTTTTTCTGACCATTAGTTCAGCACACACAATAGCTCTCCAGTTTCCCAGCACAGTCTCTACCACCATATATTATGTCCTTACTTGTCGGTGGAAATTGTTTAAAGAGGTTCACCATGTCCTCTCAAGCCTCTTTGTATGGGGTTGTAAGCTCTTCTGATAAGTTCTTAACATATTTTTAGATTATTTAAAGTTTAGTTTGGCAGACGTTAGAGAAGCCACAGGGTAATGGCCTAGGCCAAACCATCTTCCGTTGCTTCGTCAGTTGCAGGTTCAGAGATAGTTGTTGATTGCACAATGTTGATTCACTGTTGATTGCACAATGTTCAACACCATTCACAACTCCTCAGATAAAGTAGTAGTCCTCATCCAAATTAATCAAGACATGGACAATAACCTGGCCTAGGCAGATAAGTGGCAAGTGGCAAGTAACATTGGTGCCACAGTGAGGATGTCCAACAAGGGAAAATCCAGCTATTATCCTAAGGCATTCAGTTTGCATTAATGTCACTGTTAACATCCTGTGGGTTGCCACTGGCCGTAAACTGAACTGAAGGAGCCACTCACACAATGTGGCTATAACACAAGGTCAGAGGCAAGGGGACCAGGGGACCTGCGGTGAGTAATCACCTCCTAGCTCCACAAACCATGTCAACAACCTACACGCCAGGTCAGGAGTGTGATGGAATATTCTCCACTTGCCTGATCAATGCAGCTTCACTAACACTCAAGAAGCATGACAGCATAGCAGCCCGTTCAATAAGGCGCTTGAGAGGCCGGCGAAACTTGGGCAAAGTCCTGGCAGACTGCAACCGAATGCAAGACCCGACGGACGACGACAGAATGCAGTGGAACACGTGGACTGCAGCCGACAGCAAGACCCAGTGGACTAAGGCCTGCACAAGATAGCCTCCGCACCAGCCCATGCTCTGAGGGCCCGGCTGACCACGGACTGGAAGCGGAGCCCACCGAGCCGCCACTGCTCATCCCCCGAAGACCAGAGACACGGAGGATGCACCAGCGCCGACGACAGACGCGACGGGAGAGGAGTGAGGCCGGTAAACGAGGAGAGGGAACTGAGGTCAGGCCTACCTCACCTTCAAGGTCAGCTGCGGGAGGCGCCCCCGAGGCACAAAGGTGAATGGGTGAGGTGAGGAGAGGACATTGATTGCTGGTCAACCAAGGTAAGTGATGGCTGGAGACCTGCAGCAGTCTGGGGCTTACCTGAATTGGGCACTGCTCTTAAGAACTGGAGTATGAACTGGACATGGAAAATAGCACCAAAACATGGCGACACTCGCATGCAGGGTCAGTAGACTATTTCTGCACAATTACTAATCGGGTATTTAAAGGCAATACAATGCTGGACCGTTTGCAAGAAAATAATTTCACTGTGCGTTTGCACTTCACACATGTGATAATAAAGCACCATTGAAGCAATGCCCCACCTGCAACCATTTATTCAGTCCACCACTGCTGCAAAGTAACAGCAGTTTGTATCTTCTCCAAGACACACTTCAGCGACTCATTTAGTCTCCTTGGATAGCACCTTCCAAACACGCAGCTTCCACCAGCTAGGACAAGGGCTGTAAAGGTGTGGAAACACCATCACCTGGAAGTTGCCCTCCAAGACAATGCCATCCTCACCTTATATTCCTATTCCTTCTAGGTTGCTGGGTCTAAATACTAGAATTCCTTTCCGAATAACATGGTGGATATACCCACACCTCAAGGACTGCAGTGGTTCAAGAAGCCATTTCACCAGCACTCTATCGAGCAACTAGAGATGGGTAATTGAAGGCTGGCTCAGCTTGTGAAGCCCACATTTCTTGAGTGAATAAAAAAAGGCAGGTGGAGTTTATTGGGACCTACTGTACAGTGAGAAAAATGCAGATACAGCGTGGAAACAGGCCATCCGGCCCACCGAGTCTGCAATGACCAGCGATCACCCATCCACTGGTTCTATCCCACAAACTGGGAGCAATTTAAACAAGCCAATTAACCTACAAGCCCCTCTGCATATCTTTGGAATGTGGGAGAAAACCGGAGCACGTGGAGAAAACCCACATGGGCACAGGGAGAATGTACAAACTCCATACAGACAGCACCCACAGTCAGGATTGAACCCTGGTCTCTGGCACCGTGAGCACCAACTCTACCTCTGCATCATTACCTCGCTGTACCTCGCTGTGCCACTATGTTGCTCTAGTGATGTAGTTCAGTACCACACTCAGTGGTGGACTTAGCTGTTAAGCCATTCATGCATTTTATCAGAAATACCTACTTCTTTTAAATACTTTTTCTTCCATTTTTATTTGATTCATAGCCCTGAGGTAATGCATATGGCAGTCTCAATGCTCTTGTTAAACTTGACAAGTTGCAATAGTCAACCATTAACATTAATTGTGGGTGAAATTCAAAATTATTACTTTTTTAAAACTATTTTTATTGGATTTCACAATTCTGGTGTGCCTTTCTCCCCAGTTCCTACTAAATACAGTCAGATTGGACCATTGATAAAATACATGCTCGCATTTAAGATGTTGTGATTATTAATTTCCCTTTATAATTACTGGACACATTTCTTCAGGCCCCTTTTTACTACTTTTGGTGCAAATTAATGTGGCAGAGAGCCAGGTTCCCCGGCAATGAAGGGAAATACCCAAGGACCCACTGCTGAGCCTGAAGAAGGGTCACCAATCGGATTGTCGCCCATTTCCTCCGGAGATGCTGCCTGACTGCTACGTTACTCCAGCACTTTGTGTTTTGGTCAAGCATCTTAATTACTGTACTAACATGCATATTGTCAATGGTCTGTATGACTGTATTTAGTAGAGAAGGCCACACCAGAATAGTGAACTTCAGTGAAAAAAGAGAATTGATTCAAATTGTATCTCTATTGCTGGCTGATTGTAAAACTAACTGTCCCATTTCGCCAGCAGTCTGTGTAAATGATGAAAGTCAAATGTAACTGAAGAGAAAAGTAACTGGGATATGCACCTTTTGCTCAGATCTGTTTTGAAAGGTTTTAGCCTAAGCTGTGAAGCCATTGATCACAGAAGTATAAAGTTGCCTCGAAATGCTGGATGCAGTCCACTAAAATCTGCACGTTTGCCGTGGTAACAATTAAAAGCATGAGGATCACATAACAAATTCAGGAAGAGCTTTTCAACCAAACTTTGGGAAACGCTTTACATAGATTACTAGTATGGGCAGCATCAAATAATTATCACAGGTGTCAAGTCGATTCCTGTCAACAAATTGGATTTAAATCTATTGCCCATTAAACTGGGGATGCTTGTAGATTGGTAGACTATATGAAATGAAACCTAATATGGTTTATTCGGTGTCACTAACGTGTCCATGCCAACAGGTGGCTTTGTAGTAAAAGAGGGCATCCTTGTATCAAGCAGCAGATGTGAAATCAGGAAAACATTGTGCAAAAAGACAAACAAGTTGGTTTAAGTGTGATTCTTCATTTGGTGCCAGAGCACAAGGAGTAGCCACAGTCTCCCGTTGTTGGGAGAGTCCGGAACCAGGGTCCACAGTTTAAGAATAAGGGGTAAGCCATTTAGAACGGAGATGAGGAAACACTTTTTCAGTTGTGAGTCTGTGGAATTCTCTGCCTCGTTCTGGAGGCCGGTTCTCTGGATACTTTCAAGAGAGAGCTAGATAGGGCTCTTAAAGATAGCGGAGTCAGGGGATATGGGGAGAAGGCAGGAACGGGGTACTGATTGTGGATGATCAGCCATGATCACATTGAATGGCGGTGCTGGCTCGAAGGGCCGAATGGCCTACTCCTGCACCTATTGTCTATTGGCTTGCAGTGAGATTTTTCCTTTGTAATAATAGCAGTTGTTATGGTTCAAGAGAAGGCCAGAGTCAGGAAAAGCCAAATCACGAAGATTTGGAAGAGGATTGAACACGGCCTCTGACGGTAGGATAGTGTTGCTGCTGTGAATGTGGCTGCCTCACAACTCCTGCGAACTGAGTTTGATTCTGACCGCTGCTGCTGTTCATGTGGAGTTTATATATACTCCCTGTGACCATACATGATACCCCCTGGTCTGCTGGTGAACATTCACATCCCAAAAACTCACAGCTTGCTTGGTCAAATGGCCACTTTAAAATGATCTTCGAGTGTAGATGAATGGTAGAAATTGGTGGAAGAGTAGATTATTGGGAAAAGAACAATGGGAAGGCGGGGTGGGGGGGAGGGGGGGGGGTGTAATGGGAAGGAGGGCACAATGAGAAGAAGGGTGCAATTGAATTGCTGTGCAGCATGGATGTGATGGCCTCCTCCTATGTCATAAGGAAATAATAAATCTCACAATAAGAGCAGTTGCTGAATTGGAGCCTGTTTTATTCCATAGCCACTATCCTGTCTATGCTCCTACAAGAGAAAAAAACGGGGAGAGGTAAAATATGCCACAATTCATTAGATTCCACACTGCACCAGTGCCGGTGAATAATTTGCCTCAACAGTTCCTCCTAAGCCAGTGCTCCAGAGCTATTCAGGGTATTGTAAGAGAAAGTCCAAGTGAGGATTTCATGAACATTTATTTACACAGTCGCAACATTTTCTAGTTCTGACGTCTTCTAGTACGAGTACTTCTCGTAATGACGTTTAAAAAGGCCACGAGGTTTCTACGCTCCACAATTGAATGTGTGAGTGTGTTTGGCTGGGGGAGAGAACGGAGCTCACAAGGTGCAGCAAAAGCAAATCCATTCATTTCAACAGAGAAACGGATGCTAGGGAGAAAGTAAAATGTAGGTAAATTGCAATTAAAATGCTTTGTTATTGTTTATTTTTATCTTTAAGTGTTTTTCAGCATTCTGGCTTTTGATTAATTAGTTTCGACTGTTTTTGAACATCAGAAAAAGCACGGCTTGGTCCATGAATGTTTTGTTCATGTGTGTTGCCTACCCCTACTCAGGGCTGCCAACTCTCACGCTTTGAGCGTGACACTCACGCATTTCAGCCAATTCTCACGCCCTCACGCTGAAGACAGAATTCTCACGCTGTCTTCAGTCCCTGCACAGCAAAGATCTATAGCGGAGCTACAGGATCTTTGATGCACAGTTTGTCTCTTTGCGCCACATGACAGCGATCTACACTGATTGGGGAAGCGCGTCGGTCCCGGGCAGCGGGTGTCAGCGCTTTTGTGCGCTTCCGGCTGCTGCGGCAACCTCGCTCCCTCCCTCCCTCCTGCCCTTGAACTCACACGGCAGCGCAAGCGCCGCCAATCCACGCTGCATCGTGCCCGCCAGACTCCCCATTGAGCGGCCGGGGGAAGAGAGGGAGGAGAGAGGGAAGGGAGAAAGAGAGAGAGAGAAAGAAAAAAAGGGAGGGGTGGAAGCAAAGAGAGACAGGGGGAGAGAATGTAGTAAGGGAAGGAGAGGAGAAAGAGGAAGGGTGAAGAAAAAGAGGGAGGGTGAGGAAAGAGAGTGAGGGGGAGGATGGAGAGGGGGAAGGAAAGGTGTGTGTGTGTGTCTGTTCCCCATGTGTGTGTCTCCGTGTGTGTGTGTGTGTGTGTGTGTGTGTGAGGTCTGTCTCCGTGTGTGTGTGTGTGTGTGTGTGTGTCTGTCTCCGTGTGTGTATGTGCCTCCCTGTGTGTGTCTGTCTCCGTGTGTGTGTGTGCCTCCCCGTGTGTGTCTGTCTCAGTGTGTGTGTGTGTGTCAACTCTGTGTGTGTGTGTGTGTGTGTGTGTGTGTGTGTGTGTGTGTGTGTGTGTGTGTGTGTGTGTGTGTGTGTGTGGGGGAATCTGGCCCGTAAGCCGAAAAACCAAGTTTATTTTCAATTCGTTTTCGCAGGGTCGGGCAGGCGAGCCGACCTGAGAACTGCAGCCAGTCCTGGGCAACTTGATCATTATGGACAAATTGGGCCAGCCACATACATGTGGTATAACTCTCACTCTATAAAGATCTGAATGGGCTTAGAATGACCATTTAAGCAAAATTGCCCCCACTTTCCCCATTTTGATTCTTGAGATTAATATCCCTTTACTCTGTTAACAGCATTAAGGTACTTATGAGGTCGAGTCAGGAAAGGGAACATGTTATTTCTTTTTAGTTTGCTTTAATTTGTCAGCTGATTGTTTGTTGACTGCCATAATTTCTGAAATGGTCTTAAAGTAACTTAACTGTTATAAAGCAGTAATAAGTGATTTTTGTCCAAACAATTGGAACTTGCATAAAATGTTTGCATTATTAGCAGGGCTGCCAACTCTCACGCATTGAGCGTGAGCGTCACGCATTTCACAAAATTCTCATGCTCTCACGCTGATCACAAAATTTCTCACGCTCAAATATCTGCGGGTGCTGAAAGTTCAAAATAAAGCAAAAATTGTTTTAGAGGTGAGTAAAAACCATGAGGGGAATATCAGGTGAATGCATAGTCTTTTTCCCAGGATATGCGATTCAAGCACTAGTTTAAAGCTTGGTTTAAAGCAGGGCTGTCAATCTACCAGCACCAACCACCCTCCCCCTTCCTCCCTGAGGCACGGCACACACTTCCCACCCTCACCTCCGGCGGCTCTATGTCCATCGATCGCTCTGTCCACACCCCATGGAGTTTTACCCCAGACCGGAGCCAGGAGTGGACCGGGTGAGTGGGGGCGTTGGTGCCTCCTCCGGAGCCTACTATGGAAGGGGGAATACTCCCTCCCACACCCTCCCCCCCCCTCGGTCGCTACGCTCCCTCGCAATTTCTCACTCTCAACTCTCACCCAATATTGGCAGCCCTGCCCTACTCCAGGCCTCTGTCCCACATGCCATGATCATGCTGCACAAGGGCCTGTCCCCATGTCAGGGCTCATGATTTAGGATCAGGATAACACTTACGAGCAGGTCAACACTGGCAAATTTTGCAGTGGATAGACACAATGTGCTGGAGTAACTCAGCAGGTCAGGCAACATCTCTGGAGAATATGGATAGGTGACATTTCAGGTCAGGGCCTTTCTTCAGACCCGAAACATTACCAATCCATTTTCTCAAGAGATGTTGTTTAACCCGCTGAATTACTCCATCATTTTGTATCTATCTTTGGTATAAACCAGCATCTAAAAGCTTTTTATTAAAATCCACTGATGTTTGGTTTGCATGTAGATCAATAAAAATCACAGACAACCAAACGTAGACAGTAGTTCTATACCAGAAATTGCTGACAAAAAAGGTTTTTGGTTGCCTTGTTTACATTAATCACTTAGACTGTCATAAAACTAGTTATAAATATTAATGGTACACAAAATTGCTGGAGAAACTCAGCAGGTGCAGCAGCATCTATGGAGTGAAGGAAATAGGCAAACGTTGCCTATTTCCTTCGCTCCATAGATGCTGCTGCACCCGCTGAGTTTCTCCAGCAATTTTGTGTACCTTCGATTTTCCAGCATCTGCAGTTCCTTCTTGAACACTTTGTCTATAAATATTAATGTTTTTGTGTCATGCTCAAGGCACCTTTTGGTGATATTGAAACAACAATGACACCTAGTGTTCAAAACATAGAATGCAATGATCTATTTCACCAATTCCTGGCTATTTTCTACACTTTGACCTTTGGAGAATCGTTATGGTATTAATTCAAGACTGCCCTCAATCAATAGGAACAAAATGTTCATAAGGACCCATTAAGTAGCTCAAGTTAACTTGAAGAACCACATTGTTAATTTCCATTTAATTTCCATTGAAATTACTAAATAAAATATTCAATGAAGACCTACCAACCATCTGCAAAATGTTACATTTGTTGTAAATAAAAAGATGCTGCAACAATATCTTCAGTTATATTTTCCAAATTATTAATTTATGTCACAAAATATCTGTTAGCTCTACAAATACGTATAAATGCTAAATGTTTTCTACATATATTGTGTTAGTTGAATATTTTCTTATCAATAGTCGTCAGTGCTGTGAGGTCAGGAAGGGGGCTGTGTCATTGGACTTGCATTTTGAAATGTTTGTTGAGGAGGGAAATGGGGTACCAGGGTTACATTTCTGCTTGTCAAACCTGCAGTATAACTCATTCAGGTCGTTGGTCCAAAGAGTGGGGGGGCTTTCCTCTTGTAGCAGGTGATTTCTTGCAAGCCCTTCCAAACTGTCACTAACTGAGAACTTGCTCCCCAATGTCTCAGAGTACCTTTCCCTGACAGCTCTGATTCCTCTTCTCAGCTTGTACTTGGCCTGCCTGTAGAGGTCTGCATTCCCGCCCCTGTAGGCCGCCTCTTTAGACTGTCGGAGCCGTCTGAGTTCTGCAGTGAACCAGGTCCGGGTCCTAGTTAGAATGCAACTGTCCTCTCAAAAGCTGACATACTCATCGAGGCTTGTGGTTGCTTCCTTGAACACATTCTAATTCGTGCAGTCAAATCAAAGATCAATGCCCTCGCTTGTCCACCTTTTTGTTGTTCTGACCACACGTTTAGCAGATTTTAGTATCTGCCTGTAGGTCGGAATAAGTTGAACTACACAATGATCAGAGAGACCCAGACCAGCCCGGGGAACAGAGCGATGTGCGTTCTTGATTGACGTGTAACAGTGGTCAAGTGTTCTCTCCCCTCTGGTGGGACAGGTAACATGAAGTCTGTATTTTAGAAGGTCATGGCTGTGGTTAGCTTTGTGAAAGTCCCCCAAAACAATGACCATGGAGTCCAGGAGGTCACTCTCTACCCTCATTACCTGGTCAGCGAGTTGCGTTTGCGCCTCACGTACGCAGGCATGCGGAGGGGGGGAGATGTAAATTCCAGCGAAAATAAAGGAGTTAAAGTCATGGAAAAAATGGCCTAATTCTACTCCTACTCCTACTCCTTATTGCTGGTTGTGGGAACTTGGCCTGGTTACCTGAAATTGTAACATTTGCAATGGTCCTGGAGCATATTCCCCCTGGGTATTCTACAATCCAATGGCAAGAACATTGCATTTTCCGTTTTCAGATGACCCACATTTCCTGTATCCTTTTCTCCCGCCGTCTGATCTAGCCAGGTTCTTCCCTCCACCACCTGGTTCCATATACCCATCACCCACTCACATAATAACTACTAGGTCTCCTAATCCCTTCCGCAAATAGATCCATCTGCTCATCATCCATCTCGTAATGGTTACATTTATCACCACCTTAGATTTCAGCATCTGCAGTTCATGCATCAACACTTATCAATCTCCCCGGCTCCATCTCATTTTTTCACATTCATAAGTGTTAGGAACAGAATTAGGCTTTCGGCCCATCAAGCCTACTCCGCCATTCAATCATGGCTGATCTAACTCTTCCCCCTAAACCCCAGTCTCCTGCCTTCTCCCCATAACCCCTTATACCAGCTATCTCCTCTACACTCAGTTCTGATGCAAGGTCTCAGTCCAAAACATCATCAATTTCTTTACCTCTGCAGATGCTGCTCCACTTGCTGAGTTTCTCCAGCCATTTGATTTTTTTTTTGCTCCTTACACAAAAGCAAAGACAATCCTAGATGCAGGGTGATGTGTGGCACAATAGCAATTTGTAAGGCAACAGCACGCAAAGATTCCTTAAAAAGGATTTTATTTTATGACCATGAGAGAAATCGATCCATTGGCAAGACTGTAATGGAGCTCCAGTTGGTACTCCAGTTTTCCGTGTTCTTTGTTTAACAAAACCCAGGAACCATTTCTCAGGCAAAGTAAATGTTCAGTATCGATTAACCAGGTGGCCAGTCCATTTGGCGCCCACCTAATACATGGAGGTGAATGTGGAAGACAGACTGCCCACCATCCTGGCCTTCATTCAGAACAAGTCTGTAGCCATTCGATAAGCCCAGTTTTGCTGCACATTTTCTACCAACGATCATCAGGTGTCCAAGAAGCTGCAAGATAGTCAAAGAAAGAATAGAAAGTAGTTTTACAAATATACTAAATCATTTACACCAGATCAGATGCAAAAACTATCAGCTACTAATAAACATAGTAGGCTGCACAGGGACACAGCTGGTGGAGCTGCTGCCTAACAGCGCGAGAGATCCAGGTTCAATCCCAACCTCGGGTGCTGTCTATATGGAGTTTACATGTTCTCCATGTGACTACATGGGCTTCTTCCGGGTGCTTCCATTTCCTCCCCAACCCAAAGGCATGTGGGTGTGCAGATAATAGTATGTTAGGAGTGCATGAGAAACTGGGATAAGAGTGTGAACAGGTAATCAATGGTCCGTGTGGACTTGGCAGCCCAAATACCCTGTTTCCATCTGTAACTATAAGGGCCTTGAGAAATTGCTCAAATGGATGTTGGCCTCAAGGCATTGTTTGATACTCCTGATCACACATAAAGTAGAATGCTACTTTCAGTCTGTATTTCTTTTTTTTTTAAAGTACAGATAGATGTTAGAATGATAGATCAGGCTCAATAAATTTACGTAGAACCTTAACGTGAAGCATTCACACAAATAGTAAAACCAGAAGCGCACCATGCTGCCCAAGGACAGGTGATCAAGAGCTAAAGACACAAAAAGCTGGAGTAACTCAGCGGGACAGGCAGCATCTCTGAAGAGAAGGAATGGGTGACGTTTCGGGGCGAGACTGTTCTTCAGACAATCAAAAATAGTTTTTTTTTTTAAATCTGCAGCAGATTAGCAATTGATGACAGCAAGAGAATGGTGTCAATGACAACAATTTATGACAATGATAGCAGATCTTAATTTTGCCTCGAAAAATTGGCCACGGGTATTAAGAGCCAACAGATTTCTATTCTGATGAATCGCCATCTTCAGAAAAATTGATATTTTTTAAAACACATCTGCTTTCTCCAGTAATATAATACTTGATTCAGGGGGATCAGTATCAATCTAGAAATCTAACGCTACCAAAAAGAACTGCAGAAGCTGGAAATCTGGAATGAATACTAAGTGTGGAAAATAACCAGCAGGTCAGTGAGTTATTTCACACACAGAGTTGTGAGTCTGTGGAATTCTCTGCCTCAGAGGGCGGTGGAGACCAGTGGAGACCGGTTCTCTGGACACTTTCAAGAGAGAGCTAGATAGGGCTCTTAAATATAGCGGAGTCAGGGGATATGGGGAGAAGGCAGGAACGGAGTACTGATTGGGGATGATCAGCCATGATCACATTGAATGGCGGTGCTGGCTCGAAGGGGGCGAATGGCCTACTCCTGCACCCATTGTCTATTAACTTTTCAGCTCAGTGACTCTTCAACCCTGTCTTTATACCTTTCAATTTAGACGGCTGCAGGGTGATTCACTCAGTATTTAAAATGATCATCTTCTTCCAACCTTCTATCAAAACCAAAGATTTTTCTCAAGGATAGACAATATGCCATATTTGCAAGTTAGCCTCAGCAATATCCTGAACTGCGCATGGCCCATTCTATACCAGTTGGCAGATAGAAAAGATTTTGCCTCTTGCTGCAATCATAGTTCTCAGGAATGGTAAGGCAGCTTAATTTCAGCACGTTACCTTCTGACTGGCTAATTTGGGGCAGAAAGGCAATTTAAAACTTTGCAGTGCCCTCCTGTCTTCAGCAACCTGCCCACATTGACCAAACAATTATAAATCAGTCCAATAGAGAAAACAAAGAAATTGCTTCCCCTCATGGAAAATGCAGAAGAAAAGCACAATCACAAAGCAAGTGTCACATGTATCAGCCTACAATGAAAAGCTTTTGGAGTGAAGCCTGGAGTCATTATTCAATTAAAACGGATGTGCAACTGTGTAGTCTGCACAAAGGATCAAACAAAATTGGCTAGCCCAGGGTAAGACCAAGAGTCAAGTATGTTTAATTGTTATAGGTCCCATAATGGTACAATGGCTGTGGGCAAGGATACCTAGAGATAAGGAATAAAAAAAAGGACAAATTATGCTGCAGTATACATCAGCCATGGGTTAACTTAACTTTGAAACTTTTTTGGATTCAAGATGGCACTGGAAACATGGTGACTCTTTGTGCACTGCCTCAGTAAAATCTACTATTCTTACAGTACAATCATTGCACTCTTGTGCTTGGGTTTGAATGTGAAATACTTTGTCACATGTGACTAGGCAGTGAGATTCTTTGCTGTATACCCAATGTATACAAATAGCAGCCACCTACGGTGCTGACATAGTTACAAAGCACGCCGGCTCCCCCTTTTGTTCTCCCCCCCCCACTCCGGGTCCCCATTGTCCTTTGTTCTCCTCCCCTCCCCAATTGTCCATTGTTCTCCCCCACCTCCCTCACAGCAGTCCCCCCACGCTGGGTCCTCCATTATTCTTCCCCCTCCCCCTCACGGTGGTCCTCCACGCTCTCATCGACCATGGGTCAACCCACGAGGCTTAGCCACCACCACGAAGCTTCACCACCTCCGAGACATCATCACGAGGCTTCACTGCTGCTGCCTCACCGCTGTCGACGCCCCACTTCACGCCTCCGTGATGCCGACCCGGGCCCCAGCTGTGGGTTCCGTCGGCCGCTCCACAGACCTGAACTCCGACCCGCGAGGACCGGCTCCTCTGTCCGACCCGCGAGAAGGTGGGCAGGCCCCGAAGCGGGCTTCTACGCGGCGATCGGGGAGGCAACGAGACCTCGATAAAGGTCTCCAGCCGCGTTCCCAGTCCACAGCCACATCCCGTTGGGAAGCCTTCTGGCTTCGGTATTGTGAGATTTTACTGAATTATATGCAACATAATTGAATTCTATTTAGGTACATGTGACAACAATGTGCCATTGAACCACTGAAGCTGTTCACACCAATCCATTGTCCTGCCATTTATTTCCTTGGGCCTTATTCAGGTCCAGTGTAAAAGCAACCAACATGCCTCTCCGCTCAGCTGAGTCTGCCCAAGCCTTGTAACACGTTACACCCAAGTATGGGTACAAATCTAACGTGTGCAAGATCTTTACTAAGGAAGTTCTGGTGTACAAATCAGATGTATTAAGATGTTTAAGAAGGAACTGCAGATGCTGGAAAATTTAAGGTAGACAAAAATGCTGGAGAAACTCAGCGGGTGAGGCATCTATGGAGCGAAGGAAACAGGCAACGTTTCGGGTCCAGACCCTTCTTCAGACTGATGTGAGGCTGGGGGGGGGGGGGGGGGGGGGGGGAAGAAGAAAGGAAGAGGTGGAGCCAGTGGGCTGAGGGAGAGCTGAGAAGGGGAGGAGAAAGTAGGGACTTCCTGAAATTAGAGAAGTCAATGTTCATACCGCTGGGGTGCAAACTGCCCAAGCAAAATATGCGGTGCTGCTCCTCCAATTTACGGTGGTCCTCACTCTGGTCATGGAGGAGGCTCAGGACAGAAAGGTCGGATTCGGAATGGGAGGGGGAGTTGAAGTGCTGAGCCACCAGGAGATCAGGTTGACTATTGCGAACCGAGCGGAGGTGTTGGGCGAAGCAATCGCCAAGCCTACGTTTGGTCTCACCGATGTAGAACAGCTGACATCTAGAGCAGCGAATGCAATAGATGAGGTTGGAGGAGGTACAGGTGAACCTCTGCCGCACCTGGAAAGACTGCTTGGGTCCTTGACAAGTGTAGCATTTCCTGCAGTTGCAAGGGAAACTGCCCGGAGAGGGGGTGGTTCATGTGGGAAGGGACAAATTGAGCAGGGAGTTATGGAGGGAGCGGTCTCTGTGGAAAGAGATGGGAAGATGTGGCAAGTGGTGGGATCACGTTGGAGGTAGCGAAAATTTCGGAAGATTATTTGTTGTATGTGACGGCTGGTAGGGTGGAAGGTGAGGACAAGGGAGACTCTGCCCTTGTTACGGGTGGGGGTGGATGGAGAGAGAGAGCAGAGTCACGGGGTATAGACGAGACCCTGGTGCGAGCCTCATCTATAGTAGAAGAGGGGAATCCCCATTCCATGAAGAATGAGGACATCTCCGATGCCCTGGTGCGGAACACCTCATCCTGGGTGCAGATGTGGCGTAGACGGAGGAATTGGGAGTAGGGGATGGAGTCCTTACATGAAGCAGGGTGGGAATAAGTGTAGTCCAGATAGCCATGAGAGTCAGTGGGTTTACAGTGGATGTCGGTCAGTAGTCTATAAAAATGCCTAGTTCTAAAACATCATCTATCCACAGTTTTATTTCCATCTCAAAACTGTCACATCAAAACATGTCTCAACGAGTTTCTACATCTCAAGCTCACACCTGCTTTATTATCAAGCTATAAATTAAAAATCACTCACCTCCGCATCAGATTCTTCCGCTTTAGATAAGTGGGATATGGGCTTCTTGGGAACCACTAGAAAATGTACTGGAGCTTGTGGTGCCATATCTTTGAAGGCAACACACTGTGAAAACATTATCCATTTAATTGTCAAAATTGTTTTATTGTCACATGTCCCTAAATGGATCAATTAAACATTACTCGCAGCAGCACAGTACTTTCAGAAAGTATTCAGACCCCTTCACTTTTTCCACATTTTTTTACGTTAGTCTTATTTTAAAATGTATTAAATTCATTTTTTTTTTACGTCATCATTCTACACACAATACCCTAGAATGAAGAAGCAAAAACAGGTGTATAGAATTTTTTGCAAAGTAATTAAAAAGTAATAACTGAAATAGCATATTTACATAAGTATTCAGACCTTTGCTATGACACTCAAAATTGAGCTTGGGTGCAACCTTTTCCCCATTGATTATCCTTGAGATGTTTCGACAACTTCATGGAGTCCACTAGTGGTAAATTAAATTGATTGTACATGATTTGGAAAGGCACACACCTGTCAATACAAGGTTCGACAGTTGACTTGACAGTGCATGTCAGAGTAAAATCCAAGCCATGCAGATGAAGGAATTGTCCGCAGACCTCCGAGTCAGGATTGTGTTTAGGCACAGATCTGGGGAAGGGTATAAAACAATTTTTGCAGCATTGCAGGTCCCGAAGAGAAAAGTGGCCTCCGTCATTCTTAAATGGAAGAACTTCGGAACCACCAGGATTCTTCATAGAGCTCGGCCAAACTGAGCAATCAGGGGAGAAGGGCCTTGGTCAGGGAGATGATCAAGAACCCGATGGTCACTCTGACAGAGCTCCAGAGTTCCTTTGTGGAGATGGGAGAACCTTCCAGAAAGACAACTATATCTGCAGCACTCCACCAATCCGACCTTATGGTAGAGTGGCCAAACGAAAGCCACTCCTCAGTAAAAGGCAAATGACAGCCCGCTTGAACCATATAACCATATAACAATTACAGCATGGAAACAGGCCATCTCGGCCCTACAAGTCCGTGCCGAACAACTTTTTTCCCTTAGTCCCACCTGCCTACACTCATACCATAACCCTCCATTCCCTTCTCATCCATATGCCTATCCAATTTATTTTTAAATGATACCAACGAACCTGCCTCCACCACTTCCACTGGAAGCTCATTCCACACCGCTACCACTCTCTGAGTAAAGAAGTTCCCTCTCATGTTACCCCTAAACTTCTGTCCCTTAATTCTGAAGTCATGTCCTCTTGTTTGAATCTTCCCTATTCTCCCTATTCTCAAAGGGAAAAGCTTGTCCACATCAACTCTGTCTATCCCTCTCATCATTTTAAAGACCTCTATCAAGTCTCCCCTTAACCTTCTGCGCTCCAGAGAATAAAGACCTTTCTCTGTAACTTAGTTGTTGAAACCCAGGCAACATTCTAGTAAATCTCCTCTGTACTCTCTCTATTTTGTTGACATCCTTCCTATAATTGAAGTTTGCCAAAAGGCACTTAAAGGACTCTCAGGCCATGAGAAACAAGATTCTTGGGTCTGATGAAACCAAGATTGAACTCTTTGGCCTGAATGCCAACCAGGCACCGCTCATCACCTGGCCAATACTATACCCAAGGTGAAGCATGGTGGTGGCTGCATCATGTTGTGGAGATGTTTTTCAGCTGCAGGAACTGGGAGACTGTTCGAGGGAAAGATGAACAGAGCACGGTACAGAGAGATCCTAGATGAAAACCTGCTCCAGAGTGTTCTGGACCTCAGACTGGGGCAGACATTCACCTTCCAACAGGACAACAACCCTAATCACACAGCCAAGGCAATGCAGGAGTGGCTTTGTGACAAGTTTGTGAATGTCCTTGAGTGGCCCAGCCAGACCCCAGACTTGAACCCGACCGAACATCTCTGGAGGGACCCGAAAATAGCTGTGCATCGACACACCCCATCCAACCTGACAGAGCTTGAGAGGATCTGCAGAGAAGAATGGGAGAAATTACCCAAACACAGGTGTGCCAAGCTTGTAGCGTCGTACCTAAGAAGACTTAAGGCTGTAATCGCCTCAAAGGTGCCTCAACAAAGTACTGAGTGAAGGGGCTGAATACTTAAGTAAATGTAATGTTTCTTTTTAATTACTTTGCAAAAAATTATAAACACCTGTTTTCGCTTTTTTATTATGGGGTATTGTGTGTAGATTGATGATAAAGAAAAAGAATTTAATCCATTTTAGAATAAAGCTTTAACGTAACAAAATGTGAAAAAAGTGAAGGGGTCTCGCCTATGTAAAGGAGGCCACATTGGAAACACCAAATGCAGTTGACAGGATTAGAGGAGGTGCACATGAATCTCTGCCTCGCTTGGAAGGACTGCAGTGGTCCCTGGATGGATGCAAGGGAGGCGGTGTAGGGACATGTGTTATATCTCCTGTAGTTACAGGAGAGAGAACCTGGTGAGGAGGTGGTAAGGAATGAATGAGCCAAGAAGTTGCAGAGGGAGCAGTCTCCGCAGAAGGCAGAAAGGACTGGGGATGGGAAGATGTGAAGTGGTAGGATCACGATGAAGGTGGCATTAATGTCAGCGAATGATGTGTTGGATTTGGAGGCTGGTGAGGTGAAGGGGAAATTCTATCCTTATTCCATCATGGGTGAGGGGGAGCAAGAGATTGTACATGTTAGCACCTTAAATAAAGTTATTTGGGCAACATCAAATTTGCAGATTGTAGTGAGAAGGTACCAAAGAATTCTAAAGTTGCAAAAAGTATGATAGATTCAACAGAAACTGACCAGAGGCAGGCAAGGGCTAACATACAACAATTAGTAATTAAATCCTGTAATGCTATTAGGTATGCCTTATGCTCTTCAAGATCCAAAGGAATTGCTTCAGCAAAGTTCTCCAAATCCACTGGTAAGATCCACCCTAATGAGCAGGCACATTACAGGTGACTGCTGGAAGTTGAGAAGAGACCTGATAGAAGTATATAAAATTATGACAAGCAGAAATTGGGTCAACACAAGGTGGTGTGTGTGTGTGGAATGTGCCAGTAGTGGTGGTGAAAGCAGATATGATAGTGCCATTTAAGAAGCTTTTAGTTAGGCACATGGATATGCAGGGGAATGGAAGAATAGGGTCATGTGCAAACGGATGATATTAATTTATGTTGTGATTATATTCGGCACGGACATTGCGATCCTGTTCCCGTGCTGTAGTTCATAAATTCATGAGCGATAGGAGCAGAATTAGGTCATTCGGCCCATCTAGTCCACTCCGCCATTCAATCACGGCTATCTATCTTTCCCTCAGCCCCATTATCCTGCCTTTTCCCCCCATAACCCGACACCTGTACTAATCCTGTCCTAATCAATACTGTACTGTCCTGTCTGTCTAACATTACATTCCCAATGCAAGCACTCCAACTGATGCTCTAGCACAACGAAGGGTTCCGAGGAAGGTGCACACACAATACGACGAGCATTATTTATTTACTTCTGCCCCTCCTTCCTCGCCCCGTCTCTGTGACAGGGCAGGGACCACAGAACCGCATGCGATTCCTTGGTCACCTCGGGAATACAGAAAAGGCGGCTCATTCTTGACCCAGATGAACTATTTAAAACACTGAAATCGATACGTTACGTAAAGATTGAGTGCTTCATTCGGTTTAATTTTGCAACAGCAACGCTTGAAGCTCACACATCGTGCCACCAAAGACTGCAGTAACACACCTCAGATAAATATTTGTATTTAATCGCTATCAATTTTAGAGTAATGAAATGAAACGGGTGTTGACAATTTCAGGGATGCTGCAACCGCCTTTCCCAAACGAAATGCAAACGTCTTGCTAGATCAGAGCACGAAAGAGGGAGAATTGGGCGAGGATTCTGAAATTAAAAAACATGCACGGATATATTATACTCCACGACCTCCTTTGGTGTCATCTGTAACGCTTGCAACATTTACAAGAAACCTTGCAGTAGAAGCTGCGGCCTTGGATCCTGCCAAACCTTTCATCCTTCCAAAATACAAATGCAATGAATAAATGCAAACTTGCAGCCACCCCGCAACATGAGAAGGTGCGGTGATAGCAGGGAGGGAGTGGGGAGCCGGCGATAACGGGAATCCCCTGCCCACGTTCCCCGCAAGTTGGCAAAATGAGGCAAGCCTGGCGACAGGGGGTTGGCCACAGCCGCTGCTCAGCAGCCTCAGGTTTCACATTCACTCCTTTACCTTGTCGTCTTCGTGGATGAATTCGCATGGGATTTCTTTCCGGATGATTTTGCCAAAAACCGTGTCACCACCAGCTTTACCGGCCATGGTGCCACTATAGTTGCTCTTTGTCCGCAAACCCCGGTACTCAGCCCGCCCCGGAGGAGCTGCCAATCATCTCAGCCCGACCATCCCTGCTGCTGCTGAGGCGGAGGCGCGGTGATTGACTGCTGTTTGCAGCAAAGATTATAGAGGAGCTCTATAATCTTTGGTTTGCAGTCGTTTGGTCATTTTGTCGTTTGCAATAATCATGCAAATAATAAGTTCCTGCTCAGGTTCAAGATTTCAATGACTGCGGATGTTGAAATATTTTTATTGAGTTCTCTAGATGTTGTGTACATTTGTAACATGATCTTTACTTCCACTTTTGGTGAACTCAACAAACGTGAACTTGAACTTGGTTGCAACTTGTTTTTGTAATCATTGATTTAGTTCCCAAACTGGTTTGATTTAAACTTGCTTTTTTGGTGGATGGATGTAAACTTAATTTTAATGGCGAGTATTTTCTTCTCTCTCTATTTGTCTTGTGTCTGCAACATACACCAGAGAATCCAACCAACAGAAATTACAAAAAAATCCTGAATTTTGTATTCAGGGCAAATTGCCAACATACTATGCTTTTACCATCAATGTGCCTGATTGAATGTGGTGCAATGGTTTCTTTATTTTAACGTGTTCCAAGGTAGAGTGATTTTTTTGTATATAGTTCAGCAAGACTATCACCATAAATGAAACCCATCCCCCAGCTAGTACAGAATGTACAGAAAGTCCAGTCATATGCAAGAGTCACAATCAAAGATACTAGAGGATCCTCTAGTATCTTTGGTCACAATTATGGGGCAATTTTACAGTCCCAGCTGCAGCTGGCCACCAAGGCCAGTTGCAGGCGTTTTTCTATGTATTATGTGTTTAAATGATGGGTAGTTACTACAATCTCACAATCTGTATGCATTTTTAAACCAATTTTATCATTGGATAGATAATTGGTTGCATGGAAGGAAGCTGAGGGCAATTGCGGAAGGTTACTTTTTGGACTGGAGGCCTGTGACATAGAAAACAGAAAAATATTTGCAGTGGTCAAACGCTCATCATAGGTTAACCCAATCATTCATGGGATCAGTCTTGTAAACCTCCTCTGGTCCTTCCTCAGATATGGTGCCCAAAATTGCTCACAATACTCCAAATGTGGCCTGACCAGTGCCTTATAGAGCCTCAGCATTATATCCCTGTTTTTGTATTCTAACCCTCTTGAAATAAATGCTAGCATTGTGATTGCTTTCTTTACTACAGATTCGACTTGCACCTCCTCCGACCTCATCTACTGTATCCATTGTTCAAGATGAGGACTCTTATACATCGGCGAGAGCAAATATACACTGGGCGATTGTTTCACTGAACACCTTCGCTCAGTCCGTCTGAACCTACCTGATCTCCCAGTTGTTAAAACACTTTAGTTCTCCTTCCCATTCCCAACAGACCTATCTATCCTATGTCTCCTCCATTATCAGAGTGAGGCTAAACACAAATTGGAGGAACAGCATCTCATATTTCACTTGGGCAGCTTACAGCCCAGTGGTATGAATATTGATTTCTCTCACTTCAGGTAGCCCCGGCATTCCTTCTCCCTCTATCCCAAGTCGCACCAGCTACGTTTTCACCCAACAGCTAACAATGGCCTGTTTCCTTTATCAATGCTACTTTTTTTTAACGTATCTTTTATGCATTGTTCTTTATCTCTCTACATCATCGTCTATATATCTCGCTCCCCTTATCCCTAACAACGCTGAAGAAGGGTCTCGACTCGAAACGCCACCCATTCCTTCTCTCCAGAGATGCAGTCTGTCCTGCTGAGTTACTCCATCTTTTTGTGCATATCTTTGCAGATTAACTGTTTGGGAATCATGCACCAAGTCCCTTTGCACCTCCGATTTCTGGATTCTCTTCCCATTTAGAAAATGGTCTACACCTTTATTCCTTCTACCAGAATGCATGACTCCACACTTTGCTACTCTATATTCCATCTGCCACTTCTCTGCCCACTCTCCCAACCTGTCCACGTTCTTTTGAGGAGCCCTTGCTTTCTCTACACTACCTGCCCCTCCACCTATTTTCGTATAATCCGCAAACTTGGCCACAAAGCCTTCAATCCCCTCATACAAATGTCAGCCCCGACTCCTGTGGAAATCTGCTGGTTGCTGGCAGCCAACCAGAAAGAGCCTCCTAATCTACTGCATCTGTTGTTCCAGGTGTGTACTCGTACATCGGCAAGATCAAATGTAGACTGGGCGATCGTCTCGCTGAACACCTTCGTTCAGTCCACCTGGGCCTACATGATCTCCCGGTTGCTAAATACTTTAATTTTTCTTCCCATTCCCACGCTGACATTTCTAGGCCTCCTCCATTGTCAGAGTGAGGCAACGAGTGCAGTGTAGATTCACGAAATTAATTTCCAGGATGGCGGGACTGTCATATGTTGATTGAATGGAGAATCTGAGCATGTATACTCTGGAATTTAGAAGGGTGAGTGGGGATCTTAATGAAACATATAAGATTATTAATGGATTGGACATGCTAGAGGCAGGAAACATGTTCCAGATGTTGGGGTAATCCAGAACCAGGGGCCACAGTTTAAGAATAAGGGGTAGGCCATTTAAAATAAAGATGAGGAAAAATGTTCTCACCCAGAGAGTTGTGAATATGTGGAATTCTCTACCTCAGAAGACAGTGAAGGCCAATTCTCTGGATGCTTTCAAGAGAGTTGGATAGAGCTCTTAAAGATAACGGAGTCAGAGGATATGGCGAGAAGGCAGGTGATGAGCCATGATCATATTGCATGGCGGTGCTGGCTCGAATGGCATACTCCTGCACCTATTGTCTATTGTCTAAACGCAAATTGGAGGAACAGCATCTCATATTTTGCTTGGGCAGCTTACAACCCAGGGCGGTCATGGTGGCACAGCGGTAGATTTGTTGCCTTACAGCAAAATGCAGCACCAGAGACCCGGGTTCAATCCCGACTACGGGTGCTGTCTGTATGAAGTTTGTACGTTCTCCCCGTGATCTGCGTGGGTTTTCTCCGAGATCTTCGGTTTCCTCCCACACTCCAAAGACGTACAGGTTTGTAGGTTAATTGGCTTGATTAATTGGCTTGATAAAAATGTAAAATTGTCCAAGTTGGCGATATGCAGAGTACTGCCCTACCGACTACAAAATTCAGAAGGTTCAGAAGGTATGAACTATGATTTCTCTAGCTTCAAGTAACCCCTGTATTCCCTCTCTTTCCTTCCCTCCCCCAACCAAGTCATTGTACTATTTCACTGTCGTCCTGTTAAGTTTCATTGTCTGTATAATTCGTTCTCACCCAACCCACAGCCAACAATAACCTGGTTCCTTTATCATTGTTACCTTTTAGAAACATAGAAACATAGAAATTAGGTGCAGGACTAGGCCATTCGGCCCTTCGAGCCTGCACCGCCATTCAATATGATCATGGCTGATCATCCAACTCAGTATCCCGTACCTGCCTTCTCTCCATACCCCCTGATCCCCTTAGCCACAAGGGCCACATCTAACTCCCTCTTAAATATAGCCAATGAACTGGCCTCAACTACCCTCTGTGGCAGAGAGTTCCAAAGATTCACCACTCACTGCGTGAAAAAAGTTCTTCTCATCTCGGTTTTAAAGGATTTCCCCTTTATCCTTAAACTGTGACCCCTTGTCCTGGACTTCCCTAACATCGGGAACAATCTTCCTGCATCTAGCCTGTCCAACCCCTTAAGAATTTTGTAAGTTTCTATAAGATCCCCTCTCAATCTCCTAAATTCTAGAGAGTATAAACCAAGTCTATCCAGTCTTTCTTCATAAGACAGTCCTGACATCCCAGGAATCAGTCTGGTGAACCTTCTCTGCACTCCCTCTATGGCAATAATGTCCTTCCTCAGATTTGGAGACCAAAACTGTACGCAATACTCCAGGTGTGGTCTCACCACAGACCCTGTACAACTGCAGTAGAACCTCCCTGCTCCTATACTCAAATCCTTTTGGCATATCTTTCATTCATTTGTTCTATATCACCATGATCACATTGAATGGCCCTGCTAGCTCGAAGGGCCGAATGGCCTATTCCTGCACCTAATGTCTATTGTCCTGAAACGTCACCCATTCCTTCTGTCGGTGCATCTTGTGCCTGTCACGGGTCCACGTGCCGGCCCGGCCCGGCTCCGGGCGCAGGGCGGGATCGCTATTTTGACAAGGCGGTTTGTCCCTCTGCGGCGCCCATCCGGGGGAGTGTTCGCAGCGTTTGTTGCGTCACGGCGGGACGGGACGGGACTGGCCGGGCGGAGCATAATGGGCTCGCGGGTCAAGGTCAGCCCGGGACCGGCGCGCGGGACGTGGGGTGCAGGGCGGGGGCTGCAGCCACTGGATCCGCTGCATGGCTCGGGTCTCACGGTGCAGATTCACTGCCCATGCAAGTCACTAGCATTCTGCTTGGTGGTAGCATTCTGCTTCACACTGTAAACCCTGCAAAATGACTTACAATTGCAAGAAAGGAGTAATCAACCGAATACCTTTCCAGTTCGCAAACATCACTCGAGTGGTGGGCTATTTCACCCTTCTTATCTAAATTCCCCCATTCGGGTTAATTCGTAGGAATATGCAAACGTTTAAGGGTGTTACACGGATGCCATTAGCATAATTGTAATAATTTTAGCTTTAAAACCCATTCGGCTTAGTTGGTCATTCCTAAAAGTAAATTATTTAATCGACCTAGAATTGTTTTGCACGCTGCCTTTTTCTTTGACCCTAGTTCTTCTGATGCTATAAAGATAGATACATAGTGCTGGAGCAACTTGTCGGGTCAGGCATCATCTCTGGAGGAAATGGATAGGTGACATTTTGGGCTGGACCCGTCTTGATGCTGTTGAGTCAAGTATTTGGTTTGACAACATTTTAAGGTCACAGTTTAAGGATAAGGGGAAATCTTTCAGGACCGAGATGAGGAAAAAAAATGTTCACACAGAGAGTGGTGAATCTCTGGAATTCTCTGCCACAGAAGGTAGTTGAGGCCAGTTCATTGGCTATATTTAAGAGGGAGTTAGATGTGGCCCTTGTGGCTAATGGGATCAGGGGGTATGGAGAGAAGGCAGGTACAGGATACTAAGTTGGATGATCAGCCATGATCATATTGAATGGTGGTGCAGGCTCGAAGGGCCGAATGGCCTACTCCTGCACCTATTTTCTATGTTTCCCCATTCTCTTGGAACCAGGGATGGTTTGCTACACTACGATCCAGACCTCGCATGCTGTCTGTATGAAGTTTGCACGATCCCCCTGTGAGTGCGTGGGTTTTGTCCAGGTGCTCTGGTTTCCCCCCCTCATCCCAAATACGTGCAGGTTTGCAAGTTAATCGTCCTCTGTAAATTGCCAGAGTGTGTAGGGTGTTGATGCAAATGTTGAATAACGTAGAACTCGTGTGAACAGGGATCGATGGTCAGTGTGGATTTGGTAGGCTGGTGGGCAATAGATAATAGGTGCTGGAGTAGGCCATTCAGCCCTTCAAGCCAGCACCGCCATTCAGTGTGATCATGGCTGATCATCCTCAATTAGTACCCCGTTCCTGCCTTCTCCCCATATCCCGTGACTCCGCTATTTTTAAGAGTCCTATCTAGCTCTCTCTTGAAAGTATCCAGAGAACGTGCCTCCACCGCCCTCTGAGACAGAGAATTCCACAGACTCACCACTCTCTCTGTGAGAAAAAGTGTTTCCTTGTCTCTGTTCTAAATGGCTTACTCCTTATTCTTAAACTGTGGCCCCTGGTTCTGGACTCCCCCAACATTGGGAACATGTTTCCTGCCTCTAGCATGTCCAAACCCTTAATAATCTTATATGTTTCAATGAGATTCTAAAGGATGTTCTAAAGGGCCTGTTTCCATGCTACATTTCTGAACTTAATTTTGCTGAGTGACAAATGCTTGGGTGTGTTTATTTTTGTACTCTTGTACTAGCTTCAGTAACTGCAGTGCATTTTGCACTGGTTCACAATGCTGCTGTCGCACACTGGTGAAGGGGATGAATGTTTATAGTGTTGTCACATGTACTGAAATGCAGTGAAAAACTTTGTTTAACATGCTATCCAGAAAACTCCTACCATATGCGAGTAGATGAGGTACTACAAAAGAGAAAAAATGCAGTTCAATACAATACAATACAATACAACGGTTTATTTGTCACATTGCACAAAAAGTGCAAGTGAAATGATACGTCAGCAGCGATACAATGATAAAGGGCACACACAAAAACACAATAATTTTTTAACATAAACATCCACCACAGCATTCATCACTGTGGTGGAAGGCACACAATTTGGCCAGTCCTCCTCCATTTCCCCCCGTGGTCGGGACCTCAACCCTCCGCAGCCGTTGCTGCGGGCGTCCAGATGGTAAAAGGACAAGGTACAAGTCCAGGTAAAGTCCAGAGTCAGCTCCTCCCCACCGGAGACCGCGGCTTTTAGTTGGTGTAGGCCGCAGGCCGGCGGCCGAAGATTTAAAGTTCCCTCCACGTCGCAGCCGTAAGCACCGCAGTCTGCAGGGCCGGTGGTCGAAGCTCCCCTCCAGGGGTGATGTAAGTCCATACCGGACCCGCGGTAGAAGTTGGCCGCGGGCCGGCGGTGGAAGCTTCTTCTTCCCCCCGGGTCCCCCACGAGGGATCCCGGGCTGTAGACGCCGCGCCAGCTGGAGCTGTGCAGACCGCGGCTTCAGGCTGCCGTCTGCTGCGGGCCAACGGAACGGAGCGCTCCCCTCCAGCAAGCCCCAGCTCCATGCTGACAGTCCACGCTGCACCCGCCGCCGGAGCCCCGAGCCCCGGGCGCGTCTCCGGGAAAGGCCGCGCCGATCCTCGCTGTTAGGCCACGGGGGAGGCGACCTGAAAAAAGTCGCCTCTCCATGGAGGAGGCGGCCGAAACGGTTTCCCCCTTACCCCCCCACACCACCCCCCACACAAAACACACTAAAAAACACTAAAAACAGACTTTAAGACATACTAAAAAAATAAAAAAAGTTGAAAAGACGAACACGCTGCTGACAGGGCTGCTGCCAGTGCACCGCCCCCATTCAGGATATAGTGTTACAGTTACGGGGAAAGTGCAGGTTAAAAAACAGGGTGCAAAAGCTGCACAAGGTACATTGAGAGTTTATTCTTGCTTAATGTCAAGTTTAGTTTAGAGATACAGTTTCCACAACAGGCCCTTTGGCCCACCGGGTCCGCACCGACCAGCGATCACTGCACATTAACACAAGCCTACACACACTAGGGACAATTTACACTTGTACCAAGTATACAAACCCAAGCAAATTAACCTACAAACCTGTATGTCTTTGTAGTGTGGGAGGAAAACGAAGATCTTGAACAAAACCCATGGGGAGAATGTACAAACTCCACACAGGCAGCACCCGTACTCTGGATCAAACCTGGGTTTCTGGCGCTGTAAGGCAGCAATTCTTGAGTTTTGTATGAGAGTTGTGTTTTCACCTCTTCTGTACCACATGTCTGATCGGAGACGGGAGAAAACGGAATGACTGGGGTGAGACTCATTCTTGATTATGCTGGTGGACTTGCTGAGCAGTGAGAAGTCAATGGAAGGCAGGTTGGTTTGTATGAGGGTCTGGGCTGTGTCCACAATTCTCTACAATTTCTTGCGGTCTTTAATGGAGCGGTTCCCAAATCATGCTTTGATGCATCCCGATAAAATGCTTTCTGCGCGCATCTGTAGAAGGTGGTGAGCATTGTTAAGGACATGCCGAACTTCCTAAGGTTTCTAAGGAAGTAGAGGTATTAGTGTCCTTTCTTGGCCATTGCTTCGATATGGCCAGTCCCGAATAAGTTACTGGTAATATTTACTCCAAGGAACTTGAGGCTTTCAACTTCGTCTACTTTGACAACTTCTAACCTGCTAGGTTTGCTAACCTGCTAACCAGTACGTAGTTTGATTCGAGGAAAATGTTTCATGTTCTGAAGAGCTTTGATGGACTTCAAGTTGGTGCAATCTCTACAGAACATCCCCCCCCCCCTATACGGTGGATGGAAGGAAAGTTGTTTATGAAGTAGCTGAAGATATTTAAACCTAGGATACATCCCTGACAAACTCCAGTTTAACGAATTGGTCAGCAACAACCATTTTGAGCAAAGTGTGAAGGGTCTGTCCCACCAGCATGCGATTGCATGCGTCTAGCGCAACCAAACGTGGTGGCTTGAGGCGTACGGCCTCGCGTGGCAGGTCCCACAACCACGGAGGCATGTGGAGTTGTGCAGGGTGGTCCCGCCATCATACTCATCACAATCAGCTGGGCAGGAGGCGGCTCGACTGAATTTGGACGGCGTCGGTCGGTTACGTCATCGCGCAACGGCACGCCGGGCGTTGACGTCATCGCGCAATGCCACTCGCTAGGCTATGCTGTCAAGACGCTGCGTACGGCGTTGAGAAGCTGCGTACGCCCGGCGAGGCGCTGCGTACGGCGTCAAGACACTGCGTATGGCGTTGAGACGCTGCGTACGCCCGGCGAGGCGCTGCGTACAGCCTCATTGCGGCTGCGGGCCGACTGGCTGTTGTTGCACGGAATTTTTGGACTGTCAGTTTTTCGGAGCCCCGCGCGATGTCGGGACCAGCCCCGCACAACTCCATACGGCTCTGGCAATCGAAGTGGGACTGGCCCCGCGAGGCCGTACGGCTCAAGCGACCATGTTAGGTCGCGCTAGCCACATGCAGTTGCATGCTGGTGGGACTGGCCCTTGACTCTTATCAGTGGAGCATTTAACTCTTGATGCTGATTGACTTCTGTTGCACAAAGTCTCCTTGATGCCACATTTGGTCAAATGTAATATGCGTTTAGATCACGTTGCAAAGTGGGCTGAGACTGAATGGTTGAGACAGAATTAAAAGTGAGCTTTGGTGAGCAATTTATTGGCAAGTTCCACACAATGACATAACATGGCGTGACTTGCTGATGATTAAAAGTATAAGTCTTGGCTAGTAGTTAATTGGATTGAATTTGGCCTGTCACAAGGCGTATATTAGCAATTTTCCACATTGCCAGAAATATATCAATATTGTAATTCTTAGTGTAACATCTTGGCCAGCAATGCATTCTGTTCTGAAGAGCAATTCTTCACCAATACAGCCAGAATACTGTTTGCTTCCAATTGCTGCTGCAGTATCAAGTACACTCAGCAATTCCTTTGTGACATTGAATGAAGAAGGTTGAAGAGCGAAATAAAAGATTAACCCGTGTTTCTGTGGAAAGCATCTTGTCCGGAAACATCACGATTTGGTTTGGGAACTGCTCTGCCCAGGACAAGAAAGCTCTGCAGAGAGTAGTGCGTTCGGCTGAACGCACTATAGGAACTACACTCGCCCACCTGCAGGAACTATACATCAGAAGATGCAACTCCAGAGCCAACAAGATCATGGGAGACCCCTTCCACCCCAACAACGGACTGTTCCAGCTGCTACGGTCAGGCAAACGCCTCCGTTGCCATCCTGTGAAAACGGAGAGGATGAGAAAGAGTTTCTTCCCAGAGGCCATTAGGACTGTAAACTCCTATCTCTCCAGGGAATAACTCTACTGTACCTTTTCACTATTGTGTCTTTTTAAAATTGCTGGGTTTTTTTTTCTTTTTTTCCTCCCACAAATATGCAACATGTGAATATGTGTTTCTGTTCCATTCTGTTTTGTAATTTTTTTTGCACAATCCGCAAGCATTGCCACTTTTCATTTCACTGCACATCTCGTATGTGTATGTGACGAATAAACTTGACTTTGACTTTGACTGGCTAAAGAGATTGAAAATGGTTCAATTTTGCATTTGGATTGTGCATGCTGGCCCACTGCTGACAATACAGTTCTTGTAGAAACAAGGAACTGCACACGCTGGATTACAAAAAAAGATGCAAAGTGCTGGAGTAGCTTAGCAGATCAGGCAGCATCCCTGGAGAACATGGATAGGTGACGTTTCAAGTCAGGACCCTTCTTCAGACTTAATTTTTTTTTAAAGTTCTCAACAGAGGCTTGACCTTTATTCCCTTCATCCCACACCTCAATGAGTTCCGGGCTCGGCGTGATGTAGAGCTCTTCTTCCGTCGCCTCCACCTCTGGGCCATTTTCTATAGTGAGTCCTCCCCTCCCAGTGACGACCCCTTCTGTCCACAACATTCATCTTCCTCTTTGACTCCCCCTGCTGGCCTTCTACCCTCTCTGGAATTATTAAGAGACTGAGGAAGGGTCCCACCCTGAAACGGCACTTATCCATGTTCTCCAGGAAAACTGCCTGACCCACTGAGTTACGCCAGCACTTTGTGTCTTTTTTAGATGTTCTAGTAGTTGCTTTCCCCCACAGGCTTTTTACTTGTTCACTATCATTCAGTTAGTTGTGAGAGGATAAGAGGTTTGTTTTTGTTTTAAATCTTATTTATTAATCATTGGATAGGTGAGCATTTAGTTGTCCTCAGAAGCGATGCTGACCCAGCTGAACTGACCTGGTGAAGCTGCTTCTAGACTACTATTGGGTAGGCAGTTCCTGGATTTAAAACCAACAGCAAATAAGCAATGACGTTTCCAAGGAAAGATAGTATGTATCCTGGAGGGGGAAAAGCAGGTAGTGGTGTGCAAAAAAAAACAACTTTTTGAACAAAGAACAGTACAGCACAAGAACATGCCCTTTGGCCCATAACGTCTGCCTTGTGCCTATCTAAAGGCCTATTAAATGATCCGTTTGCATCTGCCTCTACTACCACCCCGGCAGCGTGTTCCAGGCACCCACCACTCTGTGTATATTCAAAGAAATTGCCCCGCAGTCTCTTTTAAACCTTACAGCTGCGTTTTCTAATGATTCACATTTTGACTTGTAGTGGGGGAGGGCGGGAGTTTCTGACTGTCTATCCAGTGTATCCCATTCAAAATTGTATGTACTATATTCAGGTCCCCCCTCGACCTCCGACATCCAAGAAAACAATCCCAAGTTTGTCCAACCACTATTTATAGCTAATAGTCCCTAATGCAGGCTATATGACTTCCTAACTTATCTTAAAAGTCTCGACTGATGAAGGCAAGCATACCATATACCTACTTAACCACTGTATTGTGTTACCACTGTATCCACCCGTGTTGTTCCCAAGTTGGACCACAAAATTCTACTATACATTAATGTTGAAATTTTCTACTTGCATTCGACCTCCCAAAGTGCAACACGTCATTCATTCTTGCTCGGATGGGTCGGGGCTCTTAGGTCATAATGCCATTGAAAGTTATTGGTAAGTGACTGTGTAGCACAACAGATATCTGGCAACCTCTCAATGCAACATATCTTTTTGCTTTGGAAGGTATTGCAACTTTTCAAGTCTTTACATAGAACGAGGCAAGATGTGTTCAGAGGTGATAATCAGGCACTAGAAGGTAAGTTGAATTATTATTGAGTTGTGGTGTAAATGTTATTCTTTGAATATAAGGATAATAAAATTAATTATTTTGTCAGTACCTGCTACAAATAACAATTTCTTCACATCTGGAAATAAAAAAATAAAACGTATTTAGAAAGTACTACAGTTATATTACCTTCCAAAGCTGTGCCTTTTTTTAGTTTAGGGTTTAGTTTAGGCATACAGCGTGGAAACAGGTACTTCGGCTCACCGGTCTGCGCCAGCCAGTGATCCCAGCACATTAACACCAACCTACACCCACTAGGAACAATTCTTACATTTATCAAGCCAATTAACTTACAAATCTTCCCCATTGCAGTGAAATGTGAGATGGATAAAAGTTAGTATGCAGCTTATGAACTTTTTTTTATTCTGCTAAGTTTCCAGCTGTCAAGGTTGAAATAAAAAACGGTTGATTTATTTCTCCAACTAAAAATCATATATTTCCATCCCTCCCCCGTGTTCTCTGCCGAGTCCCAAGTTCAGCTATGACTGACCAACTATAAAGTACTAGACCAGGTGCGGAACAGTTGGGCTCCGTCTCCCTAGGCTGAATATTCCACCACTGACCCATAGTCCCCAACTGCGCATGCGTAGCTGACGGGTTCCCATTGTGATGCCAGAGATCCCCGTTGTGACGCGAGTCACGGCAACCCTCCATCAAATGCGCCTCGCCATCCCTCTTCCTACCCCTATCCTCCTCCATTCCCCCTCATCCCCAGCACTCCCTCCCCATCCTCATCACCCTTCCTTTTCTTTCCACCTCCTCCTCCCATCCCCCACTCCCTCCCTCATCTCTCCCTCCCTCCTTTCCCCTACCCTCAGTCACTCCCTCCCTCACTCCATAACCACTCTCCCCTCCCTACCTCACTACACCCCTCCTCTACCTCTATCTCCCTGCTCCCCCACTCCTCACTTCCCCCCTATCCCACCCCCTCACAATGAGAATCACAATTTTTGTTTTGTAAATGAAACCTCCCACAAGAATTTGATTAAAACTGAGGTTTTTTTTAAATCGCGATTTAAAAAAAATAAAAATTAAATGAGTATCGGGATCCCATTGTGACGTCATTCGCTACTAAGTGGAAAAGTGATTGTTTTGTAAAAGTGTTTTTTGTAAAGTTTAAAATGCGAATAACTTGTAAAATATAACATCAATCTGAACAAAACCTGCCACAGCACACCACGGGACAATAGTGAGTAAGGTGTACCAAAAATAGTGCTATTGTGTACCGTTTTGGCGTAGTTTCAAAGGTATATAAGGTAAGTCTTTCCCGATTGACAACGTGTTTTAGTATTCCTGTTGAAATGTGCATCTACATTCAGATATTTACTCTTTATGTACAGGATGTAAAACTGCTAAAAAAAAAAACAGGAATAACTGTCTGAACTTGGCATATTAGCTCTGATTTTGGAAAGATCTAAAGATTAAAAAATAAATAAAATGGATGCTTATGATCAGTCTCTTCCTTGACAGGTGACCAGTTAATTGGCTATGAACCAAGAGATGATTTTAGCAATTAGGGTTGGATTTCACTACTTGCTTTTTGGTGAAAAACAATACAAGATTCAAAAGGTAGATAAAAATGCTGTTGAAACTCAGGGAGTGATGCAGCATCTATTGAGCGAAGGAAAAGGTGATGTTTTGGGTCGAAACCCTTCTTCAGAAACGTCACCTATTCCTTCGCTCCATAGATGCTGCCTCACCCGCTGAGTTTTTCCAGCAATTTTGTCTACCTTTGATTTTTCTAGCATTTGCAGTTCTTTCATATACAAGATTCAGAGATTTCCAAATGTTTTTGGCAGTTATATCAGAACACAATGGACTTCATTTTCAGGTATCATTCATTGTGCACACAGAATGTTGAATTGGGTACTCTCAAGTACTCTTTGAATCTCTGTGAAATATAGACGCCGTGGAGGCATTGTATGGAATTATGTAACTGGTTTGGACGGATTGTGGGGTGGGAGAAGTGGAGAGAGGAAGCAGCGAAAAGAGCTAGGGTGATCTCTTTGAAGATAAAATGACCTAAAACAAATGGCCAATGTTTTTAGTATATCTTGTACCATGTAAACAAAAGGCCTTTGATGTGATGCATTCTGTGGAAACCTTTTCCTGTACCTCTGACCATGACTAATGTCTGTGGAATGTGCTAAGGGGACAAAAAAAACCCTATTTAAGGCAATGTAATTCTGTTGTTCAGAGAAGGGGACCGAGGACAGTTAAGTGTCTACATTGGTCACTTGACTGGAATTCTCGCTCCCTTCCATCGGCCGATGTTGAGTAAAGTTTTGAACTGGTCTACCAAACAGTTTGTGTGGTGTCTGTTTATTAAGAAGCGAACCTGGTTTATTAGTTAAGAAAAGTAGCTTTTTCAGAGAGAGCTTTAGAAATTGTGTGCAATTTGTTGGCCGTTTAAAAAAATTACTGTAACACAACGTTTTTTATGTGAATATTGCACTGAAACCAGCTTTGTGCCCTGTTTTGTAGCTGCAAGACTGAAGATTAATTCTGAATTCCGGAGCCACGTTACTGAATCATCTCCGGAGCAAATAACCAAGGTCTATTCAGTGCGGTAATAATTACAAATGATTGCTCTTCTAAGAGTGTTTGGTTTTCATATACAACGAGTATGAACCAGAACAAAGAATTCCTTGTTGAAGTTTCACAGGCACATTTGATCCAATAATAACAACAATAAAACAAAGTGTATAGAGCAATGATAGTAGTGCAAAGTTTGCAGTGGTTCGATGGGAATGAGGTAGGATTGTGGTTAAGGTTATGCAGGGTAGTTCAGTCGCCTGATGGTTGATGGGAAGAAGCTGTTCTTAAACCTGGAGGTGATGGTTCTCGTGCTTCGGTATCGCAGTGAGAAGAGTGTGTGGCCATGGTATTGATGATGTTAGCTGATTTGAGGCAGTGATTCCCAAAGATCCCTTTGATGGTGGGGATGGACCGGGGAATCAACCACTTTCTGCAGTCTCCTTCGTTCTTGAGAGATTGAATTACCAGTCTAGACCGTAATGCATTTTATCAATTAAATGTGTGTGTGTGTGTCTAACTCGGAGAGTTTAACTTCACTGGTGAGGCATACAGGAATGGAAGACACTATAGAGCAGCAGTTAGTGCTGCTGTCTCGCAGCTCCTGTGACCCAGGTTCAGTCCTGACCTTGGATGCTGTTTTGTGGGGTTAACCATTGTCATTGGAACCGTGTACATCTCCACCATGTTCTCTGGTTTCCTCGCACATGACAAAGATGTGCAAGTTAAATGGATTTGGGAAATTGACTTTCATGTAGAGATGAGGGAGAAGAGTTGATGGCCGCTTGCAAGAAAATATGCTACTGGGAAATAAGTGGGGGAAAGGGACTGATGGGATTGCTCAGTGCCAGCATTGACTTGATGGGCTGAATGACTTCCTGCCTTATGAGTAAAGGGACATAGAAATATGAGATTGTTTTCATAACAGTTACAAAGTTAGATTTGGAAGATGAGGAAAAACATTGGTTTTGGTTTATTATTGTCACATGTACTAAGATGCAGTGCAAAGCTTTGTTTGGTCTACACGAGTACAATCAAACCACATACAAATATAACAATAGTGCAAAGAGAAAAACACCAAAGTGCAAAATATAATGTTACAGTGTTAGAGACAAATTGCACGGTCTGCATTGAGTTGGGTTGGAAGACCGGGACTACCCCCTAACCTGTGGGAGAACTGTTCTGAAGTCCGGTAACAAAGGAGAAGCAGCTGTTCCTGAATCTGGTCGTGTATGTAATTTCAAGCTTTTGTCTCTTTGGCTCAACAGGAGTGGAGAAATGAGAGCGACTAGGGTGAAAAAGTCCTTGATTGTGTGTTTGGTTTTCTGCGCTTGAAGTGTAGATGGAGTCAATAGTGGGAAGGCTGGTCTTTGTGATGGACTGGACTATATTCACAACTCCCTGCAGTTTCTTGCGGTGTTGGGCATCATGTTGCCAAATCAAGCTTTGCTGCGTCCTGATAGAATTCTTCTACGATGCATCCATAGAAGTTGGTGAGAGTCATTGGAGACATGCTGAACTTCCTTAGACTGCTGCGGTATTACCAGCAGAAGAATCAATAACTATAGGAGAAAGATAAAAGATTTTCTCCATTCAAGATGGTGGATACAGGAAAAGGAAGGTGCTGGTACACGGGCTAGGGTCTTAACTCTTGTGCCCACGGAAGCCCTCTGGGAGTTTGAGAACAGCTGGGGCTCAGAAGCTGAACAATGGCCATGGAACAATCGCATATCATTGTGTCCGGATCGATATGTTGGTGGAGTGGGCTGCAGGAGGCCCTGCATAACCTGGGGCTCGAGTGGATCAGGCACAACTCCGAGGTGGAGTGCGTGAATCAGACACGGCCTCCACCTGCACGGAGCAGCAGAGCAGTGGTGGAGGATATCGGCAACATCCCCTTTCCAGGCCAATCCCTGCAACTCCAACCCAGTGCTGCTGCCTGCACAACAGGCCTTTATGGCCAAGTTAAAACACTACATTTTTAAAAACTTTAGACCTGAGTCATACAAAATGGCACCAGAAATCCAGCAACCATTGACAGCGTACTGTCTCAGTCTAATCTAATATTCCTACACTCTTGTACTGAAGTGTGATTGTGCTTATGTAGAGTAATTTTTTTATTGAATTATTATATGCAAAAAAGGAATTCCGCTACCTCGGTACATATGATAAAGTGCCATTGAATTGAACCATCGATTGGCTGAAAATCACGACAATGATGAAGGAAATGGAATGGGGATTAATGGATAAAGACTGGTTTAATTAAAAGTAGATTGCTCTGTGCTGTGAAATTGTGCGGCTCATGCATATCATTTTTCTTCACTTCTGGAGAAATTCATTTAAAACAATTACTTGCAGCATTCTGCTGCCTTTGCAACCATATGAGATTCTGACACTTCCTCCACAGTTCCAATCCCACCGCATTGGCTGGAGGTCTGTATGTGTTACATGGTCTCTGTTTTTAGCTTTAAACAAATTATTGATGTGTTTATTGTTGTTTTATTCACAGTTACTTAAATTAGGGTCAGATGTAGAGGTTATTCTTCGGAAGACTGTAATCCAGGGAGTTCACACAAACCATAATACCATTTGTAAGTAAAACTCTTGCCTTATTGTATATTTTGAAATAAATGAACAATCTGTTTCTTAACACAATGTTTTGCATGTTTTATTTCTGTCTTGGTCATATTGTGATTGGAACCAAACATACGAATGGTATAATTTAGAAATTTATTTTAATTATTCTCTCACATTTTGTAGGGTGACGCAGTGATGCCACAAATAGACTGAAGAAAGCGTGAAAGGGGAGACTAGAAATGTTTTTCTTTAATAGTTACTGGAACATGAATGTCCTATCTGAATATGTTGAAAGAAAGACCAAAATGAAATGTATATAAAAGTAGAGCATTGAAACCATGTCCTGGGCCTTTTGGTGGGCAGGGCAAGTTGTGCAGTGGATACAGAGGCACTTTGAGGGATAAAGCAAGTTAATTGAATTGGTGAGGACATGGCAAATGTGATGCAATGTGGAAAAATGTGAAGTCATCCATTGTGGCAGATAAAAATAAAGGCAGAGATTATTTTGGAATGGTTTGAGATGGAAAATTGTTGCTATTCAGAGGGACCTGAATATTCTAGCCCGACTCACTGAAAGGTCCAGGATATGGTTTCAACACTCTTACAATTATTATTTTGCCTTCCAATACACTTCAGATATGACATTCCATATTCTAGTAACCTGTTTTATTTAATTCTCATCTTCATTCTCTCTAAGTCTTAATTTCTACCATTTAACTACTCGTGTAAATAATTTTTCTGAGCACCACATTTTAATCATCTCAGTCGTGTTGTAATCAAAAGAAGCCCAGTTTCTGTTGTGTGTTCTCATTATTAAAGCTCAGTATCCCGGGTAACAATCTCACCTGTACTGTCTAGACTGTAAGTAATCATGGGCATTCACACATAGAGATCACCAGCCTACAGCCTTTCACTCTGAAAAGCATAGTGTGGTTGGCTGGCCTCTGACCTGATTATAAAATATGCAACCTTAATTCAATTTTAATGGCATTGGTCATTTTTATCACTTTTTAAAAAAACACCACATAAAATGGCTTCTACAAATACTTTTTCATACATTGAACAGCTCTGACATGTTTCCAGTGCAGCAAATGATGCTAATTCAAATTAGTTGTTTTGTGGGGAACTAAGGAATTGTAAGGATAAAAAGACCCTAATGGGACTAATCTACAGGCCCCTGAAAAAGCTACTTATCTTAACTACTAAACCAGGTTCGCTTCTTAATAAACAGACACCACACAAACTGTTTGGTAGACCAGTTCAAAACTTTACTTAACATCGGCCGATGGAAGGGAGGGAGAACTCCAGTCAAGTGACCAACACAGACACTTGACTGTCCTCAGCCACCTTCTCTGAACAACAGAATTACATTGCCTTAAATAGGGTTTTTTTACCCCTTATCACATTCCACAGACATTAGTCATGGTCAGAGGTACTGGAAAAGGTTTCCACAGAATGCATCACATCAAACCTTTTTTTTACATGGTACAAGATATACTAAAAACATTGTCCATTTGTTTTATCTCCAAATAGACCACCCTAGCTCTCTTCGCTGCTTCCTCTGTCATTTGGTCCCTCATAAACATAGGTCATTTGTTTACAAAGATGTGACTGTCTATTTCTCTCTTCCTTTATTGCCTCCTCCCCCATAAACATTGGTCATTTGGTTTATGGCATCTTACTTTCAAAGATATCTCTCTAGCTCCTTCACTTGGGAGACAATGTTATCTCACACACCCCGCAACCTGAGGAAAGCCTAATTTGAGACTAATTATAAGCTGTAAGCTAGCCCAGAAGCCAATTTAATATCTTCTTATATTTTTAACTAAAATTCGGCTTCATCACCCCCAAACAGTAGCCTGGATATAGGGTGCAAGTTGAATCAGGAGTTAAAATTGGCATGTAGTAAAAGTAATGGTGTGGTTGTTATAGGAGATTTCAACATGCAGGTAGACTGGGAAAATCAGGTTGGTACTCGACCCCAAGAAAGAGACTTTGTAGAGTGCCTTTATGATGGATTCTTAGAACAGCTTGGAGCCTACCAAGGAGAAGGCAATTCTGGATTTAGTATTATGAAATGAACAGGATTTGATAAAGGACCTCGAGGTTAATGAGCCATTAGGAGGCAGTGACCATAACGTGGTCAGGTTTAATCTACAATTGGAGAGGAAGAAGAGTAGATCGGAGGTGTCAGTGTTACAGTTGAATAAAGGGGACTATGGGGCCATGAGGGAGGAGCTGGCCAAAGTTGACTGGAAAGGTACACTAGCAGGGATGACAGTGGAACAAAAATGGCAGGTATTTATAGGAATAATACAAAAGGTTCAGGATCAGTTCATTCCTAGGAGGAAGAAAGATTCCAAGGGGAGCCATGGCTGACAAGGGACGTCAGGGACAGTATAAAAATTAAAGCAAAGAAGTACAACGTAGCAAAGATGAGCGGGAAGCAAGAAGATTGGGTAATGTTTAACGAACAACAGAAGCTAAACAAAAAGACAATACGGGAAAAAAAAATGAGGTACGAAGGTAAGCTAGCCAAGAATATAAAGCAGTAAAAGCTTCTTTAGGTATGTGAAGAGGAAAAAATTAGTTAAGACCAAAGTTGGATCCTTGAAGACCGAAAAAGGTAAATTTATTATGGGGAACAAGGAAATGGCAGAAGAGTTGAACAGGTACTTTGGATCTGTCTTCACTAAGGAGGACACAAACAATCTTCCTGATATAGTAGTTGGGGTGACGTGGAACTGAAGGAAATCCACATTAGGCAGGAAATGGTGTTATATAGACTGACGGACTGAAAACTGATAAATCCCCAGGGCCTGATGGTCTGCATCCCAGGGTACTTAAGGAAGTGGCTCTAGAAATTGTGGATGCATTGGTGATAATTTTCCCATGTTCTATAGATTCAGGATCAGTTCCTGTGGATTGGAGGGTAGCTAATGTTATCCCACTTTTTAAGAAAGGCGGGAGAGAGAAAACAGGGAATTATAGACCAGTTAGTCTGACATCGGTGGTGGGGAAGATGCTGGCTTCAATTATAAAAGACGAGATAGCCTCACATTTGGATAGCAGTAACAGGATCGGTCCAAGTCAGCATGGATTTACGAAGGGGAAATCATGCTTAACTAATCTTCTGGAATTTTTTGAAGATGCAACTAGGAAAATGGACAAGATGTAGTGTACCTGAACTTTCAGAAAGTATTTGATAAGATCCCACATAGGAGATTAGTGTGCAAAATTAGGGCACATGGTTTTGGGGGTAGAGTGCTGATATGGATAGAGAAGTGGTTGGCAGACAGGAAACAAAGAGTAGGGATTAACGGGTCCCTTTCAGAAAGGAAGGCAGTGACTAGTGGGGTACCGCAAGGCTTGGTGCTGGGACCGCAGCTATTTACAATACACATCAATGATTTGTATGAAGGGATTCAAAGTAGCATTAGCAAATTTGCAGATGACACAAAGCTGGGTGGCAGTGTGAACTGTGAGGAGGATGTTATGAGAATGCAGGGAGACTTGGACAGGTTGGGGGAGTGGGCAGATGCATGGCAGTTGAAGTTTAAAGCGGATACATGTGAGGTTATCCACTTTGGTAGCAAAAACAGGAAGGCAGATTACTATCTAAATGTTGTCAAGTTGGGAAAAGGGAAGTACAACGGGATCTGGTGGTCCTTGTACATCAGTCTATGACAGTAACCAAGCAGGTACAGCAGGCAGTGAAGAAAGCGAATGGCATGTTGGCCTTTATAAAGGAACATGAGGAATCAAATATAGGAGCAAAGAGGTCCGTCTGCAGTTGTACAGAGCCCTAGTGAGACCACACCTGGAGTATTGTGTGCAGTTTTAGTCCCCTAATTTGAGGAAGGACATTCTTGCTATTGAGGGAGTGCAGCGTAGGTTTACAAGGTTAATTCCAGGGATGGCGGGACTGTCATATGCTGAGAGAATACACATAGAAACATAGAAAATAAGTGCAGGAGTAGGCCATTCGGCCCTTCGAGCCTGCACCGCCATTCAATATGATCATGGCTGATCATCCAACTCAGTATCCCATACCTGCCTTCTCTCCATACCCCCTGATCCCCTTAGCCACAAGGGCCACATCTAACTCCCTCTTAAATATAGCCAATGAACTGGCCTCAATTACCTTCTGTGGCAGAGAATTCCAGAGATTTACCACTGTGTGAAAAAAAAAATTCTCATCTCGGTCCTAAAAGACATCCCCCTTATCCTTAAACTGTAGCCCCTTGTTCTGGACTTCGCCAACATCGGGAACAATCTTCCTGCGTCTAGCCTGTTCAACCCCTTAACAATTTTGTAAGTTTCTATAAGATCCCCCCCCCTCAATCGTCTAAATTCTAGCGAGTACAAACCGAGTCTATCCAGTCTTTCTTCATATGAAAGTCCTGACATCCCAGGAATCAGTCTGGTGAACCTTCTCTGTACTCCCTCTATGGCAAGAATGTCTTTCCTCACATTAGGAGACCAAAATTGTACGCAATACTCCAGGTGTGGTCTCACCAAGACCCTGTACAACTGCAGTAGAACCTCCCTACTCCTATACTCAAATCCTTTTGCTATGAAAGCTAACATACCATTTGCTTTCTTCACTGCCTGCTGCACCTGCATGCCTACTTTCAATGACTGGTGTACCATGACACCCAGGTCTCGTTGCATCTCCCCTTTTCCTAATCGCCACCATTCAGATAATAGTCTACTTTCCTGTTTTTGCCACCAAAGTGGATAACCTCACATTTATCCACATTATACTGCATCTGCCATGCATTTGCCCACTCAATCAGCCTATCCAAGTCACCTTGCAGCCTCCTAGCATCCCACTCACAGCTAACACTGCCCCCCAGCTTCGTGCAGGAATGGAGCAGCTGGGCTTGTACACTCTGGAGTTTAGAAAGATGAGAGGGAATCTCATTGAAACATATAAGTTTGTTATGGGTTTTGACACGCTGGAGGCAGCAAACATGTTCCCGATGTTGGGGGAGTCCAGACCAGGGGCCACCGTTTAAGAATAAGGAGTATGTTTAGAACAGAGACGAGGAAACACTTTTTCTCACAGAGAGTGGTGAGTCTGGGGAATTCTCTGTCTCAGAGGGCGGTGGAGGCAGGTTGTCTGGATGTTTACAAGAGCGAGCTAAATAGGGCTCTTAAAAATAGCGGTCAGGGGATAAGAGGAGAAGGCAGGAACGGATGGCCGACTCCTGCACCTATTGTCTATTGTGTATTGTGGGACATTTTAATAACCTAGACTCTATTGACGGAATGATGGCATATAAGTGTGCATGACCAAATTAGACTGGACCATGTTAATAATTAGGAACAGCAACATCTTTCTCTACTCCACCACAAGGTGCACTGTTTGCTGGCTTCCCCGGCATCATTTCTTAAATTAGTATTGACAAGAATTCAAACAAGTTACAAACTTTTCTTACAAAGATTTCTTTTGCACAATTTTGAAGTTTTTCAAATATATCTTGCTTATCAAACCTTCTGTCCTGAATTTTATGTATATGGATTGTGGTTCTGCTAATAAATATTTGAATGTTAAAAAGAGTTTAAACTTTTCTGAATGTTTGTTATTTCAGCTCCAATATACATTATATTTCAAACTCTGGCCTAGGTTCTCCCATTATAATATCTATGGGGTATTGGTGTTAGTGACAGAATTTTGGATACGGCGTAATAATTTTTGTCAAATGATGTTTGGGTGAAGCCCTAAGAATAAATAATATAACTCTCAATATAGAGAAATATAACAAAATGCAGAGTTAGAGAGTTAGAGAGAGAGTTAGAGAGAGAGTTAGAGAGAGAGTTAGAGAGAGAGAGAGTTAGAGAGAGAGTTAGAGAGAGAGTTAGAGAGAGAGTTAGAGAGAGAGTTAGAGAGAGAGTTAGAGAGAGAGTTAGAGAGAGAGTTAGAGAGAGAGAGAGAGAGTTAGAGAGAGAGTTAGAGAGAGAGTTAGAGAGAGAGTTAGAGAGAGAGAGAGAGAGAGAGAACACGAGAGAGAGAACACACCGTGGGGATCAAGAACAGAGGTGCAGTAGTAAACTATTAAAACATTACATGGGGCTTGATATGTCCTCTGGCGTCTTGCTGTCAAGAGGATCGTGCAGAGGCAAGTGGAAGACATGGGGTTGGACCAGCATTTTCATTATGGTTGACACTCTCTCAGAACTAGGTATTCCTTTATGTCGAGGATCATCAAATTCTTTCTCAAGGGACATCTCCATTGATACACATTTAATATCTGTACTCCACTGTATTCCTTCTTAAAAATAAAATGTTTCTTCTTATTTTGTTGATTACAGTGCTTAGACCCAGAGAAGAAGTTCTCCTGACTAATGTGCCTTTCAATGACAATCCTACAAAGAAAACTACATAGAATAAGCAATATTTCAGCGACGCTTTGAACTTTTCTTGTTATTGAAATGATGTAATGTTGTCCAAATTAATCTTCTGAACTAAACGTAATCAGATGCAGTTACATGGCACCTGATTTGTTTTCACTCCGGACAAAGTAGTTATCCGTGTAGATGCCCCCGACTTTGTAAAAGTGTAGAACCACTTTTGGTGTACAATAGTTGTCCACGATTAAAAATTCCAAACTTTTGGAAGTTCCTCAATGTGTGAAATATGATGTAAAATTACAGTTACATTTTTGGGAATGTTTTCTATCCTTAACCACTAAATGTTTTTGATTCAGTAAGCTCAACTGAACAGCAGTCTAATTGTTAAGAGACCATGTGCTAACTTGTATAAATATTACTGAATTGAAAACACAATTGAAATATTTGGATGAGAAAAATACCATTGTTCATTCAGTTTACTTTCTTCTATTCTGGTGGTGGCACAATCTATTTATGGCCCATACATTGCAATTAGTTTCTATTGGTTATTCAACAAAGATGACGCAAGGCAAACAAACACCAGCAATGGACATTTTGGGAGTGCTGGATTATGAATTCTCCCAAGCAAACCACAATTTGAAATTGCATCTCAAATTACTTCTGCTGTACCTTGCCTGTGCCTCCATCTTGTACCTCATGGTTTCCAGCTCCAATTCCCTACCTCCCAGTTCGGACCCAACCCGGACTATAGATACTGACTGGCTATCTGCTCCCATACACGGCAATTCTCCCGCCGTGCTCTGTGATTTACTCTGGCTGCGATGCGCCGGCACCAGCAGGACCTCGCTTTGACTCTCCCAAAACTTTGGGCCTCACTCACCCAGACCTGCAACGGACCCCAACTCTACTTCATCCTACGGCAGATCCACGTCTTAAATAAACAATTCCTGGCCCACCTGGACTCCACCAAGGACCTTAAACTCGCCCGCCTCCAGCCCAACACAGGCCCGCGCTGCCTGCCCGAACACCACCAGGCCGGGTCGCACGACTACTTGCCATGAGCAGCAGCACTCACCGCCTCCTGGACCGACCTCAGCCCCGGACCACCGAAGACACGTGCCAGCTGCCGCCGACCTTCACCTGCCCACTGATGACGCCGATCCTCGCTGCCTCACCGGTAATTCTGATTATCGCCCCCTCACCGATAACGTCCTCCAACTATCACCACCAAAACGGGACTGCCGAACCTCTCCGCCTCACCGGGACCGCCGGACCTCTACACCTCACCGGGACAGCCGAACCTCTCCGCCTCACCGGGCCTGCCCAACCTCGCCACCGCACCGGGACCGCCGAACCTCTCCGCCTCACCGGGACCACCGAACATCTCCGCCTCACCGGGACCGCCGAACATCTCCGCCTCACCGCGACCGCCGAACCTCTCCCCCTCACCGGGACCGCCGAACCTCTCCGTCTCACCGGGACTATCTCATCTCGCCGCCTCACTGGGCCCGTCGATCCTCGCCGCGTCAACGGCCATCCGCTGACCGGAACCTCCGACGCTTCGCCTGCTGACCCGGACTCCACTCCCCGCGGGCCTCCACCATCAACTCCACCGACCCTCGCCACACCACCGCTCCCCAGTAGGCCGCAGCCATCACCTTACCTGAATCCTAGGCTCAGCACCGGCCCTGAAGTCTCCACGCTGCAGACTCTGACATCACGGGGTCTAACTATGCTGGGTCCTAGTGCTCGTCCCCCTAACACAGGGAACCTCAGTGGTTATTCTATTGGGTCTTCCCCTTCCCCCTCAAACCATATGACCCCAGCTCCTCCTCACCCACACTATTATCCTCATTCCTCCCTGACCACCCACCCACCCCCTTACCAGACATCGCCTCGGCCTCCGTCCACTCACCTGCCTTCCTCCGGCCCCAACCCCCATTCTTGCCGTGTGTTCACCATCCCCTCTGACCTCCCCCTCTCGGATACCGAACGGTCTGTCCTCAGCAGAGGCCTCACTTTTGTTCCCCTCCATCCCCACCTCAATGAGTTCCGCATCCACATCAAAGCGTTCTCCCATGGGAAGGAGTCCTTGCCCCCCCAGTGATGACCCCTTCTCCCGTCTCCAACGGACCCCCTCCTCTTGGGCTCCCCCCTCATGGCCATTTACCGGCTCAGACCCTTTTATTTTAAACTGCCTGCGGGACATCAACCCCCTCAACTTCTCCACTCCCCTTTCTCACTCTAACCTCTCCGCCCCTGAACGTACAGCCCTCCACTCTGCAACAACCCAGACTGGGTGATCAAACCTGCTGACAAGGGAGGTAGTCTGGCACGCTGATCTCTACAAGGCTGCGGTCACGCGCCAACTCTCAGACACCTCCTCCTACTTATCCTTGGACCATGACCCCACAGACGAGCACCAGGCCACTATCTCTAACACTATCATTGACTTCATCCCTCCCAAGCCTCCAACCTTATCATTCCCAAGCCCGATTTTACCTTCTCCCCAAAATCCAAAAACCTGACTGTCCTGGTAGACCCATTGTTTCTGCCTGTTCGTGCCCCACCGAACGTATTTCCACATACCTGGACTCCATCCTATCCCCGCTGGTTAAATCCCTCCCTACCTATGTTCAAGACACCTCACACGCTCTTCGTCTCCTCCATGACTTCTGTTTTCTAGGCCCCCATTTCCTTATCTTCACCATGGATGTCCAGTCACTCTACACCTCCATCCCCCACCAGGAGGGTCTTAAAGCCCTGATTCTTCCTCGACCGCAGAACCAACCAATCCCCGTCTACTGATACTCTCCTCCGCCTAGGTCCTTACCCTTAACAACTTTTTGTTTGACTCCTCCCATTTCCTCCAAATCCAAGGCGTAACTATGGGCGTGCGCATGGGCCTTAGCTATCCCTGCCTCTTTGTAGGGTACGTTGAACAATCCTTGTTCAAGGCGTACTGTGGCCTCATCCCCGAACTCTACCTCCACTACATCGACGACTGCATTGGTGGTACCGCCTGCACCCGTACAGAACTCACTGACTTCATCCATTTCATCCCTAACTTCCATCTGGCACTGAAATACACCTGGACCATTTCCGAGATCTCCCTACTGTTTCTAGACCTCACTATCTCCATTGCAGATGACAGAATACTGGCCGACATCTACAACAAACCCACTGACTCCCATGGCTATCTGGACTACACTTCTTCCCAACCTGCTTCCTGTAAGGACTCCATCCCCTATTCCCAATTCCTCCGTCTACGCCGCATGTGCACCCAGGGTGAGGTGTTTCACACCAGGGCATCGGAGATGTCCTCATTCTCTAGGGAACGGGGGTTCCCCTCTTCTACTATAGATGAGGCTCTCACCAGGGTCTCTTCTATACCCTGTAACTCAGCCCTCACTCCCCCCTCCCCCCACCCCCCCCCCCCCCCCCCCCCCCCCCCCCCCCCCCCCCCCCCCCCCCCCCACTCCCCCCCCCCCCCCCCCCCCCCCCCCCCCCCCCCCCCCCCCCCCCTTGTAACAAGGGCAGAATCCCCCTTGTCCTCACCTTCCACCCTACCAGCCATCGCATACAACAAATAATCCGACATTTTCACCACCTCCAATGGGATCCCACCACTGGCCAACATCTTCCCATCTCTCCTTTCAGCTGTCCGCAGAGATCGCTCCCTCCGTAACTCCCTGGTCAATTTGTCCCTTCCCACCCCCTCTCCTGGCACGTTCCCTTGCAACCACAGGCAAATGCTACACTTGTCGCTTTACCTCCCCCTTAACTCCATCCAAGGACCCAAGCAGTCTTTCCAGGTGCAGCAGAGGTTCACCTGCACCTCCTCCAACCTCATCTATTGCATCCGCTGCTCTAGGTGTCAGCTGCTCTACATCGGTGAGACTAAGCATGGGCTTGGCGATCGCTTCGCCCAACACCTCCACTCGGTTCGCAATATCCAATCGGCTCAGCACTTCAACTCCCATTCCGAATCCGACCTTTCTGTCCTGGGCCTCCTCCATGGCCAGAGTGAGGCCCACCGTAAATTGGAGAAGCAGCACCTCATATTTTGCTTGGGTAGTTTACACCTCAGCGGTATGAACATTGACCTCCAATTTCAGGTAGTCCCTGCTTTCTCCCTCCTTCCCCTCCCCTTCCCAGCTCTCCCACAGCCCACTGTCTTCGCCTCTTCCTTTCTTCCCGCCCCCCCCCCACATCAGTCTGAAGAAGGGTCTTGACCCTAAACGTTGCCTATTTCCTTCGCTCCATATGCCTACCTTCTGCTGTATCTACATTTTTTTTGCAAGAATTATGCCCAATGTGTATTTGATGGATACATTGCTAAGTATTTCAACTGGAACATATTCCATAAGTTGAAGAATTGATACTTGAAGTAATGAATTTTGCAGACTGGTTTTAAATTCATTTCATTTTAATTCATTTTAAATCCTCTGGGTTTAATGTTCTGGGAAAGGTAAAAAAGCTTCTCATGATCTATGTTGTGTTATAATAATTGGAATAGAAATGGTATTGACACTATATTCACTTCCCCAACTTAAACATGATAATTTATTTAATCGTTCTTCATAATTCAATTCCCTCTGCTTTTATGTGCAGCTATCTTTCCTGAGTTTAATTGCACCGATAATCTATGTTAACGGCTCACTTTCTGTTTACTTTTACTAAACAATCTGGCCACAGCCCCAAAATATTGTTGATCAGGATTGCTCCTTGCACTGGATTTCCTGCTTTCCATGCATTGCCATTTTTGTAAAGGATTTTTTTTAAATTGTTTAATCTAAATATGAACTAACCTCTTGCTCAGTTCATTTTTCTAGTAATGCAGTAACTTGTATATTGTTCTTTGAACATGTTTCTCATCATTTATTAAATCTTCTGTTGAAAGTTGGGGTGGATCGATTCTACATGGAAGCTTAGTTGCACTATTTGGTTATTTCCTGAGCAGCTGTGAATCCCAGAAGTGGGGAGTGTGAATAAAATTATCTCAGGAAGCTTTTGGTGTGCTGGCCTTTATAAATCAGAGCATTGAGTATAGAAGTTAGGTTGTAATGTTAAAATTGTACAAGGCATTAGTGAGGCCAATTCTGGAATATGGTGTACAATTTTGGTAGCCAAATTATAGGAAAGATGTCAACAAAATAGAGAGAGTACAGAGGAGATTTACTAGAATGTTGCCTGGGTTTCAGCACCTAAGTTACAGAGAAAGGTTGAACAAGATAGGTCTTTATTCTTTAGAGCGCAGAAGGTTAAGGGGGGGACTTGATAGAGGTCTTTAAAATTATGAGAGGGATAGACAGAGATTACGTGGATAAGCTTTTTCCATTGAGAGTAGGGAAGATTCAAACAAGAGGACATGATTTGAGAATTAAGGGACAAGTTTGGAGGTAACATGAGGGGGAACTTCTTTACTCAGAGAGTGGTAGCGGTGTGAAATGAGCTTCCAGTGGAAGTGGTGGAGGCAGGTTCGATTTTATAATTTAACAATAAATTGGATAGGTATATGGACGGGAAAGGAATGGAGGGTTATGGTTTGAGTGCAGGGACTAGGCGAGAGTAAGTGTTCGGCACGGACTAGAAGGGCCGAGATGGCCTGTTTCCGTGCTGTAATTGTTATATGGTTATGGTTAATAATCTAAGCCTTTTTCTAGGTAATGTTAACTAAAATTGGGTCCACACTAATGAATAAACTTAAACTATAATAGCCAAAGCAACTGTTTTTATTTTTTAAACAATGTTTTTCTACTTTTTATTTTTTTTAAACAATGTTTGAGACAACCAGAATTTTTCATGAAATATTTTACCTGTATTTCCATTGTTTTCATTCATTTCCATACAAATACAATAATGGATTAAATGGCTTTTAATGGTGTTTTCACTTTTTGTGCTTAATGCTGACAAATATTAATTAATTATTTTGATAGGCCACTTGGCTCCTCAAGCTTGCTCTGCATTTTATGAGATCGTGGCTGCTCTGAACAGATGATACCTGCTGGAGATTTATGTTGGATTATAAATTTTATTTCAGAACTAAAATTCTGAATGTCTCCAAAATATACCAAATTAGCATCACATGCTCTAATTATGATCATGTTATAGAAAGGTGCAATTGATTGTTCACAATGGCATGAGCTTTTCAAAGTTTTGTTTAGATAAGCAACCAGATGGACAAGGAAAATAATGCATTCTCTAGTTAGTTGCTTTTTATGCAATATGTTTGCATTTAAATTGCATTAAGTTTTACAGTTGGATACCTTACTATAATATCCAATATAGTAAAGGAAATTGTGACCTATTATGACCGTTAGTCATATCACAACGTAGAAAGCAGGAACAGAAGCAATTTATTCTCAATCCCAAGAAGAAGCATTACAACAATAAAAACTTAACAACGTATTCCATTTATTCATGCCAATTAATTCCAATATATTTCCTTGAATGTGTGAACACCTATTTAGAAATGATAATGAGAAAAACTCTCCAATATGTTAAATCAATCAGCCTTGGTTCCATTATATTTAAACTTTTAAAATATGGTGAATTACTGACACCCATAATTTTTTGCTTCATTTACAATTATCCATTTTGCAGACAGTGCTTCAGAAGATTTCCAGTTCTTGCATTACACAGCAGCATTAACCTCACATTTAAATGGTTCATACCGATGAAGTGGGGGCAGAAAGTTGGAAAGGGAGGTGAGAAATGGGGAGAAGCCTGACTAATGATATATCAACGCAAGTGAGTGGGGTGATTGGAAATTGGGTGTCGCGAGTGACAAAGGCTACAGATTAAAAGGGAGACATAAAGAAAGCGCTGGTGTGAAATGCAAAGCCTGTGGGAAGGATATAGATGGAATACATATGGTGGGGTGGAGGGGAAAGACGAGGTATGAAATGGGAGATGAATGTATGAAGGAGGAGAAAGGAGCAGAGTGACTAGGGAGGTGGAGGATGGTGGGAGCAATGTGTGTGCGCTGGGTAGGGGAGGGGAATTTTGGGGTGGGTTACTTGAAATTGGAGAATTCAATTATCCTGCCTTTGGGTTGGAAGCCACCTAAGTGCAACATGATGTTGTTCTTCCACGCTCTGGCAATGGATGAGGCCGAGAAGAGAAAGACCAGAATGGGAAGCAACTGGGAACATCAGGTGGCCTTGGCTGATAGAGCATACAGTGTCCTCATTATGTTTTGGACAAAGACCCATCATTTATTTATTTGCCTGTGTACTCCACAATTTGAGATTTGTAATAGATAAAATCCCGTGGTGAAAGTGCACATTGTCTGATTTTATTAAAGGGTATTTTTATGCATGTAGAAATTACAGCTGTGTTTACACATAGTCCCCCCATTTCAGGGCACCATAATGTTTGGGACACATGGCTTCACAGGTGTTTGTAATTGCTCAGGTGTGTTTAATTGCCTCCTTCATGTAGGTATAAGATAGCTCTCAGCACCTAGTCCTCCAGTCTTCCCAATAAAAGTGGAAACTTTTATTGCTGTTTATCAACATGAGGACCAAAGTTGTGCCAATGAACGTCAAAAAGCCATTATGAGACTGAGAAACAAGAATAAATCTGTTTGATACATCAGCCAAACCTTAGGCTTAACAAAATCAACTATTTGGAACATCATTAAGAAGAAAGAGAGCACTGATGAGCTTACTAATCACTAAGGGACTGGCAAGCCAAGGAAGACCTCCACAGCTGATGACAGAAGAATTCTCTATAATGAAAAATCCCCAAACACATGTCTGACATCAGAAACACTCTACAGGTGTGGAGTTGTCAATGACCACTGTCCGCAGAAGACTTCATGAACAGAAATACAGAGGCTATACTGCAAGATGCAAACCACTGGTTAGCCGCAAAAATATGATGGCCAGGTTACAGTTTGCCAAGAAGTACTTAAAAGAGCAACCACAGTTCTGAAAAAAGGTCTTGTGGACAGATGAGACAAAAATTAACATATCAGAGTGATGGCAAGAGCAAAGTATGGAGGAGAGAAGGAAGTGCCCAAGATCCAAAGCATACCACCTCATCTGTGAAACACGGTGGTGGGGATGTTATGGCCTGGGCATGTATGACTGCTGAAGGTACTGGCTCACTTATATTCATTGATGATACAACTGCTGATGGTAGTAGCATAATGAATTCTGAAGTGTATAGACACATCCCATATTATGTATGCAGATGATCTTGTGGTCTTTAGTCCATCTAGCATTGGTCTCCAGCAGCTCCTTACTATATGTTCTGTGTATGGTATGGAACATGATATCAAATATAATACTGGTAAGAGTGTTGTTATGATCTGTAGAACAAAAGAGGATAAATGTCTAAATTTTCCTGATTTTAAATTATCTGACAATAATCTTAATGTCTGTAATAAGGTAAAATATCTTGGATATTTTATTACAGAACAAATGACAGATGACGAGGATATTTATAGGCAACATAGAAACATAGAAAATAGGTGCAGGAGTAAGCCATTCGGCCCCTCGAGCCTGCACCGCCATTCAATATGATCATGGCTGATCATCCAACTCAGTATCCTGTACCTGCCTTCTCTCCATACCCCCTGATCCCTTTAGCCACAAGGGCCACATCTAACTCCCTCTTAAATATAGCCAAATGAACTGGCCTCAACTACATTCTGTGGCAGTGAATTCCAGAGATTCACTCCTCTCTGTGTAAAACAGAGCAGCCTCTCAGATACCAAGCCTGAAGATAACAAATCAAACCAATCTATGATTCAAAGAAAACACAACTGCTGGAGTAACTCAGCGGGCTGACGTCGTATGTTGTATGTACAATCGAATATTCTCTTACGCAAGTTTGTTGCGTGCACAGATGTGGTGAAGATGTCTCTTCGGAGCATATTGTACACCACTCTATACTGCTTACCTGTGGTCATACTACAGAAAAACAAGTTTACAGAAACTTAAAGTAGCGTATAATGATGCCATGAGAATACTACTAAAGAAACCTAGATAGTGTAGTGCAAATGAAATGTTTGTGGCTGCAGGAGTCAGTACTTTACAAGCTATCCTAAGAAATCATATGTATAAATTTATTTGCAGGATTAATGACTGAAAATGAAATTATCTTGGTTGAACCAAACATAAGGTTTAGCACTACATGCTACCAATCCCAGCTGTGGAAATATTGGTATAGTTGTCTCGTTGTAGGACACTGATCTTTCTTTTTATTCTGGATTTTAAACCATGTATTGTCTTTTTGTATATAATTGATGATGCTCGTCTAAGTAATTTACTAAGCTTTAATATGTATTTTATGGTGTTTTTAAATGCAATGTATTCTGTGTAACGTCGTCTTTTATCTGGACCTGGAGTCTGAAATAAAAGTTTAATAATAATAATAATCCCCCGATCTGAACCCAATAGAGCATGCCTTTTATATGCTGAAGAGAAAACTGAAGGGGACTAGCCCCCAAAACAAGCAGCAAGCATGGCTGTAATACAGGCCTGGCAGAGCATCACCAGAGAAGACACCCAGCAACTGGTGATGTCCATGAATTGCAGACTTCAAGCAGTCATTGCATGCAGAGGATATGCTGTGGCGGCACCTGGTGGCAACCCAAGGGCACAACGAACCATCGGCTCTAGAGGGCGGCATCTTGGTGTTGGAGGCGCTAGTCACGGGTTCGGTACCTGAGTTGGTATTTAAGACCGGGCAACGCCCGTGTCCGGAGAGGAGCAGGGAGCTGTATTGGAGAGAATAACATAGAAACATAGAAATTAGGTGCAGGAGTAGGCAATTCGGCCCTTCGAGCCTGCAACGCCATTCGATATGATCATGGCTGATCATCCAACTCGGTATCCCATCCCTGCCTTCTCTCCATACCCCCTGATCCCTTTAGCCACAAGGACCACATCTAACTCCCTCTTAAATATAGCCAATTAACTGGCCTCAACTGCCTTCTGTGGAAGAGAATTCCACAGATTCACTCTCTGTGTAAAAAATGATTTTCTCATCTCGGTCCTAAAAGACTCCCCTCTTATCCTTAAACTGTGACCCCTAGTTCTGGACTTCCCCAACACCGGGAATAATCTACCTGCATTTAGCCTGTCCAACCCCTTAAGAATTTTGTAAGTTTCTATAAGATCCCCCCTCAATCTTCTAAATTCTAGCGAGTACAAGCTGAGTCTATCCAGTCTTTCTTCATATGAAAGTCCTGCTATCCCAGGAATCAGTCTGGTGAACCTTCTCTGTACTCCCTCTATGGCAAGAATATCTTTCCTCAGATTAGGAGACCAAAACTCGTCTAGTGCACACAACTCGTGTCCGACTAGTTTTTGGCTGAACTCATGATACAACGGTGATTGGCCTCATCAGCAACAACGATGAGTCGGCCTATAGGGAGGAGGTCCAGCTCCTAGCAACATGGTGCGCTGACAACAACCTGGCCCTTAACTCCAAGAAGACCAAGGAGCTCATTGTAGACTTCAGGAAGTCTAGGGCAGCACGCACACCTCCATCCACATTAACGGGACGGAGGTGGAACGTGTTTCCAGCTTCAGGTTCCTGGGGGTCAACATCTCCGATTACCTCTCTTGGACCCACAATACCTCAACTCTGGTCAAGAAGGCTCACCAGCGTCTCTTCTTCCTGAGGAGACTAAAGAAGGTCCATCTGTCTCCTCAGATTCTGGTGAACTTCTACCGCTGCACCATCGAGAGCATCCTTACCAACTGTATCACAGTATGGTATGGCAACTGCTCTGTCTCCGACCGGAAAGCACTGCTGGTGAAAATTGCCCAATGCATCACCGGTTCTTCACTCCCCTCCATTGAGTCTGTCCAAAGCAAGTGTTGTCTGTGAAGGGTGCTCAGCATCGCCAGGGACTGCTCTCACCCCAACCATGGACTGTTTACCCTCCTACCATCCGGGACAGATCTCTCCGCTACAGATTTCTCTGTTGCCGGACCAGCAGGTCCAGGAACAGCTTCTTTCCTGCGGCTGTTACACTACTCAACACTGTACCTCGGTGATTGCCAATCACCCCCCTTCCCCCGGACACCTCCCACCAGGATAAAAATACTATGATTGTATGCACGTAAATAGATTTATTTATTGCTCATATTCTATGTGGCTCTTCCAGGGAGATGCTAACTGCATTTCGTTGTCTCTGTACTGTACACTGCACAATGACAATAAAGTTGAATCTGAATCCAAATCTGAATCTGAATTTTATCTCACTGTGTAAAGGAGGCCACATTGGGAGCACCAAATGCAACAGGTGAGGTTGGCACATGAACCTCCGTCTAATTAATTTGGCTCTAATTGTTGCCCCCAATTTCCTTTTTTTTAAATAATGTTCCACTTTGCTGCTCTTGAAGTTAATCTATTTTAACTCAATTTAATTTTCATGCCCTGTCTAAATCTCTCTTTTCAATCCCTTTCTTTGTCCTGGTGACTATTTAATAATTGCTCTAAATTTGAAATAATTATCTATATTACTAAAACTAAGAACTTGAGCACTTTCTGCCTTCTGTTTCGTGATTTCGTGTTTCGTTAGTCCCCCTCCGCCGATTGGACCAGAGAATTTTTCCCATCGATGAAAAATCAGAGAGTTATTAATGTTTTTAAAATGTCGCCATTTTCTCCGATGGTGGCAGGGGGCAGGGACTATAAAACCCGGAAGTGTCGTGCCTCACTCAGTCTCTGCGAGACAGAGGAAGCGAGAGGGTCGCGGCTCTCTGAGCTGCGAATAACACTGAACGCTCGATGGTGAGTCCCCTCGATGTGGTTTTAAAGTGTTTGCAAATTTGTTTGGCTTGGCTTATTAAAAAATGTTTTCGGGAAATGTATTGGTTGTAAAGTGTTTGCAAAATTGTATGTCTTGACTTTTTAAATGCTTGCAACAGTTTTCGGATGGATAAAGCGTGAATAAGCATTTTATTAGATCAGGACTGTGTTTAATTGCAAAATGGACGCTCATTCCATGACATGATTAGTGGCAAGATGGCGCCGATTACGTAATTTCCGGTTCGTGGCAAGATGGCGCTGACTGCAGAAGACACAGAGTGAAGACGTCGTTGAATAATTCAAGAGAGTTGACTGCTCTGTCTATGGTGAGTGTGTGTGTTGGACGATATTTAAAGCATGTTTTTGCTTCAGCAACATCCTCTACAGGAGGCTTTAAACGTTTGAATCATTCGGTTTACACACCGTATGTTTACCACGTTCTGAAGCTACTTGGCATTTTAGTATTGGTTGTCAGTGTGTCTGTGTGTGTGTTTTCAGAAAATGTATTGGTTGTAAAGTGTTTGCAAAATTGTTTGTCTTGGCTTTTTAAATGCTTGCAACAGTTTTTGGATGGATAAAACGTGAATAAGCATTTTATTAGATCAGGACTGTGTTTGAATGCAAAATTGGCGCTCATTCCGTGACTTCCGCTTAGTGGCAAGATGGCACTGACTGCTCTGTCTATGGTGAATGTGTTTGTTGGACGTTATTTAAAGCACATATTTACTTCAGCAGCAGCAGCCTCTACAGGAGGCTTTAAACGTTTGAATCATTTGGTTTACACACTGTATGTTTACCACATTCTGAAGTTACTTGCCATTTTAGTATTGGGTGTGTGTGTGTGTGTGTGTGTGTGTCCGTCTGTGTGTGTGTGAGGGTGTGGGTGTGTCTGCCTGTGTGTGTGTGTGTGAGTGAGTGTGTGTGTGTGTGTGTCTGAGAGTCTATGACTGTGTGTGAGTCTGTGGGTGTGTGTTTATATGTGTGTGTGAGAGAGTCTGTGTGTGTGTGTGTGTATAGATTTCTATGTGTGTGAGAGTCTGTCTGTCTGTCCTTTCGTAGTTCAGAGCTTATTCGTTATGTTTAATAGCCTGATGGCTGTCGGGAAGAAGCTGTTCCTCAATGTTGATGTTTCAGTTTATAAAAGTCAGACGTGACTCCAGAAGTCGGTCATAAGTCAGTCAGTCCACATGCCGTGATTCAGTCTGTCAGTCCAGAGGCCGTGAGTCAGTCAGTCGGTCCAGAGACCATGAGTTAATCCCAAGGCAGTGAGTGAGTCCAGAGGCCATGAGTAGGTCGCTCACCACCACCCCTTAAAATCCCCCACCTCAAGACACTGCCCTCCGCCCGGCTATAGGATGCTCCTCCTCCTGAAGCCGCCCCCATCCCCCGCTGCGGGACACCTCCCCCTACCTCATCAGCCCACGAGAGCCCCCGCCTAAAGCCGTCCCCCTCCCTCGGCTGCAGGACGTTTGCCACCCCCCACCCCACCCCGACAGCCCCCACCTCAAAAAAATGTATTGCGCAAATTCTTCAGTGAGTCCAGAGGATTGAGAATTACAACAAAACAATGGAATTCTTTAATTTGCCACAACCAAGAAATGGAAGGATGCACCTTGATGATGACAATCCAGAATTACTGCAGGAATTGCAATATGATAGAACTGAACAACAGCAATTTGTTGAGGAGAATGGGCCTCTGCTGAATGCAGGGCAGAGAGCAGTGTATGCACTCAATTTAACAGAAGTTGAAGACATTCCCCTTCAGCAGACCTAATTCCCCATTCAATCAAGTTTTGCTATGACGATCCATAAAGCACAAGGACAAACAATACAGAAGGTGTTGATCCACCCTCGACAAACCGGTATTTCAGCATTGAAAACTATATGTGCCTCTTAGCCGATGAAAGATGAAAGGGAAATGTCAAAGTTTTCATGAAGGTTGGAACATCGACCAAGAATGTTGTCATTAAAAGTGTGCTTCGTTGAATGATGACTTCTGAGATAAATTCTCAGATTTTCTTTGTTAAAATTTGACCGCTCAATCTCTCTATATTTAAATTGTCTCTTTTTTATCAACAGGAGGGGTGACTGAATAAATTGCCACCACACCGGCCGTGAGTGACTGCACTGCCAGCCCACCAGCCCTGAGTAAGTGAACTGCCAGCCCACCAGCCATGAATGACTGCACTGCCAGCCCACCAGCCATGAGTAAGTGAACTGTCAGCTCACCAACTGTAAGTGACTGAACTGCCAGCCCACCAGCCGTGAGTGATTGCACTGCCAGCCCACCAGCCATGAATAAGTGAACTGTCAGCCCATCAGCCATGACTCACTGAACTGCCAGCCCAATAATCCATTCAGTCCACCCTCTCCTCCTCTCTCATGGAATCTGTCACCTGTTTTGGGCAGAATTCCTGGCAGTTTCTCAGCTGCCAGCCTGCCAGGTTTGAGTGACTGTACTGCCAGCCCAATAATCCATTTGGCCCACAATGTCCATACTAGCCCTCTGGAAACCAGTCCCTTCGGCTCACAATACCCCTACTAGTGCAAAAGAACCCCCCACCCCCCACTGGCCAGCAATATTGGAATAGGTGGGGAGGTGGAATATTGTGTTGGGTGACCAGCCCTCCCGTGTGATGTTGGGACCCAACGGGTCCCACTTGGTCTAGTATCCTCCTAAAAGCCAAGATCAAACCAACCAATAGTGACACAGTGCAATGAATAAAGGGGGAAGGAAACTGAAATTATTGCTCCGGCATGGAGCAATAAGTCCATTCCAGCGGGAAGGTGCCGGTTGCCTATCTAGCTAGAACATGAGCTAAATGTTCAGTCTCCAGCTATGGTACGACTAAGTCAAACACCTGCTCTTGACCACAATGATCTGCAAGATACCTTTGGTGTGGGATATAACAATGGTAAAGATATGGAGGATCACATTTCATCTGATGGAGGTGGTCATTGCCTGACACTTGTGTGGGATGAAAATCTCAGCCAAAGATTGAATGTTAAATGCAACAGATACTGTAAAATCCAACTCTCCCTAGAAATTTTTATCAGCTTTGTAGAGTGTGTGTTCAAGTCAAAGTAAACTTTATTGTCAATTCAAATAATGCAACAAGTAGTTACACAGAGGATTGAAATTGCGTTTCCCCATACTCCAAATGTGCAAGTAATATTTATAACACACACAGACTATATACCAATAAAAATAGACAATGGACATATACATTATATAAAATATTCACAGTGTGCCAGAGTGTAGTAGTCAAGTCAAGTCAAGTCAAGTTTATTTGTCACATACACATACGAGATGTGCAGTGAAATGAAAGTGGCAATGCTCGCGGACTTTTGTGCAAAAGACAAACAACAAAACAACCAAACAAATTATAAACACAATCATAACACACATATTCTTTTACATAATAAATAATAGAAGGAAAAACGTTCTGTAGAGTTAGTCCCTGATGAGAAAGGCGTTTACAGTCCGAATTGCCTCTGGGAAGAAACTCCTTCTCAACCTCTCCGTTCTCACTGCATGGCAACGGAGGCGTTTGCCTGACCGTAGCGGCTGGAACAGTCCGTTGCAGGGGTGGAAGAGGTCTCTCATGATTTTATTTGCTCTGGAGTTGCACCTCCTGTTGTATAGTTCCTGCAGGGGGTGAGTGAAGTTCCCATAGTGCGTTCGGCCGAACGCACTACTCTCTGCAGAGCCTTCTTGTCCTTGGCAGAGCAATTCCCGAACCAGATGGTAATGTTCCCGGACAAGATGCTTTCCACCGCCGCTGCGTAGAAGCACTGTAGGATCCTCGGAGACACTCTGAATTTCCTCAATTGCCTGAGGTGGTAAAGGCGCTGCCTTGCCTTACTCACCAGTGCTGAGGCGTGTGATGACCATGTCATATCCTCAGAGATGTGGACTCCCAGATATTTAAAACAGTTCACCCTATCCACAGGATCCCCATTTATACTCAATGGAGTGTACGTCCTCGGATGATGTGCCCTCCTAAAGTCCATGATCAGCTCCTTCGTTTTTTTGATGTTCAAGAGGAGGCTGTTCTCCTGGCACCAGAGTGCTAGATCAGCCACCTCCTCCCGGTAGGCCTTCTCATCATTGTCTGAGATCAGGCCCACCACCACAGTGTCATCAGCAAACTTAATTATTGAATTGGAGCTGAACCTAGCCACACAGTCATGTGTGTACAGGAAGTACAATAGGGGGCTGAGGACGCAACCCTGGGGCGATCCTGTGCTCAGGGTGAGGGACTTCGATGTATTCCCTCCCATCTTGACTACCTGGGGCCTGGCGGTGAGAAAGTCCAGGACCCAGGCACACAGGGAGGTGTTGAGCCCCAATTCCAGTAGCTTCCCGGCCAGTCTGGTGGGGACTATCGTGTTGAAGGCTGAACTGTAGTCTATGAACAGCATCCTCACGTAGCCCCCCTTCTGGCTGTCCAGATGGGAGAGAGCGGTGTGCAAGACCTGGGAGACCGCATCGTCCGTGGACCTGTTCGGACGGTATGCGAACTGCAACGGGTCCATGTTCCGAGGGAGGAAGACGCAGATGTGATTCTTCACCAGCCTCTCAAAGCATTTCATGACTACCGAGGTAAGGGCCACCGGACGGTAGTCATTCAGGCAGGCTGGGGAGGCATTTTTTGGTACTGGTACAATGATGGATTTTTTGAAGCAGGTAGGGACCACGGACTTGTCCAGGGAGAGGTTGAATAATGTAGTGAGCACTGGAGCTAGCTGCGTAGCACAGGACTTGAGTACTCGCCCCGAGATGCCATCGGGGCCTGCAGCTTTTCTCGTGTTCACCCGTGTCAGTGCCCTCCTCACGTCATGCTCGGACAGCGAGAATGTGTGCATATTCCTCCCTTCAGCTTCGGTAGCCAGCCCGCTGGCGGTATGGTCGATAGTCGGCAGACCTGGAGTGGTGTTGCCCCTCTCAAAACGAGCGTAGAAGGAGTTCAGGTCGTCAGCTAGGGAGTAAAATGTTAAGGTATGTTATTAAGGTGCAATAATAAAAGGTGCAATATAGAAAAGTTCAAATAGCATACTGCAGACATTGAGTTAAAGTTATTTTGACAATCAGTAGGTCTTTGTTTGTGTAATGTTCATGGAATTTTCTTGAGTGTGTTGAGTAGTCTGATGGCTTGAGAGAAAAGCTGTTTTTGAATCTGGTGGTTTTGCTCCGCATGCTGCGGTAATACTTGCCGGATGGTAGGAGGATGAACAGTTTGTGTGCTGGGTGGGTGGTGTCTTTGATGATATTGGTTGCTCTCTTGTGACAGCGAGATGGGTATAAGTCCTGGATTGCTGGTTGGGGTGATCTTGTGATCTTCTCCGCTGTCCTCACCACTCTCTGTAGGGCCTTCTGGTCAGCAGCAGAGCAACTGCCATACCAGACTGAGAGACTGCTGGTAAGAATGCTCTCAATGGCACCCCTGTACAAAGTGGGGGAGGTCGGCTCTCCTCATCCGTCGAAGGAAGTGGAGGCGTTGCTGTGCTTTCTTGACTAGGGAGATGGTATTGGTGGACCATGTCTAATCATCTGTGATGTGCACTCCCAGGAACTTGGTGCTTTTCACAGACTCCACTGCACTGCCATTGATGGTGAGTGGGGTGTGTGTTGTCTGTTTCTTCCTGAAGTCCACAGTTATTTATTTTGTTTTATTGACATTGAGTTGAAGGTTATTGATGTCACACCAGTTGATGAGTTGTTGTACCTCCTCTCTGTAGGCTGAGTTGTCATCGTGGCTGATGAGACCCACCACTGTTGTGTCATCTGCGAACTTGTGTGTTAAGTTTTATGTAGTCTTTTGTCTGCAGGGCAATTTGGGTTGTGGAAACAGGTTGATGCATTTACTTAGACATCGCAATAGAGCTTGACAATGCAATCAATGTGTTCATATTGGACCTGATCGGACCTCAGAAATAGTTGTTCCCCAGGTACTACCCAGTAGTGGTACATAGGAGCTGAGAAGATTTGTTTCCAATAACTACTATCATCCCCCTTCGAACCAGATACCATTCTAGCTATTTTAAATTGCCTTTCTCAGTCGTATTGGCTTCACCTTTATCAGTGCCTCTTGCTGCCACACTTGGTTGTCTAATCTTTTGATGTTAAAGGCTAAGACTAAAGATAGAACTGAAACTGAGGTTATATGAATTGCAAATGAGTATTGGTGACAGGTTATTGGTGTCACTTGAATTTGTGTTGAAGGTTTCTTCCATCACTGATGGTGTGGATGCTGCTGATGATGATGTTTTGGGAGTTGTTTAGTGTGGCAGTGATTGTCCAGACACATTTGTTCTGCTGTTTATCAACAAGACATTGCTTTGCCACGTGTTGTAGCTTCACTGGAATAGCTTAGCCGCAGATATGACAAATTCAGGAGATTTGATATTGGCACTACAGCCACGGTATTTCAACCCTGTGTCAGGAATTCAGTCAACTGGATTTCAGTAGTGATTGTGGTGCGGCAATATCCTGGCCAACTTCGGCTACAATGATTGATTTATTTGAAGGGATGAAAAGTCTGTGAATTGGTATTATGCCATACCTCTCTTGCAATGCCACTGTTGTGCTTCAGAGGCCAGTGATTAATGGATCACTTTGCAAGAAGCAGGCAAATTTGCCATTTTTCATTGTGTTATCTAATTGCCCAGAGTGGAACTGTTGACAGGGAAATAATTTAGATTGCTGAAACGTCCAAGTAAGCGATTAAAAGTCCCTCGTTGTATTATTTAATGATACCAGCTGTTGGCCAATGCTTAATTTGCAACAGCAGATGGCAGTGTTGAATACCAACAAAGAAATTCAGTAGCCCTGAACATGGGTGTGTCGGTCGTACTGCAGGATTCTCTTTGCACGTTAGCAACAATGTGTGCAGTGTATCGATTCTTGCTGCCTGCCCTTTTCAATGTTTAGTTTAAAGATACAGCACAGAAACAAGCTCTTCGGCCAACCGACCAGCGATCCCCGCACATTAACACAAGCCTACACACACTAGAGACAATTTACACGCACCAAATATACAAACCCAAGCCAATTAGCCTTTGGAGTGTGGGAGGAAACCGAAAGAGAAAACCCACGCAGGTCAAGGGGACAGCATATAAACTCGGTACAGACGGCATCCGTAGTGGGGGTTGAACACGGGTCTCTGGCGCTGCAAGCGCTGTAAGGCAGCAACTCTACCACTGCACCACCGTGAGCACCCGGCAGGGAAAACTGAGCCGCTGATTAGACTGGAAGTCCTTATTGTGAGGGATAGTCACAGTCAAAGCTAAAGAGCAAGTGCTGGCAGGTGGAGCTCAGGAACACTGAAGAGTGACAAGTCAGGGGACAAAGTGGATTCTAAGTTTCTCCAACAATGCACTGGAAGGCAAGAAGGGGAATAGTGCAAAGAAGAATGGATGTTTAATAAATTGAAGTTGGCACACGCTCCGAGGGTCTTGAGAGTTGTCTAGGTTGCTGCCTCCCTTCCTCTTCTGCCTTTTCCACAGAGCTCACACAGCTGGAGGCAAGTAACTATTCTGCAGGCAAATCTTCATGCCCGTTCTACTGAGCTCACTTGCACTAAAGTCATTGTGAGATAAAAGGATACAGACCATTTTTAACACTGTGCACCTCAACCCCTTTTACTTCCTCCACTCAACCTTCACCTCCTAATGTATTGTAACTATATTTTGAGGCCAGTCCTGGATAGGTGACTGAATATTTTCGTCCAACAGTGCCCGCCATAATGTTTGAGACAAAGATCCATTATTTTTTTATTTGCCTCTGTACTCCACCATTTGAGATTTGTGATAGAAAAAGATCACATGTGGTTAAAGTGCACATTGTCAGATTTTTAATAAAGGCGATTTTTATACATTTTGGTTTCACCATGAAGAAATCACAGCAGTGTTTATACATAGTTCCCCCTCCCATTTTAGGGCACCATAATGTTTGGGACACAGCAATGTCATTTAAATGAAAGTAGTCATGTTTAGTATTTTGCTGCATACCCTTTGCATGCAATGACTGCTGTAGTCTGTGATTCATGGACATCGCCAGTTGCTGGGTGCCTTCTCTGGTGGTGTTCTGCCAGGCCTGCATTGTCAGACTTTCCTGATTCTGGCATCCATCTTCATGGAATTTTGAATCTTACAAGTTAAATCAAATTGTGCGGCTGTTTGCACCAACTGTGGCACAGTTGGTAGGGCTGCTGCCTCACAGCGCCAGAGACCCAGGTTCAATCCTGACCCCGGGTGCTGTCTTTGTGGAGTTTGCACATTCTCCCTGTGACCGCTGGGTCTCTGGTGTCTCACCAGAGGTGGAAAGAGACCGCTGGGTCTCTTTCTTCCAGGTGCTCGGGCTTCCTCCCATGTCCCAAAGACATGCCGGCTTGTAGGTTTATTGGCCTCTAAAAGGAACCCTAGTGGGTAGAGAGAAGATGTGAAAGTGGGATAATATAGAACTAGTGTGAACAGGTGATCGATAGTTAACGAGGATCCTGTGGCCCAATCAATTAATGAACAGCTTAGCCTGGACTCTTTTGTGCGTTAAACAACATAAGCCTGTCTCTCATTTTCAATTTAAAAACTGCAAAGTTGCAGTACCTTGACATGTTTTTTAACACAATTATGTAGTCATGCGTTATTTCTCCAATTTTCTAATTGCATGTGTCAAATTTATAGCTCTCGGCTTTCTCAAACAGCTGAGGTACTGTTCCAGCATTATAGCGGTATAACCTTTGCTTTTTTGATAATCAATAATACCCCAAAACACACACCAAGCTGCCAACTGTTTGAGAATCTAGCATTTGATAATGGTGAAATATCAGCCTCTGTCTCTTTTTAAGTGGCACATCTTTTGAATTTGTTAATTAATAATACCCAACAACACACATCAAGTAGCCAAAGTTTTAGAATCTGGTATCTGATGATGGTGAAATTTGACTACACCCACACAAGTAATTCCTCGACATGGTAGAAGATAGTAGAGAAAAAATATGGTAGTTTTGTAAATATACTTCTGATGTTTGGCTTTTGTTTTGGAAATTTCTAGCAACCCCTTTCCAATTTTAGTTCCAAATAAACATAATGCACAGGTTTACCAAACAAAACTACAATCTTTTGAATGACATTGTCTGCATGACCTTCATATTCTCCGACCACACACACGCACACACACACACACACACACACTGCAGGATGCGATGTGAAGTGCAACGTGTTAAGTAGGTGGAGTTAATTTTCAGTCATTCTGGTATGGTTGTTAATGCACAAAGTGTTTTATGCATGTAGCTATTAATCCAATACAAAGAAGTCTTTATCAGAATTCTCTGCAGCACATATCTGACCTCCACCTCTGGTGAGATGGTATCTCTGATATCTTTGTATTGCCCTGGTCATGTGCCCAACATCCCTTCATATGTAGATTCTGATTTCATGATGTACTGTAATTAAGTCCAGGGCTGGAATCTGATATTTTCTGCAAGTGTGATGCCAAGCAGTGGTTCATTATGATTGTCCTTGTGCTGTTCCTGCAGCCTTTGTCCACAGAAATTGCTGCATTTATTTTGTACCTGCAATAAAATGGGGCAAGGGCAGGGCTTGTGGTGAGGGTGGAATGGGGAAGCAAGAGAGGCACATTTACATCACTTGCAGCTTGTAACTTAGACACGATACAATCAGTTGAAGCAAAACTGGGGTAGAGTCTTCTTTGATAGTTAAAGCAAAACTTATTCAGTTTCTTTGATAGATTAACTTATTTGATAGTTAAAGCAAAATGACACAATCATAGTCACCATCATCATCACCCTCAAGCAGTCATCTTCCTCTGTTTATGGTCAGGATGGAACCGCAGATACTGGTTTAAACTGAAGATAGGCACAAAATGCTGATGTAACTCAGCGGGACAGGAAGTCTAAAGAAGGGTCTCGACCCATTCCTTCTATCCAGAGATGCTGCCTGTCCTGCTGAGTTACACCAGCATTTTGTGTCTATTTTCTGTTTGTGGTCGCCATTGTTTGGGTGATGCAGCTTTTGGAGGTTTATAGCTGGGAAAGTATAAAATACTGTGTGTTGGGGAATGACATTCATTGCATTGTGTAAAAGTAGGCTATAATAGTTTGGCATGAAGTCTTTATAGACATCATGCAGACAGTCCAGTGGCACAGCTGCTAGAGCCACTAGCGCACAGCAAAGATCTTAGAGCACAGTACCAGATATCCAGGTTCAATCCTGAGCTCTGGTGCTGATTGTGTGGAATTTGCATGTTTTCCCAGTGGTTGTGTGGATTTCTCCCAGGTGCTCCAGTTCTCACATTCCAAAGATGTGCAGGTTGGTAGGTTAACTGCCCATTGTAAATTAGCCCTAGTGTGTAGGTGAGTGGTGGAGTCTGTGGGCAGTTAATGAAAATGTTATATTCCAGGGAAAAAGGTCACAGCATATCCACAGGGGCAGCACAGCAGTAGGGTTACTGCCTTGTTGCACCAGAGACCCAGGTTTAATCCTGACTACGGTTGTGCTCAGTATGGAGTTTATACGTTCTTCCTGTGACCGCGTGGGTTTTCTCCGGGTGCTCCGGTTTTTTCCCACATTCCAACGATGTACAATATTGTAGGTTAATTGACTTTGGTGAATTGTAAATTGACCCTAGTGTGTAGGATAGAGTTAGTGTACGGGGTGAAGTGGGAGATTGCAACCTTCACGTGGTCCACCCTGTTTCGACTAATGCAATCAACCCGATGTACACAAACAGAAAGATCAAATAGAACAAGTTGACCTACAACTTTAGGCTGGCACGCCATACGTAAGAAGTGTATGGGGTGATCGCTGGTTGGCGCAGATTCAGTGAGCCTAAGGGCCTGTTTCCGTACTGTTTCTCTAAAGTCCAAATATCCAGCTTCTCTGTATAACTCAAACATTCTAGAGCCTGCAACATTCTTGTAAATTTCCCATAGACCTTTTCCAGTTTAATGACAACCTTCCAATCGCAAGGCAATCAGAACTCCGCACAGTATTCCAAATGTAGTCTGACTAATATCTTATACATGATAACATGATGTCCCAACTCCAGTAATAATGGATGAATAATGGATGGGATTTATATAGCGCCTTTCTAGATACTCAAGGCGCTTTACATCGCATTATTCATTCACTCCTCAGTCACACTCGGTGGTGGTGAGCTACTTCTGTAGCCACAGCTGCCCTGGGGCAGACTGACGGAAGCGTGGCTGCTAATCTGCGCCTACAGCCCCTCCGACCAGTACTCAATACACTGGCTGATAAAGGCAAAGTGCCAAAACCCTGGCGTCAAAACAACAACCTCTATCTCAATAACAACAAGACAAAGGAGCTAGTTATTGAATTCAGGAAACATGGTGGTGTGCACACCCCATTCAGCATCAACGGACGAGAGTTTCAAGTACCTAGGATTAAATATTACCAACGGTCTGCCCTAGTTGAGCCACATTGAAGCTTTAGACTTTAGAGATACAGTGCAGAAACAGGCCCTTTGACCCACTGAGTCTGTGCTGACCAGCGATCACCCAGCACACTAGCATTATCCTGCACACTAGAGACAATTTACAATTTTTGAAGTGTGGGAGAAAACCAGACCACATGGTCACAGGGAAAATGCATGAACTCTATGCAGTTTCTTAAAAATATGGAAGACCCTTCAATGCCAAAGTTAGTATGTGACAAAAGACAAGCTTGACATCTGAAAGGTGCCCTACAGAAACACACCTATTACTAAAAAGGATAAGCAACATTGGCTTAATATTTGCTTTTGAATGATCTTTGTGTGTTCTCTTCAATGAAATGAAGCATTTAATTTTGAGAAAGGATAGACAGATATATTTTCAATCCAATGCCTTCAGGTGTGCCAGAGTAGCAAAACAAGGTGACACATGTTCAAGTTTACAAAGAGCCTACAGAACAAAAGGCCAGGAAGTATTTATTTGCAGAGAGGGTATTCAACCTGCAGAACAAGTCACCAAAGAAGGAGGTGAGCACAAAACACTGGATATATTTCTTAAATATTGGCACTGAAAACATTGGAAATACCCAATATGTTGGACATTGATCTTGGCACCTGTCAGATTCCAAGCATTTAACTCCACTTTAAGTTCTGCTAGCATCTCAGATCTCTGACCTTTCAATAGAACTCATAATGCTAGATATGTAACAGCATCTAAGTGAGCTTAGAGGCAAGGGAAAGTGAAGTCAGAAGCTAAGTCCAAAGAGAAATCTAAAGCTACAGTACCGGAGGGTAGTAATTGAATGACAATCTAAAAATGAGACCAGCAGAACTTAAAGTGGAGTTAAATGCTTGGAATCTGACAGGTGCCAATAAACCGAAGATGCCAGTTAACCCAATGTTTGCCTGGATGTTTGCTAAGCACTGCTGTAATTAAAGGAAAGTAATAGTTAAGACCCTTAACAGCATCAATGTGCAGAGGGATTTTGGGGTCCAAGTGGCAACACAAGTAGATAGAGTGGAAAAGAAGGCATATAGCATGCTTGCCTTTGGGAAAAGAGTATAAGAGTCAGGAAGTTGTGATGTAGCTTTTTGGGACATTGATTAGGCTGCATTTGGAGTATTGTGTGCAGTTCTGGTTTCTCCATTGCATGTATGCATCTGGGATGCATCACAGCATGGTTTGGGAACAGCTCCATCTAAGACTGCAAGATATTGCAGAGAATTGTGGGCGCAGCTAAGACCTCCACACAAACCAACCTCCATTCCATTGACTCCATCTAAACTTCACGCTGCCTCGGCATGGCCAGCAACATAATCAAGGATGGGTGTCACCCCAGTCACTCCCTCTTCTCTCCTCTCCCATCAAGCAAGAGGTGCAGAAGTGTGAAAATGCATCTCCTGATTCAGAGAGTGTTTCTTCCCAGCTGTTATCAGGCAACTGAACCCTCCTATCAAAACTATAGAGTGGTCCTGAGCTACAATCTACCTCATTGAGGACCCACAGACTATCTTTAATCGGACTTTACAGGACTTTATCTTGCACTAAACATTATTCCCGTTATCATGTATCTGTACACTGGGGACGGCTTGATTACAATCATGTATAGTCTTTCCGCTAACTGGTTCGCACGCAACAAAAAGCTTTTCACTTTACCTCGGTACATGTGACTAAACTAAACATTACAGGAAGCATGTGAAAGTTTTGGAGAGGGTGCAGAAGGGGTTTACCAGAATGCTGCCTGGATTAGATAGTATCAGCTACAAGGAGACGTTTGACAACTTTGGGTAGTTTTCTCTGGAGCAGTTGAGGGGATATCTGATAGAAGTATATAAAATTATGAGCGGTGGAGAGAGACCGAGAATTCCCTGAGTCTCCTCTGCTTCAAACAGAACAAACCCATCTTGGTGAATCTCACCTGCGCTCTTTCCAGAGCCCGCATGTCTTCCTAAGGTGCGGCAAACTTTTGGTAAGTAGTTCACGTCATGACTCCCAAAGGTTTCGGTACCACCTACAAGTCAAAGTCAGAATCGCAATATACTTTCCACGTCGGGATGCATACAGGTGTACCTTTCAATATGTTTAACACCTTCCAGAAGAAGCAATTTGTCTGATGAGCATTTTGTCTCTTCAGCTAAAATTCCACTAGCTGATTGCAGCTCCCTAAGATGTTCCCAGCAGCATAAACCAAATTTACCAGCATCCAGAAAATGGAAGGAAACACTATGACTTCCATGTAACATAATGGAAGTGTGTTACTTCCATACTAATTATGGAATAATAATTCAAATTCCATATTTATTCCATGATTAGTACATAATATTAGTGTTAGTGTACTGTTAGTATATACTAATATTAAGTATTAGAATGCAGTTAGTATTATACTAATACTTGGTATTGTATTAGCAATACATACTATTAATACTAACATTAGCAACCATATCAATGGCTACCATTAGCATGATAACAGTACTAATATTGGCATTCCAATGACAATATGGGATGGTACATTACCATATTAATTTAGAATAATAAACTACTAATTATTTTAACCTAATTTAAAATGGATCACTGTTCCATATCCTAAAATTCCTTGCCAAATTGCAATAGATTGCATTGTTTCGAGAAGAATGTTGAACTCCAGCTTTTTATATACAGCAAGGTAGTGGTGATAAGTACAGGCATCATCAGTGCCCCCGACGTCCCCGTCTTAGAATTTAAATAATCTTTTTGTCCATGCAAAATAAATGGGTGGCAGAGTAGCTAAATTATTACAATATTGGTTTGGAAATATGAGTTTAAATTCCAGAGCAAAATGCAAAGTGCTGGAGGAAATCAGCAGGTCAGACAACATCTGTTGAGGAAATGGACTGAAGACATTTTGGGTCAGGACACCTTAGAGACATAAATTAAATATGTTAATTCATTAATATATAAAATAAGAAAATTGGTATCTGTACCGATGCCCGCCAAAAAATGCTTGATTGTTGTAAAACACATGTAAAAACTTCACTGTATTAGCTTAGGAAAGAAAATCTACTGTTTTACTCAAGTCTGGGTGACATATGACTTCAATATGGTTGACTATTAAGTGTCCTCAACCTTTAACAATGGCCTCTCAAGCAACTCGTTCAAGGAGTAATTGGGGGTGGATAACAATTCCAGCTTTGCAAGTGACCCCCACATTCCAAGAACAAATAAATAAAAGGGGGGGAAAAACCTAAAATGGCTACAAATCCACTTAGTCTCTGTGTTGGGGTGAGTGGATTCTGCCACTTGACAGCTCATAAACATTGTGTTTGGTGAATTTAATTTAAAATGGTGACCTGGCAGTGGCAGGATGATTTATATTGGGAAGGAGGAAAAGCAATTGAAAAGAAATTTGAACATTTCAACAAACTATTTTAGGAATCTTATGAAATTTTGCGATTACGGAAATAAGAACTTAGCAAAGCTAGAATTGATAAGCACTTTTGCTCCAAATAATCAAATATGCAGAAATATATTTAGCCTTAGCTTTTTTAATTGATTTTATTTATTTTTTGACACAATTTCCATTCAGAGTTTCTTCTTTGAAGAAAAATTTAAAGGATGTTTGCTGTGCATTTTTTGTTTTGCTCCAAAGTTTCCATTTGGAAGTGATTTTATTATTAACAACAAAATATCAATGTGCTCAGAAAATAGAGGCATGGTCTTGATGGTGGGGAACACTGCAGGAAATGAGAAATGAGAAACACATTTTGCATCTCTTTTGCAGAGGCCTTGATGCACGTTGTTCAGCCTTCACATTGTTCCTCTATTTTAGCCGAGGAATGATTTCCAGCTAGGCTCTGAAAGCCATAAACAATACTATCTAACAACATCACTTAAACAATGTTCAATGTTTTTCGATTTGTTGGAAGTAAATTCCATTTTCAATTTTGTTTCCTGGTGGATGTGCAATTTTTTTAGCACGAGAAGAGCAATATGATGACATCTGGTGCAAATTGACTAATTAGGAACAATGAAGCCATTTGTCCTTCCCACGTGCAGAAGAACATTCTACCAGTGAAATGGAAAGTCTTTTGAAACTCTGGCAAACGTTACATTCACACACTGAGTTATACTTTCCATTTGCTGGAATGTTCAGCAGTCCAACTTCATGTTTCCATATGCAGGATGTAACTGATCTGTTATTGATCTGTCCCTCATCCTCTTGCAAAATAGACACTGCAGATATGAGAAGTTAACTCAAGCAGTCAGTAAAATGCCAGAGCAGCAATCTTGTGTCCTCCTTTTCCAAGAGCATCTAGGTTTAAGATGACAAAGAAAGACATTAATTGATTCTTCATGACTGAACCCAAAAGCACCTATAAGCAGACTGCTTATTCAGCATAAAAGCTATTAATATAAACCATATTTTTCTATATGGAAAATAAAATGTAATTTAATTCAATGATTCAATTATTCAATGATACTTTATTATCATATGTACCTGAGTACAGTAAAATGCTTTGTTTTGATATCGACCTGATAAACATTCAATCTACTTTCTCTCCACATGCATGCCAGACATGCCAATATACTCTTTCCTACTTCCAAAAAGGAGGGAGTTATTCCTGGATAAAACTTCATAACTGGCAATGTCCCCACTGTCTCCGATGGACATTCTGAGTTCATGAGGTTACAAAGCAAATGTTGCAGATTTTCGACAGTGCTTCCTTCAAACCAAACCTGATCTCCTCCCCAGATGTCTATTTACAATCTCTCCCAGCGGAGTTCTTTGGGTATAAACAGTAGCAGAGTGTTTGATGACTTTCCCGCTTTCCTAACCTGGGAATAGCTCGGAAGATTTTTTTGAGCAACTCCTCTCCCATGTGTAGCATCCTGAAAATTGTGTGGTCTGAAACTGACTAACTCAGCAGGGAGCAAAACCTGATCCCAACACCCTTGTGCCCTGACCAACACGCAGACAATCAATTGACATTTCAGCAGAGTGGTATCTTAACCATTCCAATCCCAGAATCTTTTTCTTTCTCGAAGATTTAGTTATTACATTGAATAAGCATCTGTGATGTCTGATAATCTGAAGGATGCAGATACTGTATATATTTTTTATGAGTTCTGACTCACCACCACATCTAAACGCATCCCTTTCGCATCCCTTTCAATGGAATCCCACCATCCCATCTAAACGCATCCCTTTCCTTTCCAATGGGATCGCATCACTGGCCACATCTTCCCATCTCCTCCCCTGTCTGCTTTCCGCAGAGACCGCTCCCTCTGTAACTCCCTGGTCAATTTGTCCCTTTTCACCCAAACCACCCCCTCCCCTGGCACTTTCCCTTGCAACCGCAGAAAATGCTACATTTGTCGCTTTACGTCCACCCTTGACTGCATTCAATACAATACAATACAATACAATACAATACAAAACACTTTATTTGTCCCCGAGGGGCAATTCAGATGTTCCTGCAGCACACTAATAAAAATACAACATAGCATTCAAGAACTTTAACATTAGAACATAAAAACATTCAAGGACACAAGCAGTCTTTCCAGGTGCGGCATTGGTTCACCTGAACCTCCTCCAACCTCATCTATTACATCCGCTGCTCTCGGTGTCAGCTGCTCTACGTCGGTGAGACCAACACCTCCGCTCAGTTCGCAATAACCAATCTGATCTCCCGGTGGCTCAGCACTTCAACTCCCCCTCGAATTCTGAATCTGACCTTTCTGTCCTGGGCCTCCTCCAAGGCCAGAGTGAGGCCCACCGTAAATTGGAGGAGCAGCACCCCATATATTGCTTGGGCAGTTTACACCCCAGCGGTATGAACATTTACTCCTCCAATTTCAGGTAGTCCCTGCTTTCTCCTCCCCTTCCCTGCTCTCCCTCAGCCCACTGTCTCTGCCTCTTCCTTTCTTCTTCCCGTCCCCCCCCCCCACCTTCATATCCGTCTGAAGAATGGTCTCGACCCGAAAAGTCGCCTATTTCCTTCGCTCCATAGATGATGCCTCACCCGCTGAGTTTATCCAGCATTTTTGGCTACCTTTCCCTTTCAATGTCTTATCAACAGCCCATCTGACATATTACTGTTGAATTGGAAAGCATTCTTTTCCAGAGCTTTTGGAATTATTTCCAAATCTGTCATAGAGCCATACAGCATAGAAACAGGCCCTTCAACCCAACTTGCCCATGCTAACCAAGATGCCCCATCTAGATTTGTCCCATCTGTCTGCATTTGACACATATCCCTCTAAACCTATGCTATCCATCTACCTGTCCAAATGTCATTTAAATGTTGTTATAATACATCTCTCAACTACTTCCTCGAGCAGCTCATCCCATATTCTCACTACCTCTGTGTGAAAAAGTTGTCCCTCAGGTTCCAATAAAATGTTTCCACTCTCACAACCTATTTAATTGTTGCATCTTCTCTGATGCAGGTAGAAGAGTCAGGGTTCAGGGAGATCCACCCCATCAGCCGTCGCACACAAAACATAATCCTTACACATTTTCGCCACCTCCAACGGGATCCCACCACTAGTCACATCTTCCCATCTACATGTCTTTCCACCTTCCGCAGAGGCTGTTCTGTCCTCAATTCCCTGGTTAACTCATCCCTTCCCACCCAAACCACCCATCAACAAGGTACCTTTCCCTGCAACGGCAGGAGATGCAACACCTGCCCCTATACCTCCTACCTCGACTCTGTCCACTGATGCCGACCATCCTTTCAGGTTAGGCAGTTGTTCAAGATGTGGACTCTTATATATCGGCGAGACCAAACGTTGACTGGGCGATCATTTTGCTGAACACCTTCTGCCTCGATCTACCTGATCTCCCGGTTGCTAAACACTTTAATTCCCCTTCCCATTTCCACACTGACCTACAGGTATCTGTCCTGGGCCTCCTCCATTGTCAGAGTGAAGCTAAATGTAAATTGGAGGAGCAGGATCTCATATTTCACTTGGGCAGCTGACAACACAAGGGTTTGAGTATTGATTTGTCTAACTTCAAGTAACCCCTGCATTCCCTCTCTCCATCTCTTTCCCACCCTAGTCACGCCAGCTTTTCACCTCTCACCTAGCCACAGCAATCAATAACCTGTTTCCTTCATCATTATTATTTTGTTTTTCATTCATTTGTTCTATATATTTCTCGACGTCGTCGTCTTTCCCTTACTTTCAGTCCGAAGAAGGGTCTCGTCCTAAAATGTCACCCATTTCTTCTTTCCAGAGATGCTGCTTGTCTCGCTGAGTTACTCCAGCATTTTATGTCTATTTTCAGGGAGGGATGGGTGGTTATGGATGAGCAAATCATGGAGTCACAAAAAGAGTGGTCTGTGCGAAAGCTGTGACCATTCACATTACACCCTCCCAGCCTCTATGTCTAGCTCATCATCCTTTGTCATTTCTGTCAGCTTCAAACAGACACATCTTCCTCTCCCTGCTCCTTTTTGCATCCCACAGGGACCCATCTCTCCAATTTGCTGAACGCCTGTGCTTTGTCCGCAATGGCCATCTTCAGCTCTGGGATACAAGCCATTTCAACTCTGCCTTCTCATTCCAACTGACCTGCCTGTCCTCAGCCTTCCCTGTTGCCAAGGTAAGGCCAAATGCAAAACTCCCTGTTGCTTCCTGGCAGAATGGGCCTCGACCGCCGATGCAACACTCCTATACGACCCAAAGGAGCCACGCGCGTTCTACTCTGCACGCTGGAACAGCACCACCAACCTGGACCTGTCCTTCGCAAAATGCCGCAACAACGAACCGCTCCTAGTAAGATGCATCCTGGACAAGTTTTCCCGGTCACACCATCGACCATCGCTCATGACCATTCCATCTCTGTTCAACCCGTGGAAGGGAAAGACATCAAGAGGTGGAACTTCCGGAAAGCAAACTGGGTAGGCTTCACACAACAAGTGAATAAGGCAGCCGTTGGTCTCCCACACCCACGCCCCACCAACCTGAACAACGCCTACGACTCATACTGCAAGATGCTGCTGGCCACCGCCAAGAATAACATCCCCCGCGGTGTATGTAAAGCCTATGTTCCCTGCTGGGATGACGAATGTGAAGACCTACTTTGCGCCCACACAGAATCACAAACCAACGAAGACAGGGACAAAGCAGAGAACGACCTAATCTGCAGACTAAATGATAAACACAGGCAAAGATGGACGGAGACAGTGGAATCAATTGATTTCACACACTCCAGCCATCAGGCGTGGCAGACCATGAACAAGCTGATGGGCAGGTCGACAACTCCAGCACAGTGTCCCATCACTGCAAATTCCATCACGTCGCTACTGCTGAGCAACGGCCACTTCCCCAACGCAGACAAGGACTTCACCAGAACAACATCAGCGAGAGTCCACGAGCTACACAGGGCCCCGAGCTGTGACTCCAACCTATCCCACGATTTCGCAACAAAGAAATCGAGCAGGCCATCCGACGGCTGAAAACCAGTAAGGCACCAGACACCGACGGCATCCACCCGGAATACATAAAACACCAAGTAGGTATGTTACAAAACCTACCTGAATCGTGGTTGAGAATCTGCCCCAGCCCGTGTGCGTGATTTTGGCGCTGTTTAGAGGGGGCGGGTTTAAAACGCGATTTTTACTAGGCTGTTGCAATCGAAAATGTTCAGCCTAGTAAATCAGTAACGGAAAATCGCTGAAAGACCCCGTCGCAAAAGGTATTATTAGTTTTTATGGCCTTGTATAATAGTTATAGTAGTTTAAAAATCACTCTCTCAACCCGCAACCTCTCGCAGCCCCAGGGTTTTATAAAGCAAACAATTAAAGGTGTGTACCTTATTTTTACATTAAAAGGGGCTTCTTAAGAACCCTGTATATAAAGTTTTCTATAGCGAATAGTTCATTTTGGGCTCTTTATATCCCGCAGTATTTTTCTGGGCATTTGGGGGCACAAATCCACTGCAATGTGAACGTTCTAAACCAGCGTGTTCACAGGATCCCACTAGAAAGCTGATTTAAAATGGACTTTAATTTACAGCAATTGGACACTAAATTCCTTCCATTTGGCCTATAAATTGATGTAAATGAGATTTAAAAATCATGTTTTATTGTGAATTATTTGTGAATATTATTTGGACCCTTAGGCTATTTAAAAATGTTAATCATTTATTAAGAAATGGATAGATGTTTAGATCTAGTAATTGAAGTTTGAAATTAGCTACAATTGGGTAACTAACTAATTATATGCTTTAATTTCAGGTCCTCCAAGTAAGATTATTTTATATTTGTTTCAGAATGGTTCAATCTATGATAACTGAAAATTTCATTCAGTTCTCTTAATTTTTAAGAAGGTTATGGGCTTTTGACTGTCCTCGATCACAGCTTTTTTGTTATGTCCATAGAAAATCAATAGGGAACAAGATGCTAATTTCCGAGTATGAAAATGGCCATAACTTTTTTATTACTTGAGATATGAAAGTGAATTAGGTGTCAAATTAAACTTATTGATATGCTTTATCTGATGGGATAAATTGCAGACTTGATTTTTTAAATCTCAAAATTTTGTAACATTGCTACACCAAGGCAAGAAGGCAAATGACTAGCTGTGCTCCTTCTTCTCCATGTGTTTCCACTGCCTGAAGCAGCCAATGATCTGGTGCCGTGCCAAGATGATCGCTCTGCCGAAGCCAAACAAGCCTAGCGATGACCCCAAGGGATATCGACCCATCTCACTGCTGTGTGTTCCATACAAGCTCCTGGAACGTCTCCTCCACACACGTCTCAATCCAGTGATCGACCCCCAGCTGCCTAAAGAACAGGCTGGCTTCCGAAGCGGTAGATCAACGGCGGACCAGGTGACCCTCCTGTGCCAAGATATAGAGGACAGCTTCCAGGTAGGGGATAAGGCAGGCGCTGTCTTCTTGGACCTCACAGCTGCATATGATACTGTCTGGCTGCGTGGATTACACATGAAGCTTCTGGAAACCATCCCAGACAAGCACATGGTGAGCTTCGTCATGGAGACGCTGAGCAACCGCAGCTTCAGGCTACACACCAGCAATGGGCAATGCAGCAAGGTGAGGAAACTTATGAACGGCGTCCCTCAGGGCTCAGTGCTGGCACCAATGCTGTTCAACATCTACATCCATGACCTGTCTGCAACCTAGTCAAAGAAGTATGGCTATGCTGATGACCTGGCCATCATACTCAGTAAACCATCCTGGGAAGTAGCAGAAGAGGGCCTTTCTGAAGACATGAACATCCTGTCTTCATACCTGAGGAACTGGCACCTCATGCTCAGCATGGGTAAGACAACATCTTCAATGTTCCACCTCAACAACAGGGTAGCGACCCGCGAGATGAACGTCATGGTGGATAACGTCCGGTTACGGTCCCAGCCCGTCCCCGCGTACCTCGGTGTGAAGCTCGACAGAACGTTGTCATTCAAACAACACCTGGAAGGTGCCAAGGCAAAGACAAGCGCCCGTGCCGCACTGATACGCCGCCTAGCCGGCACCACATGGGGAGCCACGATGAAGACACTGCGCATGTCCACAGTGGCCCTGGTGTTCTCAGCCGCCGAGTACTGCTCCCCGGTCTGGTGCCGTAGCCCTCACGCCAAGAAGCTGGATGCTGCCCTCAACAGCGCCCTGCGGACTGTCTCCGGATGCCTACGAACCACCCCAGTAAACCAACTGCCCGTCCTCGCTGGCATCGCCCCAGCCAACATCAGACGAGAAGCAGCCACGCTGGCCTTCTCTCGAAAGGCACAGATCAGTGAATCCCACCTCCTCCATCAGATCGTCACAGAGACACCACGACGTGTGCGCCTCAAGTCACGGCATCCCTTTGCCACGCGAGCCCAAGAGCTGCTCTGCACAACACCGACTGAAGCTTCTTAGGCCGCCTGGGTCAAGACGAGAGACCAGTGGAAGTCAGTGGAATCGTCTGGGCTACACCAGTACATCAATGACCCCATGGACGTCCCTGGCCAGGACCTGCACCAAAAGCAGTGGACAACCCTCAACCACTTGAGGACAGGCATCGGACGCTATGGAGTAGCTCCCTTAAATATTAAATGACTTATTTACAGAATTTATACTTAAAAGGATAATATGTAACGTTATTTCATTTACTTAATGATCATTTATCCACTCTGATTCAAGGCTGAGCTTGAGTTGTAAAGTAATTCATAACATTGATCAGTGATATATCAAACAAGTTTGGGCAAAGTAAGCAAGGTCATGGTATGTAGGCTAACATTTGTTGTTTTCCTTAAACTACATTTGCATGTTAAGTTGCATTCTTGAACTGCTGCAATGCTTCTGGTGAGGATATTCATGTCATATTGGGAGTTGCAGGATTAAGGCCCAGTAAGAATGAAGGAATGACAGTGTATCTCAAGGTCAGGATGCTGTGTCACTTGAAAGGGAACCCACAGTTAATGGTGTTCCCATGTGCCTGCTGCATAACCTATTGCAAGAAGATGAAGAAGGTGTTTGACACGTTGGCCTTATAAGTCATTGAATTAAGTGTAGAAGGTGGGATCTTATATTACAGTTGAACAAGTTGGTGAGGCCGCATTTGGAGATTCAGATTCAATTTTAATTTGGAGGGCCTTGTTCATTTTTGGTCACCCTGCTGTAGGAAGGATGTCATTAAGCTGGACACAGTGCAGAGAAGATTTACGAGGATGTTGCCAGGACTACAAGATTTACGAGGATGTTGTCAGGTTAGTTTACTTTGGTGTAGGAAAGAACTGCAGATGCTGGTTTAAACCGAACATAGACACAGAATCAAGTGTAACTCAGCGGGACAGGCCGCCTCTCTGGAGACAAGGGATGGGTGACGTTTCTTCGCTCCAGACATGCTGCCTGTGTTACTCCAGCATTTTGTGTCTATCTTTAGTTTACTTTGGTGATGTGATTGGGACAGATATCATGGGCCAAGGGGCCTGTTCCTGCATTGTACTCTTCTTTGCACTGTGTTCCAAGCGAAGAGTTCTTTATTGCAGAGTATACAGGAGTATAAAGCCAGGAGAAAACAATCATTTAACTTTGGCCTGTGAAGGGGGGTTTTATTTGATTCCCCTTAACTTTGGATTTAACAAGGCTTCTAAATACCACAACTGGAAAAACAATACTCAAGGCCAGCCCTCTTATCTCAGCTTTGAGACTTTGCTCTCTTCACCAAGTTTGAGCCAAAGTTATTGAGTCCTGGGTGGTGTGTTGCAGTGAAACCGAGCGTCTGTGAGCAAGTAGTTAGCAAATGTCACTTGATAGTGCTGTTAATGGCAATCACCATCGTTATGTAGATGATTGACCAATGGCATAGCAATTAGATGAATGTCTGGTTTGACTTTAGACTTCAGAAATACAATGTGGAAACGGGACGCTTCGGCCTACTGAGTGTGTAGATCAACAATCATCCCGTAAGCGAGCACTATCCTACACATTAGAGACAATTTACCATTTTTAATGAAGCCAAATAACCTACAAACCTACACGTATTTGGAGTGTGGGAGGAAACCGGAGCACCAGGTGAAAACTAATGCAGTTACAGGAAGAATATACAAACTCCATACAGACAGCACCCATATTCAGTGTTGAATGAGGGTTTCTGACGCTGTAAGGCAGCCACTCTACTGCTGCGCTGCCGTGCCTCCCTGCTTTTAAGAACAGTGCAGTGAATTTCTTCATTTGTTTATGTAGAAGCACCAATATTATAGTTGCACTGGAACAGCCTGGATAAAATCAAGACTTGTTCTGAAATGTAAGTCTTCAGCACTGCAGCTGGGACATTATCTGCTTCATAGCCTTCTCTGTGTATATATGTATCACTTGGAACTAATCAAATTAATTGAATCTCTTGAGGAAATCAAGTTACTGTAGATTAACACTCAGCACATCTGGCTGAGGATATTTGTAAATGTAAGTCCTTGTCTTTCGCTTGTCATGCACTGGTCTACACCATCATAAAGAATAAAATGCTCTTGGAGCCTTCTCACTTAGCTGATCAGTTGGTTGCCATCATTCACGATTGGATATGGCAGACTGTAAAGTTATAAGGTGATCTATTGTTCATGCGGATCCATATTTCTACTTGTTGCCTGCTCGTTTCATAGACATAGAAACATAGAAAGATAGAAAATAGGTGCAGGAGTAGACCATTCGGCCCTTCAAGCCTGCACCGACATTCAATATGATCATGGCTGATCAGTAAATATTGATTATCATGCACAGAGTCCTCTGTTGAGACTGCCAAGTTTTTCAATTTATTTGTAGGTGCTACTGTCAACATGCAATCCTCATTCAACCAGACTGGTTCTCTGGCTTGCAGCTAATGATAGAGCGGATAGTAGCAAAGGTAATTTATTTTTCATCCATTTCTTTTGTTCTTTATTTCCTCCTCCAGTGCAGTCACTGCAGGCTGCGAATCTGAGGCATGGTTCAATGGTACTTTATTGTTACATGTACCGAGTATGGTGAAATTCAATTTTGCATACAGTTCAGTACAAGCATCACTATACATAGGCACATCTTAGATACAGTACAAGTGTATAGAAATAGTACAGAGACAGTATACATGAGTCGCCAGATTTGGCACCATTTGCAAGTGTTAGGCGCGCCCCCCCCCCCGGTGAATGCTATGTACTTACCTTTCTCTGTTTTTCTCCCGAGTACAGGCCTCGTGGCTGTGAGTCTGGAATCAAGGGGTTAAAGGCTCCTGTACCTGATTGGCCAAGCTGCGTCAGGTGACGGGTGACTCATCTGAAGCTTAAATACCAGAGTTTCCCAGGATTCTCTTCTTCGTCGACCCTGACTTGTGAACAGCCTGCTGGTGTGAGCTGAGGAAGGCCTGGCCACATGGCATAGAACTTTGTGTACTTTCACCATTACTTGTTAACAAATATTGAATTGGGACGGATAAAGGCTGACCTTAGTGTTTTCGGGTATTTTGTTTCAGGGTTATATCTCTTTAGGCAGGTTTTAGAGTCTCCGGTTCGATGGCCCATTACGTGGCTGGCTGGAGCACTGTTTAATTGTTTGTTAGTCCATCCATATCCCTGACTGGGTTGTTTGAATCGGGTTTGGGTTTTGTGTTCCATTGAAAAATTAAAACTATTTTTGAACTTGAACCTGGTTTATGAATTATGTTACGCGGCTCTGAAGTACCTGCATTCGGGAGTCGTAACAGCAAGTCCCAGTTCTTGTATGCTATTTGTCAGGGCCTGGATTGCCACCTGGAAGTATGATGTTGTGACGATCAGTGAAACATGGTTGCAGGAGGGCTGTGATTGGAAACTAAATATTCCAGGATTTCCTTGCTTCAGGTGTGATAGAATTGGAGGGGCAAGAGGTGGAGGTGTTGCATTGCTTGTCAGGGAAGATATTACAGCAGTGCTTTGGCAGGATAGATTAGAGGGCTCGTCTAGGGAGGCTATTTGGCTGGAACTGAGAAGTGGGAAAGGTGTAGCAACACTTATAGGGGTGTGTTATAGACCGCCAAATGGGGAGCGAGAATTAGAAGAGCAAATATGTAAGGAGATAGCAGATATTAGTAATAAGCACAAGGTAGTGATTGTGGGAGATTTCAATTTTCCACACATAGACTGGGAAACACATTCTGTAAATGGGCTGGATGGTTTGGAGTTTGTAAAATGTGTGCAGGATAGTTTTTTGCAGCAATACATAGAGGTACCTACTAGAGAAGAGGCAGTGCTGGACCTCCTGTTAGGAAATGAGGCGGGACAGGTGGCGGAGGTATGCGTTGGGGAGCACTTCGGGTCCAGTGATCACAATACCATTAGTTTCAATATAATTATGGAGAGGGTCAGAACTGGACCTAGGGTTGAGATTTTTGATTGGAGAAAGGCTAACTTTGATGAGATGTGAAAGGATTTAAAAGGGATTGGGACATTTTGTTTCATGGGAAGGATGTAGAAGAGAAATGGAGGACATTTAAAGGGGAAATTCTAAGTGTACAGAATCTTTATGTCCCTGTTCGGTTGAAAGGAAATAGTAAAAATTGGAAAGAGCCATGGTTTTCAAGGGAAATTGGACACTTGGTTTGGAAAAAGAGAGAGATCTACAATAATTATAGGCAGCATGGAGTAAATGAGGTGCTTGAGGAGTATAAAGAATGTAAAAAGAATCTTAAGAAAGAAATTTGAAAAGCCAAAAGATATGAGGTTGCTTTGGCAAGTAAGGTGAAAGTAAATCCAAAGGGTTTCTACAGCTATATTAATAGAAAAAGGATAATGAGGAATAAAATTGGTCCATTAGAGAGACAGAGTGGACAGCTATCTGCAGAGCCAAAAGAGATGGGGGAGATATTGAACAATGTCTTTTCTTCGGTATTCACCAAGGAGAAGGATATTGAATTATGTGAGGTAAGGGAAACAAGTAGAGTAGCTATGGATACTATGAGATTCAAAGAAAAAGAAGTACTGACACTTTTGAAAAATATAAAAGTGGATAAGTCTCCAGGTCCTGACAGGATATTCCCTGGGACATTGAGGGAAGTTAGTGTAGAAATAGCAGGGGCTATGACAGAAATATTTCAAATGTCATTAGAAACGGGAATAGTGCCCGAGGATTGGCGTACTGCGCATGTTGTTCCATTGTTTAAAAAGGGTTCTAAGAATAAACCTAGCAATTATAGACCTGTTAGTTTGACTTCAGTGGAGGGCAAATGAATGGAAAAGATACTTAGAGATAATATATGTAAGCATCTGGATAAACAGGGTCTGATTAGGAACAGTCAACATGGATTTGTGCCGGGAAGGTCATGTTTGACTAATCTTCTTGAATTTTTTGAAGAGGTTACTAGGGAAATTGATGAGGGTAAAGTAGTGGAGGTGTCTATATGGACCTCAGTAAGGCCTTTGACAAGGTTCCTCATGGAAGGTTGGCTAAGAAGGTTCAATTGTTCGGTATTAATGCAGGAGTAGCAAGATGGATTCAACAGTGGCTGAATGGGAGATGCCAGAGAGTAATGGTGGATGGCTGATTACTAGTTAATCCGCCATCCACCATTAATGGTAATGGTTATGGTCTGAGTGCAGGTAGATGGGACTAGGGGAAAATAAGTGTTCGGCACGGACTTGTAGGGCCGAGATGGCCTGTTTCCGTGCTGTAATTGTTATACTGTATGGTTATATGGTTTATGAATACAGTAGAAAACTACTACCACAGTGCACCTCCATTTTAAGGGTTGCAGGTTGGGTTTAGGTAGTAGCAGCCTCAGATTTATCATGCTGGACCTCTTCCATTGTAGCAATTACTTTGGCTATGTATTTGAACAGAAAACCCGCATTCAGAACTGGGATCAGCATTTGATCGGACCCACAAAGGCCATCTGTATAAAACTGCCCATTTTTGGATAACAGGCTTGAATGAGAAAAATAAAAAAACTGCAGTTGCTTTAAATGTTGTCCGTTTAGAACCTGATATGCCCAGCCATGATAATGCAAATAAGCAGGCCTTAGAAAACTTGATCAGGTAATGCAGACTTTGGGTGGAACATGAGGTCAAACAAGCATAGTGCTAAATCTTATTTATACTTTATAATCTAGAGGTACAGTGCAAAAACTGGCCCTTTGGCCCACCAGTCCATGCTGGCCTGCAATCACCCCATACACCAGCACTATCCTACACTAGAGACAATTTGCAATTTTACTAAAGCCAATTAACCTATAAACCTGTACTTCTTTGGAGTGTGGGAGGAAACCGGATCAGCCAGAGAAAACCCACATGGTCACAGTGAGAATGTACAAATCTGTACAGAGCACCCACAGTCGGGATAGAACCCAGGTCCATGGCACTGTAAGGCAGCAACTCTATAGCTGCGCCACTGTGCTGCCCCACAAGATATGGGTACAACTTGTTTGCAAGATATAGTTAGAACTGGCAAGGATGACATTTGGTGCTCATCCCCAGATGCTGTTGAACTGAGAAGGCACATCTAAACCAGACCTGATAAGAATGGTAGGTTATTTTCTGATGGACATTATTGAACCAGATGGACATGCATGACAATCCCATAGTTTTATGGTGACCAACAGAGGGTTCTTTTCCCAATTCTAGATTAATTATTTGAAGTGAAATTCCTTATCTGCCAAATGTAGATCACAACTCAGTGGACAAAGGCTTTGGATAGTAGACATGATCTGCACATATGTTTAAGGGTTTTTTCTAATTTGACCCTTTGTAGATTCTTTAACCAAATGTATGAATGTATTCAAAATTGTGTACCTCTTGCTGATTAATAACATGCGTGGATTGAATAACAATTTCATCATCTGAGTGCATTTAATTTTACTGAATTGAGATCCACAATATTTAGCAGAAATTGTCAAAATACATATCTGTACAATTAAATTGCAAAATAAGTAGTACAGGTAGTAGTAGAATTAATTTAATGAAGTATTGGATATTATATCACTATCAACATTGTATTTTAGCGCAGCCACTGTTTTTGGAGAGGACTGCTCATCTGCCCAGCTTACCCTTGAGCAAAACTGCAAAATGCAGGTGGCACCACTCGACCTCGGTTGGAGTGAAAGCTACGTAATGTAATGTAACTGTTTTTAGGAATAAATCAAGTTACATCCTCGAGTAATATATTGGACAGGGATGGTTATTTTCTGAACTGTGCAACATTTCTTCAAACACAAGATTTCTCCTGCTGACTCCTTTCATTGTATTTGTATTTGCATTTGAACAGTAAACCCACATTCAGAACTGGGATCTGCACTCGATCTAATTCACCACCCCTCGCTGTCTAAAACTGTCCATATTTGGATAACAAGTTTGAATGAGAAACAGAAAAAACTGCAGCTGCTTTAGACGTTGCCAATTTGGCACCTGATCTGTTCTATACTTGCAGTTGTCAAGACTTGCTTCAATTTCCACTGTAGTAATTCTAGCAAAGATGAGTTTTGTTCAACAAATTTGGCTATGAATCAGGAAACCAATGACAGAGAAGAAAGGTTTATCCTGAACTTATGAATGGATAACTTATTTCCCCTAAAGTAATTTACAAATTATTATTCTGCACATCCTTTCTCCCTTAACTCATGTGTGTTTCAACATACTTCAGAAGCTTGCCTTTCCCTCCAACCAACCAACCTTGTTATATGACAATCACAATGCCAATGTTAAATTTGGACTTTCACCAGACTTTGGAAATGGCACAAAGATTGGCGACTCAAAAAATAATTTAACTGTGTTTTGCACATGTGACAATAAATCACCATTGAACTCTCCTCTGTTTTTACAACTTTCATCTGATCAGCTGAATGATTCTACGGATGAAATCAAATTAGGAGTAAACGGGTCCTTTTCACAATGGCACAGTGACTAGTGGGGTACCGCAAGGCTGTGACACTAAGCTGGGGGCAGTGTTAGGTGTGAGGAGGATGCTAAATACTTGGATAGGCTGGGTGAGTCAAATGTTTGGCAGATGCATTGAACTATCCTCTGTTTTATCAAACTTTCATCTGATCATTGAAGGTGAATGATTGTACTGATAAAATCAAATCAGGGCAAGTGGTTTTAGATTTGTTTCTGCCCTTGAATTCCATTTTTCCATCTCTCCCGACTGCACCATGTAGCGGTGCCTACTGGCGCATGCTGGTATCGAACCCGACGTTCGGAAGCCGCGGTCACGTTACTCAGGAGGGTATTCTCAAAGGGAAAAGCTTGTCCACATCAACTCTGTCTATCCCTCTCATCATTTTAAAGACCTCTATCAAGTCCCCCCTTAACCTTCTGCACTCCAGAGAATAAAGACCTAACTTATTCAACCTATCTCTGTAACTTAGTTGTTGAACCCAGGCAAGAGAGCCTGTAAACTGAAGAGTGAATTTACGAATAAAAATTAGTTTAACAATTCAGTTGTCGTTCTTGCCACCGCCAAAACCATTTAATTTACAGTTTATTTATAATGTGTAGATGTCAGGCTTTGTCCATAGTTCGCTCTCCCTTTCATTGAGATGATTCTTTGCTTGAGTTTTTAATTATCCATGCCAGTGACACAGTGAGGATGATTCTTGTCTCCTTATCATCCTGTTGCAGTTATAAATTGTGCAAGAGCAGGCAGAAAATAGTGTTTGTTCTTCCTGCACAGCGACTAGAGGTTTTACCATTGGTTACACTTTTCCTGAGACTTTAATCCTGTGAGTCGGTGCTTTTATCTAACATACATTAGAGCTCAGAGAATAAATTGAAATCAGGGTCAAATCAAGGTGGATACTGGAAACATTATTTAAAGGAACCCCCAGCTGCTTGCATTTATATAATTATTTTTGGTTATAATAACCATTTTGGAAGCAATTTTCTTTCTGCTGTTTATGTATTTTTAATCTTAAAAGTGCTTGTACACACTGCTGGAGGTGAAACAATGCCAGTATGGGCAGTACACCATGCCAGTATGAAAGTGATCAACACAGTCAATGCTAACAAGTAAAATCAACAATGTTAACGTTGCAATCACACTTAAGACATTTAAGAGAGAGGCACAAGGAACTGCAGATGCTGGAAATTTGAGCAAAATACAAAGTGCTGGAGTAATTCAGCAGCTCGGGCATCATCTGTGCAGGGGGTCAAGGAAAGAGCGTTCACGTCGCGGCCCTGTTTCCACCAATCTTTCCACCACCACACACAAGAAGCACAAGAAGCGACAAGACAGACACCATTGTGTGCAGATGCCAAGAAGTGTGTTCAGCTCTGGCTGAACAACTTCTAATCTTGTGTGTGGACTCGACAAGAAGAAGAAGAAGAAGAAGATCTGTGCAGGGAATGCATAGGTGACGATTTTTCCGGTCGGGATCCTCATTCAATTTGATTGTGGTCGGGGGAGGGGGGGGGGGGGGGGGGGGGGGGGAGGGGGGGAGGGGGGGAGGAGGAGGAGGGAGAAAGCTGGAAGAGAGGTGGGAGCGGGACAAAACCCGGCAAGTGATAGGTGGATTAAACTGAGAGGGGTTTGATTGGCAGATGAGTAGAATAAATGACAGAGATGAAAAGGAGACCGAAGAGTGCCAGATAAGGAGAAAAGAAATGTAAAGCCAGAGGGTAGGATATGTAGATATAGGTGGAAGGGGACATGGGTGCAGGAAGAGGGGTGGGATAGGGAGAGAAATGGGGTGGGCGGAGGGAGCACAGGAAACATAGAGGAGGTAAGGGTAGATTATTTAAAATTTGGAAAATTCAATGTTCATACCGTTGGGTTGTAAGCTACCCAAGCAGAATATGATGTGCTGTCCCTCCAGTTTGAGAGTGGCCTCACTCTGGCAATGGAGGAGTCTCACGACAGAAAGGTCAGTATGGTAATAGGAAGATGAGTTAAAATGGTTAATTACCTGAAAAAGGCAGGCTTTGGCAGACAGTCATAGAATCATACAGAAACAGGCCCTTGGCCCAACATGTACATACCGACCAAGATGCCCCATGTAGCTCAAAACCTTTCCTGTCCCTGTCCAAATGTCTTTTAAATGTTGTTATCATACCTGGCAGCTCTACATACCTACTACCCTATGAGTAAAAAACCCACTGTTCCCAAATGTTAAATGTTACCCCTCTCATCTTAAACCTATATCCTCTGGTTTTTGTTTACCTACCTTGGGTAAAAGACTTTGGGCATTCAACCTATCTAATCCCCTCATGATCTTATACACCTCTGTAGGATCACCCCTCAGCCTCCTGTGTTCAAGGAATAAATTTCTAGATTGCCCATCCTCACCCTATAGCTCACCCTTCGTCCTGGCAAAATTATTGTAGATATTTGCTGCACAGCTTAATGGCATCCTTCCTATAGCAAACCAAAAGTGAACACAATACTCCAGATGTGGCCTCACCAACGTCTTGTACAACTGATACATCCCAGCTCCTGTACTCAATACCCTGACTGATGAGGAAGGAGGGTTGGTTTAAACTGCACGTATTTTATGCAAGGGGCTTGACGGGTTAGGCAGATGAGTTTAGGGCGTGGATAGGTACAAGCGACTGGGACGTTGTAGCCATGACTGAAACCTGGTTAAGGGAGGGGCAGGAGTAGCAGATCAATGTTGCGGGGTACCGGAGCTTCAGGAAAGACAGGGGTGAGGAAAAAAGAGGAGGGGTGGTTGCATTGTTGGTTAAGGAGGATGTCATGGGCTGTGTTCAGAGGTGACATTACGGACGGTTCGTCTAGTGAGGCGGAATGGGTGGAGCTGAGGAACAAGAAAGGGATGATCACCTTGTTGGGGATGTACTACAAACCCCCAAACAGTCAGCGGGAATTAGAAGAGAAAATGTGCCTGGTGATTGCAGACCGCTGCAGGACAAATAAGGTTGTTGCAGTAGGGGATTTCATCTTTCCCAATATAGACTGGGTAAATCATAGCATGAAGGGTTTAGACGGGGTGCAATTCCTCAAAAGTGCTCAGGTGACTTTTCGTAAACAGTATGTGGAAACCTCCACATGTGAGAGGGCAACGCTGGATCCAGTATTGGGAAATTGGGAAGGGCAAGTTAATGAAGTGTGTGTGTGGAGGAGCCTTTTGGGACTAGTGACCACAATTCGATTAGGTTTAAGATAGTTATGGTTAGGGATGGAGAGGGTCCACGTGTTAAAATGCTCAACTGGGGTAAGGTCAACTTTGAGGGTATGAGAAAAGGTCTCGCCCAAGTTGACTGGAGCAGGTTATTTGAGGGGAAAGGAACATCGGCCAAGTGGGATGTTTTTAAAAGTGTACTGAAGAAAGCTCAGGATGAGCCACCAAAGGTAAAGCAGGCAAACGTAGGAAAACTTGGCTGACGAGGGAAATTGAGACGTTAGTCAAAAACAAGAAGGATGCATGGGACAGGTATGGGCAGCTGGGCTCAAGTGCATCCATGGAGGAGTTTTGGGAACTAAGGAGTACACTAAAAAAGAAAATCAGAAGGGCAAAAAGGGGCCAGGAGATATGAAAGTGAATTATGTGTAAAATTAAACTTATTTTTATGCTTTATCTGATGGGATAAATTGCAGACTTGATTTTTTAAATCTAAAAATTTTGTAACATTGCTACATCAAATGCAGTAGATGAGATCAGGCTGCATCTCTGGAGAAAAGGACTAGATAACATTTTGGGTTGAAATCCTTCTTCAGACTGAAGTTACTCCAGCATTTTGTGTCTATCTTTGGTATAAACTAGCATCTGCAGTTCCTTCCTATATTCTTGATTTCTTCTCTGGCTGATTATTATCCACATGTTGTATCACCCAAACACCACTGCTTCCGAATATCCACCTCGCTGTGTACAAATTGTTCCCTTAATGTATGGGTATGTGATTGTACCAAAGGCCTTGTTGAGTTGGACTAGTTCAAGTTCAAGTGAGTTTATTGTCATATGTCCCTGTATCGGACAATGAAATTCTTGCTTTGCTTCAGCACACGGAACATAATAGGCATTTACTACAAAACAGATAAGTGTGTCCATATACCATGATATAAATATACACACATGAATAAATAAACTGATAAAGTGCAAATAACAGAAAATGGTTATTAATAAATAGAGTTTTGTCCGAGCCAGGTTTAATAGCCTGATGGCTGTGGGGAAGTAGTTATTCCTGAACCTGGTTGTTGCAGTCTTCAGGCTCCTGTACCTTCTACCTGAAGGTAGCAGGGAGATGACTGTGTGGTCAGGACAGTGTGGGTCTTTGATGAAACTGCCAGCCTTTTTGAGGCAGCGACTGCGATAAATCCCCTTGATGGAAGGAAGGTCAGAGCCGATGATGGACTGGGCAGTGTTTACTAGTTTTTGTCGTCTTTACCTCTCCAGGGCACTCAAGTTGCCGAACCAAGCCACGATGCAACCGGTCAGCATGCGCTCTACTGTGCTCCTGTAGAAGTTAGAGAGAGTCTTCCTTGACAAACCGAATCTCCGTAATCTTCTCAGGAAGTAGAGGCGCTGATGAGCTTTCGTGATAATTGCATCAGTGTTCTCGGACCAGGAAAGATCTTCTGAGATGTGCACGCCCAGGAATTTGAAGCTCTTGACCCTTTCAACCATCGACCAAATGATATAAATGGGGCTGTGGGTCCCCCTCCTACTCCTTCCAAAGTCCACAATCAGTTCCTTGGTTTTGCTGGTGTTGAGGGTCAGGTTATTGCGCTGACACCATATGGATAGTTGCTTGATCTCTCTACTATACTCTGACTCATCCCCATCAGTGATACTCCCCACAACAGTGGTGTCATCAGCGAACTTGATGATGGAGTTCGCACTGTGGGTATAGAGTGAGTACAGCAGGGGCTGAGCACCCATGCTGATTGTTATCGAGACTGACACATTTCCACCAATACAAACAGACTGTGTTCTGTGAATGAGGAAGTCGAGGATCCAATTGCAGAGGGATGCGCAGAGACCAAGTTCTGCGAGTTTGGTAACCAGTTTAGAGGGGATGATTGTGTTAAATGCCGAGCTGTAATCGATGAATAACAGCCTGACATATGAGTTTTTGTTGTCAAAGTGGTCCAGAGTGGAGTGGAGGGCCAGCGAGATTGCATCCACCGTTGATCTGTTGTGGCGGTAAGCGAACTGCAGTGGGTCCAGGTTTTTGTCGAGGTAGGAGTTGATTTGCTCCATGACCAACCTCCCAAAGCACTTCATCACCACCGGCGTTAGTGCCACTGGTCGATAGTCATTGAGGCACGTCACTCTACTCTACAGAAAGTGTGTGCGATCAACTTCATTATTTTGGCACCAAATGACAAAACCATGTGATGTGTAGCCTTGAGTCCCATTCTGCAAGAAGGTTAAAGAATCAGCGATAAAATGATGGATAAAGGCAGTGCCCCCATATCTATTTTTTTGATTATATTAATCTGTTTTGGTCCTTATTTCTCAGAGAATAATTTGCGGCACACTGGGGTGTGACACAGGGAGCAGCAAGGTGACCTAAAATGTGGACGGCAACTAGCAGAAGAAAAAACATCTCAAAGCCACCCAGGAGTTTTATTTTCCGATGAACATATTATAAACCTTTTTCATTTTTGCAATCTTCCTCGCTATCACCAGATCAAAGGGTGCAGCAGCTCCAGTATGGTATCTGCAAATATCTTCGTGCAAGTTCCCAGCTGGAATGTTGCAGATTGCCGACCAATGTTCACAATTTGAGGACTGGTCGAAAAATAACAAATAAGAAGAGTAACAGCCTTGAATGCAAAATAAAAAATGCCCTTTTTCCAGTCTAACAGTTCCACTGATATATATTCAAAGATGGAGTCACAAGATCAGATAAAGGGCTTACTTTAGAGATACAGCGTGAGAACAGGTCTTTCAGCCCACCGAGTCATCGTTGACCATTGATCACCCATGCACTAGTTCTTTGTTATCCCATGTTTGCATCGTTCAAAATAGGGGCAATTTTACAGAAGGCAATTTACCTATTAACTTGCACATCTATGGGAGGTGGGAGGAAACTGGAGCAGCCAAAGGAAACCCACGTGGTCAGAGAGAGAATGTTCAAATGCCACACTGACAGGTCAGGTTTGGACCCGGGTCTTTGGAACTGTGAGGTAGCAGCTTTTCTGCTGCACCCTTATTTAAGAAAGTATCTATTTGTCATTATCCACTGATTTCTAAGTTGTATAAACATGATTTGAAGGATTAAAACAGTTTATTTTCATTTTACCATACATCATTTAAATATCAACGATTAAAATGTGTGCCATTATTTATTTAAACTTTAAATGATTGAGAAAAAATATGGTGTTTTTCTGAACGGAAAAACTGAGGGTTATCTAAAAAAGTAATGTGTTCTAATTTGCAGTGTCAGAATTGCTAATTCAAGGCTGAATCAGCAACATATTTGCAAAGGATTTTAAATATAATTTTGTGAGCCTAATACCACATGCTCATGTTTATCATGATCCATTATACTGGTTCAAGATTCAATTTGACTGAATCTGGCTCCACAACAAAACTTTTCACCCCCTCAGGTCAAGTTGGCGAGATTCCACAGATTCCACTTATTCAGGGAGGCTCTTCAAAATGCGCTCATTCTCCAGCCATCCAGACACTTTCACGCACACATTGATAGTTTATTTTCTATTTAAAACTCTTGCTGTGCAAGGTAACTGATTAATGAACTGGGGAAATATTTTTTTATAATGTCATTATTCAATAAAAAATAGACAATAGGTGCAGGAGTAGGCCAATTGGCCCTTCGAGCCAGCACCGCCATTCAATGTGATCATGGCTGATCTTCCCCAATCAGTACCCCGTTCCTGCTTTCTCCCCATATCCCCTGACTCCGCTATTTTTAAGAGCCCTATCTAGCTCCCTCTTGAAAGCATCCAGAGAACCTGCCTCCACCACCCTCTGAGGCAGAGAATTACACAGACTCACCACTCTCTGTGAGAAAAAGTGTTTCCTCGTCTCAGTTCTAGATGGCTTACTTTCTTAAACTGTAGCCCCTGGTTCTGGACTCCCCCATCATCGGGAACATGTTTCCTGCCTCTAGTGTGTGCAAGCCCTGAACACTCTTATATGTTTCAATGAGATATCCTCTCATCCTTCTAAACTCCAGAGTGTACAAGCCCAGCTGCTCCATTCTGTCAGCGTATGACAGTCCTGCCATCCTGGGAATTAACCTTATAAACCTACACTGCACTCCCTCAATAGTAAGAATGTCACAGGGGTCACAGCTTAAGGATAAGGGGGAAATCCTTTAAAACCGAGATGAGAAGAACCTTTTTCACACAGAGAGTGGTGAATCTCTGGAACTCTCTGCCACAGAGGGTAGTCGAGGCCAGTTCATTGGCTATATTTAAGAGGGAGTTAGATGTGGCCCTTGTGGCTAAGGGGATCAGGGGGTATGGAGAGAAGGCAGGTACAGGATACCGAGTTGGATGATCAGCCATGATCATATTGAATGGCGGTGCAGGCTCGAAGGGCCGAATGGCCTACTCCTGCACCTAATTTCTATGTTCTTCCTCTAATTAGGGGACCAAAACTGCACACAATACTCCAGGTGTGGTCTCACCAGGGCTCTGTACAACTGCAGATGGACCTCTTTGCTCCTATATTCGATTCCTCTTGTTATAAAGGGCAACATGCCATTCGCTTTCTCCGCTCTACCTGCATGCTTACTTTCATAGACTGGTGTACAAGGACCCCCAGATCCCGTTGTACTTCCCCTTTTCCCAACTTGACTCCATTTAGATAGTAGTCATCAGATTCAGTCATATTAATTTAGATTACCCATTGGTAGACCTGACAGATTGATAATACTTATTGGTGATTGGATTAATATTATGCGTTTTAGTACTGATAGTTACTCACAGTCATTTAAAAATCACCACTCAGTTCTGAGAACCAACTTTAAGGAATCCTTCCCAGTTAATTATCATCCCAAGAAGACAGACTCTAAGAAAAGTATTCATTGCTTTAAATTAAAAGTGATAATGTTCCAATTCTTTTTTGAGAGTTGATTGCTTTCAAAGAAATATTTCAAATTCCGCATCGGTAATCCTCTCACACGACACATTCTGCACTGGGATCAGTTTCCTCCTTGTTTTTCTAAAATGCCCTAAAAGACTTTTATTATCTCCAAATTGCAAGACAAAAGCAAATTATCATAAAACTAAAATTGGAAGCAACAGTCAGAAAAGTTCATAAAATGGGAAAAGAGTGCCAACTGGTATATGAGTTTGCAGAAAGAAGCGAATGAAAGACCAATGCATTTGCCCCTGTGTTCTCTCTGAGGACTAGAATCACCTGGACATAGCATCTAGGCACGTGCCGTCAGGGTAGGTAAGGTAGGCACTGCCTACCCTGACTAAAATTATAAAATGGTAATAACTAAATATACATAGTAAAGGCATGGGAGAATTATGCCTATCTAAGACAGCGCTTGTAACCTTTGACGGTCTGTGCAGCCCACGTGCCATCAGCGCTGCTGGAAGCCGTCAATTTCAAGCGGGGCTGAAGGCAGCAGAAATTCTGCCTTTGCAGCACTGCGCAGGCGCAGCAGGCTACTGCGCATGTGCAGCGCAAGTTTCTTGGCGGGGTTTTCAAATATGAATTGTCATTATTTGAAGTGTATCTTAGGAAACAGAGAGAAGAATAGAGCTTGTGTACCGATAATGTGGTATTTTTTGGTGATGTTTTTAAATACCATATTTTCTGGGGTGTGGGTGTGGAGGGAGCTCCTTTCACAGCGTTTGGGGAGTCTGGCCCAGGATAAAGTTGCGGGGAGGGCAGGAATGTTGTGATGGAGGGGATCGGGATAATGCCACTAGCGACGCTTCTTGCACGGAGCCACCGCATTGAGGCCGGGGGGGGGGGAGATAAGCAGCTCGGGTGGCTGCGGAACCAGCCGCCACCTCAGCGCCTTCTGCCGGCCCCCGCTCACCTCTGGCAGCTCTCCATCTAAAAACCTCTCTCTTGTCGCTCGCTAGGCTACTCATTGCCCGCAAATCCTTAAATTCCAATTGATTGAGGTTACTTGGCTGTGGGAATTTAAGGATTTGCAGGAAGCGGCTGACATAAGCGAACAGCAGGTGAGAGGTGTTCAGACGGAGAGCACTGCCAGAGGTGAGCGGGCCGGCAGAAGGCGCTGAAGTGGCGGCCAGTTCTGCTGTCGGGTCCCGGCGGCCGCTCGCAGCTCCCCGAGCTGTTTCTATCCCCGGCTAAAGTGCGGTGGCTTCGCACCTGGAGAGCTGCGGCAGCGTTGAGTGAGTGAGTTACTGGCATTATCACTGACCCCCCTCCTTCTCAATGCTCCTGCCCTCCCCGCATCTTTACCCCTGGCACAGGCCCTCCACACGCTGTGAAAGGAACTCTCCCCCCAATTGGTCCCTTGAACAAGTGTTGTCATTCAATAAGATGACAACTGATTCAACTTTTCCCTGTACTCCCATTTTTCCCACCATCTCTCCACCTGCCATCACCCTTCACCCCCAACCCATTCAGTAATTAAGAATAAAGGAGACTAGGAAGCCATGGGCAAATTGAATTGATACTGTTTTTATTTTTATTTTTTATTTTTACGGAGTGAGCAATCTGTGCATGCGCGGTTTAATTTTTTTTAAACCGACTGACTGCCTACCCTGAGTTAGGAGACCAAAACTGTACGCAATACTCCAGGTGTGGTCTCACCAAGACCCTGTACAACTGCAGTAGAACCTCCCTGCTCCTATACTCAAATCCTTTTGCTGTGAATGCTCATGAAATAATATAATTTAAAAAATATTTTTGAAAAAATATATAATTGAAAATGCAGCCTGATTTAGCATTCATAGCAAATTTAATAATGCTTATATGGAAATCAGTTTGAAAGTGCTTTGGAAATAATATCACTCACCATTGTGGACTTCTTGAAATCTTCACTGGAAGTTATATACAGCAACAAAATTGTTTTGTTTAAAAATGGATGAAATAATATCAATCACCATTAAATCTTCACTGGAAGTTAAGTCTTGAGAGGTTTTGGATTCCTCCTGTCCCAGGAATCTAATATTCACAGCCAGAAGCACTGTGGGAAGCCTGAAAAAAATGTCACAAATGACGCACAACAATAATGCTTGCTATACCGGCATGTCTTGGAATTTCTAATTGAACACCAAGGGTGAGATGGAATGTAATGCTGGAATGGCCCCTAAATTTACGTGTTGTCAGATTTCCTGAAATAACCTCAAGCTCTGAACCCACATAGCAGCTTATGTCCAGTCACATACTGAATAATAAACGCTAAAAGATAAATTTACAAAGATACATACAATCAAGAAATGTACGAGAACAATTGTACATCATTAGTTTGTACCAAATACTACACTATAAATGAAATTATTTTTACTGAATATATTGCACAAAAGCCAATGCTATTTGACAGCGCTTTTACTTTCTAACCTGGGTTGGACAAAAAGCAGATTGAAAGCTGAATGTGGGCCATTACTTTTCCTGTTTCTTTGTTCCACAAATAATGGAAAATGCTGGTGATTTTCACAAATTCACTCATTTCATTCTGAGTGCAATATGTCTGTGTGAATTCCTAACGTGCAACCTGCTATCAATATCGTTCTTCAGTCGCAAGCTTCTCATTGAATCTTTGGGTGCTCCCCCATCTCTGACACAACACCAAGTTATGATAACTCAAGATTCGGAGCAAGAAAAATTGTTATTCATTTCAAAAACCATTATGGTGCCTAGCAGTTTCTAGAATTTAATTAGTATATGCATATGATAAAGTCTACCATTTAATTAAACTAAATATTGATTCACCTGGCTTGTAGTTTGTTATTTGATGATCTATTTGAAAATAGACACATTTCCACAAAAGAATGTGTAATTTTAAATGTAAATTATTTCCAGTGCAAAATGAGATTCTGTCATAATTTTGCTTTAAAAATATCGTCCTGGAAAGCAGTCTGCCTTAAAAATGGGGTATAACTATAGATTCCCAAGAAATTATTCACCAGATTACCCAATTTCTGGACTTCCACACAAGCTTTCAAAATGCTCCCCTTTTTTAAACACAGATACTAATGGAACCTTTTTTAAACCTTTTGAATACACCTTTCTAATTTGGTGACTCCTTGTTGATGAATGATCCAGACCCACACAGAGAGGTTATAACTCATAGTCTATATTTGCAGTACAAGTGGAAGGAACACAACCTGCTTTCATCCTCATGGTCTGCACATCAATGAAATTAGCAAGTAGTTTCCTATAGCTTTGTAATCATTTTCCTTTATTTAAAATTGGGTTACTCTCAGATGGCAAATTGGACCCACTAATTAAAATAACTTTTCTACCAAACCTGTTTTCACCATCATTATTGAAACTCCATCATTTTTATACTCATAGAAACATAGAAAATAGGTGCAGGGGTAGGCCATTCGGCCCTTCGAGGCTGCACCGCCATTCAATATGATCATGGCTGATCATCCAACTCAGTATCCTGTACCTGCCTTCTCTCTATACCCCCTGATCCCTTTAGCCACAAGGGCCACATCTAACTCCCTCTTAAATATAGCCAATGAACTGGCCTCAATTACCTTCTGTGGAAGAGAATTCCACAGATTCACCACTCTCTGTGTAAAAAATGATTTTCTCATCTCAGTCCTAAAAGACTTCCCTCTTATCCTTAAACTGTGACCCCTAGTTCTGGACTTCCCCAACATCGGGAATAATCTTCCTGCATCTAGTCTGTCCAACCCCTTAAGAATTTTGTAAGTTTCTATAAGATCCCCCCTCAATCTTCAAAATTCGGGCATGTACAAGCCGAGTCTATCCAGTCTTTCTTCATATGAAAGTCCTGCCATCCCAGGAATCAGTCTGGTGAACCTTCTCTGTACACCCTCTATGGGAAGAATGTCTTTCCTCAGATTAGGAGACCAAAACTTTACGCAATACTCCAGGTGTGGTCTCACCAAGACCCTGTACAACTGGAGTAGAATCTCCCTGCTCCTATACTCAAATCCTTTTGCTATGAATGCTAACATACCATTCACTTTCTTCACTGCCTGCTGCACCTGCATGCCTACTTTCCATGACACCCAGGTCTCGTTGCATCTCCCCTTTTCTTAATCGGCCACCATTCAGATAATAGTCTACTTTCCTGTTTTTGCCACCAAAGTGGATAACCTCACATTTATCCACATGATACTGCATCTGCCATGCATTTGCCCACTCACCCAACCTTACCAAGTCACCTTGCAGCCTCCTAGTATCCTCCTCACAGCTAACACTGTCCCCCAGCTTCGTGTGTCTGCAAACTTGGAGATGTTTGGGTAGGTAACAAGAAATCCTCTTCCTCAGCACCCCTGCCAGTTTGATTCACCCAGTCTATATGTAGATTGAAGTCACGCATTATAATTGTTTTACCTTTGTTGCACGTTTTTCTAATTTCCTGTTTGATGCCATCCCCAACTCCGCTACTACTGTTAGGTGGCCTGTACACAACTCCCACTAGCGTTTTCTGCCCCTTATTGTTTCGCAGCTCTACCCATAACGATTCCACATCCTCCAAGCTAATGTCCTTCCTTTCCATTGTGTTAATCTCCTCTCTAACCAGCAACGCTACCCCGCCGCATTTTCCTTTCTGTCTATCCCTCCTGAATATTGAATATCCCTGGATGTTCAGCTCACAGTCTTGGTCACCCTGGAGCCATGTCTCCGTGATCCCAACTATATCATATTCATTAATAACTATCTGCACATTCAACTCATCCACCTTATTACGAATGCTCCTTGCATTGAGATGCAAAAGCCTTCAGGCTTGTTTTTACAACACTCTTACCCCTTATACAATTATGTTGAAAAGTAGCCCTTTTTGATTTTTGCCCTGGATTTGTCTGCCTGCCACTATTATCTTTCACCTTGCTACCTATTGCTTCTACCCTCATTTTACACCCCTCTGCCTCTCTGCTCTTGCACCCATCCCCTGCCACATTAGTTTAAATCCTCCCCGACAGCACTAGCAAACACTCCCCCAAGGACATTGGTTGAATTCCAGCCCAGGTGCAGACCGTCCTGTTTGTACTGGTCCCACCTCCCCCAGAACTGCTTCCAATGCCCTAGAAATTTGAATCCCTCCCCCTTGCACCATTGTTCAAGCCACGTATTCATCTGTAATATCCTCCTATTTCTACTATGACTAGCCCATGGCACTTTGAGGTCCTACTTTTAAATTTATCTCCTAGCTCCCTAAATTCACCTTGTAGGACCTCATCCCTTTTTTTACCTATATCGTTGGTGCCAATGTGCACCACGACAATGACATCCCAGGAATCAGTCTGGTGAACCTTCTCTGTACACCCTCTATGGGAAGAATGTCTTTCCTCAGATTAGGAGACCAAAACTGTACGCAATACTCCAGGTGTGGTCTCACCAAGACCCTGTACAACTGCAGTAGAACCTCCCTGCTCCTATACTCAAATCCTTTTGCTATGAATGCTCATGAAATAATATAATTTAAAAAATATTTTTGAAAAAATATATAATTGAAAATGCAGCCTGATTTAGCATTCATAGCAAATTTAATAATGCTTATATGGAAATCAGTTTGAAAGTGCTTTGGAAATAATATCACTGTATTAGCTAGTGCACTTATGGACTTCTTGAGACTGACACACAGAAGCAGACAAGCCAGGCCACTTTTTCTATTTGTGAAGGTACTCACTAAGATAATAGCATGATATAAATCATTGTGTTGGCTAGTGGTCAGGTATCAATGTTTGATTTTCATCATCTTACATTTATTGAGTGTGTTCTTAAACCTTTTGTACTTGAAGGACCCCGGAAAATACTGAAACACTTGGGAAAATTTCTGTTGTAAATTGGATAGTGTCAGCTAACCAAAGGAAAACAACTTTGTCAGCACAGTAGGTGTCTGGTTTTATTACAGCAACAGAAATAGTAGGGGCAATGTTCAACTTTGCTATTTGTCAGATTACCCAATGAGTAATATTCCTGTACATTATACAGTCCATTGACTACACCACAAGTCTGCTTCTAATATCTTTAGAGTGTAGTAATCTTCCTCTTCTACCTACTAAATGTTTCATACTTTCTAATCACTTATATATTCCTTCTCTTACCTACCCAAACATTAGATTTGCTTCAAAAACAACAGGAATACTGACATTGGCACAATTCTCCAACATAAACAAAGCCTCATGGAAACTTTTAGGGAATGCTAGTGTCATAACCTGTCCTTCTGATAGAGGGTTGGGGTTGGAGGGTGCTACAGGAGAAGGACCTCTGACCTTTGGTCCCATTACGAATGCCCTCAGTGCAATGAATGATGCAGCAGATACAGAACAAAGCTTCTAACATTACAGCGTTACAGGAAGTTAGCCAATATTAACGTATTCTGATCCTAATGTCTCATTAGAATGAAAATAATAGCTTATTGTGAGAGAAGCCAGCCAGAAGTGAGGAAACATAAAAATTATGGTTGAGTAGGAAGGAAATGCAGATGCTAGTTTAAACCAAAGATAGACACAAAATGCTGGAATAACTCAGTGGGACAGGCAGCATCTCTGCAGAGAAGGAATAGGTGATGTTTCGAGTCGAAGGGTCTCGACCCAAAATGTCACCCATTCCTTCTCTCCAGAGATGCTGTTTGTACAAACAGAAAGAAAAAGCAAGTTATCTGAAGATGGAGGATTGAATATGGTGTCCTATCGGTTGCAATGTGCCCAGAGGTGAGAAGTTTTCTTGAGCTTCCCTATGGTCACGCTGTGGCAATGCAAGTGGCCACAGACAGAAAGATCAAAGTGGGAATGGGATGGTGAGTGCAGGTGTTATTGCACTATCTAGGTTTGGATGTTTCCAATGGGGAGGAGGTCGCATTGTCCACACCTGATGCAGTATGCTGGATTGGAAGAAGAACAAGAGAATCACTATTTCATTTGGAATAACCGTATGGATCCCTGGAAGGCGGGAAGGGAAGAGGTTAATGGATAAACCCGGTGGGCGGCGCGACTCTGGTCAGCAGCGGCCTCTGCAGCCTGTCCGCGTTTTTATTATTTTTTGTCTGTGTTTTTATGTAGTTTTTGTTATTTTATGTTGGGGTGTGTGTGTGTGGGGGGGCGAGGTGGGGTGGGAGGGGGGGGGAAACTTTTGAATCTCTCCCTGCACTGGAGACCCGACCTTTTCTCGTCGGGTCTCAGTTGTCGTTGGGGCCGCAACGAGGAGCGGCCTCCAACAGGAAGAAGCCGGGGACTCTGGTGCTACGACTCACCGTCGCCGTCGCGGAGCTGGCCGAGACCGGAGCGGGTGGAGCGGTGGAGGAGCGCTGCCGCTGCCGCTGCTGCTGCTGCTGCTGCTGCCGCTGCTGCTGCTGATGCGGGGGCTGCTACTGCGGGTCTGCGGGCGGCGGCACCGGGAGCCCGCGGATCCCTGGAGGGAGACCGCTTTTCGGGGCTCCTGCAACGGCGACTTCTCCCGCCCGAGTTGCGGGGTCGAAGAGCTCCTGGAGCGGGGCCTAACACCACTGCCCCGCGCGGCTTGGAATGGCCGCGGGACTCTGCGAGCGCACGCCGGGGTCTTCAACACCAAGACCCGGTGTGCGATCTCGCACCACCCGGCGTGGCTTTAATGGCCGCGGGACAATCGCCATCGCCAACCGGGGGCTTTGACTTTGACTCCGACATGGAGGGGGGGGAGGGAGAGTGCAGTGGAGAGATAAGTTTTTTTGGCCTTCCATCACAGCTATGTGATGGATGTTTATGTAAAATGTAATTATGTTGTATCTGGGGTCTATTTGTGTGTAATGTATGGCTGCAGAAACGGCATTTCATTTGGACCTCCAGGGGTCCAAATGACAATTAAATAGACTATTGACTAAATGTGGCATTTCCTCCAGTTGCATGGGAAGGTGCCATGGGACAGGGAGTGGTGTGTAGGGATGGGAGAGCAGACATGGGAATCACAAAGGTAGTGGTCCCTGCAAAATGTAGAAAGGGAAGAAGGAAATATGTGATTGGTGGCAGAATCATGTTAGACCTGATGGAAATTATGAAAGATAATACATTGAATGCAAAGGTTGGAGGGGTGGAAGATGAGTAGCAGGGAAACACTTAACTTTAGATAGGTGCAAACTGCTGGAGTAATTCAACAGGTCAGGCAACATCTCTGGAGAAAAAGGATGGATGACGTTTCAGATCAGGAACCGACCCACTGAGTTAGTCCAGCACTTTATGTCTATCCTTTGGTGTAAACCAGCATCTGCAGTTCTTCGTTGCTACATTTTAATCAGTTAACTTTGTTCTGTTCCAGGAGCAGGAGGGAGCGCGGGTGAGAACAGACATGCAGGAAATAGAGGAAATATGGTTGAGAAGCTCATCCAATATTGTAGAGAGAAAGCCATGTTTTAGTACGAAGGAGGATATATCATATCAGAGGCACCAGAGTGGAAGGCCTGGCCATTGGAACAGGTTCAACGGATACTAAGAAGCTGGTAAAAAGGTGTATTTACAGGATGGCGATGGAGAAGACACATAGATGTTCAGTGAACAAGAGATTACTGTTTGGGAGGTGATACTCTAATCCCAGTCTCAATCCCTCTCCCTCCCTCTCTTGATTCTTGGCAGATCTTAACATTGGGCATGGATTTCACCAAGTTGAACATGGGTAGCACATGGCATAGTGGTGCAGCAGTACTGCTGCTGCAACAGAACTGTTGCAATCCTGGTTCAATCCTGACCTCTGGTGCTGTCTGTGTGAATGCATGTTTTCCATCCCTCCACAGCACTTAGTGTCTATAAGTAGATGGAGCAACATACGGTTTATCTTTGACAACATTTCTACACATGGATCTACAGGGTGTTGGAGTAACTCAATGGATCAGGCAGCATCTCTGGAGGACGTGGATAGGTAACATTGTGGGTCGGGACCATTCTTCTTTCTATACAATCTTTGGTCAGCAACTCGCACCATTTGGACAGAGCCCAGTGATGAGTCAGCGAGGACATGGAAGGGGCTGATGTAAAGACAGAAACTGATGGTTGGACAGCAAGCTCACTAAATGGCGTCACCAGCAGGAGGTTTCGAGATAACAGCAGTTACAGTAAATTCACAGAGATGGTTGTGGAGGATTTGTTCCAAGGAAAGCAGTTTAATGGTGGAAAACTCAGGACTGCAGGGCGACCCATCTGATCACCCTGTGAACCACCTTGATTTCCCCAGTAAAGAGAAAACAAACATTTTACCTTGCCTGGGTGGTCTTTCTAGCTTCATTTGACTACACAAGAATCAAGCACAACCTAACTCAGTGCAAACAAGTTTGTTAAACCGACAAAAAATGAAGAACAGCTTTTTGAAGTTGGGAAGTCCCAAAGGGTGTTTTTCCAAATACCCCTGAAACAGGTTTTGCCCGTTTAAGCAGATTAAATAAATCATCACCAGTTCCACAGTTCATCACATTGTTTCCCCCTTGAAATCACACCTTCCCTACTAGCCAAAAATCTATAAAAGTCCTATTATTCAATTAAAGTTTATTTAATTCATTGCTTGTATGCCAGTCAAATTTTCATTAACATTTTTTTTAAATTACAGAATTGTTATTTACATAGTCATTGGTAAAAGCACTCTATCAGATTTCCAAGCATCTATGTATTTCTTCTGTAACAGAAAAAGCAGCTACAGTAAAAATACACTAGAGAAGGACATGGCGCCTGTACTTTTTCATACCTCAAGTTTCCCTCTCCTCACACTCTCAGTATGAAAAATGATTTCAAAACAAAACGTCACCTATTCCTTTCCCCCAGATTTGCAGCCTGACCTGCTGAGTTACTCCAGCATTTTGTGCCTATTTTCTGTCTCTTACATTTGTTTGGGCAACCGTGCGATCGAGGACCAAGGTGACTTCAGCAGATCTGTCCCTTACTTAGTTTTTTTGGAAAAAGATGCCATGCAGAGAGAACTATGCCACACACACGCAAGCTTTGTCGCGTCATAAAGTTTTACAGTGCAGAAAAGGGACTTTCAACTCAACATATCTATGTCAGCTGTTATTCTATACTTAACTCATTTACCAGCGCTTGGTCCATGCCTTGTGATTCAAGTGTTCATTCAGATGCTGCTTAAATTTATGAGGGTACCTACCTCAACCACCTTTTACGGCAGTGCGATCCAAAGTAGTGAAATAACTCTTCCTCAGATCCTCTCTAAATCTCTTGTTCCTCATTTTAAGCATAGCTCAGCCACCTCTGCCATAACAAATAGTTTCTTACTATCCACCCTTTCTATATGCCTCTCATAGTTTTATATACTTCTGTCAGGTCCCTCCTCAAATGCCTGTGATCCAAAGAAAACAAATTCACCCTACTTAATCTCACCTTTTAGCTGAAGCATTCCATCCCAGACAACATCCTGGTGAATTTATTTTAACCATCCCAGTACAATTACATCCTTCCTAAAGATCAACAATAAGAACCACACACAATTGTCCAGCTATGATACTTGTGAATTTGAGCGGAAACATGGGGAGAAAGACAAACACTTAGAAACATAGAAAATAGGTGCAGGAGTAGGCCATTTGGCCCTTCGAGCCTGCACCGCCATTCAATGTGATCATGGCTGATCATCCAACTCAGTATCCTGTACCTGCCTTCTCTCCATACCCCCTGATCCCTTTAGCCACAAGGGCCACATCTAACTCCCTCTTAAATATGGCCAATGAACTGACCTCAACTACCTTCTGTGGCAGAGAATTCCAGAGATTCACCACTCTCTGTGTGAAAAATGTTTTTCTCATCTCGGTCCTAAAAGATTTCCCCCTTATCCTTAAACTGTGATCCTTTGTTCTGGACTTCCCCAACATCGGGAACAATCTTCCTGCATCTAGCCTGTCCAACCCCTTAAGAATTTTGTAAGTTTCGATAAGATCCCCCTCAATCTTCTAAATGCTAGTGAGTACAAGCCGAGTCTATCCAGTCTTTCTTCATATGAAAGTCCTGACATCCCAGAAATCAGTCTGGTGAACCTTCTCTGTGCTCCCTCTATGGCAAGAAAGTCTTTCCTCAGATTAGGTGACCAAAACTGTACGCAATACTCCAGGTGTGGTCTCACCAAGACCCTGTACAACTGCAGTAGAACCTCCCTGCTCCTATACTCAAATCCTTTTGCTATGAATGCTAACATACCATTCACTTTCTTCACTGCCTGCTGCACCTGCATGCCTACTTTCCATGACACCCAGGTCTCGTTGCATCTCCCCTTTTCCTAATCGGCCACCATTCAGATAATAGTCTACTTTCCTGTTTTTGCCACCAAAGTAGATAACCTCACATTTATCCACATGATACTGCATCTGCCATGCATTTGCCCACTCACCCAACCTATCCAAGTCACCTTGCAGCTTCCTAGCATCCTCCTCACAGCTAACACTGCCCCCCCAGCTTCGTGTCATCCGCAAACTTGGAGTTGTTGCATTCAATTCCCTCATCCAAATCATTAATATATATTGTAAATAGCTGGGGTCCCAGCACTGAGCCTTGCGGTACCCCACTAGTCACTGCCTGCCATTCTGAAAAAGACCCGTTTACTCCTACTCTTTGCTTCCTGCCTGCCAGCCAGTTCTCTATCCACATCAATACTGAACCCCCAATACCGTGTGCTTTAAGTTTGTGTACTAATCTCTTATGTGGGACCTTGTCGAAAGCCTTCTGAAAGTCCAGATATACCACATCCACTGGATCTCCCTTATCCACTTTACTAGTTACATCCTCGAAAAATTCTATAAGATTAGTCAGACATGATTTACCTTTCATAAATCCATGCTGACTTTGTCCAATGATTTCACCACTTTCCAAATGTGCTGCTATCCCATCTTTAATAACTGACTCTAGCAGTTTCCCCACTACCGATGTTAGACTAACTGGTCTGTAATTCCCCGTTTTCTCTCTCCCTCCCTTTTTAGAAAGTGGTGTTCTCAAAACAGGTCTAACTTTGGATTCAATATGTGCCTGGATCCCACACGCACCTCAAATTAAAACCATTTGAGAGAAAACTGAGAGTTTATCGTGTAGATTCTTTAGGATGAGGAATTATAACAATGGCCTGCCCGCTTTATACAGATTATGTTAATACGCCATTATAAGACAAGAAATTCACAGCATCATTATCAACTAATGAAAATAATCAGGCAATCATGATAAAGTCCTGCATTTTGTAAAATTGTGGACTTCACCATGACTGCTTTATTACATTGGTGGAGAGTCTAGATCTTGGATAATGGTCTCAGAATAAGATAATTATTGTTTAGGATTATGATTAAAAATAATTTATTTATGTAAAGGATTGTGAAACTTAAAAATTATATACTCCAGAGGGTTGTGAATGCTGAATCTTTGAATCAGAACTGAGCAATAGATTTTGGAACAGATAGTAGGTTAAAGATGTGGAAATCTGATGGAGCACCTGAGATGAAGGATCTGCTTTGATCTTACAACATGGAGGAACGGGTTCCAAGGGCCAACGGCCTACTACTTTCTCTTCTTAAAAGCATGAATTGTGGGAGACTGAAACAATTACATGCACTCCCTGTCTTCCGTAAGGGTTATGGTTATGTTTCATAATGTTCAGTCTGAAGAAGGGTCTCGACCCGAAAAGTCACCTATTTCTTCACTCCATAATTGCTGCCTCACCCGCTGAGTTTCTCCAGCATTTTTGTCACCCTTCCGTAAGGAACAGTTACTGTATGTTCCGTGATCTCTAACATGTCACATTTTACGATAGTTAGAATCACCATCCCCATCACCTGCCGGAAATAATTTACTGAGAGTATTAACTGTCCCAGAGGCGCCCAACTGCATCCAGAGCACTTTCTGTGGTGCGCTGCTTTCTGGGTAAGCACCATCACCATTGCTGCATTGTTTCCGATGTAATTTTAAGTGATCTTACAATGTTGGAAATTACAAACTGCCTTGATTACACTAGAAGATAGACAAAAAAAGCTGTATTGACTCAGCAGGACAGGCAGCATCTCTGGAGAGAAGAAATGGGTGATGTTTCAGATCGAGACCCTTCATCAGACTATCTTCAGTTTAAACCAGCATCTGCAGTTCCTCCCTACACATTGATTACACTAGGGACTGAGTACAGAATTGTTTACTTAAGTGTGAGTTTACGTAAATCACCTATTGCATAACTAGCAAAGTGTCTGTATTCCGGAATTTAACTAATAAGTGACCACCAGTTCCCTTACCCTATTCCACATAAATAATGATTCTTATTTGTACAGATATAACCTATGAATTAATTTTCAATCTAAGTGATTAAGTTGCAACCGTTTTGGGCCTTCCATCTGATACGTTATTCATACAAACTCAAGTGAGCGTCATCCCATTATTCACAAACTTAATTATAATCATTACAGTTTGTGAGGCTATAATGAATAAAACATTTGTGCCTGTGCGTTTAAAGATACATTGCATCATGTGTTTGCTTTTACCAACGAGTCTTGTGACATGGAGACACTGTGACTTTGTAAGTCATTACTGCTAGAAGTCAACAGAAGAAGTAGGGAGAGCGATGTCAATAATATTCTGTCAAACATTGTAAATTTTTGTAAGATCTACTCACACACGTCACAATTTCTTTAATACATTACTGGGCATGCCCTGTGATTCACAGCGACCATTTCATTATTCTGAATGCAGCAGACTATTTAGAGCCCCAAGTACACACAGCAATCACCTGGAACAATCCATTTGAGTGAAAATCAATCTCCCAGTTGTTTACTTGGTACAGCTGTTTGATAATGTGGGCAAATTGACTCTGAGTGGTAATATTAATTAATATGTAATGTATACACACATTTCAACTTCACAGTTTTTGCTTGTAGATTATTCAACCACTTCCATGTCCATCGGCCCTCTTTATTTGTTCATTGTGTACCTAATGAAAGAATTAAGGGATTTATTTCCCTTTGACTGGACAATAAACTTTCTGGAATTAATCAGCATTGCATTTTATTTTATTACCACTCATGTGATAATGTTCGGTTTTTTTCAAATTTAAATACAACTAATTCCGTTATCTTAATGTTTTGCCACGTTTTCATAATTTCTCCCTGCAAATTGATTTTCACCTTAAATGTTGCTGACACAATGTCTCGCATGTGTGGACACACACACACACACACGCACACACACAAGCGCAAGCAGACAGACACTCACACACATGTGCACACACATACACAAACACACACATTGCTGTTCACTGGACCATGAGCCTTGTGCCACATCTGAAATGCTGGTCTAGTTCTCTTTGCTCCAGTGATCGCTGTGCTTGTTCATTACCTGCAATGATAAATGTCACCTTTGATATCTGGCTTTGCTAAAAGGTGGTTCCCAAAATATGAAAAGTTGTTCACTCTTTCTGAAGCTTTGAACCGGATCTTGGTAGTCAGGAATGTGTTATGTGGTGGAGGTAATTATTATCAGTTCCAAACGATTACAGTGAAGCCTAGTCATTGTATGCTTCCATGGATGTCTCAGTTTACATCTTGGCAAGTCAAACTAGGGTGGGACTTTCACAGTGGGGCCCAAGGGGGTGGGATGTTGTAGAACAGAAAGACCAAGGAGTACAAGTACGTATTTCCCTGGAAGTGGTGTCACTGTTGGACGAGAATGGTGAAGGCTTTTACCATGCAGGCCTGCATCAACAAGGGCATTGAGTATAAAAGTTGATACATTATATTACAGTTGTACAAGAAGTTGGTGTAGATTGGTTACTTCTTACTAGCCAATTGTAGTGCTTGTTAGTAGAAGCTCCGCCTACTATGCGATTTATATTATCAGGAGTTTGTTTACGTAATTTAGTAGATGCTAGTTACTGTAACACCTTGCAGACAAATGTTGTAAAAGTACTTTAATAAACATGTGTTGTACCTTGACATGAACTTGACTCATTACATGGAGTCAGAAGTGGGATGCACAACAACAATTTTTTGACATAGAAACATAGAAACATAGAAATTAGGTGCAGGAGTAGGCCATTCGGCCCTTCGAGCCTGCACCGCCATTCAATATGATCATGGCTGATCATCCAACTCAGTATCCCGTACCTGCCTTCTCTCCATTGATCCCCTTAGCCACAAGGGCCACATCTAACTCCCTCTTAAATATAGCCAATGAACTGGCCTCAACTACCCTCTGTGGCAGAGAGTTCCAGAGATTCACCACTCTCTGCGTGAAAAAAAGTTCTTCTCATCTCGGTTTTAAAGGATTTCCCCTTTATCCTTAAGCTGTGACCCCTTGTCCTGGACTTCCCTAACATCGGGAACAATCTTCCTGCATCTAGCCTGTCCAACCCCTTAAGAATTTTGTAAGTTTCTATAAGATCCCCTCTCAATCTTCTAAATTCTAGAGAGTATAAACCAAGTCTATCCAGTCTTTCTTCATAAGACAGTCCTGACATCCCAGGAATCAGTCTGGTGAACCGTCTCTGCACTCCCTCTATGGCAATAATGTCCTTCCTCAGATTTGGAGACCAAAAAACTGTACGCAATACTCCAGGTGTGGTCTCACCAAGACCCTGTACAACTGCAGTAGAACCTCTCTGCTCCTATACTCAAATCCTTTTGCAATGAAAGCTAACATACCATTCAATGACTGGTGTACCATGACACCCAGGTCTCGCTGCATCTCCCCCTTTCCCAATCGGCCACCATTTAGATAATAGTCTGCTTTCCTGTTTTTGCCACCAAAATGGATAACCTCACATTTATCCACATTATACTGCATAAACATTTGCCCACTCACCCAGCCTGGAAGTCACCCTGCAGTCTCCTAGCATCCTCCTCACAGCTAACACTGCCCCCCAGCTTAGTGTCATCCGCAAACTTGGAGATATTGCCTTCAATTCCCTCATCCAGATCATTAATATATATTGTAAATAGCTGGGGTCCCAGTACTGAGCCTTGGGGTACCCCACTAGTCACTGCCCCATTGTGAAAAGGACCCGTTTACTCCTACTCTTTGCTTCCTGTTTGCCAGCCAGTTCTCTATCCACATCAATACTGAACCCCCAGCCTTGTGCTTTAAGTTTGTATACGTTTCTTATGTGGGACCTTGTCGCAAGCCTTCTGGAAGTCCAGATACACCACATCCACTGGTTCTCCCCTATCCACGCTACTAGGTACATCCTCGAAAAATTCTATAAGATTCGTCAGACATGATTTACCCTTTCGTAAATCCATGCTGACTTTGTCCAATGATTTCACCACTTTCCAAATGTGCTGCTATCCCATCTTTAATAACTGACTCTAGCAGTTTCCCCACTACCGATGTTAGACTAACTGGTCTGTAATTCCCCATTTTCTCTCTCCCTCCCTTCTTAAAAAGTGGGAAGTCCATGACAAGTCCAGCAGGCCTCCCCTTAGATACGGTGATTTTGTGTAACCATCTATACTTCCCCATATGTGTTATTAGCATCGCGGCTACTATATTTTTTAGCCACCATGTATCCATGTATCTATGCTCTATTTTGTTTCTACAGGGAAAGATGTAGATTGGTTACTTCTTACTAACCAATTGTAGTGCTTGTTAGTAGAAGCTCCGCCTACTATGTGGTTTATATTATCAGGAGTTTGCTTACGTAATTTAGTCTGGCTAGCTGCTAGTTACTGTAACACCTTGCAGACAAATGCTGTAAGAGTACTTTAATAAACATGTGTTGTACCTTGACATGAGAACGACTCGACTCATTACAGTTGGTGAAACCAATTTTGGAGCATTGTGTTCACTTATAATAACCCTGTTATAGGAAAGATGTCACTAGGTTGGAAATAGTGTGGAAATGATTTACAAGAATATTGCTAGGAGTTGAGAGACTTTGGGGAATTTTGGGTGAGGTTGGGCAGGCTGGGACTATATATCTTGGATCTTATAGGCTGAGAGTGATTTTATGGAAGTGTCTAAAATCATAAGAAGCGTAGAGTGAATGCATGCAGTCTTTTTCCAAGGTTGGGGAATAAAGAGTTAGAGGGCATAGGTTTACGGTGAGAAGGGACAGAACAGCAGATTTTTTCACACAGAAGGTGGTACGTATATGGAACAAGATTTCAGAGGAAGTGGTTGAGGCAGGTACTATAACAACATTTAAGGGATATTTGGAGAGATACATGGATATGAAATGTTCAGAGGGTCATTTATCAAACATGGGGAAATGGGACGCGTAGATGGGCATCTGGGTCGGCATGGACAAGTTGGCCAAGTGGCCTATTTCCATGCTCTATGACTCTACAACTATGAATGAATCAAGGACAACGTTGCTAAGACTTCAAGTGTGCATGTTTATAAACATTATCCATGGTCGATATATCGATGACTGTGATTGAATTTTATCTTGGTTATAAAGTGGGGGTGCAAAAAACAAATTGCTTCCTGTTCATGCAGCAGATTAACTCCACTCCACGTTGGAAGGCTCCCAAACTCAGCTGGAGGTTTACTGCAGAAACCATTCCTCTCCCAGATAAACGTTCCTAGTTTTGTGGCTTTGTCCATGGTCAACCAGCTCCATGCTTAGAATCACATTGTCTGCATTCCTGACTCCAGAAACAAATACTCAACACTAAGTTTACAAACTGAGAAAATATTCCATGGATTTGCATGTCATAAGGTCATGTGATAGGAGCAGAATTAGGCCATTCGGCCCATCAAGTCTACTCTGCCATTCAATCATGGCTGATCTATCTCTCCCTCCAAAACCCATTCTCTTGCCTTCTCCCCATAATCTCTGACAATTCTGATTTTCTCACAGTCTTCTTAACAACAACATGCCCACAGATGCAGTGGCATCCCTGATCCCATGACCACTCAAAGAGGAGGAGGAGCCCCCAGGAAGGCCCTGAATGCCTTAAATGTCTGGGATGTGAGGATGCAGAAGCTGAACAGAAATAGGGGAATTAAACAACCTCTTCCCAAACTACCACCCAGCCACCTGCACCCCATCCTATTGTAGAGCTGATGCATCTCACATAGGATTCCAGTCACCTCAGCCCCCACACAAATGGAATAAAAGCAAGTCATCCATGACCTTGGCAGACTCCCTCACAGAGGAGAGGACAGTACTATGAACGTTTCATGATCAGCAAGCAGCCAGGTGCAGTGTTCACAGTCAGCATGGCAATCATATTTGAGAAGATTATGTGTTGGATTCCGTTAAGAGTTAACAGCTGGATTGCTAAAAGCTTTTACTCCATGGTTGACAAGCAAATGGAAATCGATAATAAATTGTGGCTCAGTAATGATATCGCTGTCACGGGAGAAGGTGCCTTTGTGGGATTGATTCATAGTGTAATAAAACAGTTGAGTAATAATTTTATAACCTCTGCATTTTTCTATTTGTCATATTCCTATAAAGGAATGAAGTGACTAGAAACTGGTGGGAAAAGACACATTGTCAATGTAATGGGGGCGCTCACAAAACACATGTATATCAGTTTACAACAGGGAAATGAAAAAAAAACCAGCATATTATCCCTAGTGTGAGGCTAGACTTAGGAAGGCTGTGAATAATGGTCTCAGTGTAAGAGTAACATGGACAACTGAAGATCACAAAGGAGAGGTTTGAACAACACTGTAGATGATGGGCATCATGAAGAGCAAAGTTTAAACAGCATGATGGCAACAACGGAAAATGTAGTGATTTTGACCGTAAAGTGGAAGTTATTAACCAATATATTAATAACAACTAATAAGGCTCAATTATGCCCAGAGATCTGAATGTCAAGAAATATACAAATTGCAAAGCATACTGATCCTGAAGCCATTCTCCGCTGAAACACTACAAAACCCCAGGCCAGATGTGTAGGAAGGAACAGCAGATGCTGGTTAAAACCGAAAATAGGTTTTATGTATCTATCCCATGCCAGATGTGATGTCTGATTCCTCACAATGGTGAAGAAGAAAAGCAACTAATCATGATTGTTGATTATACAAAAGGACTGACTCTATTCTGCAATGGTTGACTCATATAATTGTAAGCAGGTTAGAAGAATGTGTTTATTGTGAGCACTTGACAACCGTATCCACTGGCCTGTCATAGACAAGGATCAGGAAATGTTAGCCAGCAACTGCATGGACAACCCAATCTTCGGACTAACCACTTGAGAGCACCATTCCAAGTGTGGGGATGGTTCACAAGGGCAAACTAACACATCAATGTAAACTAATGGAGGAAAGATATGGACATTTAGAACCAATTTAGATAATCAGAATATTTTCCCCAGGGTGGAAATGCCAAAGACTAGAGGGTAGAGCTCTAAGGTGAGAAGTGTATCATTTCACTCTCTCTTAGTGTTCAGTCACAAAGAGAGAAGCCGAGAGATCAGTATAGACAGTGTCAGAGACATTAAGCAAGATAGATGAAGTGTTTGAAATTTTAGCTCTGATTTTCTCCTGAATGCCAGATCAACACCACATTCCTTGATAAGATGCAGACACAAACTTCAGATTTAGAAGTCACCTGTGCTATGTTTTCTGGCTGCAGCCATGAAAGCACACCAATGCCTCTACTTCCTCAGAAGGCTAAGAATAGTTGGAATGTCTCCAAAGACGCTTAAGAATTTTTGTAGATGTACCACAGTCAATCTCTATCTGGGTGCATCACAGCTTGGTATGGCAACTGCTCTTCCCAAAGCTGCAAATGATTGCAGAGAGCAGCACAATCTATCATGCAAACCAGCCTCCATCACCTCCCCAGCTCCGACTGATTCCATCTATACTTTATGTGTAGGAAGGAACTGCAGATGCCGGTTTAAACCAAAGATAGACACAAAGAGCTGGAGTAACACAGTGGGACAGGCAGCATCACTGGAGAGAAGGAATTGGTCAGTATTGTACTTCTGGTGGCGCTGGTGCCAGCAGCCTCCACCTACAGCCTGGTATCTTTTTGTTTTTTTGTTTATTTAGTTATGTAAAAGTGTGTTTTTTTGTGTTTTTTTGGTGTTTTTATGTGGGGGAAGAGGGCACGGTGCGGGGGATACCGTCCTTCAGCCGCTTCCTGGTGAGGACGCGGCTATTATTCAAGTCACGTCCTCGCCCCCCCCCCTCCCCCCACAGCGGCCTACCTACCTGGATTGGCGCGGCCTTTCCTGCCGGGATCGACCGGAGCTCCAGCAGCGGCGGGACAGCGCTGAAACATCGCGGGGCTGGCGATGCCTTACTGGGGGTCACCGTCTGGAGCCCGGAGTGCTGGACCTGCTGCACCGACATCCTGGAGCTGCGGTTTGCGGAGCTCCCAACGCGGGCGGCGCTGATGGACAGCGCGGGGTCATGTGACTCTGCCCAGCTCGACCTGTGGACTCAGGAGCTGCAGACTCCGGCAGCGGGAGGCGGCTGATCAGGAGGTCCGGGCAGCTGAGGAGGAGGATGCTCACCGTCGAGGTTCGGCGTTGGCGTTCCACCAGCCGGGCGTGAGGGCCTGAACATCGGGCCACCCGGGGCGGCGACTGCGGATGCTTGGAAGGCCCCGACCATGGATGAACACGGAGGGGAGGCTGGCTGGACTATGGTGCCATCCTCACCTTGGTGCCATTATGTTATGTTGTGTCGTGGACTTTCTGTGTTTGTGCTTTTTTTTAAATTCAATTTCAATTTTATTTTTAATATGTTTTATTATTTATTTATTATTTATTTATTTTTTTTGTGATTTTTTTTTTATGATACTGCCTGTAAGGGAAATTCATTTTGTTGTCTCAAATTGAGACAATGACAATAAATGTGAATACAATACAATACAATTGGTGGCGTTTCGGTTCGAGTCACACACAGTAGGTGGTGGAACGGAAGTTTCAGATGTCCAAACATTTTGTGTCTATCTTCTATCTATACTTTACACGGCTTCTGGAAAACAACCAACATAATCAAGGACCTCTCACACCTCAGTCATTTTCTCTTCTCTCACTTGACGGGCAGAAGATATGAAAGCTTGAAAGCACATACCACCGGATAAAAAATCAGCTTCTTCCCCACTGCTATTACACTCTTGAACAGACTTTTCATGTGGTAGGGATGAATTCTTGATCTCCCAATCTACCTCATTGTAGACCTTGCAATTATTTTTTTTGTCTAAACTTTATCTGTAGCTGTAACGCTCTACCTGTTTGTTTTCTGTTTACTTATCCTCTTTTGTATTATCGGATGTACTCATGTATAGTTTAATTTGCCAGGATAGTACGCAAAACAAAGTATTTAACTGTATCTTGCTATTAATAATGAACCAACACCAATACTAATACACCAATACCAGGAAGGAAAGTGGAAGAAAAGCACTTGAAGCAAAACAAACATCGTGACACGTGATTTAAAGGGAAGAGGATCAATTATACAGCAAGGTTCATGTGTTGAGACCTCCAGGCCTGTTAGAGATAAGTAATTTGAATATTTGAAAATAATGTGATATACTATTCCAAGAATGATCTCTTAACAGTAGTTGAGACATTCAAAAAAGCTTCACATATGTGGGTTAACTTGATATGGGCTTAAATAAACTCCTGAAGTACCTCTTATTGTTGAGGTGAAATCACCACGGAATATAACTGAACAGAGTTAGGACATGACACCTACAATCCGTCCACAGATGAGAGCTACATCAACAATGCCTCTTGAGTCCTCAAGATCAACACAAGCAATATCAGGGAAGCCACAAAGGTCAAATAGCGTTCAAAGTTAGAAGATAAACATTTGATCAGGTAGAATGGCCCTATCTTTTTTCTGTGCTGGAAACATTTCAGTTGGGTGAGAAGTTTTGTACATGGGTTAAACTCCTATATACTAATCTGTCAGCTAGAATATTGACAAACCAAATGTTATCACCCAAATTCAACCTATCTAGAGGTTGTAGACAAGGATGCCCACTATCTCCATTACTATTTGCTCTAGCTATTGAACCACATGCAGAAAATATCAGAGCCCATCCAGAAATTTATGGATACAATACTAAAGATACAGTTAATCAAATTTCTTTATATGCAGATGATGTATTATTATACATCACAAACTCAGAAACTAGTATTCCGAATTTATTAAATCTTATAACGCAATTTGGCTCATTCTCGGGATTAGAATTAATTGGAATAAAAGTGAAATTAAGCCAATAACGAAACCAAACCTATATATATATATTGCAACAATCTCCTTTTAAAATAGTCCACAAAAAGTTTAAATATCTTGGAATTTATGTGACCAAGAAATATGCGTGTTCATTTAAATTGAACTTTCCTTCCCTACTTAATAAACGACATAAGAATATTCAATATTGGAAAACACTCCCCATTTCAATGTTTGGTAGAATTAATGCCATAACTACTGTACTTATTTCAATCAATCCCGATCTATCTTCCAAAAATGTTTTTTTTAAACTTGACTATTGTCACAAGCTTTATCTGGGACTATAAGAACCATAGAATAAATAAAAAGCACTTGTGTAAATCCAAGATGAATGGTGGAGTGGTCTTACCAAATTTTCTATTTTTATTTTGGGCAGTTAATATTAAAAACCTGACAAAATTGACTAGAAATACTTATAGTGGAAACCCGATAATACATAATGGTATGCGCTTGGAAATAATTAAAAAATACTTTAAAATTGGATAATTTATCACTTCTTCTCTCAATCTTAAATAACTCCTCATTTAAACCTTCCGTGTTAGATAAAGGTTTTGCACAATGGAAAATCCATTGAATTACAAAAGTGGGACACCTTTATCAAAAGTGTATCCTTCTTTCATTCCAGGAGCTACAACAGAATTATGGACTACATCAAAATAATTTTTTTAGGTATTTGCAACTTAGAGATTATATAAAATCACACACACAAGTATATAGATCCAAGGACCCAGAAATCCTTGATGAATGTTTGAATAAACATCCTAACACAGACAAATTAATATCCTACATTTATAATATCTTGTTAGATACTGAGGTCCCGTCGACAGAATCACATAGACAAGCATGGGAAAATGAATTGGCTCAACCAATAACGAAGGATATATGGGATGAAAGATTACAACAAATACATTAAGGGCCTGTCCCACTTACGTTTCCTTGGCACGTATATTATGCGACCGCGTGGTCACGTTGAGCCGAGACGGTCGAGCGAAGGTCGGGCGCGATTACATGCGTACGCACAGCCATCTGGAGTGCGTGACGTCATTTGAAGATAGACACAAAGCTGGTGTAACTCAGTGGGACCGACAGCATCTCTGGAGAGAAGCAATGTGTGACATTTCGTGTCGAGACTCTTCTTCAGTCTGATACAATTTAAAGTATTACATAGATTATATTACTCCAAAACAAAATTAAACAGAATTTTTCCAAATATCTCACCTATCTGTGATAAATGTCAATACCAAGAAGCCAACTTAACTCATACCTTGGTAAATTGCATAAAAATTAAACATTTTTGGATGGATATTTTAAAAATTATTTCTGAAGTTGTTAATATTCAATTGGATCCCGATCCAAAACTAATAATATTGGGAATATCAGAATATCAAGAAGTATAAAACTTACACCAAATCAAAGAAATTTTCTTGATTACAGTATAATAACTGGGAAAAAATTAATATTAAGATTTTGGAAAAACCCAACAACCCCCACAATTAAAATGTGGATTACAGAAATGTCTGAGACCATACATTTGGAAAAAATTAGACTTGTCTTAATTGACAAATCAGAACTATTTGCTAGAATATGGTCTCCATTTATTGATTTTTTAAAGAGGTAAATTGGTTCAACACAGAAACTGGACTGAAATCTGAGCTCAGGATTGGATGAATAACTATGCCTTATAACCTACGGACCTATCTCCAAAATTGTTATTGGTGATTTTCTTTGTTTGTTTCTTTTTCTTTTTCTTTTTTTAATTTTATCCCTCCCTCTCTATTAGTTTATAGATCTTTCTTTTTAGTCCTATCTTTCAAAAAATTCTATAAAAAGAACAGAAGCTTTGTATGAATGTAATTGATAAACAAACCGTGTTGCTATTATGTGTTTACGCTTCTAATAAAAATATATTTTAAAAAAAGAAGATAGACACAAAATACTGGAGTAACTCTGCGGGACATGCAACATCTCTAGGGAGAAGGAATGGGTGACGTTTCGGGTCAAGACCCTTCTTCAGACTGATGTCAGGGTATTCTCTACAGAGATGCTGCCTGTCCCGCTGAGTTTCTCTCCAGACATGCTGCCTGTCCTGCTGAGTTACTCCAGCATTTTGTGTCTATCTTTGATTTAAACCAGCACCTGCAGTTCTTTCCTAGGCATTCAAAGTTAAACGTGTCAATGTCAAAATGTTGTACTAGTTTAACACATTTTTTCCTTGCAAATTGCGTATTGTATGTAAACAAATATTACTTTACTACGTGATGTACATGAGCATGCATGGTACATATACAATACATATGTATATGCGCATACATTCTGAGAAGAATGAAAACAGGTACTTGTTTGTGCAGCCGCCAAGATTCTCACATATAAGTGAGTATGTTCATCATGCTACTGTACCTTGGACTATCAAGCCACAGGGGTGCCTACATCACAGCTGTGAACCCTGGGAATATTACATTTTTTAAGACTAAACCTGATAGCTTTTTGTCAGATAATAACACAGAAAAAAATGTAGGTAAATGTATACGAAGGACCTGAATTTGTCTAATCTTATTCTTTGTTAAAACCAAAGATTATAGAGGAGCCTAGTATCTTTGGTTAAAACTGCTTAAAAGTATCTGTTCCAACTGATGGTAGAATGCTCCACTTTGTTCTGTGTAGTGACCAAATTGCTTTAGCCATTTGGTTTCTTTAACCAGGCGTGGCCTGTCAAAAATCTCACCAACTGATACACATTATCAATTCCTTTGTACCGGGACAAATTGTTCTTTCTGTTCCCAAATTCATGAACATCCATTGGAATACGAAGTTACTGATCACACGCTTTTGAAAGCAGTTGTGGAATTGCTGCTTTCCTCACCCTGGGAAATGTAAGTTTTAAATGATGTGAACGATGTAAGAAGTGTGGATCAAGAAAACGCTCCTCATTCCATATAATAGTGCTTAATCACCCAATCCTTCAGATGTCTTCCCAAGTTCCCATCATTTTTCCTGCTCTGTCTCCCACCAATTTGAGATAGAGATATGAGATATGCCATTTATTGTCACTATACATGTACAGTGAAACTGAAAGCTGCTCGTACTCAGTGCATACATACAATTTTACACAAAAAACAAGAAACAGAAAAACAAAACAGAAGGAATGAAATAGCTATTGTTGATTATTTTGTTTAACTTCACAAATATGCACCAGTTGTAAGTAGTTTAGAACTGATTAAAGGTGTAAACAGCACTTCAGACCACAGCCACAATCAATCTGAACAATTGTCTGCAACTCCAGGTGGAAACTTGAATGGTTCAGGAGAAAGGTTGATGTGGAGGGTGGGAAAATCAGATGTAAGGAGAACCTAAAGCAATGGGGACAATTGACGGAGTAGATATGGAGTCGATTGGCCAAGATAGAGTGGATATGGAGAGGATGCTTCCAGCAGTGGGAGAGTGCTATGGGAGGCACATCCTAAAAATAAAAGGACATACTTTAGAGTGGAGATGCTCATCGCTTTATCTTTCATGGAGGGAGAAGGGGGGGTAGGGAGAGTGGGAAGTCTGATATCACTACTCTTTTTGAGTGATATATACTCCCTTATTCATATTCCAAATGGTTCTATTGAAAATTGTGGTCCCTTCTTCTAGATTCCTCCAATAAGCAATATTGCATGGTTGGCAACACTGTCTTCTGCTGGGAGTCTGGCTCCCACTCACTCTCCTCCCCTGGTGACTCTGTTCCTTTCCCCTCTTTTACACACTCACCTCACATCCCCAACTTCCCTTTTCCTTTTTCCTCCTCTTCTCTCCCCATAATTTACCCCTCCACTTGCCTCCCTTCCTGTGGTTTCACACTCCTCCCTTCTCATTTCCTTATAGGACCCTCCAGCATTAGTCACTCTCCATCCAGATGCTATCAATCCACCCCTTCCTCCCTCACCTGCATCCACATGTCACTTGCCAGGCTTTGCCCTGCCACCACCTCTCTTTTCCAGACTCCTACATTCAAGATGAACAAGGGTCCCGACCTGAAACATCACGTCCATTCCCTTCGCTGATTTCCTCCAGCATTTAGTGTTTTGCTCTCGGTTCCAGCATCTGCAGACTATTGTGCACCCATCAGATCTTCACGGCGCAGTGTACTACATCGTAAAGCAAGACTTCTCCCAAAGCAAGGCCGCTCAAGTTCGCAGAATGGTTTCCCACCTCCAGGTTCACAGGCCATCAAAGTTATTGAATGTTTGTAAACATCATTGGCCTTCCGTAACATTCAAAAAGATTCAGGGGCTATTACAAAGTTGAAAGGATAAAACCTTATTAGAAATAAATGTGAGCATACTGACTTAAATCAAATAAAAAGGTTTACCTCTCACATTGTAGATTTCTATTTGTTCCCATTGATTTCAAAGAGGTAACCTAACAGGCAGATTTCCCAGCCTGAGAGCTGTGAAGAATCATGCTTTGAAATGGGTCGATTTTGCAGCAGAAATGGCAAGGTTTTCAATTTAATAGCTTTTAGTGGTGATGTTGGAATAAATTGAGTCATGTGGCTGCCTCTATGTTATTGTCAAAGAGGATTGAAGGAAACAAACAGCTTGAACCTTGTCCATGCATCTGATCCACAGCTGAAAGGGAGGAGATCACAGTGCACATGTGTGAAATCATGAAACATGGTTTAAATTTGCTTAAAAGAATTCAAAAAGGGCAATGCATTTTCAAAACAACTTACAGAATTGAAAGTCGTTTTACTCAGGTAAACTCTTTGTTCCAAATAAAAGCTCGATACTTATCATCAGTATAAAAACCCCAATTTGCCTCAAAGAGATGAAACATAGAAACATAGAAATTAGGTGCAGGAGTAGGCCATTCAGCCCTTCGAGCCTGCACCGCCATTCAATATGATCATGGATGATCATCCAACTCAGTATCCCGTACCTGCCTTCTCTTCATGCCCCCTGATCCCCTTAGCCACAAGGGCCACATCTAACTCCCTCTTAAACATAGCCAATGACTGGCCTCAACTACCTTCTGTGACAGAGAATTCAGAGATTCACCACTCTCTGTGTGAAAAATGTTTTTCTCATCGCGGTCCTAAAAGACTTTCCCCTTATCCTTAAACTGTGATCCCTTGTTCTGGACTTCCTCAACATCGGGAACAATCTTCCTACATCTAGCCTGTCCAACCCCTTAAGAATGTTGTAAGTTTCTATAAGATCCCCCCTCAATCTTCTAAATTCTAGCGAAACTGGCTCTTTCTTCTCTCATCAGCTCTCCACGTTAGACTTTACTTTTAGACTTTAAACTTTAGAGATACAGCATGGAAACAGGCTCTTCGGTCCACCGAGTCCGCACTGACCAGCGACAAATAGCACTATTCTCCACTCTAGGGACAATTTACAATTTATAGAAGCCAATTAACTTACAAACGTGCACGGCTTGGAAGTGTGGGATGAAACTGGAGGACCCGAAGCACTCCTGAGCACCTGACGAAAACCCACATGGTCACAGGGAGAACTTACAAACTCCGTACAGACAGCACCCGTGGTCAGGATCGAACCTGCGTCTCTCCATATACAAATTTAAGGAAGCAACTCTATGGCTACATCACTGTGCTGCCTGTGCAACCTCTTCGTGCTGGATAAATTATCTGACTTTATCATTCCTGGAAGTCCCTTTAACCAGAGATTTACATAATGCCTAATCCCATCTGACGTAAGATGTCACCAGCAGGCAGCAAAACAAAACTAATTCCAACAACTGGATTACGATTCAGGTTTTAACGATGAAAAGATGATACATTAATGTGGAAGGGCATTTTATACAACGGTGATTCAGTCTCTTATTTGAATTCGTTTGTGTCCTCTCCATCCATAAATATTAGCTTCTAATGGATAATATTTTCATGTTGCTGTTTAAATCTAACAGATGTAGTTACATATTGAAAGCAGAAAAAGCTTAACAATATTCTGTTTCTGTGGTGACAAAACAGAGATCATAAGAGAAAACAAGACAAAAGGTAAATGAGTGATGTCGGAAGTTTGAAATTGGAAAACAATTTAAAACGTTGGAAACATTAAGCAGTTTTGGCAACATCTGTTGAAAGAGCTAATGCCTCAGATCGTTGTGATTGGATCTTTGACCGGAAACGTTAACTTCACCTGACCTGCTGAGTGATTCAAAGATTTTCTGCTTTTTTATTTAAAGAAATTGTAACAACTCTTTGGTGTACATGTACAACATTTACACAATCTGTTGAAAAGGCTTGGAAGTGAAATACTTAATTCCAGCTAAAAAGCCGTGACTTGGTAGACCACCCTCGACAATAGAGCTAAACAAAATCCATTTCAAATGTTAATTAAGCAATATGTGGTTTTTGATTGTTGACATTCAGTTCCACATTTGAAAGAACAATTCTGCATTTTAAACAGTACCTGGAGTTTGATTTTGAGAAGATGTTAATTCTTCTTGATACCACACACACACACACACACACACACACACACACACACACACACACACACACACACACACACACACACACACACACACACACACACACACACACACGCACGCACACACACACGCACACACACACACATGGAATTATGGTGATTGTAGTCCAAACACTGACTTCCAATAAACTCATTATCTATATTTTAAAACGAATTGTTCTTTTTGCAAGTCTGAAGCATTGTTGTTTCAATTTTGCCAAACTCTTTTCAATGAGTGTCCATGAAACTTTGGACTTAGTTGCAGCAAAACATCATCCATTGTGTAGCACTATTATTGTATTAATAACCTTCAAGGATATACGAGCATCAGACAAAATTTGACAATGAACTTCATAAAGATGTACATTCTCATGACAGATGCAATGTTAGCCTTGTTTCTTTCTCCATTGATGTTGCCTGGTATGTTGAGAACTTCCAGCACTTTAAATTCGTGTATGTAGAGATACTAGGATACAGCACATGTGATCACGGGGTATATTTTAAAGAGCCTTAAAGGCAGGGCTGGATTTACGTATAAGCTAGACAAGCTTAAGCTTAGGGCCTCGAGATCTAGGGGGGCCTACTCACCTCACTGCCTCACCGGACGCGTCGAACCTCGCCGCCCCACTGACCTTCTGCCCACCGGGACCTCCTACTATTTGCCCGCTGACCCTGGTCACCCCGTCTCCCTCCAGCAGCCTGCAGCCGTCGCCTTACCTGCAGCCTGGACTCAGCACCGGGCCTGAAGTCTCCACGCTGCAGACTCCCACTCCCCCGGGTTTGACTGTGCTGGGTCCTAGTGCTAGTCCCCCCTAACCCTGGTAACCTCAGTGGCTGTTCCACTGGGTCTTCCCCATCGCCCACAAATTATGTGACCCCTGCTCTTCCCCACCCACACTACAGTCTTCATGCCCCCCTACCCCCTGACCAGACATCGCCTCGTCTTCAATCCACTCACCTGCCTTCCTCCGGCCCCAACCCCCATCCCTGCCGTGTGTTCACCATCCCCCCCTGACCTCCCCCTCTCTGATACCAAACGGCCTGTCCTCAGCAGAGGTCTCACCTTTGTCCCCCTCCGTCCCCACCTCAATGAGTTCCGCGCCCGCCGCGATTTGGAGCTCTTCTTCCGTCGCCTCCGCCTCACACCGTTCTTCCTTCAGAAGGAGTCCTCGCCCCCATTGATTATCCCTTTTCCCGTTTCCAACAGACCCCTCCTCTTGGACCCCCCCTCATGGCCATTGGTACAATTAACTTTGGAGGTCACCATCCGTCGTCGGAACGGGAGAACATTCTCAGCTGCTTGGACTTCCGAAACGGCCACTTCCTACCGGAGACCGCAGCTCCCAAAGTCCACGGGCTGAGCTGGGCAGAGATTCACGCTGGCGGCTCTCGGCAAAGGGATCCCAGGGATATTGAAATCAGCATGGCCCGAGGCTGGGGGTCCCGCAAACTACAGCTCCATGATGTTGAAGCAGCAGGCCCAACACTCCAGAGCTTCGAACAGTGATCCAGGTAAAGCATCGCTCGTTCCACGGTGAATCCATTTAAAAAAAAAAGTATTTTAAAACCAACTGTTTAATGACAACATACAGTAGGATCTAAATGTGTCACACTGTCACTGTCGGGTAGTCATGGTCCTCTAGTCGTGGGGGTGGGGGAGGGGGGGAGCCTCACAAGTGAAATAGCTTAGGGCCTCTCTTCATCTAAATCCGGCCCTGCTTAAAGGAGGAGAGAAAGAGAACCAGGGGGATTTAGAGAATGATTCCCAAGACTTCCAACTGAGGTGGCTTAAACCACACTCGCCAATAACGGGGAAATTAAAGTTAGGGTTTCTGAAGAGGCCAAAATTCAGGAAGACACAAGGAACGGTAAATACAGGAATCTTGTGCAAGGCACTAAGTGCTGAAGGGACTGGACGGGTCAAGCAGCATCTGTGGAGGTAAATTTGAAGAAGGATCCCGACCCGAACCATTGCCTATCCATTTCCTCCAAGGATGCTGCCTGACCCGCTAATTACTTCTGGGCAAAACACAACGTGCTGGAATAACCCAGCAGGTCATAGAGTCATACATCGTGGAAACAGGCCCTTTGGCCCAACTTGCCTATGCTGACCAACTTGCTGCTTTTGCACGTCCCACTTGCCTGCGTATGGTCCATATCCCTCCAAACCTTTCTTATCCATGTACCTAGCAGATTAAACATGGAAAATAGGTACAGGAGTAGGCAGGAACGCGTATTGATTTTGGATGATACACCATGATCATATTGAATGGACTTGGTTTATACTCTCTAGAATTTAGGAGATTGAGAGGGGATCTTATAGAAACTTACAAAATTCTTAAGGGGTTGGACAGGCTAGATGCAGGAAGATTGTTCCCGATGTTAGGGAAGTCCAGGACAATGGGTCACAGCTTAAGGATAAGGGGGGAAATCCTTTAAAACCGAGATGAGAAGAACTTATTTCACATAGAGAGTGGTGAATCTCTGGAACTCTCTGCCGCAGAGGCTAGTCGAGGCCAGTTCATTGGCTATATTTAAGAGGGAGTTAGATGTGCCCTTAGCCACTAAGGGAATCAGGGGGTATCTAGAGAAGGCAGGTACAGGATACTGAGTGGACTGGCCATGATCATGTACCCTGGCTGGTGCAGAGAGTTCGAAGAGCCGATTGGCCACTCTCTGCACCTAAAAAAGTTCTTTCTATGATCGGTATTTAATGGATTTGATTTATCCTTAAGGGCTGCTGTGGCCCCTTGTCCTGGACTTCCCCATTTCGGGATTGAGCCCTTCGAGCCAGCACCGCCATTCAACCCCTCATGGCTGATCATCCAACATCAGTACCCCATTCCTGCTTTATTCCCTGTGGGTGGCTTTGGTGCCTGGAGCAATGAGTGAAGCGAGCTATGAAAGTGCCCAGCGGTGGCGGTGCTGTCCCAAGCGAGACCAGCAAAGGCGCTGCTGCCCCTCTGTGTGTTGCAGGGAGGAGGGACTCGCAGTCTCCTCCTTTCTTTCTCATTATTCGCTGTTTCGGTTTTCTTTCAAAGCCGCGGAGGTTTTTTTTTTCCAATCTTCCCCCACACTCAGCCTAGAGTCGCCATCTTCTCGTTTCCCCCCCTGCAATGATTGAATGCTGAGCTGAGTGGGAGAGGGAGAGGGAAGCGGCGCCGGGGAAGCAGCGCGGAGTGACCGGGCTGGCAGCGCACGGAGCAGCCGAAGGTGCGTGGGCTTCGCTTTATATTCAAGCTTTTGTCCCCTCTGTTGCTGAAGCCGGGTGAGTGGTGTGAAGTCTGCATTCATTCACTGCCCATGGAGAGAGGGCTTGACATTGGCAGTAGTGGCATCGCTCGGGGTGCAGGACTGGTGCCGTTTTAAATGGCCATTAGCAATAATCAACCTCTATTTGCCTTCCGCCGGTGTGGGCTTTGACAGTGCTTGTGTCTCTATTCTGATTTGCATCTTTCATATTTTACCGGGTTGTATCTGTGAATTTAGGCTCTTGAGATATTTGCATCCATTCTGAAATACTGTTTCCTAAACTAAAGCTGCTACTCCTGCTTTGCAACCTCGGTGGGCTGGTGTTGTGTTAGAAACTGGTGAATAGTGTGTGAGAAAGGAAGAGTCTTGCTGCAGATGAAAGAGGAGGATGTTTAGCCGGCAGCTTTCTGGAGATTTGGTCGGGGTGGGTGCTGCGATAAGTGCCTGTCTCTGTGCGATGTACCACAGATTTGCAGCGTTCAGACTCTGAGCCAATACCATTTTCGCTGCTTCCCTCTCAAGCCGCAGCAAGCAGGTAGACAAGGGCTGAGGGGTGGAGATGTACTCGCATGTCAAAGACCACCAACTCCGAAAAAAATCAATTGCAGATATTCAAAATGATCGATTTCATGTCGCGCGCTCTTATATACTATTTTAATACAGATGTTTTCTTCGCGCTGTTAATTTAAAAAAAAAAATCATTTCGGATTTGGTGTGATTCTTACACTTGGTGAACATACCATATATCCCAATCGCTGATATCTGCGAACGTTTAGGGAGTTCTGAACTAATTTCTCTCCAGTAACTCCACTGTAGAATAATTGACAGGTGACCAATTCCCAGCAGCTGAAGGTGTTCTGCTGGTGATAGAGATAAGCTCCCATTTTTTCTGGCCACTGCTTCCTATTGTCGCTACACCTGCTTTATACCTCCCCCCCCCCCCCCCCCCCCCCCCCCCCCCCCCCCCCCAAATTGCATGTCTATCTCATTCGCACCATCGAGCCTCCCCCCCCCCCCCCCCCCCCCCCCCCCTCAATTTCCTCCCCTATTTGTTGACATCCCTATAAAGTGCCAGTTTATGCAGGCATTAATTCCCTGTTTACAGTGGGGATCATTTCTTTCTCTGCAGTCTCATTGTTAAAAGTGGCTCTGGATGCATGCTCCCAGCTGCTGCTGCTTGGCTCCTGACAAGTAATTTTCAAAGTTAGTCACTCTGTCTCCTGACTATTGAATGTAATGCGGTTAAATGGCTTTTAGCCTGATTTATTTGCCTCCAGTTTTGTCAACGCTAACTCGGGATGTGACCTTTCAAAAGTTTTATGTAAGATTTTATGTTTCAATTTTTTTTTTAAATACAAAAGTTGTGTAAACACAAGTGAAGTTATTGCTGAAGGCGACCAAACAGAAAGGGAGCATAACCGGAGAATGTAATTAAAACAAATTTGTGTATTAAAAGTGTGTACACTGCACAAATAAATTCACAGACAGAGAGTGGACAATGACAGAGTGCTAAGAAGGCCAAAGTATAAGTTAGTACGGAGCATGCCATAGATATGGTAAGTAGGGAGAGGGAATAATTCCCTTCACTGTTGCCAACATATTTTCCCATAATTAACAAAAACACTACTTGGAAATACAGAGGGGTTGGCAACATGTCACAGTCAATGAGATATGAAGATGTAGTCATGGTCATAAGGAATATGAGTAGAATTAGGCCATTTGACCCATCAAGTCTACTCTGCCATTCATTCATAGAAACATAGAAATTAGGTGCAGGAGTAGGCCATTCGGCCCTTCGAGCCTGCACCGCCATTCAATATGATCATGGCTGATCATCCAACTCGGTATCCCGTACCTGCCTTCTCTCCATACCCCCTGATCCCCTTAGCCACAAGGGCCACATCTAACTCCCTCTTAAATATAGCCAATGAACTGGCCTCAACTACCCTCTGTGGCAGAGAGTTCCAGAGATTCACCACTCTCTGTGTGAAAAAAGTTCTTCTCATCTCGGTTTTAAAGGATTTCCCCTTTATCCTTAAGCTGTGACCCCTTGTCCTGGACTTCCCTAACATCGGGAACAATCTTCCTGCATCTAGCCTGTCCAACCCCTTAAGAATGTTGTAAGTTTCTATAAGATCCCCTCTCAATCTTCTAAATTCTAGAGAGTATAAACCAAGTCTATCCAGTCTTTCTTCATAAGACAGTCCTGACATCCCAGGAATCAGTCTGGTGAACCGTCTCTGCACTCCCTCTATGGCAATAATGTCCTTCCTCAGATTTGGAGACCAAAACTGTACGCAATACTCCAGGTGTGGTCTCACCAAGACCCTGTACAACTGCAGTAGAACCTCTCTGCTCCTATACTCAAATCCTTTTGCAATGAAAGCTAACATACCATTCGCTTTCTTTACTGCCTGCTGCACCTGCATGCCTACCTTCAATGACTGGTGTACCATGACACCCAGGTCTCGCTGCATCTCCCCCTTTCCCAATCGGCCACCATTTAGATAATAGTCTGCTTTCCTGTTTTTGCCACCAAAATGGATAACCTCACATTTATCCACATTATACTGCATCTGCCAAACATTTGCCCACTCACCCAGCCTATCCAAGTCACCCTGCAGTCTCCTAGCATCCTCCTCACAGCTAACACTGCCCCCCAGCTTAGTGTCATCCGCAAACTTGGAGATATTGCCTTCAATTCCCTCATCCAGATCATTAATATATATTGTAAATAGCTGGGGGCCCAGTACTGAGCCTTGGGGTACCCCACTAGTCACTGCCTGCAATTGTGAAAAGGACCCGTTTACTCCTACTCTTTGCATCCTGTTTGCCAGCCAGTTCTCTATCCACATCAATACTGAACCCCCAATGCCTTGTGCTTTAAGTTTGTATACTAATCTCTTATGTGGGACTTTGTCGAAAGCCTTCTGGAAGTCCAGATACACCACATCCACTGGTTCTCCCCTATCCACGCTACTAGTTACATCCTCGAAAAATTCTATAAGATTCGTCAGACATGATTTACCTTTCGTAAATCCATGTTGACTTTGTCCAATGATTTCACCACTTTCCAAATGTGCTGCTATCCCATCTTTAATAACTGACTCTAGCAGTTTCCCCACTACCGATGTTAGACTAACTGGTCTGTAATTCCCCATTTTCTCTCTCCCTCCCTTCTTAAAAAGTGGGGTTACGTTTGCTACCCGCCAATCTTCAGGAACTACTCCAGAATCTAAAGAGTTTTGAAAGATTATTACTAAATAATCATGGCTGATCTATCTCTCCCTCCTAACCCCATTCTCCTGCCTTCTCCCCATACCTTCTGACACCTGTACTAATCATGAATCTATCTATCTCTGCCTTAAAATTATCCAGTGACTTGGCCTTCACAGCCTTCTGTGGCAAAGAATTCCACAGATTTGCCACCCATTGACTAAAGAAATTCCTCATCTCCTTCCTAAAAGAACAACCTTTAATTCTGAGGCTATGACATCTAGTCCTAGACTCTTCAACCAGTGGAAACATCCTCTCCACATCCACTCTATCCAAGCCTTTCACTATTCTGTATGTTTCAATAAGGTCCCCCCTCATTCTTGTAAACTCCAGCGAGTACAGGCCCAGCGCTGACAAATACTCATCATATGTTAACCTACTCATTCCTGGGATCATTCTTGTAAACCTCCTCTGGACCCTCTCCAGAGCCAGCACATCCTTCCTCAGATATGGAGTCCAAAAGTGCTCACATAGTCATAGTCATACAGCATGGAAACAGGCCCTTTGGCCCAACTTCCCCGTGCCCTGTTTCCACTAGTTCCACCTCCCGGCATTTGGCCCATATCCTTCCAAACCTTTTCTATTTGTGTGTCTGTCCACATGTCTTTTACATTTTGTGATAGTACCTGCCTCAACAAGCTCCTCTGCAATCTCATTCCATATACCTACAATCCTCTGTGTGGAAAGGTTGACCCACACGCTCCTATTAAATCTGCTCCCTTCCATCTTAAACCGATATCGTGTTGTTCTTGATTCCCCATCTCTGGGTAAAAGACTCTGTGCATAGTTACCCTATCTAGTCTCCTCATGATTGTATACGTCTCAATAGGATCACCCATTATCTTCTTGTGCTCCAAGGAATAAAGTCCAAGTCTGCTCAACCTCTCCTTATAGCTCAGGCCCTCGAGTCCTAGCAACATCCTCGTGATTTTCCTCTGCACTCTTTCCAGCTTAGCAACATCGTTTGTATAACAACGTGACCAAAACTGAACATAATATTCCAAAGGTGTCTTCACCAATGTCTTGTACAACTCTAACATAACCTCCCAGCTTCTATACTCAATACTCTGACTGATGAAGGCCAATGTGCTTGAGCCTTCTTGACCACCCTATCTACCTGTGACACACTGTGAGGAAATACAAGTGCATAAGTCATAGAAGCAGAATTAGGCCATGTGCCCATCAAGTCTACTCTGCCATTCAAACACAGCTGGTCTCTCTTTCCATCACAACCCCATTCTCCTTCCTTTTCCCCAGAACCCTTGACACCCTCACTAATCAATAATCTGCCTTAAAAATATCCAAAGACACGGCCGCCACAATGAAATATGTACCTGCACTTCTAGATCCCTCTGCTCTACAACACTCCCCAGAGCGTTGCCTTGCCATTCGTAGGACATATTTCGCTTCATGGTGTTAAAAGTTGGATAGTTTCTCGCTTCACAGAACATCTGTCGGTTTTCATGGAGCTAGGGCTGTATTTCATGTTTGTTTTGTGGACTATGAAATAAAAAAGGTCTTAAGTTGTGGTTGAATCTGGGCTGGTGGAGTCTTGGTGGACGTTTTGTGTATATTCCATTTGGCACCTTGTGTACAGCCAGATTTAGATAGTGAGTAAACCTACCTAGGACCACCTGCTGGTATACAGATAGCATCATTGTTAAGATAATAAGACAAAATTGCAGGAGTTTATTATTGATGGCCTCAGAAGTTAATCTAATGGGTGGTGCCCACAATTTACATATGAGTAGCTACCCCATAAAATGTTATTGCTTTTAAAATGAATGTGGAATTTGAGCAATTAGCGTCATAGGCCCTTTGGCCCAACATGCCGCACCTGCCTGCTTTTGGTCCATATCCCTCTAAACCTACCCTATCCATGCACCTGTCTAAATCGTTCTTAAATGTGATAATACCTGCCTCAACTACCTCCTCTGGCAGCTTGTTCCATATACCCACTACCCTTCGTGTGAAAAAAAGTTACCCCTTCAGTCTGAAGGGTCTCGACCCGAAACATCGCCCATTCCTTCTCTCCAGAGATGATGCCTGTCCCGCTGAGTTACTCCAGCTTTTTGTGCCTGTCTGGTTTAAACCAGCATCTGCAGTTCCTTCTTACACAAAGCTAATCCACCTCAGTGAAGTTGCCTGGTTATGTGCTTACTTCCGTGCTTGTGCTGCTGGAACAATGATCCGTTTGGCTATCCCTGTACAAACGGACTCCTCATATTGCTCACTTTAGTAGTTTGATCTCATCCAAAACTGCTGGCCAAATATCATTTCCTCCAGGTGCTGCTTGCCGTGTTTCACCGAGTCACAATTAGTTCACAGTGTTTTGAACTAAACTTCGAAATACAGCATGAAAACAGGCCCTTCGGTCCACTGAGTCCTTGCCGACCCATTCACATTAATTCTACATTTTCCAACTTCCTCCTCAATTCGCTACACACTAGGGACAATTTCACAATGGCAAATGCTGGAGTATATCGAGGCCAAACACAAGGAGCAACTCAGTGGGTCACGCAGCATCTCTGGAGAAATGTTTCATTTTTCATTTTCTCCTATTCATTTTCCCCAGAGATGCTGCCTGACATCTCTAGTTACTCCAGCACTTTGTGCCTCTCTTTTAAATGTTGTTATACTACCTGTCACAATTACCCTCTCTTTCCATGGACCCACCACCCTCTGTGTGAAAAGGTTTTCCCTCGGATTCCTATTAAATATTTCCCCTCTCCCCTTAAACCTATGTCCTCTAGTTCTTGATTCCCCTGCTCTGGGTAAAAGACTCTGTGCATCTATCCTAGCTATTCCCCTTATGATTTTATATACTGCTATAAGATCACCTCTCGTCCTCCTGTGCTCCACGGAATAAAGTCTTGGCCTGCAATACCTCTCCCTATAGCTCAGGTGCTCAAGTCCTGGCAGCATGTTTGCATCTTTCCAATAGCAGTGTGACCAAACTGGACACGATATTTCTCTGTAAACTCTGTAATCTTCTGCAATACTGCGGGAAGACCACATTCCTCCAGATTTGTGTTTATTCACCCCTGCCATAATCTGCCGCTGAATTCCGTCATCCTCCAGAGTACTACAACTCCTTTATGTCCCTTTCCACTTCCCTGTCCCATCACTTGGAGGTGTTTCTGAATAAAGCCATCTCCAACCAAGATTTTAACTTGTCCTAATGCCTAGTTGTGTCCGATTATTCTCGTGAAGCACCTGGGAATGCGTGAAAATGTGATTAGATGATCTTTATATTTGTGCAGACAATTCTAATGGTACGGTTTATCAAGCACAAAGCAAGTGTGACCCATTGCTACTTTCAGATAATGACTGAGTGTAAGTAATGCAGCTTGGGTTTGACCAACAGGCCATTGTTGCCTCTTAACCATTATAAATGCCCATTCAGATCATCAGTCTGATGTTGGCTGCTACAAGAACCCATTTATTTTGTTGTGAATTAGTTTATAAACAATCACCTAAAATGTCAGCTGAGAAATAAATTGCCATTAAATCTGAGTGAGCAAGATGACTTGGTTTATAAAACAAATGATGGTTTATGAATAGCATGGCTGGAAACATAGAAAGTAGGTGCAGGTGTAGGCCATTCGGCCCTTCGAGCCTGCACCACCATTCAATATGATCATGGCTGATCATCCAAAATCAGTGCCCTGTTCCTGCTTTTTCCCTATATCCCTTGATCCCATTAGCCCTCAGAGCTGAATCTAATTCTCTCTTGAAAACATCCAGTGAATTGGCCTCCATTGCCTTTGTGGCAGAGAATTCCACAGATTCATAACTCTGGGTGAAAAAGTTGTTCCTCATCTCAGCCTAAACTTACAATTAGCACAACATTAATTTGCTCCTGTAAAACATTTTTTGTGCATAAATATGAGCGAGGTCTGCGTTTTCCAAAAGGTTGCATGAAGAACATTGTAGTCTGAAAAAGAAGAAATAGTTTGTTCTGCTTTCACTTTCAGAATCTATGGAGATGGTAGAGAAATGATGTTGTGCTACTTTTAGCCATTTTGTTAATCAGTAACCAGTCTGAGGAAAATAATATTGTAAAATTAAGTTATCAAATAACTACGTATGGTACATCGATTACCAGCTTGGATCTGTCACCATATCCCAGCTATTGCAACAACAAAAAAAAACAAAGTAACTACTTGAAGTCAAGCACTTTCCAAGCAATTCAAACTCTTGATTTCCATCTCCTTTATTCCTTTCTAAATCATAGAAGCAGAATTGGGCCATTCAGCCCATCAAGTCTACTCTGCCATCCAATCATTGCTGATCTATCCTTCCCTCTCATCCCCATTCTCCTTGCTTCTCCCTGTAACCTTTGACACCCTTACTAATCAAGAACCTGGCAATCGCTGTTTTAAAAGTGCTCAATGACTTAGCCTCCACCACTGTCTGTGGCAATGAATTGCATTGATCCACCACCCTCGGAATAAAGAAATTCCTCTCATCTCCTTATTAAAGGGACGTCCTTTTATTCTAAGTTTTCTAAACAGTTGAAAATGTGGGGTCCTTTGTGCCAAAAAATGGATTTAACAGTGAATAAAGACCAGTACGCTAAAAAACGTCTTTTCTGAACAATGGTAAGTAGGGCTGAATGTTAACAGGAAGATTGGAAAGGTTTTCCTAAACCCAATAAGATTATTTGTTCATTATTTGGCCTAAGTTTTATTAAATATCTAGTCCTGGGTTTTTTTTATCGAATCTCACAATAATGAAGCAGGTCTCTATACGAGTTGGACCTCAATGAATTAGACCTCATATAGAGTAGCCTTGCCATGTAAGAACATGACAGACAGGAACTGCAGTTAGCCACACAGACCCTTGAGGCCTCTATGTCATTCAGCTAGATTGTGGCTATTTGATAGTTGGCCTTGGCATCACTTTCCTGTCTGGACCCCATAATCTTTGAACCCTCTGTTGACGGGATGATCTTGACTCACATAGCCGGAGGCGTTTTGGCCCTCCACATCGGTGCGATCAGCTCCTGCATCAGGGGGATTCCCTTCTCACCTTAAGCCTATATCCTCTGGTTCTTGATTCCCCTACTCTGGGTAAAAGACTCTGTACATTCAGCTATCTATTCCCCTCATGATTTTATACACCTCTACAAAATCGCCCCTCAGACTCCTACGCCCCAAGGTTTAAAGTCCTAGGCTGCCCAACGCAGGCCCATGGCAACATCCTTGCAAATCTTCTCTGTACTCTTTCCCCCTTAATGACATTCTTCTCTAGCAGGGGTGACCTAAACTGAACAGCCTCACCAACGAGTGCTGGTGCTGCTTTGATATTTGTGCCAAGCTGCCTCCATTTTCCCCAAAACCTACAACGTCTTGTTGATATGCAACCCTTTGGATACCAGTCGCACTGGGACGCATCATCCAATTTGCCTACTTTCAGGTTTGAACGTAGCCATTTGATTATATTATGGCATTCAGCAGCATCAGGTATCACATATCTGTAGCCTGTGGTTTGAGTCAGCCTTACAACTAAACATATTCATATCTACACTTCTGTAATTATAAAGCTAGATGCAGGTGCACAACCTTTTATCCGAAGATCCAAATAACGAAAACCTCCGAATAGCGACATTTTTTCGGTCCTTGAAGAAAGGTCCTTGAAAACGTTCACCGAGGGCGGCCCACAGAGGTGACAGCGGAACCTCCGGTCGGTCCTCTAAGAAAGGGGAACTAAATCCCCATTCATAAAAGAGAAGGTGAGGGTATATTGCGCGGGAGGGTTAATAATTGACAATATGCTGCTACCTGCCAGCTGAGTTAAAAAGTTCCCACGGTAGACTCACGATACACAGTGTATCGTGAGTCTTGCGTGGGAACTTTTTAACTCAGCGTGCAGGCAGCAGCAGATTGTCGCTCCCTTCAGTTTCACCCCACCTACACCCCTCTGCTTCCCGGCCATGTGTGTGTGACCCCTTTCCAGCTCCCCGCTCATTGCACCGGCACGGGGCCTTTGTACTGTCTTCACGTCGCGATGCTAGCAGCACAGTGCCAGTCACCGGAGACGTCAGGACCAACGGAACACCGACCCCCAGGCCCACTGCAAGCACGGAGATCCCAGATCAGCAACTCCAGCCCAGCCCCGTTCCAACTCCAGAGGAACACGCTCCCCGTATGGGCAGAAGCTGATGGTGTGCAAGGGGTACGTCTTGTTCTTGGGGTCGCGCAGCTCGGGCTGTGGGCGAACTGCCACTTGTCGCCATAGCGGCCCATCGGGGAGCGGATTCCTCTGGAGTTGGAGGGGGAGGGGGGTATTGTGCTGTTTGATCGCACCCTACTATTCTAAGGACAGGGAGACAGGACGTTCACCGAGGGCGGCCCGCAGAGGTGACAGCAGAACCTCCGGTCGGTCCTCGAAGAAAGGGGAACTAAATCCCCATCCATAAAAGAGAAGGTGAGGGTATATTGCGCGGGAGGGTTAATAATTGACAATCTGCTGCTACCTGCCCGCTGAGTTAAAAAGTTCCCACGGTAGACCTGATACACAGTGTATCGTGAGTCTTGCGTGGGAACCTTTTAACTCAGCGTGCAGGCAGCAGCAGATTGTCGCTCCCTTCAGTTTCACCCCACCTACACCCCTCTGCTTCCCGGCCATGTGTGTGACCCCATCCCTCCCCTCTCCAGCTCCCCGCTCATTGCACCGGCGCGGGGGCTTTGTACTGTTTTCACGTTGGCGATGGCAGCAGGCCAGTGCAGTCACCGGAGACGTCAGGATCAATTGGACGTCGACCACCAGGCCCACCGCAAGCACGGAGAACCCAGAGACCCACAGCCAACAGCAGCCCAGCCCAGCCCCGCTCCAACTACAGAGGAACCTGGGTTGCGGATGACGGGGCGCAGCTCGGGGCGTCGTAGGGGCCCATCGGGGAGCGGGTTCCTGTTGGTCCTGACGTCTCCGGCCACCTGCTATCCTCCGGGAACTGTACCGCCCTTGCAGGAGAGTGGGGTTGTTTGCAGTTGCAGAGGGAGGGGGCAAGGGCGGTACAGTTCCCAGTCTCAGCTCCAGTCCAGGGGGGTGGCCGGAGACGTCAGGACCAACGGGACAGCGACCCCCAGGCCCACTGCAAGCACGGAGATCCCAGAAACCCACAGCCAGCAGCAACTCCAGCCCAGCCCCGCTCCAACTCCAGAGGAACACGTAGGGGCAGAAGCGGATGGTGTGCAAGGTGTTCTTGGGGTGGCGCAGCTCGGGCTGTGGGCAAACTGCCACTTGTCACCATAGCGGCCCATCGGGGAGCGGATTCCTCTGGAGTTGGAGGGGGAGGGGGGTATTGTGCTGTTTGATCGCCCCCTGCTATCCCAGGGACAGGGAGACACAGCGGCTTTTTAGACTGGTGGGCAATCACTTCCAAAGTTCTGCCCACACAGTCAGTACACCTCTCCTACACTGCATTTCATACAAACATTTATTCTGCAAGAAAAAACGACATTGAAGACTCAAACTCGCGACCGAGTAACTGCCGGGATCAAGGCGCAAACTCGCGACCTTGCGGATATGAGCCGAACACTCTACCACTGAGCCAGCCATTAAAATCTACGCTAAAAAATTTCCATTCCGAAGACCGACAAATTCTGAATTACGAAAAGTGTCTGGTCCCAAGGCTTTCGGATAAAAGGTTGTGCACCTGTATATGCAAATAAGTGAGATTTGGTAGATCTGTTGTCTGAATTGGAAAGCACAATCCAAGATTGTTATCAAAGTTATCAATATATGCTACTCTTCTTATTCTGTTGTAGGTGGATTTGATAATAAATTAGTGTTCTTTGATTGCAAAGTTTGTCTCCGTGTAAACTTGGAACAAAGATGACAGCTACTGTATGAACAAACCCCTGACAATAGTGACGTTTATCCCTTCTCTAGCTCAGCCAGAGCAGGATCAGGAATGATGATCATCAGTTATTCCTAAATGTTCAATGTTTTTTTTAATGGGTCAAATGTTATCGTAGAAGGTTCAGAATCAGTCTTTGGCCATGAGCCTTCCATGCTCTTGTCTCTGTTTACCATCTGTTTTATTTATTTATCAACCAACATAAAAAGTAGCTATTATGAGTATCAAACTAGAATCTGAAATATCTAGAATATTTTTTTTTAAATAGACTTAAAATGCTTGAGTAACTCAGTGGGACAGGCAGCATCTCTGAAGAGAAGGAATGGGTGATGTTTTGGGTCGAGACCCTTCTTTAGTCTGATGTCAGGGCAGTGGGCAGCACAGATATAGAATGTAGTTGGAGACAGTAAAGGCTCTGTCCAAATTTTCCGAGTTACTCATGAACTCTCCCGAGTTTTCCCCATGATTCGAACTGAAACCCGTCACAAAATCTAATGATTCGTGAGTGTTATTCTGAAAGATCTTCACCAATGTGATTCTAAAAGAAGTTACTCAACAGTAAGTCATGTGAGGTATGCTTTTGGAATGAGGACATTAGATTTGAGATTTTAAACGAAAGTTTGATTTACAGGGATCCTTGCTTTGATAAGAGGTTTGTGAAACCCAGCGATGAGTAGACGTGTGTGGAATAAAGTATATCCTGGATTTGTCAATTAAAATGCTCTCTCTGCTGGTTGCTCTGCTGATTTTCAATTCACATTAAGAATCAAGAAAAGCCTGTCAACAGTAAAACAAAAGTCAGCTATTTTTTTTGCATCATACTTGCTGCGCGATATGTTCCAATTGTATGCCCATGTTGTAGATCCACTTTTCTAATGACCAGTTTCTTAATAATGTGATTACTAATCAAGGCTGGAAAATTCCCTGTTGAAACGGTGCCTGGCAGGGACTGATGATGAAAAGATAAAAAGTAGTATCAAATAACTACTTGAAATCTATACGTAACTAAAATCCTGATCTTGTTATCTTCCGGTGGCGCGCGGTCTTTCTATTTGCACAAAGACGGTACGTGATAGCGCTACGATTTTCCGGCAGCTCACTCACCGTTCTCCTGTGCTGTGAGTGCACCAAGTTTCGTTCCGATCAGTTGAATGTATAGAAGGCGAGGTTTAAAAATCTTAAAAACCACATCGTGCGCAATCTCCTCTTCTGCCATTCAGCCTTAGGAACTCTTCTCCTGGCACTCGGGGGCCGGTCCGGGCGCCACGGCTCAACATGTTGAAAAATGTCCACGTTAAAAAAAAGCCCCGAATACCTACGAACGGCTATCACTGTAATTCTCCGAGTTCGAATCGAGGGGAAAACTCGGGAGAGTTTGTGATAACTCGGGGAAAGTGGGACAGGGCCTTAAGACTGGTGGGAGAACTGGGAAGGGGGAGGGGATGGAGAGGGAAGGAAAGCAAGGGCAACTTGGTTAGATTTTTTTTGTTTGAAGATGGATGAGCCACCCACTTTGTGAGCCTGAATGTACCACAAAGAGCTAAAGCTTGATTAAAGCCAGAAATGGCCGTTTGTGTGACTCTTGGCCAAAATTAAACCTGTCGTGTTATTTGGCAGCGCAGGAAATGGCTCAAGCAAACATTTTCCAGAGTGCTTTAAGCAGGAGTACACAGGAGTCTAATGTTTTACATGAAATGTATATCAGTTACCAAAGTAATGTTTTTGAGCTCATATTTCTACAGTGTTTAAATAGAGAGCATATAGAAAAACAGCTGTTAAGCTGTGGTTTTTTTTTGTTGATCAGGAAGTTCGAGAGCACTTGGTAGTAGATTTGATGGTGGCTCCTTTTTATTACAGTACACGATTTCTGGTTATAACTAGAGAAGAGTTATCACATGATTCTAAACGTGCTCATCTTTTGAACTTGGTCTGAGTTTGTTGTAATAATATGTGTGGAACATGCTACAACCAGAATAGCCCAGGCTTGTTGCATACCTGAAAGATGAGCGACTGAAACCCGTCACAAAATCTAATGATTCGTGAGTGTTATTCTGAAAGATCTTCACCAATGTGATTCTAAAAGAAGTTACTCAACAGTAAGTCATGTGAAGGTATGCTTTTGGAATGAGGACATTAGATTTGAGATTTTAACGAAAGTTTGATTTACAGGGATCCTTGCTTTGATAAGAGGTTTGTGAAACCCAGCGATGAGTAGACGTGTGTGGAATAAAGTATATCCTGGATTTGTCAATTAAAATGCTCTCTCTGCTGGTTGCTCTGCTGATTTTCAATTCACATTAAGAATCAAGAAAAGCCTTGTCAACAGTAAAACAAAAGTCATTAGTTGCTATTTTTTTTGCATCATACTTGCTTGCGATATGTTCCAATTGTATGCCCATGTTGTAGACCCACTTTTCTAATGACCAGTTTCTTAATAATGTGATTACTAATCAAGGCTGGAAAATTCCCTGTTGAAACGGTGCCTGGCAGGGACTGATGATGAAAAGATAAAAAGTAGTATCAAATAACTACTTGAAATCTATACGTAACTAAAATCCTGATCTTGTTATCTTCCGGTTGGCGCGGTCTTTCTATTTGCACAAAGACGGTACGTGATAGCGCTACGATTTTCCGGCAGCTCACTCACCGTTCTCCTGTGCTGTGAGTGCACCAAGTTTCGTTCCGATCAGTTGAATGTTATAGAAGTTAGCGAGGTTTAAAAATCTTAAAAACCACTCGTGCGCAGATCTATCTCCTCTTCTGCCATTCAGCGCCGTGCGGATTAGTCTCTTCTCCTGTCACTCCCCGGGCCGGTCCGCCCTTTCCTGCGCCATCGCGTCTTTACCGGACAGGGCTCGAAATTAACGGTTGCCCGGGTGCCAATGACCAACCAAAGTACTGCCGGGCAACCTAAACGCCTAGTCATTTTGCCCGGTTTGGCACTGCAATTACTGGTTTATACCGAAGATAGACACAAAAAATTGGAGTAACTCAGCGGGTCTGGAGAAAAGGAACGTGACGTTTCGTGTCAGCGACGGCTGTATTGCGGGGCAAAGATATTAGGTGCGTAGTGATAGATGGTCGGAGCGAATGATGGGCCCCGCACAGTGGCAGCAGCAGCGGCTCCGCTACATCCTTCCTCCCCCTCCCTGATAGCGGCCTCTGCTAACGGCGATAACCGCTTTCAAAACAAACCATCTCGCACGCCGAGGGAGGGGGAGGCCTCTTTCCGCCGTCTGAAGCAGCTGCACCAAAGATCCTATAGCTATAGGATCTTTGAGCTGCACCGCTCGGCCCCGTATCTTCCTGTCGGCTGGCGGAGAATGGGAGGCGGTGGCGAGGAGAACCCAACCGCCTCCCCCTTTGGCGGCGGCACTTGACGGTAGACGGGGACGGCCAAGGCAGCAGGGCGATGTTGTCCGAGATGCTCGCTCTCTCGCTCTCGCTCTCTCTCTCCCCCCTCCACCCCCCCCTGCTCCCCTCCCCATCCCAGCCATTGGAGACGTCAGAAGCGTTGCGCTGCTGCCGTGAGAGTCCCTGCGCCCAATTCACCCTGGTGACCGGCATGGACCAGTAAAAGCGGTGGAAGATAGTGGCCTTCAAATGAGGGTGGTTGGAGAAAGCATCCTGCTTGCCTGCTAGATTTTCACTTACTGTAACTGTCGGAAAAATTTTCCCGATGTTGGGGGAGTCCAGAACCAGGGGTCACAGTTTAAGAATAAGGGGTAGGCCATTTAGGACTGGGATGAGGACAAACCTTCTTCACCCAGAGAGTTGTGAATCTGTGGAGTTCTCTGTCACAGAAGTCAGTGGAGGCCAATTCACTGGATGTTTTCAAGAGAGAGTTACATTTAGCTCTTGAGCCTAGCAAAATCAAGCGATATGGGGACAAAACAGGAAAGGGGTACTGATTTTAGATGAACAGCCATAATCATATTGAATGGCAGTGCTGGCTCGAAGGGCCGAATGGCCTATTCCTGCACCTATTTTCTATGTTTCTATGCTTGAGTATATGGCAATAAAACTCGACCACTTGATATTGAAGCATTCATGCATGGTGGAGGTGTAATGTAGTGATAGAGTGATACAGTGTGAAAACAGGCCCTTCGGCCCAACTTGCCCACACCCGCCAACATGTCCCAGCTACACTACCTGCTTTTGGTCCATTCCTCCAAACCTGTCCTATCCATGTATCAGTCTTTTAACTGTTTCTTAAATGTTGGGATAGTCCCTGCCTCAACTACCTCCTCTGGCAGCTTGTTCCATACACCCACCACCTTTTATGTGGAAAATGTTACCCTTCTGATTCCAATGAAATCTTTTCCCCTTCACCTGGGTCCTGTCCTCTGGTCCTCGATTCACCTACTCTGGGCAAGAGACTCATTTCGCAAGAGTGCATTGAAATATATATTTCTAATGCATTTTAGATTTCTCGAAAGTCTTAGTTTAAAAAAAGTAAAGTTTCCATAAACATATACCCCCTTTACTAATGTCATGGTTTGATGATTCTAAATTCAAATCAAAATGAAATCTATATCAAAAGGAGAGCGCATACTTTCAAAATACTCTGATTTTTCTTTTCCCTGAGCAAAACATAATTTGTATGATTTTGCAAAATCAGGAAATGTTATGATTATTTCTTGCCCCCTTTTCCAACTACAAACTAAAAAAAGCGCTTGAAATGATAAGTTTTTTTTTGGTCAAATTTTCTGTACTGTGGAAGCTACTGCCGTCGATCCAGGGGGGGGGGGATGGGGTAATATATCCCCCATCCCATTTTTTGAGGTCGGGTTGGCCTGTATTATTATCCCCCAGTTTTTGGAGGTCGAGCAATAACAAAAATAATAATCACCCATCCTATCTCATGCAGGCACCTACATTATCTTAAAAATACTTCAAACAAAAAACACTGAAATCATACTTCTACAATGCACTAAAACATGATTTTAATACATAAAATTTCAAAAAGTCCCTACCGTGAGAGGGGGTGCACCCCCTTCCCACACCCTCCCCACACTCGGTTGCTCTACCCCCTCACTGGGTACCCCCAAGGCCAGTGATCAGTGATAGCTCAGCCTTCGCACTTTCAAAAACGCTCCGCGGCCCCTGGTCTATACCCACCACAGGTGCTGCCTGACACATAGAGTACCTCCAGCTTTGTGATTTGCTCAAGATAACAGCATCTGCAGTTCCTTGTGTCTTCTGGTGTAGATGGGAAACTGATGCAGTGAATTTAGTATCCAGGTCCAGTTGAACCCTTTCCCATCTTGTAGGAAACCCTGCCTGACTGGCTTTGAATGAACGTGGAATTGGGCAATCTGTAAAGAGTTGTTAATCTGTAATTGTTAGCATTCTACCCTCAAGAGAAATGAAAATTACCTCGTGTGGTTTTAATGAGGAGTCATCGAAGAGAGAATTAAATGAAAAAGCAGTTTTGATTGCTGCTAGTTTCATCCCACCCTGTCTCTTGAAGCTGCTGCATAGGTACTCCACTTAGGGAATCGTCCTAACAAGCATGCAAATATACATACAAGTAGAGGCTAATTGTTGATTTTTGATAGCATGGCGTCTTTGTGCATGAGAAAAAAGCAGAAATGGTAAGAAACGCTTCTCAAGTCTAGCAGAGTCTGTGGAGGAGAAACTCTTAACGTCTTTTTTTTACGAAAACTATGATCTTCTGGTTCCTGCTCTCCGTTAAAGCCAATAAGGCCCCAAAACCAGCACGATATACATAACATTTAAACTGAAGTTTGATGGAGGAACCTTATTTTCAACACATACTTTTAACTAATGAAATCAAAAAAATGATTGAAAATGAAATATTTGTCACTAATCTACATCCTTACTATTTGATTATTACCAGCTAACCGGTTTATGTGTGCCATGATGCTTTATGTGTGTGGGAAAGATGGATTTTCCATTATATTTTACTTTTTCATATATTTCGTACAAGTACTTCATCGCGTCCATTGTAAAGCAAAGTTTTAACAAAACCCAAAGCTTTTAATAAATGTTGCAGAGACTTATTTATAACTACAAAATTAGGCCAATGTGTGCTTTTGGGTCATTTCCGACGCAGCCTGAACCAACACTATTCACATGCTTTCTATGAGCCATACCCACATTTCTGGTGGTGAGCCCTTTGTCTGATTTCAGAGAGCATTTTGATAGCGAACGATGAACAACAAGCATTCTCGTGAGTCCCGTGTTTGGTGAAAGCACAGACATCAGAATTACTCAATTTCAATTTTGTAGCCGAGCAGCAATTTTCATTTACACTGTCCTGTGGAATTACCCACCTTGTTAAGAATGCATTCGTAACTGCTTCCACCTTGTCACATGACGTTTCAATGTTTCAGCCTAAATAACTTAATGAGGTACAAGACCCTTTCTTCTTGCCACACTCGTAAGTCTCTGACATTAATAGGAAACGTTATGTATTGATTCTCTTCATCCAAGGGCTTACTTCACTAAATGCACTTTTATGGCTTTTAATTACTTTTATTTACAGTTCAAATTGCACCAAATTAAAATAAATATTTAATCAGTTTTCTTATAACAGGCTAGTAAACTTGATATGGAATCTGTACCCTTATTTAACGTTAATATTGTTTCTGCCATTTAGCTTCTCTGTTTTCCACTGAAGTAGTCACTTTATCTTTCTCATTTCTATTACTTTTATTTTTAAACCACTATCCGTCTGCAGTATTATCCAACCTCGACAGGGGGTCGACACATGAAATGTTGTCCACCAGTGCCAACCGATTCTGCTTAAATTTTCCAGAATCCGTTAATTTTCATAATTCCAAGCCTTTACGTTTGCGAATGCAGCAGTGAAGGCCTTTACCGTACACGACCTTGAACCATTCAGGACCTTCCACACTCTACGCATGGTGCATCTACTGCACAGTGCCCTCCATAATGTATGGGGCAAACACCCATCATTTATTTATGTGCCTCTGTACTCCACAATTTGAGATTTGTAATAGAAAAAAAATCACATGTGGTTAAAGTGCACATTGTCAGATTTTAATAAAGGCCATTTTTATACATTTTGGTTTCACCATGTAGAAATTACAGCAGTGTTTATACATAATCCCCCCATTTCAGGGCGCCATGACGTTTGGGACACAGCAATGTCATGTAAATGAAAGTGGACATGTTTAGTATTTCCTTTGCATACAATGCATTTCCTTTGCATACAATGACTGCTTGAAGTCTGTGATTCATGGATATCACCAGTTGCTGGGTGTCTTCTCTAGTGATGCTCTGCCAGGCCTGTATTGCAGCCAACTTTAGCTTATGCTTGTTTTGTAGGCTAGTCACCTTCAGTTTTCTCTTCAGCATATAAAAGGCATGCTCAATTGGGTTCAGATTGGGTGATTGACTTGGCCACTCAAGAATTTACCATTCTTTAGCTTTGTAAAACTCCTTGTAAAACTAACATACCATTCGCTTTCTTTACTGCTTGCTGCACCTGCATTGTCTTGCTGTAGAATGAATTGCCGGCCAATTTCCCAATGTTTTGAGGCATTTGTTTGAACTTGAGCAGATAGGATGTATCTATACACTTCAGAATTCATTATGCTACTACCATCAGCAGTGTATCATCAATGAAGATAAGTGAGCCAGTACCTTCAGCAGTCATACATGCCCAGGCCATAACACTCCCACCACCGTGTTTCACAGATGAGGTGGTGTGCTTTGGATCTTGGGCAGTTCCTTCTCTCCTCCATACTTTGCTCTCGCCATCACTCTGATACAAGTTAATCTTCGTCTCATCTGTCCACAAGACGTTTTTCCAGAACTGTGGTTGCTCTTTTAAGTACTTCTTGGCAAACTGTAACCTGGCCATACTATTTTTGTGGCTAACCAGTGGCTTGCATCTTGCAGTGTAGCCTCTGTATTTCTAGAATGAAGTCTTCTGCGGACAGTGGTCATTGACAAATCCACACCTGACTCCTGAAGAGTGTTTCTGATTTGTCTGACAGGTGTTTGGGGATTTTTCTTTATAATAGAGAGATTTTCTTCTGTCATCAGCTGTTGTCTTGCTTGGCCTGCCAGTCCCTTTGCGATTATTAAGCTCATCAGTGCTCTCTTTCTTCTTAATGATGTTCCAAACAGTTGCTTTTGGTAAACCTAAGGTTTGGCTGATGTCTCTAACAGTTTTATTCTTGTTTCTCAGTATCATAATGGCTTATTTGACTTTCATTGGCACAACTTTGGTCCTCATGTTGATAAACAGCAATAAAAGTTTGCAAAGATGATGGAAAGACTGGAGGAAAGACTAGGTGCTGAGAGCTCTCTTATCCCTGCATTAAGGAGGCAATTAAACACACCTGAGCAATTACAACACCTGTGGAGTCATGTGTCCCAAACATTATGGTGCCCTGAAATGAAAACACAACTGCAATTTCCACATGGTGAAACCGAAATTTATAAAAATGGCCTTTAATAGCATCTAACAATGTGCATTTTAACCACATGTGATTTTTTTTTCTATTACAAATCTCAAATTGTGGATTCAGAGGCAAATAAATAAATTATGGGTCTTCGTCCCAAACATTATGGAGGACACTGTATATGGACTATACTCTTTTCTGCATCAGCTTCAGGTGGGATTATGTGATGAGAACTGACCTTTTTCCTTTCCTGTTCATTCTCACTTCCTCCCTTTCTCTTTGTTTATCTCTTTCATTCTCATTACCCTGCAACAGCCACCCCCCCCCCCAATCTACCACCCTGTACTTTCAACCTCAATCCCCAAAATGCTGGTCTAACTCAGCGTGTCAGGCAGCATCTCTGTAGAGAAGGAATGGATGATGCTACGGGTCGAGACCCTTCTTCACTTAGACCACTGGGGCAGACAGTGAGCTAGTGCAGGCAGGTCACACAGTAAACTATGTACTTTACTGGAAACACATCTCTTTTACAGAGTCTGTTGAATAAGTGTTGGCAGCAGCAAACCTCATGGACAAAATTAGTCATCTTTCTCCGCATAAAACCATGACTATTCCCCTTGCAAGTTACAGTGAGTGTGGAATAATTTTGCAAGAGATCCTTCGTTCCAATCCAAAACGTCACCCATTCCTTCTCTCCAGAAATGCTGCCTGTTCCGCTGAGTTACTGCAGTATTTTGTGTCCATCTTTGTTATTTTGTCCTGGTTCCCTTTGCAACCTCCTTTCCATTTATGATGTTACTATTGATAATCCAGCCGGTTATTTTCTGCATGTGTTGCAGATGTTGGGACAAGCTGAGCTTTTGTTCATTATCTGTTAGTCTTATACATAGTTTCTGGACATGTTAGTTACAGTGACAAGTGCATTCCCCATTAATGAGATTTACCAGAGATGAATGTTCAATGCTCTACCACGTGGATTGTGCAATTTAAATTCAGCTAATAATCTGCCAACATCAATGAATTATTCTTACTTGAAGCAGCACAACAAAATATGTATAGTACTGTGCAAACAGTATATTAAATATATATACCGTGTGTGTGTGTGTATATGTATACATACATACACACACACATAAAAACAAAGAAACAATAATAGTGCAAAATGACAAAACCAATACCCCCAAGCCTATGTAGCTCAAAGCTTATTTGGAGGTGTAGTGTTTAATATCCTGATGGCTGCAGAGAAAAATCTGTTCCTGAACCTCGAACAGTAATTTTAGCATAACGCAGTAAGAATTATTTTTGCAGGACCTTTCAAATCTTTCCCAGATACTAAGCCTCGGTCGGCTCGGAGGAAACGCCAGCGAATCATGATATGGCTCAAATCAGGCGCTATTGTGACTATTTGTAAGTAGCCCCTGTAGGGAGCTCAGGGTTTACATTAAGGCTGTCTGTATTGTTCCTGAGGCACATGAACTCAGCCCCATTTCCATACTATTGAATTGCTGATTGACGAGGCTGTCTGCATAAAGGCCCATGCTGACAGCCCACGCAAGAATGCCCCAACCACAGGATTCCCAACTGAAAAATCATCGTGGACAATAACCCCCCAGTAACCAAGCTGAGGAGCAGAAAGAAACAATTGGAATTATTTTTAAATAAAATTCCAGAAGTGAATGAAGCATAAATCCATAAGCAAATTTCTTCTTCAATAAAGGCTATTACTCTATTCTAGTGATTGGCCATTGAACAAACTCGGCACATTAATAATCTTCACATGTGAAACCTCCAAACTTTAAAATGTGGCTAGATGTTTGTAGCAGCCTGTTGCTAATCACCATTTCAATTACAAAGTCACAGTTATACATCTCGGAAATAAGCCCTTTAGCCCAACTCGTCCATGCCAATCAAGATGCTCCATCTGAGCTAGTCCCATTTGTCTGCACTTGGCCCTTACCCCTCCAAACCTATTGTATTCATATACTTATCCTAGTGTCCTTTAAATGCAGTTTAAGAGCCTGCCTCGACTAACTCCAATGATCACCTGTACACTAGTTCTATCCTAGTACTAAGGGCAATTTACAGAAGCCAATTAACCTACTACCCTGCACATCTTTGGAATGTGGGAGGAGACCGGAACATACGGAGAAAAGACGGTGATAGGGAGAAACAGCGCCTGTGGTCAGGATTGAACCTGGGTCTCTGGCACTGTTAGGCAATGACTCTACCATTGTGCCACTGTGCTACCCTTCTTAGTATCTATAGTATTCTTAGCATCTACATTGTGTTATATCCAGTAGTGTTAGCACCTCTCTTTCTCCTTACATGTAGCAGTGTTATTGCCACTCATGTGCCCCCTTGGGGTGATATCCCTTTCCTTCAGTGTTCAGCAGCGGAAGGACCGTAGTCTGTGATCCTCTCCCCACAGAACCTTTGCTTTGTGTGACAGCCAGTGTTTATGATTGAGACCCTTCACCTGGACTGAGAGAGTAGAGGTGAGATGGCCAGTATAAAGAGGTGACTGGAAGGGATGGGGCAAGAGCTGACAAGCGATGGGTGTATCCAGACAAAGAGGGGCTGATTGGAGTTTAGTCATTTGGAGAGAAGGGTGAAGATAGTGACAGAGGTAGAAGTGGATGTGGAAACAAAGTAAGGCTGCAAATTATGACATTTGAGAGAGGAAGAATGAAACCAACTAAGCGAGGGGTGTTGGACTGATGAGAACGGTGGGGTAGAGGGAGTAAGGGGCCCAGTGGGGAGTGTGCAGATGGGCAGGTGGGGTAGAAACATAGAAACATAGAAAATAGGTGCAGAAGTAGGCCATTCGGCCCTTCGAGCCTGCACCGCCATTCACTATGATCATGGCTGATCATCCAACTCGGTATCCTGTACCTGCCTTCTCTCCATACCCCCTGATCCCCTTATCCACAAGGGCCACATCTAACTCCCTCTTAAATATAGCCAATGAACTTGCCTCAACTACTTTCTGGTGGGGCGAGGTGGGGAAGAGAAGTAAAAAATGGATGAATGAGGAGGAGGAAGGGTTGGAAAGAAGGGGTAGCTTGAAAGGATCTGTGTAGATCAGGAGAGAGGAGAAGTCGGGATCCGTTTTGGTTTGTATGTGACTAATGGTTTCTACGTCAGATACTGATTGCCCTTGGATAGTTCCACATGCATTGGAATCTATCCCAGAACAACTTAGCAAGTTCTCCTTTAATAGAAAACTAAATAAATGTGTTGCTGATGAAAACCACCCAGGGATTACACTACCTCCTTTTTGTGGGTCCGCAATTGCTGGTGTTACATCAGATGTACTGTCTGCTGCTTCTCTGACTCATTACCACTCTACCCATAGGGTCATACAGCACGGAAACAGGCCCTTCAGCTTAACTCGTCCATACCAACCAGGTTTTATAGCTGAGCTAGTTCCATCTCTCTAGTTTTGGCCCATATCCCTTCAAACATTTCCCATCCATATTTCTGCCTAAATGTCTGATATCTCGTCACTGTATTTGCGCCTCGACAGCTTCCGCCGACAGCTCGCTCCTTTATGCACACTTTACGTGAAGAAATTGTCCGACAGGTTTAGTTTAGTTTAGAGAGACAGCGCTGAAACAGGCTTTAGGCCCACGCTGACCAGCGATACCGCACACTACACTATCCTACACACTGGGGACAATTTACAATGTACAGATTTTACCGAAGCCAATTAACCTACAAATCTGTACGTCTTTGGAGCATCCGGAAAAAACCCACGTGGTCATGGGGAGGACTACAAACTCTATACAGATGGCACCCGTGGTCAGGATCAAACTGGGGTTCTGGCGACGTTAGGCAGCATCTTTACTGCTGCACAACCATGCAGCCCTTGTTTAAATTTCTCTTTAACATTTTTCCAGTTTGGGAGCTATGGCCTGGGTGCATCAGAAAATAACTGCGATGTTCTTGCATTTTGAGGATGAGGGATGGTTTATGGAGGTGTATAAGATAACGCGGGGAATAGATCGGGTAGAGTCATTTACTCAGAGTAGGTGGATCAAGAACCAGAGGACATAGGTTTAAGGTGTGAGGGGGAAGATTTAGTAGGAGAATAAGAGACAACTTTATCATACAGTGGGTAGTGGGTATATGGAACAAGCTGCCAGAGGAGGTTGTTGACACAATTGGTCTAATAACATTTAAAATACATTTGGACAGGTATATGGATCGGAAAGGTTTAGAGTGATATGGGTTAAAGGTAGGCTGGCCAGACTAGTGTAGATGGGGCATCTTGGTCGGCATGGGCAAGTGGGGCCGAAGGGCCTGTTTCCACGTGATATGACTTTATGAATCTATATTCCCTGCTGCACTCCAGTTCCATTAAATGCTCATGACCCTCCAGAGGTTTGTGGCTAGTGGTTTCCACTACAATTGTCTGTTAGTTGTTGCATTTGTCTGTTAATGACCGCAAAAAAAATGTTGCTGTTCTGAAGACATTTTTTTTAAAGATGACACACAATTCATGAGGAAAGAATGTGATCTATCTGAGCAGTCAGCATGATTGTCGCAGCTTCTCCTGTTCACACTAAAGAAGTATTTCATTGATGGTTATCCATCAATTGTAAAGCTGGATGCCCTGCAGTCATGTTCTCCTGAATGTGTAAAGGGCCTGTCCCACCAGCATGCGATTGCATGCGTCTAGCGCGTCCAAACGTGGTCGCTTGAGGCGTACGGCCTCGCGGGGCTGGTCCCAATTCGAACCGCGGAGGCGTATGGAGTTGTGCGGGACTGGGCCTGACATCAAACTCACCAATCAGCTGGGCAGGAGGTGGGCCGACTGAATTTGGACGTCGCACGGCGTTGGGCGGTGACGTCATCACGCAACGGCACGCGCTAGGCGTACGCCGTCAAGACGCTGCATACGGCCTCGATGCGGCTGCGGGCCGACAGGCCTTTGTTGCGCGGGATTTTCGAACAGTGCAAGATTTTTAGAGTCCACCGCGATGTCGGGACCAGCCCCGCACAACTCCATACGCCTCCACCAATCGAAGTGGGACCGGCCCCACGAGGCTGTTCGCCTCAAGTGGCCACGTTTGGTCGCGCTAGATGCATGCTATCGCATGCTGGTGGGACAGGCCCTTTACAATTTATCACAGTGTGCTTCACCTCGCAAACGTACCCTGGAATAACTCTTTAATATCTCCTGGGTTGGTTGAGTTTGATGGTGCATGTTTGTTTGCTTGATTGTTTTCCCCTTTATTGCAGGGAAATAACTTACAGCTCATCTTCTGATCCAATCCAATTGATCTGGGTGTGCTCTCTCTCCTGTTAAACGTCACTTGTTATGGCAACCAGTGTGTTAGTGCTGACATATTGGAAGCTCAACAAGACATCACTGAGAAGGTGAACAACCCAAAGGCCATGCAGTTTATGTGATTGAATGAATATCACATGAAGGTTGCTTAAATAGACACAAAGTTCTGGAGTAACTCAGCGGGTCGGGCAGCATCTCCGGAGAAACTATTTTTGGAGAAATTATGCTTCTGCACCCCTGACTACCTTGACTGTGCTGTTTACAGGACCCTGCTAGTGCAGACTATGTGCTGTCTTGGTCTCATTAGCCTTCATATCATTTGCGTTTTAAAACCAGCATACACCCCAACAAACACAAGAGAAAGATGCCTCCTGTGGCTGCACTTGGTTTTCGACCCATCCAAACTTGTACATTAGAATAGCACTGATTTACTCCTTTCATTTCTCTTTTCTCGCCTACCAGCAGCTCACCTGCCATTTTCAATTCTAGTCACCACCTTTAAGAGTTGCATCTGCTAGCACTTTCCAACCTCCAGCTGATAGAAAACTCCCACAGGAAGGTCCAATACAGAGAGAAAGCTGTATTGAAAGAGAAAGGGTGTCTTTAAATAGACAAGAAGAGGGGTGTGGCAGAGTTACGGTGTGAAAGTACCACGTGCTGGTCACAGTTCTGCTTATGACTGATTATTATTGAAATTCCGCTCATCCCACGCTCTTGACAACTCTCAGCAAATGTTTATTTTGAGAACATTAGGTACAACCCCCATTTCTCTCATTTCCCATTTTTGAACATCAGTGTTCTTTATTTTAACATAACATATACAAATTAATGTCATGAGGTCATAGAGCATGTAAACAGGCGCTTTGGACCACCAAGTCTGCGATGATCATCAAACCCCCCTCTACACTAATCGCATTTCCTTCTCCCCATCACATTCTCATCAACTCTTCCCCACCCCACCACACCACTCCCCTCCCCCCCTAATTTCTATGTTCATGTAGAAACTAGGGTTAACTTATAGCAGCCAATTAACCTCTCGGCACGTATGTGGGAGGAAACCAGAGCACCCGAAGGAAACTCAAACGGTCACAGAGAGAACGTGCGAACTCCACACAGACTGTGCCGGAGGTCAGATTTGAACCCAGGTCGCTGAAGCTGTGAGGCAGCAGCTGTACCACGGTACTATTCAGGCTGTGCTTTTGCTTCAACTTCTGGGATGCAGCTTTCTGTGTCCTATTCACAAAAATGTTTGCCTGGTCTTTGCATTGATTGAATATGATGTGCAATTATATTATCGTGTGCTGCCTACATGGCACAGAAATGTCGTACCAACAGAGCCTTAGCCAGGCTACCAATGAACAGGAGACTGCACGGATATGAATTCCTGTATCAGTCAGGTCTACCAGATATCATCAGACTTTGAAAATGTACAATACAGTAAGAATCAGATTCCAGAGGGAAATATAGTAAATGAGATTTTGATTCCACAAGTGGAACTTTGCAGATTAGTCCAGGCCACCAACATTAATGCCAAATAGCATGTTCTGCCTTCCCCTCCTCCACCATAAATAGCAGGTTCCCCTCCTCCACCATAGCAATAGCAGGTTCCCCTCCTCCACCATAAATGAGGCTCGCACCAGGGTCTCTTCCATACCCCGCAACACTGCTCTCTCTCCCCATCCCCGCACTCGCAACAAGGGCCGAGTCCCCCTAGTCCTCACCTTTCACCCCACCAGCCGTCACATACAAAAAGTAATCCTCCGTCAGTTTCGCCACCTCCAACGTGACCCCACCACTCGCCACATCTTCCCATCTCCCCCCATATCTGCCTTCCGCAAAGACCGCTCCCTCCATAACTCCCTTGTCAATTCTTCCCTTCCCTCTCGGTCCACCCCCTCCCTGGGCACTTTCCCTTGCAACCGCAAGAGATGCAACACTTGTCCCTTTACCTCTCCCCTCGACTCCGTTCAAGGACCCAAGCAATCGTTCCAGGTGCGACAGAGGTTTACCTGCATCTCTTCCAACCTCATCTATTGCGTCCGCTGCTCTAGATGTCAGCAGATCTATATCGGTGAGACCAAGCGGAGGTTGGGCGATCGTTTCGCCGAACACCTCCGCTCGGTCCGCAATAACCAAGCTGACCTCCCGGTGGCTCAGCACTTCAACTCCCCCTCCCACTCCGTCTCCGACCTCTCTGTCCTGGGTCTCCTCCATGGCCACAGCGAGCAGCACTGGAAATTGGAGGAACAGCACCTCATATTCCGTTTGGGGAGTTTGCATCCCGGGGGCATGAACATCGAATTCTCCCAATTTTGTTAGTCCTTGCTGTCTCCTCCCCTTCCTCAGCCCCACTGCTGTCTCCTCCCATCCCCCAGCCTTTGGGCTCCTCCTCCTTTTCCCTTGTCCCCACCCACCCCCGCCCCCGATCAGTCTGAAGAAGGGTTTTGGCCCGAAACGTTGCCTATTTCCTTCGCTCCATAGATGCTGCTGCACCCGCTGAGTTTCTCCAGCTTTTTTTTGTGTAACCTTCGATTCTCCAGCATCTGCAGTTCCCTCTTAAACAACAGCATGTTCTGCCTTATTCACCTGACATTATGCTAATAGTTAAGAGATAACATTAAAGGCAAATGGGAAACCTGGAATGGGACTTGAATGTATGAAGGAGGGGAAAGGAGCAAGAATACTGAGGGAGGAGTGGGGTTGAGGAATGAGTTCTGTTCTCCAAGAACCAGAGGGAACATTTTTCATGATGTCATCTGCTTTTAATCTTTCCAAAGTCTTGGCCATCTCGTATTGTTACTTTGAGTTTAAATGCTGTTGGAGCTGTTCACATGAAGGTGAGGTCATGCTCTGAATTTGTCTGAGCTTCCTCAACAAATGTGCTTCAAACATTTGTCTCAGTTGAGAATGCAACTTCTGACCCACTCCACATTGATGCATGTAGATAGACACAAAGTGCGAGAGTAACTCAGCGGGTCAGACCTGAAACAACGTCACCCATCCTTATACGACAGAGATGTTGCTTGACCCGCTTAGTGCGTCTATCTACATGCATCAATGTGAGGAACAGCACCTCGTATTTCGCAAAGGCAGTATACAACCCAGCAGTATGAATGTTGATTTCTCTAATTTCAAGTAAAGCCTGCATTCCCTCTGTCTTCTTACCCCCCCCCCCCCTCCACTGTTCCACCCTAGTCGGCCAACTAGTTCCCTGTATCCCTTTGTTATCACCTCTTCCCGAGCCAACATTGGGCCATTATGGGCTCCACTCTTCTTGGTCATCTGTTTTATTCTGACCTTATCTTACCACCAGTTCCCTCCCCACTACTTTCAGTCTGAAGAAGGGTCCAGACCCAAAACATCACCCATCCGGATGCTGCTTGACCTGCTAAGTTACTCCAGCACTTTGTGTCTAACTTTGGTATAAACCAGCTTTTGCAGTTCCTTTCTACACATTTTGATACATGTACCCCCTGCTCGGAATTGAACTCATAAGAAATGCTCTCTAAATGGTAAATGAAGCAGAAATTCTCTAGTCTTTCAAAAATGGCAGCAAATTTGAAAAGGTTAAACAGTGTGTTGCACAAAGGCAGTCTATTGCACTTGCTTTGTTGAAGCAGAATTTACAGCAGAATTCTCTAGTTGCTCGTCCTTTATCCTTTTAACTATTATCTTATTACACAAAATAAGAAGAGTTCATGACACTGAGGTTAATACATTAACAATGAGAGAGGATTGGCTGACTAACAAAGTCAGAATAAACGGGTCATTCTCAGGTTGGCAGGCTGCAACTCATGGGATGCTATGGGGAGCAGTGTTGGTGCCTCAACTATTTATAATCTATGTTCCTTGAAGAAAGGACCAGATATATTGTGGCCAAATCGTTGATAGATTAAGTATAAACAGGGTGGGTAAGCTAGTCATAGGGAGGCTGTACAGTCTGCAAAGTGATTTAGATACGTAAAGCTGAGAGCAAAGGTTTTGTAGATGGAGCATAATATGGCGTAATGTGAAGTTATTTGTTTGGTAGAAGACTGGGGAAGTGTTGCTTCAACTGGCTAAGGCATCGATGAGGCCACACCTGGAGTACTGCAAACAGTTTTGGTTTTCTTTACTTAAGGAGGTATTTACTTGCATTCATTGTCGTTCAGATAAAGGTTTCATTGGGCTGATTGCTGGGTGGAAGAGGTTGTTTTAGGAGAAACAATTGTGCAGATTCAACAAATACTCATGGGAATTCAAAAGAATGTTACGTGGTTCTGATGAAAAATATAATGATAATAATAACTTTATTTGTATAGCACTTTTCATACAATTGAATGCAACCCAAAATGCTTTTCACAAAAACACAGGTCTAAACAAAACTACAATTTAAAACAGTAAGAACATAGACAGTTAAAAACATAAAAAGCACAGATTTATATAAAATAAATAATTGAGAGTGTAAAAAGACAAAAATCAAAAATACTTTGAGGTCAAATACAGTCCATATACTACACAAGCGGCTGAAGTGTGTGCGGAGATAAATACAATAAAGGCAATTTTTACAATGTCATCAGAAGAAGTAGTCAGTTAAAAGCTTGATTGAAAAGATAATATGCAATAATTTGTTGTCGTCAACGCTTTTACATCATTTTTATTGGCATGACTTTTTTATCATGCACAATTGTTTTCATCATAACTTCTACATATGACAGAATCTTTAATCAGTGTTACAAAACTTGCAGGGACTATCAGTGAGCCCTGTGCATCGCCAGAGCAGACTCGGAGCCAACTATCGATCATTACCCTGTGCTTCCCACTAGTTGGTCTTTTAAAGGCCTGTCCCACGAGCATGCGACTCCATGCGGCAAGCGCGACCTAAAGGGCCTGTCCCATGAGCATGGGACTCCATGCGGCGAGCGCGACCTAACGTGGTCGCTTGAGCCGTAATGCCTCGCGGGGCCGGTCCCACTTCGATCGCTGGAGCCGTATGGAGGTGTGCGGAGCTGGTCCCGACATCGCGCGGGGCTCCGAAAAACTGTCCGTGTTCAAAAATTCAGCGCGGCAGCGGCCTGCAGCCGCCTTGACGCCGTACGTCACGAGCGAACTTCCCGCAGACTTCGCTCGAACTTCATGTCACTCACTCGACCTCCGCGCGGCCCCCGCTTCCGGTTTGGTCACGCTTGCCACATGCTCGTGGGACAGGCCCTTTATGGTAAGGAATCTGTCTTGCTTTCAACAATCTGTCTAAATGTAACTCCATTAGGAGTTCTAAGAAGAGTTGATGATTGCACAGTGTTCTATTCCATTCACCGTTTGATAACTGCATAAAGTAAATCTCAGGCACTTCCAGATATAACATTTGCTAGAGAATGGCCATTTGGTGCTAAAGATAGAGCAAATACCTCTCCTTGACATTTATAGTTGATTTTAGTTTATTGCCACGGGTACAGTGAAAAGCTTTTGCTGCGTGCTAACCAGTCAACGGAAAGACATGATTACATGACAATAAACTAAACTCAACTGCTATGGTATTACTGTCACTTATTCCAACACCATCAATAACTCTGGGTTTACCATTAACCAGAAACCTGATTTGGTCTCTGCGCGGAGCTCCCACATGGCCTCTGCGCGGAGCTCCCACATGGCCTCTGCGCGGAGCTCCCACGTGGCCTCTGCGCGGAGCTCCCACGTGGTCTCTGTCGGAGCTCCCACGTGGTCTCTGCGCGAAGCTCCCACGTGGTCTCTGTCGGAGCTCCCACGTGGTCTCCATGTCGGAGCTCCCACATGATCTCCACGTCAGATAGTAAATTTATTCATGCACAGTAGCACCTCCGTTTCCAACGCATGACATCTGACGGGCAAGGATCTGCGAAACATAATCCTTACATAAGTGGGGGAGCGTCTGTGTATGCGGACGTTTGCTGTCCTGCCATGAATTACTTCCCAAAGACTTTCCATGGATCACAAGACACAAGTTTGATGGAATGCTCTCCACTTCAGAACTCCTACAAACTTCCTTCCCTTCAGTACAAGGAATGAAATGGGATTGGCATCCCGCCCAATAGCTTGAACTTCTACTACTACTGCACCATTGCTGAAATGTGGAACCACCACAGAAATGAGCTGGAGCACCCTGGCAAGGCCTCTTTGACAGATTCTCTCAAATACATGACTTCTGCCTCAAAACATGAGGAAATTGGAACAAAAAACAGATTAGCACAATATGTAAATTCCTCTTCAAATCATCTGAGATACCTGACACCAAAATAGGTTGCAAATCACTCTGCATTACTGGGACAGAATACTTTATCTAACTAACCACACTGTGGGAATAATCTAACCAACCACACCACTGGTTCAAACAAGCAGCTCACGATAACCTTCCCCAGGTTAATATGAGATTGAGATTACAGGGTGGCTGTGTTGGATACAGTTATAACCCTAAAGTAAATACAAATATTAACTGATGCAGTAGAGCTTCTGATGCCAATTGATTTGGCACCAGTAAATATAACAGTTAGAAAGTATCCCCTGACTCTCAATCTGAAGAAGAGTCTCGACCCGAAATGTCATCCATTCCTTCTATCCAGAGATGCTTCCTCTCCCGCTGAATTACTCCTGCATTTTGTGTCTGTCTTCGAAGTAAACCAGCATCTGCAGTTCTTTCCTACACATAGAAAGTATTGGTATCAGTGTTGCAAATGTTTTGGCAGTGACCCTACACATTTGGCAATTCCTTTTGTGAACATATTGAGTCCTAGGAAGAGAGGAATATTTTGAACATGTATAGGCCAATTAGCCCTGTAAATAGGAAGGAACTGCAGATGCTGGTTTACACTGAAAGTCGACATGAAATGCTGGAGTACTCAGTGGGCCAGGCAACAGCTCTGCCACCACCCACCTTACTCATGAAAACACCATTTATCCCATCATAGTCATTCTTTTGGGAGAAAACGGGAGATCTTCAATTTTATATTGAAGAATTGGTGTCGCCTTCCCTTATTTGCAAGTTGCATATCAATAGAATTCCTCAGTGTTCCAGATTATCCAATATTTTTTTATTGTGTCATAAGGACACAAAGGACCCATTTTCAACGATTTCAATGAAGGGATATTTTAGTGCCGTACTTACACAATTACCCACACAGATCAGCCATCCACTTAATGCATGGATTGAAAACGGCAGTCACGGTGGCGCAGCGGTAGAGTTGCTGCCTTACAGCGAATGCAACGCTGGAGACCCTGGTTCGATCCCGGCTACGGGGCTGGGGACTGGAAAGAAAAGTGTGCATGGGGAAAGATGGGGAGCGGAGTAAATGAGAGGGGTGGTTACCTGAAAAAGTTATTGGTCATCTGTGTTTGCCTGCCCAAAACACATAATGTGCTATCCATACTTAGAGAAAAGTATATGCTATACAACAAAACCCATTGGGACCTGGTAAGAATTTGTTTATACTAAAAACCCACACCCGTGAATATGATGTGACAATTGTAATATTAAAAAGCTATTTTCTAAATTCATCAAAACTCTGTGTAGATAGAACATTTATGAAGTCTGAAACATCACCCATGCCTTCTCTCCAGAGATGCTGCCTGACCCGCTGAGTTACTCCAGCATTTTGTGTCCACCTGAGCAACTTATAAAACGGATTTGTAATTGAGCAGACACAAAATGCTGGAGTAACTCAGCGGGTCAGGCAGCATCTCTGGAGAGAAGGCATGGGTGATGTTTCGAGTTGAGACCCTTCTTCAGACTGATGTCGGGAGGGGGCGGGACCTGTAGTCCGGGATGTAATTGAGCAAATGTTTTGAAAGGTTCCTACAAATTGGCAAACATGCACATCATATTTAAACTAAAATTTGACGGGACAATCTCAGGAACACGGAGTATGTTTGCCTGACTGTATTGCGAGCCACTGAATTACCGTGTGTAGATGAGGTAGCCTGTTTGTGCTACATTAAGGTGGGGCTGGCCTGCAGCAAGATGGACCCTGCCATGGCAAGTCATTGCAAAACCTATGCAAAACCTTTCACAAAGATGTTGAAACGTATGTGTGCAGTTTAATTAACATGGAATCAATAATCGCATCTTTGTCAGTTCTTAAGCAGCACTTTTGGAACAAACTGATCAAGGGAGCAGTTTGGCAGATATGATACAGAAAAGGTCTGATCTTATATTTTATAAAAGGTATTTGTTGGAGTTTTTTGGCAGTGGATTTTGAAAAGTGATTTTATATTGAGAATCATTGTCACACAACAGGCCCTTCGGCCCAACTGATCCATGCCGACCAAGATGTCCTGTCTAAACTAGCCTCACCTGCCTGCATTAAGGCCATATCTCTCAATCTTTCCTATCCATGTACCTGTCCAAATGCCTTTTTAAATGGTGTTAGCGTACCTGCCTCAGCAACTTCCTCTAGCAGCTCGTTCCATACGAACGAGGCAGAGGTTTTGTCACATTCTGTATGGAAAAAGTTGCCCCTCAGGTTCCCATTATATCTTCCCCCTCTCACCTTAAACCTATGCCTTACGAGTGCCATAATTTACTGGTGCCAAATCAACATAATTTACTGGTGCCAAATCAACTGTAACATAACATCCCAACTTCTATACTCAATTCTCTGACTGATGAAAGCCAGCGTGCTAAAGCTCTTCATCACCACCTAATCTACCTGCAAGGACACTTTCAGGGATCTATGTACTTGTACTCTATAACACTCTCCGGGCTCTCCTATTATGAAGGGCCTGTCCTGATTCAACTTCCCCCAAAATGCAACACCTCACACTTGGCTGAATTAAACACCATTTATCATTCCTTGACCCACTTGCCCAGCTGTTCAAGATCTCACTCTACTTCTTCATAACTCTACACAGTCTACAATACCATCTATTTTGGCATCATCTGCAATCTTACTGATCATGCCTTGTATATTCTCATTCAAATCGTTGAAATGGATGACAAAAGCATCGGCCCTGAGGCACACCATTAGTTACCCAGACCCCCAGTCTGAAGAACGAACCTCCTCTACCAACCTCTGCTTCCTTCCAAGAAGCTAATTCTATGTGCAGTTAGCTAACACTCCCTGAATGCCATGCGATCTAATCTTCCAGAGCAGCCTACTTTGTGGAACCTTAGCAAAGGCTTTTGCTCGTCTACTGTCCTGCCCTCATCAACGTTCTTGGTTACATTTTCAAAATCTCTATCAGATTGGTGATCTCCCATGCTGACTATCCTTAATCATCCCCTGTATTTTCAAATGCATCCCTCAGAGTCCCTCTACTAACTTCCCTGCCACAGATGTTGGGCTTACTGGTCTATAGATCCCATGTTTTTCTTTGCAGTCCTTAAATAGAGGCACAGCATTAGTCACCCTCCAGTCATCCAGGACATCCACCGTGTCTAACAATTATATCATAGTCAGCTCTGCAATTTCTTCTCTAGCTTTTCACAGTGTATTTGGATATATCCGATCAGGCTGGAGTGATTTCATATGTACTTTCAAACATCTTAGGATATCTAGCACCTCCTTGACTGTATAACAGACTGTCTAGTGTTGTGTACTGTAATGTTGGTAGTGTTTTTCCTGAATATTTTGATAAGATTTTGTTGAATGGCGGCAGCAAGCCAGGCAGTCCCTTGATTCCTACTTTTCCCATGAGGGCTGATGTGTGACTGACATCACTTTTGCATCTTTGCCAGTTACCCGTTGAAAACCTTTGTTAATATAGAACTGTCGTTCTCAAATTCAAGTTAACTGAAGTCTGGCAACTTGTATGGAAAATAATTCTAAACTTTCACCACTACCCGTGAATGGAAGTGTTTCCTGATGTGGCTTACTCTATCATTTAGGTCTAGGCTTCTCAGCTAGCAGACTTAGGTTAGTCACTGGTGATCTATCTGTCTCATCTATGTCATGGAAACAGATCCAATCAGCGCATACTCTAAATGTCAGGAGATGCAGTTGGGATTGTGCATTATCACTGGTTAATCAAATTTTTTGGGTTTAAAAATTAAGTAAACGGGCCAGTCTTAGCTCAATTGACTGTACTGTGAAAAGCTTTTTTTAGTTTAGTTTAGAGATACAGTGTGGAAACAGGCCCTTCAGCCCATCGAGTCCCTGCCGACCACAATCACCCATACACTAATTGCTATCTTGCACTCTGGGGACAATTACAGAAGCCAATTAACCTATAAACCTGCACGTCTTTGGAGTGTGGGAGGAAAACGGAGCACCCAGAGAAAACCCACGCGGTCACAGGGAGAATGTACAAACTCCTAACAGACAGCACCCTAGGTCAGGATCAAACCTGGATCTCTGGTGCTGTAAGGCAGCATCTCTACCGCTGCGCCACCGTGACGCCCCTAGGATCTGTTTGGGTCTGAATCCCGCTTCATTGACTGAAACCCGAGGTTGCGAGAGATAAAATCACATGGCATTCCTTGTAAGGGCCACAATCCTCAGGTGTTGTGTGCAGAACTGCTCGGATTACATCAGGTGCAGCTAACCAGAGTCTCTCCTTGTTCTCCTGTGTTGTTGATATAAACAATCGGCATTCCAATAGTCTTTTTGATTAACACAAAGTGCTGGAGTAATTCAGCTGGTCAGCCAGCATGTCTGAAGAACATGGATAGGTGACATTTCTGGTTGGGACCCTTCTTCTCCAACACCTTGTCATTTTTTTTTTGTAAACCGGCATCTGCAGTTCCACGTTTTTGCCTTTTTGATTATCTTCTATATTGAAGATGTTTTAATAATCCATGTATTTGGATGAATATTAACATTTCCTGGGCCGCCACTGCTTTCGCTCTTTAGACTTTACTTTAGAGATACAGCGTGGAAACAGATCCTTCGATCCACTGAGTCCTCGCTGACCAGCGATCCACGTACATCAGCACTATCTCACACACTAGGGACAATTTTACCAAAGCCAATTAACCTACAAACCTGCATGTCTTTGGAGTTTGGAAGGAATTTGGAGCACCCGGAGAAAACCCAAGTTGTCACAGGGAGAATGTACAAACTCCGTACAGACATCACTGGTAGTCAGGATCGAACCCGGGTCTCTGGCGCCATAAGGCTACAGCTCCACTGCTGTGTCACTATGCCACTAGCCTGTCGTTATTTAGGGGGGGTGGCACAGTGGCTTAGCAGTAAAGTTGCTGTCTTACAGCGCCAGAGACCCAGACTCGATCCTGACTATGAATGTTGTTCATACGCAGTTTGTATATTTTCCCTGTGACCATGTGAGTTTTTTCTGATTGCTCCGGTTACCTCCCACATTCCAAAGGTGAACTGGTTTGTAGCTTAATTGGTTTATGTAAATTGTCCGGCGTGTGTCGGCGTGGACTTGGGCCGAAATGACCGTTTCCACGATGAATCTTGAAAATAAAAGTTTGTTTTTTTTTTTCATTTTAGATTAAAGTGGATGACTGCATTTGCTTGCAAAAAAATCCATTGTTTTGCCCATTTGCTTGGGTCCATTACAGACTGCTTGGACATTAATGCTTCATGTCCATTAATAATGATCAATGTGTCCTCAATAAACTTGGTTATCTGTTCTTAATCCCATCATTTTAAACTGTTGATAAATGTAGAAACTCACTGTATACAGATCTTGTGAGGCATCGCTGTTGCATTCTGACTGTTTAGAGAACACGGCCAGGTCCCTCATCTCTGTCTCCTGCAGCTCAGACAATTTCCAGAGCATAATAACTCCATGAGTTCCGGCTTTCCTTTAGTTCCTGGAGAGATGGTTATCTATTATCATAGTCAATTCTTCTGGAAATCCAATCATCTTTAGTTCATCCTTCATCAGTCATGATTTCTCATTTACTAATCCAGGCCTGGCTATCCATGATCATCTGAAAAATATTTGTACTATTCTGAATTATTAACTTCCTGCAAAAACAGATGTGAGGCTAACTGTTTAGTAATCCTCATAGAAACATACTGTCATACGACACAGACACAGGCCTCTCGTTCATCCATCAAGTATCTTTCTATACTAATCCCATTTACCATCATGTGGTCCATCACCTTCTATGCCTTGATGCTTGAAGTGCTCATCCAGATACTACTTAAATGTTGGGAGAGTCTCTGGCCGCCCCCGAACGGGGGTGGGGGGGGGGGCACTCGGGAGGGGCCGGGGATGGTCCAGTGGCAGTTCGGCAGCGATTGCGGCGCTGGAGACCCGGGATCGATCCAGGCTGCATCAAATCCACAGCACTGGAGACCCAACACGGGGATCCATCTGTAGGCTGCAGATGTAGCGCCGTAGTTTGTGCACCTATTCCCCCCGAGGCCTTCTGTTTTTGTTTTTTCTGTTTCGAGTAAAATTGTATGTATGCACTGAGTACGAGCAGCTTTCAGTTTCACTGTACATGTATAGTGACAATAAATGGCATATCTATATCTATCTATCAGATGGCGCAGGTCCCTGTCGAGGCACGGCTGCCGAGAGTCTTTATCGCTTGTGACCTTTGACAAATCCCAGGATTCCTTGTGTTTTTCGGGATACCGAACTCACTTATTCTAGGTAACATTGAATTCTCCAATTTTAGATAAACACTCCCACCCATCCCATATCCTTTCCCACCTCCCTTCCCTGTACCACCTGGATGCGTCCCCATTTATCCCTCCTCCCTGTCCCCTTCCACCTATATTTCATGCTTGGCATCTTCTCCATATCTCACTCTTTTTGTCTTTTCATCCTTTGTCCAACCATCTCAAAAAACCACCCTCTCCTATATCCAGCTATCCCTTAAAAAAAGACACAAAGTGCTGAAGTAATTCCTCCTCATTGGGGAAGTCCAGGACAAGGGGTCACAGCTTAAGGATAAGGGGGAAATCCTTTAAAACCGAGATGAGAAGAACTTTTTTTCACACAGAGAGTGGTGAATCTCTGGAACTCTCTGCCACAGAGGGTAGTTGAGGCCAGTTCATTGGCTATATTTAAGAGGGAGTTAGATGTGGCCCTTGTGGCTAAGGGGATCAGGGGGTATGGAGAGAAGGCAGGTACGGGATACTGAGTTGGATGATCAGCCATGATCATATTGAATGGCGGTGCAGGCTCGAAGGGCCGAATGGCCTACTCCTGCACCTAATTTCTATGTTTCCTTCCTAAAAAAAATGTCCTTTAATTCTGAACTATGACCTCTGGTTCTAGACTCTCCCACTAAAATGGAAACATCCTCCACGTCCACTCTATCCAAGTCTTTCACTATTCTGTTTCACTATGTGCGGCCTGTTATCCTTTGCAACTTTTTAAGACATGCATTAAAATCATTCCAGTAAAGATGAGCTACAGTTCAAATTGCAGTAAAATGAATGCGAGGATACAACACTGAAACATTATAACGTGACTGGTATTATTATCAACACAGGTTGGTTCACACATCATAATCATCTCCTAAATTAGTCTTTTCTCCTCAATCCACAAATAGCTTTGGTAAAGGGACGCAGTAGGCTATAACTTCATTACAGATGAATAGAAAGAAATAATGGAAACACAAGAGTCTGCAGATGCTAGAATCTTGAGCAAAGTACAAAATACTGGAGGAACTCAATGCAACTGGCAGCATCTGTGGAGGGAAATGGACATACACTATTTTGGGTTGGGAACCTTTTTGTAATCTCGGAGACACAACATGGCTTATGGGTTTGTTTTTATGCAGTGTCAAGCCACGTATGTCTAGCAATTCCGGTGCACCGTACTGGCTGCCCAAATTAGTTCAGCACTTGGGCACTGATGAAAAGGCACGTCACACGAGAAAATATTTAATCCCATAAGACTCGGGCATGGAAATCATGCCTTGGCCCTAGGGTTACAGATACTGTGAAAATCCAGGTTGAATATCTGCAGTAGTACATTATCATATTACTCCAGCAACAGGGTGACTTTCATTTGCTTAACATGCTTAGCAGCACGATGCCAGTAACTTTCTTGACAAATGCTTTCATATCATCCCCTGCAATGTGAAGTGTATAATTTTGCAAACCTGCAGTTTATATTGAGCTTGTTTGAAAATGGATATTGATTTGTAGTTTTCGTCAGAAAGGACTTGCGTTTCATTGTTTCTGATGTAGAAGCAAAGGCACTTATAGTATTCATTACACACCAACACAGTGGAATTACTGAGTCTGTTTCCTGTTTGTAATGACTATCAGGAAGTAGGCTTGGCGATCATTGTTATATTTTCTAGTTGGAGAATCTAGCTCCAAATACCTGTATTCAACTTGTTGCCAATTATTATTGAACCAAATAGTTTAGATCATTGATGTTTATGGTTTAGCTGTGGAAGATACTCACAATTTGTATATCAGTTGGGATCCTATATTTTCAAGAGCAGCAGACTATTTGAAGTGCAGAGATCAGGAGCTATTGCACACCTTGGGCATCATATCTGGACTTTTTTCAGATCGCTAGGCTGAGATATTAAGCCCATTTATAAAATGTTGCTAGAATCTTTGGGCGGCACAGTGGCGGCATGCATAGTTGCAGCCTTACAACACCAGAGACCCGGGTTCGATCCCGACTACAGGTACCATCTGTACGGAGTTTGTTCATTCACCATGTGACCGTGTGGGTTTTCACTGGTTTCCTCCCACACTCCAAAGGCATACAGGTTTGAAGGTTAGTTGGCCGCGGTAAAAATTTGTCAATTGTCCCTAATGTGTAGGATAATGTTAGTGTACAGGGTGATCGTTGGTCAGCGTGAGCCAAAGGGCCTGTTTCCGCACCGTTTCTCTAAAGTCTAAAGAATGAAAATGCTCAGCTGTAGTTCTGACTTAAAATCCAATATGGTGATAATGAAAAACCAGAAGAATTTTGAATAGTTAACATAAGTTGCAGACAAGAGGCATTATTCTTACACTTTTGTTTGAACGGTTCATTATGGCAAAAAAAATGTGAATGTTGAGGTTGGGATGTACAGGTTACTTCCTGAATTATTGAAAGATTTGAGTGCAAGCTCAGAGCATCCTTCTTGTTGTAGTTTTGTCTCTTCCGATCAATGGTGCATTAATTTGGGGTCTGAAGAATGATTTTGACCCAAATCATCACCCATTCCGTCTATCCTGAGATGCTTCCTGTCCCGCTGAGTTACTCCAGCATTTTGTGTCTATCTTCGGTGTAAACCAGCATCTTTAGTTCCTTCCTACGCATTCCTTTTGTGAATTGTGCCAAGTGTACTGGAGGAAGATTGTTTCTTGTTCTCTGTCAAAGCCACTTTAGTAGTGTTGTCTTTGCTATTCTATTATATATATAAAAATTGCTGAGAATATCGCAGTTTTCCAATTGAACATGTACTGAAAAATAATGGGTCAGTGGGAAAATAACTTAAGAAAATCTCATCATTTACCTGTGTTCACGTTGTTCCAGTAAGTAGTACGGTGATAGGTTAAATGTCACATAACATCAGCTGTCAAAACATCATAGTGTAAATGGCCCAATATTTGGTGAAGTCTGCATGTTTTTGCATGCTGTGGCTCTTGAGTACTGTTATGAAACAACTGAATTTACTTAGTCCTGTTGCTTTGTTGATGTTTGTGAAGACTTCCTTGAGAGTGTTTGGCCAATGTCCAGCGCAATGTTTCTTGCGCCTACCACAATGGTCCAACAGACCTTGACAACTTGCAGCAGTTGCCCACCATCTCATCGCCAAATCGCAAACTGCACCAGATCTGAGGGAGGTTTATGAAATCTCCATTTCCCTTCATTAATGGCCACTGTGTGCTCTCCAGGAACAGCAGAAAGAACAGAATTATCGCATTATGGCACATTCCCAATCTTGAACTCTTCTCCTTGACACTGTCATTCCCATCCTTGCTATTCATCGATCCCTGCACCCCCCCTTCCTCACCAATCACTGAGCAGAATATTGGTGTCTGCTGATTTGCCTCAAATGAAAGAAATCCTCCTCCCCGCACCCCAGCTATCTGCCATTCAGCAACCTGTAGATCTCCACATCTCCTTCTCAGAGCATCTTCCTTTTCTCTGACAGTCCACTCACTCCCCCCACCATTTGCCCACATCCCCAACCCAGCTTACAACTTAGCACCTTTGACCCATCCAATAGCCCCATCATCTTCCAGCAGACAGTCCTCACCATCTAACTAATGGAGGAGTGATCTGGTCTTTTTCCCTCTCTCACTCATAGTCATAGTTATACAGCATGAAAACAGGACCTTCAACCCAACTTGACTACGCTGACCAGCATGCCCCATCTACATGTCCCACATGCTTGCATTTGACCCATAACCCTCTAAACTTGGCCTATCCATGTTCCTGCCTAAATATTTCTTAAACGTTGTTAGTACCTGCCTTAACTTAAAGTTGCCCCTCTGGTTTCTATTAAATCTTTTCTCCCTCATCTTAAATCTCTGTCCTCTGCTTTTCATTTCCCCAGCTCTATGTAAAAAATTCTGTGCATTTCACTATCTATTCCTCTTATGATCTTGTACACCTCCATATGATTACCCCTCATCCTCCTGCACTGCAAGGAATACATTCCCAATCTGCTCAATCTCTCCCAATAGCTCAGTGTTTCTTAAAGGGAGAGGTTGAGCAGGGTAGGACTATTTTTGTGTAGTATTTCATCCTCGACTACCTGCCCCCAAACAAAGCACATCATGACGCCCACCCAATTCTCAAATCTGCTACAGAACTGACACAATATGTTACCACTTGGAATTGAGATCAAATGAAACAGGGGAATAATTCTGAGCACACCATCCAATCTGACTACACAGAATCAAAGGACAAAGGACATTTATTGTCACATACACGAATTGGTGCAGTGAAATATGAGTTACCATGCAGCACACAAGTAAGATAAGCATAACACATGTTTCAGGCCCTCGAACACTCTCAGCGGCCTGGAGCCTCCGAATCGGCCTCTTCCTACCGGAGACCGCGGCTTCCAAAGGCCGAGCTGGGTGGAGATTCAACGCTGGCGACGTGGCTGTAATCATTTTCATGCCATAGATGGGTTGCAGAGTTAGACTCAGCACCAGATATCAGTGCAGTTGAAATCGGATGGGCTGGAAAAGGCCTATATACTTTCACCATTGCTACCTCATTATTACATCGCTGAGTCCCTTAGATGTATAGTGATATCATGACTGGAGATATAATTTTTAAATCATCCAGATTTTGATTTATTGCTATTTTCATATTCCAGCGCCACAATCTTTCCTTATTGATTTTCTTACTAAAATAGGTCATTAACCTATAATAATCGTATTCAAAATTCAAAATCCAATACTACTCAAAACATCAATCACTTGTTTAAAAACGGGGAAGATCTGTAGCCAGCTGCAGCCTTATTTTGTGAAGGAAATTACAGTACAGACTTGTATTTCCTTGACAACTAGCATGGCTGGCCACTGTTGTAGGTTACTGCTGTCATTTCTAGGGCATTTGAGTTTTCCGGAGAAACAAACATGACCTTTAAATCAGCTCAAAGATCCTTGTGTTCTAATTTGCAAGTACAAAGCCTTGGCATCTAGAGTAGGGTTGTTTTATGCTTGCATTGTTTTCTCAGGTTGTGTCATCTGTTTATTTAATAGTACATAGAATCCAATCCAGACCAGCACAGGAACAGACCCTTCAGCCCATAATGTCTGTGCCGAACATGATGCCGAATTAAATTCATCTTCAATGACTGCACATGGTCCACGATTCACCATTCCCTGCATTTCCATGTGCCTATCTAAAAGCCTCTTAAATGCCGCTACCTTTTCTGCCTCCAACATCATACCAGCCATCCACCACTATCTGTGTAAAACAACATTCTCCACACATCTTCTTTAAACTAGAAAATCATGACTGGGATAAGACATAGGAACCATCCGAAGGGGCGACGTTTCGGGTCAAAACCCTTCTTCAGACTGATCACGGGGAGAACGTACAAGGCAGTTTGACTGGACAAGTGCTCAAACTTGGGAAACAGAGTTCCACTGATCTTTGGTGTATGTTTTTGAGAAACCAGTTCATGCTGAGAAAGTTAATATTAAACATGAGCATTAAGGAAAGGGTTAAATTAACATGAATCGATTTGATTTATGTTTTAAAGTATGTTTTTAATGTTTCTTTGTATGTTTTGTGTGGGGGGGGGTTGAGGGGGAAACCGTTTCGGCCGCCTCCTCCATGGAGAGGCAACTTTTTCCAGGTCGCCTCCGCGTGGCCTAACAGCAAGGATCGGCGTGGCCTTTCCTGGAGACGCGCCCGGGGCTTCAGCGGCGGGCGCAGCGTGGACTCCCGGCGCGGAGCGGGCGAGCCCTCGCTGGGGCTCGCTGGAGGGGAGTGCTCCGTTACGCTGGCCCGGGGCTGCCGGCAGCCTGAAGCCGCGGTCTGCAGAGTTTCAGCTGGCGCGGCGTCCACAGCCCGGGATCCCTCGTGGGGGATCCGGGGGAAGAAGAAGCCTCACTGCCGGCCCGCGGCCAACTTCTACCACGGGCGCGGTGGCGACTTACCATCAGCCCTGGAGGGGAGCTTCGACCGCCAGCCCTGCAGTCTGCGGTGCTTCTGGCTGCGGCGTGGCGGGAACTTTAAACTTTAAATCTTCGACCGCCGGCCTGCGGCCTACACCAACTTAAAGCCACGGTCTCCGGTGGGGAAGAGCCGACTCTGGACTTACCTGGACTATTTACCTTGTCCTTTTACCATCTGGAAGCCCGCAGCGACGGCTGCGGAGGGTTGAGGTCCCGACCACGGGTGAAAATGGAGGAGGACTGGCCAAATTGTGTGCCTTCCACCACAGTGATGAATGCTGTGGTGGATGTTTATGTTAAATTTTTATTGTGTTTTTGTGTGTGTTCTTTATAATTGTATCGCTGCTGACACATTCACTTGCACTTATGTGCAATGTGACAAATAAACCGTATTGTATTGTATTGATTGATTAAAGAGCTGTAGAGACTACTAGAGGGGCTAAGGTTGATTGATGCCCACCATCAAAGGTATCAAAGGTATTTTATTGGTCACATTCACATACACCGAGGTGTAATGAAGTGAAATGCTTTTTGCCATTTTGCAGCACAAAAAAAAGAATACAGACATAACACCAATGAGAATGCATTTCGTTGTCTCTGTACTGTACACTGACAATGACAATTAAAATTGAATCTGAATCTGAATCTGAGAGTCTTAAACACATAGAACATCCCCCCACAATGGTTCCCATTATGAGGGAAGGCACAAAGTCCTGTCCCCAACCCCAGTTCACCCATAGTCGGGCCTATTGAGGCCTCCACAGTTGCCTCTACGGAGGCCCGATATTCCTGGCCGTTCTTGCCAGGTGGTGGTGCTCTGGCGTTGGGAGAGTCCTCACAGCGGCTTGGGAACCCTGGAACAGCCGCCTCCGTACTGGAGGCCGCGGCTTCCGAAGCCGACAAGGCAGCGACGGTTGAAGCTCCACCACTGGCGATGTCCCGATCTTAGAGATCCCAGCTCCGCGATGTTTTACCCGGTCTCAGCTCACCGGAGCTCCAAACCCAGGCAAGGCATGGGCGGTCCACGTAATGCTGCGGCAGGCGCCGGTAGGCCGCCCGGAGCTGGCCGCTCCAAAGGCAGTCCCCCCCCCCCCTCACAGCAAAAAAGTCCGCGATGTTGTTCCGGGACGCTGTTTACAATCTTTACAATGAAACTCACTTTACAAGGCAAATTCTTATCCATGCGAAAGAACTGCAGATGCTGGAAAAAATCGAAGGTAGACAAAAATGGCAAGGCATAGGTGACCCGGGTCTCCACTCCTTCCCCTTCCCCAGCGCTCCACAAGCTGTGCCGCTGCCGAAGCCGAGGTTCAGGTCTGAAGAAGGGTCTTGACCCCGACAGGTTTTCCTTCTCTCCAACCTCCGCTCCTCCAGCATTTTTGTCTATCCCGCTGGTAGGCGAGCAATAAAAAGTAGGAGCTTTCCCTTGCTTTCTTTTCCTGTTCCTCTCCTCATGTCTTCTGGCCATGAGTAACTCTCAAAGCAGCAATCTAACCGAGATCAACCAGGGCAGCCCAGTGGCGTAACAATAGAGTTACAGCGCCCGAGACCCCGGTTCGATCCTGACTACGGGTGCTGACTGTACAGAGTTTGTACATTCTCCATGTGACCGCATGGGTTTTCCCAGGATGCTCCAGTTTCCTCCTACATTCTAAAAACATTTAAGTTTATAGGTTTAATTGGCTTGGGTAAAGATTGTAAATAGTCCCTAGTGTATAGGATAATACTAGTGTAGGGGATCACTGGTTGATGCGGGCTGTTTTCGCTCTGTATCTCTAAACCAAACTAAATTAAAAGTCTACAGTCTAATGCAGCCCGGACTAATGATTGAATTACATAGAACATACAACAGTATAGTGCAGGACCAGGCCCTTCGGCCCACGATGTCTGTGCAAAATGTAATGCCTAGCTAACCTAATCTCATCTGCCTGTACATGATCCATACCCCTCCTATCTTTCACATCCATGTGCTCATCCAAAAGCCGCTAAATGCTGCCTCCACCACCGTAGCTGCTTCCACTACCTTCCCCGGCAGCACGTTGCAGGCACCCACCACCCTCAATGTAAAAAAAAAAAAAAAACTTTTCCTGAATTGTCGGCAACCTTGAACCATATGACTAGTTGCTTCACTGTACGATACCTTCACTGAAGCCTTACTAAGCCTGGAGGAAAATATTCTCGCGTCCTTGATTAGATTGTGTAAGAATAAATATTTCCAGGTTCAATTTCTTGCAGAGGTTTTAATTTGGTTTAGTTTAGAGATACATTTGACATATTTTCTGTTGAAGGATACTTGCATCCCAAACTAATTAGTTTTGAAGATACATTATTAAGTGGAGATGGGTGGTAGCCATTTTCATTCAGTGTGGCGAGATTCCATAAACAGCCTACATTAAATGGCTCGTCATCTGTTTGTGGTGTTGTTTGAAAAAGGTGTTGATAAGGAAAACAACCTTGTTGTTCCTAGTATGGTGTCATGAGTTGTTCTTTTTTCTTTGTTGGCTATCTGAATAAATAAGCAGGACTAAAGTGTAAAAGGTCATCTGTTCTGTGGCACCTCTGATAATACAACACTTCGCCTGTAATGCTTGCATTGTGCGTGTGTGCTTGCACCCAGCACTAACGGGGCATTGAAGATATCTTATTCAAGCCCATTGCAGCCTAAACTGAACTGTCACTTGTCTGAAAAGTTGTAATGCATATGGAAAGAGATGGAGACAGGCAGATGTTTCGAATAGCTAGCATTACTAGCTAACTGTACACTGACAATGACAGTGTACAGTTAGTGTACAGTCAATGGAATAGCTAGAATAACTAGCTAACTGTACACTGACAATGACAATTAAATTGAATCTGATTATACTGCTATCAAACAATCGTTTTGAAGAAGTGTCCCAACCTGAAACTTCGACAATCCATGTTCTCCAGAGATGCTGTCTGTCCCACTGAGTTCCTCCAGCACTTTCTGTCTTTTATTGTAAACCAGTATCTGCAGTTCCATGTGTCCACAAACAACCTTGTGTTAGTTTTTACCAATGCAAGTTGTTGTTCTCCGAAGCTGTTAGTTTTATGCTCAGCTTTTCCATTTCAACTAGCTCTTGGAAAAGTTTATATATCTTTTGATGTAAGTGACAGGATATACCTCAAATTTCTTCAAATTTAAGTTGGGACGTTCCTTCCTAATAAAATCCAGTTGTTGTGACCCTCATCTCTTTTGGCTTCACGTCATCAAGACTTTGAAAATGTTGAATCATCAGAGTGATATTGCTGGCAACGTGATATTGATCTCAATTTGCACTGTGGAAATAATCAGGCTTGTGGCCAGTATCAGAGGCATTATCTAATTTGTCCTAAATGGTCCTCTGTGCCTTCCGAATGGAGGCGATTTTTAATGCTAGCTAAAGGTATGTGACTGGAATCCTAATATACTTAATGAACTCAATAAATATCTACAAATCTTCCTTGTATACAGATCGAGAAAATGTACCCGAAGTGCATGCAAGCCTGTTGTTGATTGGTGTGATTTCGTTTTCCTCGGGTGCTCACAGTTTAGTTTAGAGATACAGTGTAGAACCAGGCCCATTGGCCCACAGTGTCCGCATAGACCAGCTTTCCCCGCACATTAATACTATCCTACGCACACTAGGGTCAATTTTTACATTTATACCATTTAAGCCAATTAACCTGCAAAGCTGCACGTCTTTGGTGTGTGGGAGGAAAGCGAAGATCTCTGAGAAAACCCACGCAGGTCACGGGGAGGTAGACATAAAATGCTGGAGTAACTCAGCGGGTGAGGCAGCATTACTGGGGAGAAGGAATGGGCGACGTTTCGGGCCGTGACCCTTCTTCGAACTGATCACGGGGAGAGCATACAAATTCCATACAGACAGCACCCGTAGTCAGGATCGAATCCGGGTCTCTGGCGTTGCAATTGTTGTAAGGCAGCAAATTCTCCCGCTGCGCCGCCAGCCCGCACTACTGTTCTCTTTGTCTTGTTAGCAAACACAATGATGGAGCTTTATATGGGACTGCAGTGAGCAGAGACCTGTATATTCCATTTGATTGCTCATTCTGCAAAGCAATAGGGAATGAGCCCATGTTGGGTACATTGTTGTCATATTGCCAATGGGAAGAAATAACATTAAAATTCTAGTAATTGGAATAATAAATGTCAATATATTTAATGTGAATACTGTACACTGTACCAAATAAACAAAGAAGGCTCCATTCAAATTAAAAATGTTGAGGTAAATTTACCATCATGTTGAACAATCGTATACAAATTGCTAATAATCATATACAATTTTAACAGTCAGAATTAAATAATTTTGTTTCCTCAAGTGCTCACTGCTCTCCTTGCCTTATTGACTAACACACAATGATGAGCTTTATATCATTTAATTTAATAAATTTAAAGTGATACTAGAGGGGCACAGGGGGGAAGGGGGGCGAGAGGGAGCGTGAGGGGGGCAGAGAGGGAGTGGGGGGGTGAGGTGGTAGATAGGGAGGGGGGTAGAGTTTGAGGGGTTGGGAGGGGGGTGCGTCATCACAGTGGGGGGCCGGTTCCTGAACGCAATAATCCCTCGCTCCGGGCTGCAAAACGCACCCGTCCCCTACCCGTTGCCCCCACGGGAGGCAGAGAAGGAGCGTGAGGGGCGCAGAGAGGGAAGGGGATAGAGTTTGAGGGGTGGGCGCGAGATCAGAGGGGAGGGCTGGTAAATCTCTACCGGAATATGTAAAACATTTTCCCGTTAGCGCGTCGTATCTTCGAGTAGATGCGATCTCACACAAACAAACAAATAAACACACGCACGCACGCGCACACACACGCACATCCAAGATAAGAATGTTATAGTTATAAGGATAAAGATAGTAATAAATATTGTCAATCCTTATCGTGTCTAGTATTTGTTCCAAAATGGTAAAATATTGGCAGTTGGCTAGATGTGGGAAAATGACTTTGGTGTCGGGGCGTCCTTGTGTGGTCCAATTCCCCTCATTTTCTTCACTTCCTCTTCCGCTCCATCTTCCCCTACTTCTAATTCCCCTCCTCTTATCCCTCTTTTTCCCACCTCCTCTTCCCGTTCCCTAATTTTAGTCCCCCCCCCCCCCCCCCCCCCCCGCCCCCCACGGCCTCTTCACCAAGGCAAAACAAAAAAGCTTTTCACTAATACCTCGGTACAACGTGACAATAATAAACTAAACTAATCTTCAGCACCACTCTGAAACAGAACAAGGTTGTCCCCAATGTCCTGGCCCTCAACTAACATTGGCGTAACGGATTACCTGAGCACCCTGGCACTGCTTAGTGTGGGAGTTGTCTCTGTTGTCACCCTGCCTGGTTTCCCGCATTACTGCAGTGAGAACACTTCACACAAGCAGTGCTTTGTTAGCCACACAGTAATTTGGGAGATCGTGAGTTTGTGAAAGTCTGAATGTTTTTATTAATTTTAAAAAGAATTGTGATGCATCACACACGTTCATATACTTGTAAATGCACATTAGTAGTTAGCTCCAACAGAACAATTGCTTGTGCCACTCGCAATTGCAAAATGAAACCATTCAGGTAAGCATGTGGTTATTGAGCTGTTCCAAGCTGGAGTTGTGAAGAGTGCCCTCATTCAGGAAACAGTCTGCACTCATACCTCCGATGTCTATATAGTGACCCAGCCTGAACATTTGGAAATCAATGTGTTGGAAGGAAATGCAGTTGCTGGTTTACACTGAAGATAGAGGCCGGCACGGTGGCGCAGCGGTAGAGTTGTTGCCTTACAGCAAATGCAGCGCTGGTGACCTGGGTTCGATCCTGACTACCGGTGCTGTCAGTGGGGAGTTTGTCCGTTCTCCCCGTGACCTGCGTGGGTTTTCTCCGAGATCTTAGGTTTCCTCCCACAATCCAAAGACATACAGGTTTGTAGGTTAATTGACTTGGTAGATGTAAAAAAAAAATGTCCCTAGTGGGTTAGTGTTAGTGTGCGGGGAACGCTGGTCGACACGGACCCGATGAGCCGAAAGGGCCTGTTTCCGCGCTGTCTCTAAACTAAACTAAAATGCTGGGTCAGGCAACATCTCTGGAGAAATGGAACAGGTGACATTTTGGGTCGAGACCCTTCTTCAGACTTAGAGTCAAGGGAGAGGAAATTAACAGTATGAAAAGGTGCAAAGAATGAATTGAATGAAAGGTGTGAAAAGAATAAATCAAAGCCAGCACCGATGATCAAGGAAAGGTGGAGCCCACAATGGTCCATTGTTGGTTGTGGGAAAGATGATAACGAGGGGGATATGAACAGTGAAACTAAGCAGAACGACAGTGAAACTAGCAGGATGACTGGTGGGGAAGGACGGAGCGAGAGGGAATGCAAGGGTTATTTGAAATTAGATAAATCAATATTCATACCGCTAGGTTGTAAGCTGCCCAAATGAAATATGAGATGGAAATCTATAATGTCTTGAGTGAAGGCTCATCTAGCTAAGATGATTCTCATGGTTGAACCGCTGCCTGTGATTGTACCTGAAGAAAACTCAATGCCTGGCACATGGGAATGAAACTTGCGAACATGTATTAGTGCCTTCATATGGATCAGATGATGTACAATAACTGAAATTATACTGATATTTGATCCTTCTGTACATGAAAACAGCAACAGAGATGAAGCTTCAGCAACTGCTATGATTCACCCAAGGCATAACAAATAGCCAAGGGGTGCAATTATGTAAAGCAATGTTAGGCTCAGAATGTATATATTTCTTTATACATGATGGAAAATCTGCAGGAGAAGAATTCGTGAAGAATGATGATGTGACCCGAGTCATGATCTTCCTAAGCTCATGGTAATAGAGCAAATAAGGAGGCTAAAATCACGATGATCATAACAGTCGAATCTCTATGGGGATTCCCCAATCTTTCCAAATTCATCAGAAGAAATGGATTTTGAATAGTGCTGTATTTCATCTTTTTTACAGCACATTTTTTATCTTGATGGTGGGCTACAAAAAGGTACTCTTTGATGGGCTTCCATTGCTTTGTCATGCTATTTTGCGTGTCACTGCGACCTGCATAGCACTGAACCGTGCTCTAGAATTGGCCAAGCTTTGCCCAGGAACATATGTAGGCTATGATTTTGCATTAAGAACAGTCAAGAGGCTATTTAATTCAATTCTTGTTGTTATTCATAGTCATAACGCCATAGAAACAGTCAGAGTCATGCAGGAGTGTTTGAAGACACTGGGCCTGTACTCGCTGGAGTAAAGAATGAGCGGGAGAACTAATTGAAACTTACCGAATAGACATATGCTGGGATAGAGTGGATGTGGAGAGGCTGATTCCACTAGTGGGAGAGTTTAGGACCAGAGGCCATGGCGTCAGAATAAATGGGGGCACTTTTAGAAGGAGATAAGAAGGAATTTCTTTAGTCAGGGGGTGGTGAATCTGTGGAATTCTTTGCCACAGAAGGCTGTGGAGGACAAATCAATGGATATTTTTAAGGCAGAGATTGACAGATTGTTGAGGATGCCAGGGGTTATGGGGCGAAGGCAGGAGAGTGGAGATGAAAGGGAAAGATAGATCAGCTATGATTGAATGGCGGAGTTGACTTGATGGACCGAATGGCCTAATTCTGCTCCTAGAACGAATGACACTCTGTTCTTATAGAATAACAGGTTTGATCTGGACTGGCATGTATTTCTACCCTCCCCCTCCCCTTACATTCTTCCCCTTTGTTTCACACTTCGTAACTCTTCCATCCATTTGCCTCACACCTTTTTTTGTCATCTCTGGCCTTTGTCCAACCATCTGCTTATCAACCCCTCTCCCTCGCCTGTGTTCACCTATTACCTGCCACGCTTTGTCCTGCCCCTCCTCTGCTAGCCTTCTTTCTCCCCCCCCCCCCCCCCCCCCCCCCCCCCCCCCCCCCCCCCCCCCCCCCCCCCCCCCCCCACCCCCCCCCCCCCCACAATCCCCCCCTGGTCTCAACCCAAAATGTTACCTATCCATGTTCTCCAGGGATGCTGCCTAACTCGCCGAGTTAGTCCAGCACTTTGCGTCTTTGTTTTCTAGGTTTAAGAAACTAATTAATTTACTCATTGCATCTCATGTTCTTAAATTCTATCTGAAAGTGGCAGAATTGAGTGCTTATAAAATGGTAGCATTTATATAGCGAGTTGAAACAACAAAATGAAATGTTTCCAATAAGTTTTCTTCTGCTGATTTGACATCAATATTGCAATCGCCCTTTTTTTTTAAAGTACTTATTTGTTAATTTGGTTTAGTATTGCTTTCCATAATTGTTGGCTCTGATGGAACGCAGGTGAACGTGCAAAAAGAAATGCAGTTATTACCAATTTTAGTCACATTGCATCATCGCTCTTCCATAACTTAGCTGAGCAGTTCCAGCCACCATGCACATAACAAATCAGAAGGAAACAATAGATCCATCTATTGTTTGGCAGCTTGCATTTGTGAGTCAGATCAATTCATGCGGCAACAGCAAACATTCTTACCAAGTGTTTGTGCTGTAAGTGACGCAAGCATCTGCTTTGACACAGATTTCCTTGGATACAGTTTCAGGCTCAGAACTGTTTTTAAAGTAATGCCAAAGACTCTAAACACAATTTCAATTATGCCAGGCAGTATTACTATTTTATCAGTGTCGATGTCATGCTGCAATATCTTAATTATTTGTTTCACAAGTTATAAATTTTAGGAGTAGAATTAGTTCATTTGACCCATCGAGTCTACTCCACCATTCAATCAAGACTGATCTAATCCCATTTTCCTGCCTTCTCCCCATAACCCTTGACCAGTTCTAATCAAGAATTTGTGAATCTCTTCCTTAAAAATATCCACTGACTTGGCCATAGCCCTCTGTGGCAATGAGTTCCACAGATTAACTACCCTCTGACTAAAGAAGTTCCTCCTCACCTCCTTTCTAAAAGAGTGCCCTTTAATTCTGAGGCTATGACTGGTCTTAGACTCCCCCAACATCCTTTCCACATCTGAATCTGAGGAAGGGTCTGGACCCGAAACATCACCCATTCCTTCTCTCCAGAGATACTGCCTGTCCTGCTGAGTTACTTTTTGTGTCTATCTTTCCACATCCACTCCATGCCTTTCATTATTCTGTAAGTTTCAATGAGGTCCCCACTTCACCTCCTAAACTCCAGCAAGTACAGGCCCAATGCTGTCAAACGCTCATCACATGCTAACCCACTCATTCCTGCAATCATTCTTGTAAAACTCTGGACCCTCTCCAGAGCCAGCACATCCATCCTCAGATATGGGGCCCAAACTTACTCACAGTACCCCAAATTATACTGTCCGAACTACTGACCAGCGCCTAATAGAGCCTCAGCATTACATCTCTGTTTTTGTATTCCAGTCCTCTTGATATCAATTTCAATTCCACCCCCTCTCTCCCCCCAATCCTCTCTGCCCCCCTCTCTCCCCACTCCTGCATGCTCTCTTCTGAAGACAATGGCTATCTTGCTGAGAATTGGGGCAGCACAGTGGTCCAGCTACAGTTGCACTCCCACAGCTCCAGTGGCATGTTCAATCCTGACCACCAGTACTGCCTGTGTGGAGTTTGCATGTTCTACGTGTGAGTTTCTTCCCTGTGTTTAGTTTAGTTTATTGTCTACCGAGGTACAGTGAAAAGCGTTTTGTTGCATGATAACCAGTCAGTGGAAAGACTACACATGTTTACAATAGACCACAGTGTACAGATACATGATAAAGGGAATAACGTCAGCGAAAGAGAAAGTCTTGTAAAGTCCGATTAAAGATAATCCGAGGGTCTCGCCAGCGCTTCAGCTTCCTCCCGCCACCCAAAGGTGTAAGTTGCCCCAGTAAATGGATGCTTTATGGATGGTGCAGATTTAGTGGGCAGCAGGGCCTGTTTCCATGCTGTTTGTCTCTATGACTTTATTTCATATCGCACACTGCTGCAACCTGGTGCTAATGGCCTGCCGAAGTGGTCATTATCAACTTACACACTAACAGTATTTCTCTGTGCACTTTCCAGCATTAGTTTAAGGCCACCATTACCATTGGAAATGTTGCTCACCAGTAATATGCACAGAAATGCCATTGAATGCAGGAAACTGTACGTGCAGTAGCTGAGCTCAGCAGCAGGGTGGCTAACCCTCGACCTCTCGAACTTTGTATTCCAGGTATTACTTCCAGCTGCAGCCCAGTAGATCGTAGATCTTTAACAACCTTCACCTTTGGTCATACATTGATCACGACTCGTGCATCATTCCAGTGATTCAATGTCTCTGTAATAGGGACTTACGGCATGCACTGGGAATCAGCCCAACTGCATCCAGGAAAATCATTAAATGGTTCTGAGACTGATTTATTTGTCAGAAGGTCAGAACCACACAAAAATCACAACTAACAATTTAGTCTCAGCTTGGGGCATGTGAGTTAATTGCAACATGGTGCTGCTGTGCTTCCCTCAAGTATCTTGTGTAACTACTGTCTTTTAACCACAAAATAGACAGCTTGGTACAAGTAGACTCCATGTAGCTAACCATTGCTTTGAGAAAGAGTTTTACATTGAGAACCATTACTAATTTCTGTCTTTGAAGTTTTTGTGGTGCCTCTTCCAATAAACTAATTAAGTTTGGAGTTATTATATTATTGGGTTCCTAACCTATTTTCCATTTTCTTTGCATTTTTGGCTTACACCTTTCAAGTTACTTTGAAGGCAAGCTCCTGATATCCACATTCACTGCTAAATTCTCGCAGAAAGCTCTTGTGTGCTCTGGGTGCTAAACTGAGAACAATCTTATAGTTCATTGCACTCGCTGATCTAATTCACTCCTTGTTTGGTTTTAGTTTAGTTTAGAGATGTAGCGCGGAACTAGGCCGTTCTGCCCACGAAGTCCGTGTCGACCAGTGATCACCCCATACACCAACACTATCCAACACACTAGGGCAATTTACAATTTTTACCAAAGCCAATTTACTACAAAGCCAAAAACTGTACGTTTTTGGAATGTGGGAGGAAACTGGAGTTCCCGGGGAAAATCAATGTGGGCACGGGGAGAACGTAGAAACTGTGTGCAGATAGTGTAAATTGCTCATTCTAAGCTTACCTCCCAGTCTAGTTTCAGTCAAAAATCACTGAATCAAGCACTTGAACAACTAATCTTTATTTTGACAAAGAGCAATTACAGTTCAGCTACTGTATCTATCCCACCAGGGTTTCGATCCTCGTATCTGCCTGATCAAGCACTCTAGGCCTCTCTCAAACAGAGACGCTCCAGAAGTTCAAGTCAAGTCAAGTTTATTTGTCACATACACATATGAGATGTGCAGTGAAATGAAAGACCCCAAGCGCTCTCCCAGAAGATCGACGCTGGACCTTGTGGTAGTGGACTTTTATATGTCCCGGGACGTAGAGGGGCCAAACCACAGGGGGGTGGTCTCTTAATAATACAATTACAGATATCGATTAGCCCCATATGTAACAGACATTTCCCTAACCCAATAATACAGCAGCTCAATACATAGTATTCAAACAGGACTTCTCAAGGAAGCCAACTTAGAAACATTTACCCTGATCTGCAAGAAACCCAGATAAGGCTCAATACCTCATCCAATAAACACTTGACAAAGTAGAACTCTGCAACATTATTTACAATTATTTACAAGGTGTATGTCTGGTTTGCAGCCATCCAATCCATTCTATACATTTTGCACCTAATTGATAGGGCCTGCAGATGTTCTTATTCTTTTCTTGCAACTTGTATCTAGGCTCTCTACACACTGGCAGTGTACCACTCTGCAGCTTGTCCCAGTTCTGCAGAGAGCAATTCCAAATTGACCAAATCTCCCAGCAGCCCTGAAGCTTTACCCCATTTTAAAGTCCTAGCCTCTCCAATGTAACCAGGATTAACATTAGCACCCGTAGTCAGGATCAAACCTGGGTCTCCGGTGGTGTAGGCAGCAACTCCACCACTGTGCCACCCCAAATATGGAGCACATCACAAATGTGCATGTCATCTTTGCTCAGGGGCCATGCTAATCTTCTCTGTATCGTTCCAATAATTTGAAGCCAGTGGAGTAACCAAACTGGAGTTTAACATCAACCACAAAAGTGTGAAGTAGATTTATGAAATAGTAAAAAAAACCCTGCTATCAGCAGGAATATAATGAAAGAAATGCTTAGCTGTGCCCTTGAGAGGCAAGTAATAAATAGTTCAGCCATTGCACTAAACAATTACGTCAGCAGCATTCTCATTAGGCAGCTCCCGAGGCCCTGAGGCTTGTTGGGATCCGAGGGAGCGATGAGATGTGAGGAAAGCCTAGTGCAATATGTGCGGGTCCTGCCAACTTCACCAGCAGGACCTCATTATAAATGATTTACTTTTGGCCCACAAGCGGCAGCTGGCTGGTTGCCGGCTGTGCAAACCAGGGACAGGAGAACGACAAGGGAGCCGGTGGGGTTACCTTCCAGGGTTGAGGGTGGGCCTTGCAGTGGGCACCATTGTTCCCGTTGACACGCACAAAGAGCCTTGCAAAGCACTTCTCTTCCTGAGGTGGAAACACCTGCCTCTCCCTGATTGCTGGCGTTCCTGAGCACCGGTCAACCTGTGTGGCACTAGTTAAATTTAATTCTGTTCCCAATTGAAAACACATAATGAGGCCTCCAGCGACATGAAGTGTCGATCACCATCTTGGAAATGGTAGCAGGAGCGTTGAATTAGAGATGCCCATTAATAAAGTCCAAGCTGCCATTACGATGACCTCCCTGACATCACGGGAGGGTCAGTGCAGAGATCCTGTCTGTGTTAATACAGAGATCTTTTCCCTTTGACAGAACATTTGGTGCAAATAAACCCCACATTTGAACAAATTCCACAAGATGTTTGGAGTTAAATCGCATGGCTTGCCAACCCATCCTCCCCTCCCCATTGGAAGCTGGGGCATAATTGACTGAACAAAGTCTGCTGACAATTATGCAGATGAAACAAGCCATCATTTCTTGTGAATGAAAAGATTTTAATCATTTATACTTTTCACAGACAAAACGACAAGAATTCCGATCAGGCCTGCTGCCAGAGAGAACACTTCATTTAGCTGCACAGCTAACTCAGCACAGATTGAGAAGCAAACCTGATGCTATTTGGATAGCTGAGCTGCTCTGCCATGGTTTGCAGAACCATCAGGGTAGTCAAAAGGGCGTGAGCCACTCCCACCGGTAGCTAAGCAGGAAGGGCATTGGCAGTCTCAGTGCTGAACTGTACCCCAATCCCCGTTCTATGTTGAGCTAACTCTTCTCCCCACATTGGTCTCACCATCCGTGCATTGGGATCTGCATCAGGGTTTTTCACTGCACTCAAATATCCTGCAGCTGCCATTACAGTCAATGTTCAGAGTCTTCAGGGTGTCATGATCAACGGGGAAGAGTTAGGATGTCTATGGACATTCAGCAGTACTAAACCAAGTCTGGGATCATGGAGGCTCCTTCAATGTCATAATGGTGGACCCTTCACCAGTATCAGGATGCTACAGCCGGCATCCACGGGGACCGACTATGGGAGTTAGTGTGTTAGAGGGGACGGGAGCTTGGAGCTGTGGGGCTGGGGGAAGGGGTGGGAGAATGCTGAGAGGCCAAGATCTCAATCAGTGGGAGGCTGCGGAACTGTGAATGGAGCCATGATTGTGGCCAGGTAGTTGGGGAAAGGGGATCTCCTCACAGTACAAGGGAGGCTCAAGGTTTCCGTCTCATGCTCAGACGACTGTTCCCGACCCATAGAGTATCTTGGGAAAACACTTTGACACTAAATCAGCAAGAGGCTCCCTGCTGTTAGTGGCCTACAGCGGCTCCTAATTAGGTGGAGAGTAGAGTGGCATTGACAACCGGATCATTCAAACTATACACATATCTAAAACCAGCGACGCAGTGCGGCAGATGACAGAACTGCTGCCGCACGGTGCCAGAGACCTGGATTCGATCCTGACCTTGAGGGCTGCCTGTGTGGAGTTTGCACATTCTCCCTGAGACCGCGTGGGTTTTTTTTTTTGCATGTTCTGACTTCCTCCCACATCCGAAAGACATGCAGGTTAGAAGGTTCATTGACCCTCTGTAAATTGCCCCTAGTTTGAAGGGAGTGGATGTAAAAGTGGGGCAACGTACAACGAATGCAAATGGGTCGTCGTGGACTCGGTGGGTTGAAGGGCTTGGCTTTCATTTTTGTATCTTTCAATCTTCAAAGGATGCACCGTCTACATTTCCTTTAGCTGACGCCTAACCTCACACCCCACCCTCAGCTCTAGCTGCTTCCAGGTGCGACAAGTTAAAATTGGAGCCAAGCTATCTACAGGATGGGATTGGTAGTGGTCTTCCCCATGCCCATTAGTTGAAGTTTCAACGCTTTGGTTCATATACAAAGAATCCCATGTTCCCTTCAATATGCAAAGTACCTGCAGGTCCCAATGAGACTCTATGATGAAGACACTTTGCATTTTGGTCCTGAATGGCTGACCTCTTATTTGAAGATTGACAATCCTGCTTCCAGTCATACCTAACTGGAAGAAGCATCATCCCTGTGTGTCCCTGAAGAATTTTGAATGTTTCAATGTGATTATTTCTCATTCTCTAAAATCTAGAAAGTACTTGCCTAATGGGCTTAACCACTTCTCACAGGATAAGTATCCCATCCCATCCCATTATTCAATCCGGCAACACATTGGTGCAGCAGTAGAGTTGCTGCCTTTCAGCACCAGAGACCGGGTTCGATCCTGACTATGGGTGCTGTCTGTATGGAGCAGGTACATTCTCTCTGTGACCGCGTGGGATTTTTCCAGGTGCTCTGGTTTCCTCCCACTCTCCAAAAACTTGCATGTTTGTAGGTTAATTGGCTTTGGCTCAGTGCCCTTCCTTAACAAAAGAGATGTCAACATTTACCTTATCATTGATATCACATTTGCAATAAGCAGATTAGAGTCAAAACTCTTTTTTTCCACATTCATTTGTTGTTTTTTCTTTTGTTGCACCTATTCTCTCAAAGACTTCACATATTCAAGGGCCAATATAGTTGAATTATCATATGCACCAGGAACAGAACAATTAAATGCTTGCTGTAGCTTTACAGACCCATTCATGTAATAACATAACTAATAAATATATAACAAATCAATAATACTTAATTTTAATAATCAAAATTTTAATAATTTGTAATACTAGACGACCAGATTTAGTGCAATCTTGCCATTGAGTTCCCATGGATTACAGTTGCTTTATTTGGATTTAACCTGTCTTGAGGGGAGAGCAGTTCATGACTGCAGATTGACTCGCAGGGATTGTTGGCAACAAGTTTTTCCCCTCCTCCCTCCTCCTTGTCCTTCGGTGTCTAGCACTATACATTGTTGAAATGTATCTGCAAGACCATGGCAACGGTGATTGTAAGAGACAATCCCTGGTTCTTACAATGGGGGAGCAGACACAGGGACATTCCAAACATTTGCTCTTGGGTCTGGCCAGGAATGTGCCCTTAGGCTTCTGAGCATATCGGCACCTATTGTAAGCAAGAACACTGAATTAACCCATTATATGCTTAGTCAGATGGTTTCAGTAAACAGAAGAGAATTTTCATCACAACTTAAGGAATTCCATTAATTTTTTGAAGTGCTTATTAAGATCTTGGCTTAAGTAACTGACCTGGTCATCTAAGGTGGATAAATGTGAAATTCACAGGCTGTTTGTACCACAAGCAGCCAACGCAACAACAGCCTGAAGTTTATGCTGACGTTTGACACAATGATGTAAAACATGCTCCACCACGTCACTGTTTGTGTTAAGTTCCCAAACACTTAAAACTGCATGACCCCATTTAATTAAATGTTAATCAACTTTTGGTTCCCTTGGCATGAGGTATTTTTCGGAATCTTATTGTCCTTACAAAAGAGTGAAAGGTTCGCCCCACACGCCTACTTCCATTGTGCCCGAGATCTCGGGCATTGCTGAATGAAACTCGCATTTCTCAGACCACACTTGGAATATTGTGAGGAGATTTGGGACGCATATTTGAAGAAGAATGTGCTGGCGTTGGAGAGGGTCCAGAGGAGGTTTACGGGAATGATCCTAGAGGTAATTAGGTTAGTGTATGAGGAGTGTTTGATGGCTCTGGGTCTGTACTGACCCTCTGGAGTTTAGAATGATGAGGGGAGATCTCATTGAAACTTACCGAATAATGAAAGGCCAAGATGGAGTAATTGTGGAGAGGATGTTTCCAGGAGTGGGAGAGTCTAGGACCAGAGGGGCAGCCTCAGAATAAAAGAACATACCTTCAGAATGGAGATGAGGAGGAATTTCTACGGCCAGAGGTGATGAATCTGTGGAATTCATTGCCACGGAAGGATGTGTCATTGGGTATTGAGTATTTTTGAAGCGGAGATGGATAGGTTCTTGATTAGCAAGGGCAACAAAGGTTATGGGGAGAGGGCAGGAGAATGAGGTTGAGAGGGAAAAATAGATCAGTCATGATCGAATGGCAGAGCATACTAGATGGGCTGAATGACCTAAATCTACTCCTGTGTCATGATATTAGTGTGTAGATAGTGTTTATTTCAGCATAATGCAATCGAATGCTCACCATAAGATGCACAGGAACCAAGCAGCTTAATGCCTGTTTTACCCAGTCGCTTTGTACGAGGCGATTCCTCAAAAATCCTGCATGCTTTAAAGTGAATTGAAAACTCCCGTTAAGTGATCTATTTACTTTTTGGAACACTTTAATTAACTTTCCTCCGTGAACTGTATTGTAACCAGCTGCTTCCTGAGATTTATCATTGCGCTGAGTGCCAATTGTGTGTAGTGAGAATCCCCTTCACCAGCTCATTTTGTTCATATTCAAATTGAGACAGTGCCCGTGTGGTGCAGGCTCTTCATACTGAAATCCGGGTTCACCTGAGAGGGTATCACTCTGTGGAAGCTTGCCATTGCGATATGCAGCTTACCTTTTTAACTCTGTTCCTGCTGCAGCTTCGGTTTGAGGGAGGGACCCGATCTTTTGAGGAAGGATCATGATTCTGTGGCTATCAGAATCAAACTCTCGACTGCAGTTGATGACAATCTTGCTCTTGCTGTAACTTGTGACCTCACAGATCACCTTATTGTGTCTCTGAGTGTGGTCGTAGAAGGCTGACCTTCCTGCTGGCTGCAAAAGACCCTTTGCATTTACTTTACAGAGTTCTAGTTTAATTGCATAATTTAAAAAAAACCCAATATCTTTATAGAATTGCATCTGTTTTGCATTTACTCTGATTAGGGGTTAGCCTTGGTTAGTTTTTGCAGGGAGTCATTTCTGACTCCCACTTGCAGATCTGTCTGGAGTTCAAAAGAAAAGGTTTGACTTTTTTTTAACAAAAGTGTCTTCAGTCTGGAACAAACTTAAGAAGCTGCAATCCTTTGGCAGGATCTGCCAGACACTGAGCTCACCCTGGTGGTTACCTTCCCTTTTCAATGTCCTCGAGCTACTCACAGGTTGATTTGTTCCCAAGGCCTATACAGCTGTTGCACAGATGTCACCAGTTTGGTTTTCTTTGCAGATTGCATCCTGTCTGTCTCGTGTTTGTACTGCATCCAAATCAACTGTTCAATCTCCAGTTTGTTACAGCAAAAGCTTTCTTCAAGAGACCTGTCGGAAGTCAACGGTTTGGTGTTGCATTTTGCAATTTCACTTTCTGGGAACTTCCATCATTGTAACAAGTTACATTGACTCCCCTGTTTTACTTATCTACCTTTATTCTTTCTTTTCTCCTCCCTACTCACTGGAAAGCACAAATGCAGGTTCTATTGGTACCAACTGTTTCAGGGGAGCAGCACTCAATATCTCCTCCCCTCTCCCCATGTCCAAGATCTGCTGGGCGAATGAGGAGTGATGATGGAAGGTTTGAATGATAGTCAGAGTCATGATGGCGGAACTGGTAGGGAGGTGGAGACCTCAGAAGTGAAGAGCAAGGGTCGGTAGGTGGGTGACCCAGGGTAACGCCTCCAGTGTCTTCAAGGTCAGATGCATGAGGTGCCTGTGTGACACAAATATGGCTGGACGAGAAAATGGATATCGGATCACAGTAGATCCAGTACCCTGCTCCAGTGCATCGAGCGCATGAGCTGTCCAGACTTTGAATAATGGCACCAAAAATGGCGGCGCCTGCATGTGTGATATATGCAAAAAAAAATTTACTGTGCAGTTGCATATGTGACAAATAAAACACCGTTAGACAAGTCAGAAAGCTCCTGTGATCCTTGCAGCCTCATTAGGAAGCAGTGAGTTTCCACAATTATTGTTGAGATCTGTCCCTGATTAACTTGCACTCAGCCCATATCCAGCTCCTTCCTCCTGTCACCATGTCCCTCCCGCCGAAATACATCCAAGCACTATAAAATGGTTAAAGCTCGATTCCGATGGTCAGTCCCCTTTTATGTCTGACGACAGTCCAATCCTATTGAAACCAGAGATTCTTCTGAAAATTCTTCCTGAATTTCAGCTAAATAAACTTGAATGTCACGTCATTGGAAGTAGCAGAAACATCTCTTCCTACTCCTGTTCCCCTGAATATCCATGGTCATGCATTTTGTATCCAAGGGCTTTGGACACCAGATGAGAGCGTGGATCCTGACTAATGAGTGAAGCTGCAGGTATTAACAAGCTGGTTCTCCTCAGCATTTACTGAGAATTGATCATAGGATTGTCCATGCTTGAAGAGTCAAGGATGTTTACTTGTTTTTTGTACCAGCAATAGAACAATGAAATTCTCACTTGCTGCAGCCTAGCAGGTCCACTAACATAATAACACACAATAACTATACAATACCTAATAATGCATCAACTTAATAGCCAGTGTAAAACCGAAGTCCACAGTGCAACCAAAACAAAGCCATAGCTGATCATATTTGGTGAGTTAGTGTTGTGTGGTGTTCAAGAGCCTCGGGGTAGCTGTTTTCAGTCTCTAATACCTTCTTTCTTTGCTTCTGGATGTTTGAGTTAACAAACTAGACTGTGATGCAGCCTTGTCAGTATGCTCTCTACTGTACACCTGTAGAAGTTTGATGGAGTATTTGGCAATAGACAAACCCTCCTCAAGTTTAAGGAAGTCAAGCTTTCTTTTTGATTGCTGGGCCCAGGGCACAGTTTCAGAGCTGCGCAAGCCCAAAAACTTGAAGTTGTTGACTCTCCACCACCGTCCCATTAATGAATACAGGTTACATGGATCCACAACTTACCCCTCCTGAAGTCAACAATCAGCACCTTGGTCTTGCTAACATTGTTGTTCTGTGGTTCGGTTGTTCAGTTAATCATTGCCTTAACTAGCTGAACATTTGTAGGACCTCGGCTTTTCTTGGTATGAAGTCCGTGCATCAAGAATTAACTTGTGGATTGATTAACTGGTGTTATTCAGTTTGGTTATTAACTTTTTGTAATCTTTACGTACTGAATCCACTCCATGAATGGTACCAAGAAGGTAAATGAACAATAGAATTAAATTTCAAATAACTAAGTGAAACAATAGCTTTTACAAATGAAAAACAATTGTAGTTTTACATTAGCACATTCTTGTGAGATGATGAGGAAGGGCTTCGATCCAAAACATCACCTATCCATGTTCTTCAAGGATGCTGCATGACCTGCTGAGTTACTCCTGCACTATGGGTCCTTTTGTGTACTAACCAGCATCTGAAGTTCTTTGTTTCTATTTTGATATTTTAGTTCTTTATTCTTTTGGATATTTTGGCAGATGCTGTGTTATCTTTCCAATAAGCAGATTCATTGTTTGCAAATTAGATTCATATTTTGACTGTTCCGATTTAAAAATGAAAGTTTCAAGAAAATTACTTCCACTGCTCTGACCCACCTCTATGAATAATTGTCTCCTTGTTTAAGAAGGAACTGCAGATGCTGGAAAATCGAAGGTACACAAAAATGCTGGAGAAACTCAGCGGGTGCAGCAGCATCTATGGAGCGAAGGAAATGGGCAACGTTTCGGGCCGAAACACTTCTTCAGACTTCAGACTAATTGTCTCCTTGTTGTTGGAGGAAGTTCAGGGCAGAGAATGCCCAAGGAGAGGGTTTTTGCTGGTCATTTTCACTCCAGGGTGTTCACTCCCACCCAAGATAGACACAAAAAACTGGCCTAACTCAGCGTGTCAGGCAGCATCGCTGGAGAGATGGAATGGGTGACGCTACGGGTCGAGACCCTTCTTCACTTAGACCACTGGGGCAGACAGTGAGCTAGTGCAGGCAGGTCACACAGTAAACTATGTACTTTACTGGAAACACTTCTCTTTTACAGAGTCTATTGAATAAGTGTTGGCAGCAGCAAAACTCATGGACAAAATTAGTCATCTTTCTCCACATAAAACCATGACTATTCCCCTTGCAAGTTACAGTGAGCGTGGAATAATTGTGCAAGACAAATTCAGTGTGTAAAAGTATTTTCAATCACTTCGTACAGTAAGGTCTCCACTTGTGATTTCTTATAGAATGATTTAATTATCTCCATCCTGACTAGGAATGGTGGTATCACCATCTGCTGCCATTAAAAAAACAAATAAGTCAATAATGAAGCTGCTTTATGCAGGTCCCAGGAATGTGCCTGGCAGGTTTTGCCTGGTGGGAAGGATATTTTCTATTTCCTAAAGTAAACTTTATTCATAAAAAAGTATACACACAAAAGAAAACATTGCAAAGCTCTGAATACACTCTTACTGTTGGACTATACATTCAGTGTTGTTAGTTTTCTGCACAGTTAGCTTTTGTTTTGTACATAACACCATTGCCACTCATGTGGTTCCCTGGGGTGATACCCCTTCAGTTGTCCCCACCATACCCAGACCCTCAACGTCCAGCAGTAGAAGGACTTTATACTGTGATGTTTCCCCACTTGGTTGGTTCATGCCCAGATGTAAAATCTCAGCTTTCTGGTGCATGCTAAGTTTATATATTTTGTATGAGCCACTAGGAATGTTTGTCGTTTCATCCTTTTAAATAAATATCTTAATTTATTTTGCTATGCAACTGTGTTTCCTTTTGTGACTGAAGCAATGAGGGCAGTTGCTATCAAATGAAACCTGGAATTGGTATGATATAGATCTTGTTTACAAAGCATTTCCTGCATATTCAGCCAGCACTGTGAGCAATTGGTTTATTGTGCTTTGGGAGGTGTTGGAAAACAGCCAGCTTCTGAGTACAGTCAACATTTCATGCTCCTGCAATAAATGCGTCTTTGGTCCGGGATTACTGTTAGCAGGTTAACTGGGTGAAATCATCCCTTCTATGGACATAGATTAAAGCAATCACACTTGAGTTCCTGTTGACTTGAAGGCTGAATTTGATGTAATACTAGTTTCAGTTTAGTTTATTGTCACGTGTACTGACCGATGTTCAGTGAAATGTTTTTTGTTGCATGCTAACCAGTTAGCAGAAAGACAATACATGATTACAATCGGTCCATATACAGTGTGTAGATCAAGGGTTCCCAACCTGGGTAAATTTACCCCCCAGGGGGTAAATTTGATTCTGGAACTTAAAATAATAATGTTAAAAACAGTATTTTAACATTTCCCCTTTGTCAGTTGCTTTATTATGGTAGAAGTATAAACTCAAATTACTGAACAAAGCAGGGTGGGGGTAAATTTACTTTAAAAAAGTTGCCTGGGGTAAATGGGACAAAAAAAGGCAAGGTAGCTGCGGCTGCTACATTAACAACATTTAAAAGACATCTGTACAGTTACGTGGATAGGAAAGGTTTAGTGGGAAATGACCCAAATGCGGGCAAATGGGACGAGCCTTTGTACGACATTTTGGTCGGCATGAACAAGTTGGGCCAAAGGGTCTTTTTTCTGTGCTGTTCTGCCTTCTGAATCGATGACTAAATGAACAATATTTCTAATTATCTAGCCTTAATGCGAATCCTATTTTTTTTTAAATAGATTGAATTTATATTACTTTACTTGTAAATACTGGTTTAATTCCTCTGTGTGCTCAAGCATATATATTTCTACACATATATATTCCTACACATTTATATTTCAGTTAAGTTTATTAATAAAAATATAATCTGGAAAATCTTATTAGTAATAATGCGTTGATTAGCTTTGACTTTGCATACTTTAGAGGCTGGCTGTCTGTAGTGGAATGCCACTGGCTACAGTCCCTTCCTTAAGGGTCTGTCCCACTTGTCCGACCTAATTGCCAACCTCTGCTGAGTTTGCCCTTGACTCATACTCGCAGCATGGTCGCCACGAGGCCGTAGGCAGTGGCGGACTGGCCAGGGTGTCAGCTTGCCCGATGGCAAGTGGGCCCCTGATGAAGTGGGCCCCCTTTGTCTCCTGGCAACCAATATTTTTAGACCCAGTCCGCCACTGGTCGTAGGAGGTCGTGGGAGATCTTCGTAACTCTTCCTCATGCTCGTGAGTGGTCTCCGCATTCTCGTGGCCTCAACTTGATAAAAAAATGTCCACGAGTTCAATAGACGGAACAAAAAAAAGTTTTAAAAAAAAGAACTGCTGATGCTGGAAAGATCGAAGGCTCCAAGTGGGACAGGGGCTTTAATCTGCACTTCTGTTGGCTTTTTGCTGGTTTCAACAACTTCAGGAACTTTTTAATGCACTAATAAAACTCAGCAATTCACATATGGTAGTTAAGATCTGCTGTCACGACACTTGCAGTCACTCAATCCCTCAATCTGAAGCAAGGTCCCGAACAAAAAGTTGTTTGTCCATTCCCTCCACAGTTGCTGCCTGACCCGCTGAGTTCCTCCACCGCTTTATGTTTTGCTCAAGATTCCATCATCTGCATTTTTTTACATCCGCACTTCCACTCACTCTGTTTCTTTGTTCCACAGCTGAGACATTAATCAGAAACCCTTATACAGTGACCACCTGAGATCATAATAGAAGGTATAAAAGTCCAAAGATTAGCCATGTTTAGCCATTTTAGCTACTTCCTTTTTCTTGTCACTAAAAATCCACCCATCTTTAGTTTCCTTGTTTTGCAATCTCTTCCCGCACATGCCGTAAAAAGTATTTCTCATTTGGGTTGCCAAAATCCTTCTTGATGCAAAGAGCTAGCAGCCAACTTCTCACGATCAGAACATTTTACTTGATTGTCCAGTGAGAATCAACCTTCATTTGGAAAGTAAATGTCTTGAAACGGTATAAACAAGGAACTGCAGATGCTGGTTTACACAAAAAGACACAAAGTGCTGGAGTAACTTCTAGCTTCTTTGATATGAAATCTGCATGTAATGCAGGAGAATGTTGCAAGACTCACTTTGTTGCAGGCAGAGGAGTCAGTCACCTATTGTTCATTGCACTAAATTGTTATAAATGTAAAGAATGAACAGAGAGAATTTGTCCATTTCACAGACCATTCACTAAAGGGCCTGTCCCACGAGCATGTGACTCCATGCGGTGAGCGCGACCTAAAGGGCCGGTCCCACCAGCATGCGCCTGCATGCGGCAAGCGCGACCTAACGTGGTCGCTTGAGCCGTACGGCCTCGCGGGGCCGGTCTCACTTCGATCGCCGGAGCCGTATGGAGTTGTGCGAAGCTGGTCCCGACATCGCGCGGGGCTCCGAAAAACTGACCGTGTTTAAAAATTCCACGCGGCAACGGCCTGCCGGCCCGCAGCCGCCTCGACGTCCGTACGCACCATCTCGACGGGCATGCGCAGCCGCCTCGACGTTGTGTCACTCACTCGACTTCCTCGCGGCTCCCGCTTCTGGTTTGGTCGCGCTTGCCGCATGCAGGCGCATGCTGGTGGGACCAGCCCTTTAGGTCACGCTTGCCACATGCAAGTCGCATGCTCGTGGGACAGGCCCTCAAGTTCTTTCAGGATTTTGAATGTCAAAACTCAAAGAAATTGTGTCATAAAATACATGATATTCATATCCGACTTCAACCATTCCATCATTCATTAATTTCAATTCTTTCAGTTCCCAAATTTGATACATGCAAAATCAGCTGCATAAGATGATGAACAGTCTACATTAGATTCTTCAATTACACTTGAAATGCTGAGAGCAATGTTCTCTCATCTTACTTTTATCATTGAAAAAAATCACGAAAGCTATGTTTAACTTCTTGTGCATTGAAAAAAAAACAAAATCACTGGGAAAATGTTAATGTCCCCTTATCGGAAGCATCTAATCCTGCTGAAAAGTTCTGATAGTCAAGATCATCAGTGAAAAGTTCTTGCAATTCCGGTGCCATAATATTGGCAGTGATAGGTCTGTCCAGATGGTTCTTGCAAGTTTTGAATCTATTTTAAAAATTTGGCTGCGTTTTGTGACCACAGTCCAGACTAATGTAACCTGACTGATGAACAGCACCACAGTACGTTTCTCCAATTTCTGCTGCCGTCTCCTTGTGAGGTGCGCCCATTATTGTGAAACGGGAAACAATCTGACGTGTTTCTGATTTTCACAGATTTCTTCTGTTTTCCACATCCTGCATGTCCATTCACAGCTCCCCTCTCTTCATATTTCACAGAAAGTTCTTTGTGAACATAATGTACTCTGCCATATATTCATCTTTACATTTGTTCAGTTCAGTTTAGTTTATTGTCACATGTACTGAGGTACAGTGAAAAGCTTTTGTTACGTGTTAACCGGTCAGCAGAAAGACAATACATGATTACAAACGAGTCATTTATACTGTATAGATACATGATAAAGGAATAACATTTATTGCAAGGTAAAACCAGCAAAGTCCGATCAAGGATAGTCCGAGGGTCACCAAAGAGGTAGATTGTTGTTCAACACTGCTCTCTGGTTGTGGTAAGATAATTCAGTTGCCTGATAACTGCTGGGAAGAAACTGTCCTTGAATCTGGTGGTGTTTGTTTTCACACTTCTATACCTTTTTGTCATCATGGTATCTCAGCAGATCTGGGAACACCTTTGACATATTAATAAAACATGGTATTTGACATATGTTTGTTAAGTGGCAACTAAAGTTCAGCCTTCACGACATTTGCACTCCACGTGTATCTCCAAAGTCAAGTCATTAAACTGAAAACCCTTTCACAGTGGGTACTTACATTGGGATCTTCTTATTGATCACAAGATTAGAAATTGTTCAGCCAGAGCTGAACATACTTCTCGGCATGAGTTGTGCTTCTTGTACTTGTGTGTTGTGGTGGAAAGATTGGTGGAAACAGGGCCGCGACGTGAACGCTCTTTCCTTGACCCCTAGATTGGGATAGAAGATGTGAAAAACAAGAGTTTAATCATGTGAACATTTCCAATTTTTTTGGTAACTAAAAATCTGTCCACTTTTCAGCCACTGGTTTGAAGCTGTCTACCTAACACAATATTCTATTTTTACCCTTTCTATTTCTATTTAAGAGTTAAGGGCCTGTCCCAATTAGGCTATTTTTAGGCGACTACATGCAACTAGGTTGTCGCCAGGGTGTTGCCTGTATGGTTGTGGGTAGTCTGGTGTTGGTGTTGAATTTCTTCATGTATACTATGTTGTATTTTTATTAGTGTGCTGCAAGGACATCTGAATTTCCCCTGAATAAGGGGATTAATAAAGTCTAATCTAATCTAATCTTCTCAGTCGCCCAAAGAGTCGTAGCGTCTTTCTGGTCGCCACTGGATTTTTAACATGTTCAAAAATGTTCGGCGACAGTGGGTTGACGCCAATGAGCGTAGCTTGACTTCTCCTGACGTAGGTTGTCGCCAGGTGACGTAGGTTGTCGCGGATGCTGACTTCGATGAATTCCATTGGCGACTACCTACGTCAACCGGCGACTGAATAGTCTTCAGTTGTCGCCAACAGGGTCGTAGCTTGTCGCGGGTGGACGTAGGTTGACTTCGGTTGTCGTAGGTGTAGCCGTAGGTGGACGTCCTAATGGGTCTCCGGTTGTCGGTAGCTTGCCATAGCTTGACGTAGACTAGGTGGTAGGTTGCTGTGGTTTGTTGTAGACATTGTCGTAAGGGGGTCCAGTCCCCGGTTGTCGTCGCCTGCTGTCACCCAAAAAATCGCATAAGTGGGACAGACCCTTTAGGAACTAAATTTGTGTGCGTGCGTGCCTGTGTAAGCATGTGCAGCAGAGAGCAGTGCTGAACTACTATTTACCTCTTTGGTGACCCGGATTATCCTTGATCAGACATTGCTGGCTTTACCTTGCACTATGCTTGTGCGTGTGCATGTGCATGTTTGTGCACATGCCTGTAGGTATTTGTGTGCGTGTATGTGTTTATGAGTCTGTGCCTGAATGTCAGAATTTGGGCTACCACAGAAATGTGTCTCCATCCCTTTTTGTTTCATGGCAGCATGCAAGCCATGATCTAAACAATGGTCTACAACAGAGCCATTCTAGGTGAAAATCCAGGTTAAATCAGGCTGCATCATTGTTCCAACTCTCCTTTCAGCCTTACTCGCCGCATGCTTCACCTCATGTCCAACAGACTTCCCCCAGGAGTTGAGCTAATTGTCGGAACTAACTGCTCAAAACAGCAGGCCAGGACCAAGGCAGTTGACCTGCAGTATGCAGAAGATCACTGAGGAAAATGAGGGATTTGGATCTCAATATCAACAAGACTGTCCTCCACCAACGGAATGCACCATCCTCTGTTCCACTGCATAACATTCCACTATAATAAAAGTTTGTTGATTCAAGGAAAGCTGTTTGAAACCTGGCACTAACCCCATGGTCCAGTAGATGACATGTTTCCCCCTTCTACTATATGCCCATGATACCCGGGTTAGCAACAACAGGCACCTAAAGGCACAAGATGGATACTGCCAACTCTGGCTGCACTACATCCTCCGCATTTACCAGAAGGATAAGCGAACCAATGTCAGTACCGACTCCTAGATCAACACCTCTGTAGTTGAGGCCATAATTGCATGCATTTGATACTGTTGGATAAACTGCATTGTCACCAGACACCCAAAGTGGAGAAGGGTCATTCAGATGGTATTGGGATCGGGAGCACACAGAAGCCCTGTGTAAACAGGAAGGATCACATCCCCACATGCCTGCCCTGTCAGCCTTGTCTTGTAATGTGCCATAATTCATCCGTCACCATGGGATCTACAAAACCAGAATGGAAGTAATTCATCCTAAACGACCTATGAAGAAGTATGTAAGAAAGAACTGCAGATGCTGGTTTAAATCGGATAGACACAAAATGCTGGAGTAACTCAGCAGGACAGGCAGCATCTCTTCAGAGAAAGAATGGGTGACGTTTCGGGTCGAGACCCTTGTTCAGACTGAAGAAGTATGCTATGTGCGTGCATGTAGTGTGTTTGTGTGAGTGTATGTGCAGCATATCCACAATCACAGCATTGACTTTACATCATGGAGTCACAGCCTTTGGCAATGCAGGCACGGTTCATCTGCTCAGCAGTCAAACGCACATTTATTTTGAATTTTAAAGAGCAGCTGTTCAACTTGGGTTTGGCATTCAGAGTGCCTCATTTGTCTCCTGGATTGTTCTGCCTCATCTCCTGGAGATTTATATTTCGTTCTGGGAGACTTGGACAATCCGGGAGATAAGAAAGCCTCAGGAGGCACAAGAGAGATTTTTTTTTTTCTTTTCCCAAAAGAGATTGAAAATACAGCAAAGCAATTTAGAAATATGTTGCCACAGAAAGCATTTTATCGGGCTGCATCACAGCACGGTTTGGGAACAGCTCCATGCAAGAGCGCAAGAAATTGCAGAGAATTGTGGGCGTAGCCCAGACCATCACACAATCAACCTCCCTTCCATTGACTCCATTTACACTTCACGCTGCCTCGGCAAGGCGGCCAACATAATCAAGGATAAGTCTCACCCCTGTCACTACCTCTTCCCCCCCGTTCCCATCAGGCAAGAGGTATAGAAGTGTAAAAGTACAATTCTCCAGATTCAGGGGCAGATTCTTCCCAGTATTAACAAGCTATCAACAACTGGAAAGCAGTCCTGAGCTACTATCTATTTAGATCTACTATCTCATCTATTTAGATCTGGACTATCTTTAATCATACTTTACTAGACTTAATCTTGCATTATTTCCTTAATCATGTATCTGTACACAGTGGATGGCTCGATTATAACCATGTATTTCCGCTGACTGGCTAGCACATAACTAAAGTTTTTCACTGTACCTCGGTACACCTCACAATAAATGAAACTAAACTAAACTGATATGAAAGTCATGGAGGTGCTGTGAAAAATAACTGTAGGTGATCAGAAAACTGTCCAAATAGTTCATTAATTGTTTTAATAATTAGGATGTCAGATGAGTCATTTTACTGCGAATAAACAGAATAGGTTGTGTAAGCTAAAGGAAAATGAATTTGTTACTTTCGTGTGCGTGTGTGTGTCTATGTGAGCCTGCGCGTGTGGAATTGTGTGTGTCTTGCTTTGTGTGTAAAATTATTCCAAAAGTCTCTAACTCAGTGAGATGTGGTTATAGGACTGATACAGATATCTGAATGGGCGAATATGCTCAATTATTTGTTAATATTTAAATATATTTTAATTATGTGTTCAAGGCTGAGCCTTGGGTTTCACAGCTAGGGGCACAGTTACCGTGGGAATCCTGTTCCACTTTGCCAGAAATCACTTGGGCATGAGCAGTTAACTTATTCAACCCTCTACACCTGGATGTGTTGGATGAGAATGCCAGCAGTGAGTCCCGGGAGCAGGTCAGCTAATACCGACCCAATGATATTCCAGACACCGCTATAAGGGGCAGCAAATATTTGAACTGGTGCCTTATCTATAACATAATTAAGACACAAGCCAGAATACTGGCTTTCCCACAATAGAAGGAAGACTCAGAATTGTCAAGGGAGCATTGTGGTTTGGAAATATAAAGAAAGGCCCAAAATCAGGACATTTGATGTTTTAAGAAATTGCAGACTGCAATCCGTTGAGAATTTAAAATTCTGAGAGTTGAGGGGAGGTAGAGCAGACCACTCTCAAATCACCAGCATTGTGTGGGTGGAATGGACAATGAGGTCTGGGCTGATCGATTCAAAACTGATTTAGATTTATAACAGGAGAGCAAGAAAATGCTCCCAGCCGGGAATGTCCTGTGACTGGAATCCATATCGTGGTTGACAATCGGGATGGGATTTTATGGATTGATGAAGCAGAGGAGTCAGAGGATTTATTGCGACAGCACAGTTCGTTCACATGCCGGCATAATTGCTGACAGGAACTGGTTTAGGTGAAATGGACATTTTCCATATTGTGTTACCATTTATCCAAGTTTGCTTAACTACTTTTCATTATAGCTGTTGGTTAAAGGTTAGGACTGGCTTCTCCATGACCATTTACTTTGTTGAATAAATATATAAGCCACTCCAATCAAATATTAGACATGCACTGGTCAGATGGGACTGTTGCTGTGGCTGGCCTTATGATTAATTGCATTCCAAAATTCGGTTGAAAATGTAGTGAGAGTAAAAGAAGAAATAAACAATAGACAATAGGTGCACGAGTAGGCCAAACGGCCCTTCAAGCCAGCACCGCCATTCAATGTGATCATGGTTGATCATGCACAATCAGTACCCTGCTCCTGCCTTCTCTCCATATCTCCTGACTCTGCTATCTTCAAGAGCCCTATCTAGCTCTCTCTTGAAAGTTTCCAGAGAACTGGCCTCCACCGCCCTCGGAGGCAGAAAATTCCACAGACTCACAACTCTCTGTGTGAAAAAGTGTTTCCTCATCGCCATTCTAAACGACTTACCCCTTATTCTTATTCTGGACTCCCCCAATATTGGGAACATGGTTCCTGCCTCTAGCGTGTCCAAACCCTTAATAATCTTATATGTTTCAATACGATCCTCTCTCATCCTTCTAAGTTCCGGAGTATACAAGCCCAGCCGCTCCATTCTCTCAGCATATGACAGTCCCGCCATCCTGGGAATTAACCTTGTGACAGCTTTTTAAATATAATGATCAGACAGGAATTTTCAAACCTTCTCAACCCAATATATTATAGACCACCCCTATTAAAGCATTGGTTATTGGAGCTATTAAAATGATAAAGGGGGACCTGATGTTTATTTTTCCTATTTTGTTTCACGGCCTTTACTGGTTTGGATGGGTGATGGCACTCACACCCAGCTCTACCCAGGTCTGTATAGAGCTACACAGACATTAGGCTCATTGTGTACAAATGTGCCTGAAAATACAGGCACAGGCTTTGGAGATTGTGTGTGAATTCCAAACCACTGGTTACATATGCACCAGAATGATTTAGGCGTTTAGACATAGTTGGCATATGAACCGCAAAATTAGCAGTGAGGGCTGTGGGATATAATTTCTGGGTTCACTCAAAACGAGAGCAATCTCCAGCCTTTCCACTGAAGGAGGATTAAACAATGCAAGATTGGCGTACTGGGGGACTGGAATTCAATCTGTTGGTTCAGTGAAGGTGTCAACCTTAAATGCAGCTGTGTGGGTTTAAATGTACATTATCTCTGCTGACAGTCCTGGGGGAAGCGTTGCCTGGTGTGAGGTCTCTTCCTTCAGGATGAAACGTGAAACTGAGGACCTGTCCCACTTTGGCGATTGTCAGGCACCAGTTCTAATGGAATTCACCTCTGACACCTGGCGGTGACCTACGACAGCACCTACGACAAACTACAACAGCAAAAATTGTCGCCATCGTGTTGGCAACATTTATTCAACATGTTGAAAATTTTACACCAGTCGCCTGTAGTCACCCAAAAAATTGCCTAAGTGGGACAGGCCCATTATTTACACACACATAAAGGTGGATGTAAAAGGTACACCTAAACGAGGAAGGGAGATGTCCTCATAAGTTCCAGGTCAATACATGTGCTCTAATAACACACATTGATTTCAGCTCCGCCTATAACACTGTCATCCTAACAGACTGCGGTCTGTTGGTGAGGAAATCCAGTGTCCAATTGCAGAGGGAGGTGGAGATGCCAAGTCCGCTGAGTTTGATGATCAAGCTGGCGGGGATGACAGTGTTAAAGGCGGAGCTGAAATCAATGAACAGCAACCTGATGTAGGTGTTATTGCTGTCCAGGTGGGTCAGGGCAGAGTGTAGGGCCGCCCATATGGCGTCCTCTGTAGACCTGTTGGTCCGGTAGGCAAACTGATGGGGGTCCAGTGTGGGGGGGAGGCAGGCTTTGAGGTGAGCCAAGATCAGCCGCTCAAAGCACTTAGCAATGGCAGGGGTGAGTGCCACTGGGCGGAAATCGTCGAGACTCCCTGTGGCTGATTGTTTGGGCACTGGCACGATGGTTGATGTCTTGAGGCAAGTGGGGGCAACACCCTGGGCCAGTGACAGATTGAAAATGTCAGTGAGGACTGGGGATAGTTGTCCAGCACATGCCCTGAGCACCCGCCCGGGGATGCGATCAGGGCCAGCAGCTTTGTGCTCATTCACCTTGCTCAGTGCATCTTGTACAGCAGAGGTGGAGAGACTGAGGGGTTGTTCATTCGGGGGTGGAGCAACTTTGGTGGCTGGAGTTTTGTTGTCCCGGTCAAAGCGAGCATAGAAATGGTTTAGCTCGTCCGGAAGGGAGGCGTTGTCTGGGGGGGGGGTGTTAACTTTCTGGTAATCAGCAAGGGATTTGATTCCTTGCCACATGCGCCTGGGGTCGGAGTTGTTTTGGAAATGCTCCTCAATCCGCCGTTTATGATTGAGTTATTTTTCAGATTGGCCCTGGATGAGCTGTATCCCTCAGCATTGCCAGATCTGAAACCAGATCTGAAAGCGGCATCGCGAGCCTTCAGCAGGAGTCTGACCTCCCTGCTCATCCACGGCTTCTGGTTAGGGAAGGTCTGTATCTCTTTGTGGGTAGTGACGTTATCAGTGCAGAATTTTATATAGTCCAAGACTGTTGAGGTGTATGAGTTGATGTCCACTTGGGAGGTGGACTGGGTAACAAACAGACTCCAGTCTGTTTGCTGAAACTGCTCCTGTAAAACAGAGACAGCCCCCTCAGGCCAAACCTTCACTGTCCTCACGGTAGGTTTCACCTGATTGCAATCAACATTTATAGTGTATTGATATAAGGGAATAACGTTTAGTGCAAGGTAAAGCCAGCAAAGGACAGCCAGTCAAGGTTAGTCCGAGGGACTTCAGAGGCACTGCACTGGACCTGAAGAATGTTGCTGAGCAGAGAGATCTGAGTGTACATTGCACTACTCCTGCACCGATTGCCGATTGACCCCAAGATTCCTCTGTGCATGAATGCTGTTAAGTGTCTTGCCATTAATTGTACATTTTTCCGTTACATTCGACCTCCTGCAACTCATCACACATGCTCAGATTAAACTCCATCTGCCATTTCCCCACCCATTTCTGTAGATTATCTATATTCTGCTGTATACTGTGAACGCCTTCCTCACTGTTGTACTTAATGGTGGAGCAGGCTTGAACAGCCTAATGGCCTACACTTTTTTATATATTCTAGGTTAAATGTATGAATATAGCTTTCTCGATTATCTATATCTGCTGCTAATTAAATGGCCTCGATCATTTCACTTTCCCCCCCTACTGATGGTTTCACTCCCTTCACTCTAGAAACCCCCCTAAAGCGCTATTACAGGGAGACAATTCTGCTTGAGCAATCCATGTGGATTTCTTACATTACCAAACCTTGCTTCCGTCTCTCCTTGGGGCCGGATGTAATCATGTAGACCTTTAAACCTAGAAGGACGCCTTCCTCACTTTGTATATATTTGGAGGTTAAATTTATACTAAGCGAAGGAATGGCTATTTATATTTCTTTACTTAGTTTTTTTTTTTTTTATCCTCTATTCTTTTATATTTTTTTTACCTTTCCCCCCCGACTCCTCCTCACCCCCCCCCCCCCCCCTCAATCTGCCATTTCCCCTTTTATTCCCATTTCTGTAGATTATCTAGATTCTGCGTATACTGTGAAAGCCTTCCTCACTTTTGTACTTAATTTTGAACAGCCTAATGGCCTACACTTTTTTATATATTCTAGGTTAAATGTATGAATATAGCTTTCTCGATATAATTCTGTATATATTTGAGGTTTTTGCTAAATTACTGACCTTTTCCACTCCTTTCTCTCTATTGGGGAATTTATTTGCAAAGGCGTTTAAGCTCTTACATCATTTTCTTTGTCCTACTGATGGCTTTCCTCACCAGAACAATTGAAGCAAACTCCAATAAGCTGAGGCAGAGTAAACAAGATGGTTCCACTCCACTTCACTTCCTCATTTGCAGAAGGAAGTAAGTTGTAAAAGCTCTATTTACAGGGAGGTACAATTCTGCTTTGAGCAATCCATGTGGATTCTACTTATCATTACCAAACTTGCTTTCCGTCTCTCCTTTGGCCTGGCATGTACATCATGTAGACCTTTAACCTATGAGGGGAACACCTTTGACGGTCCAGCACGGTGAACTAGCCTGGAAGTTTAGATTGCATGTCATCCAAGGTGAGCTAGCAATTTGGATTCAAAGCTGGCTTTGTATAAAGAATCAAAGGATAGTTGTGAGTGGTTGCTTTCTGATTGGAGGCTTCTGACTAGTGGAGTGTCACGGGTCACAATATAGTTAATATGGTCAGTAAATTTGCAGATGACACCAACACCGGTTTTACACAGGACAATGAGAAAGGATATATAAGTTTACAACTGGTTCTAGATCAGTTGGCAAGGAGAGCCAAGGAATGGCTATTGGAATTTAACTCTGACAAGTGTGAGGTGTGGCACTTTGGTATGTCAAACCAGGGCAGGACTTGCACAGTGAATGGTAGATCCCTGAAGAATGTTGCTGAGCAGAGAGATCTGGGTGTACAGCACATGCTTCCCTAAAAGTGGTGAATCAGGCGGACAGTGTGGTGAAGAAGACGTATTGTGTGCTTGGCTTCATTGTGAAGGAGTTGAGTGCCAAAGTTGGGACATCATGATGCAACTGTATAGGTTGTGGTGAGACCACACTCGGAGGATAGTGTGCGCTTCAGGTCGCCCAGCTATAGGAAGGATGTTAATAAGTTGGAAAGAGTGCAGAAGATATTCACCAGGATGTTACTTGGCCTTGCAGGCTTGAGTTACAGGGAGAGGTTAGATATTTGTTGGAGTATAAGAGGCTGAGGGGTGACCTTCTTAAAGTGTGACCTTCGGAGGCTAGTCTGTATGTGGATTGAGCTGTCAGAGGAGGCTATACACGTGGAGGCAATTACAACTCTTTTTAGACATTTGGACAGATCCTCTGTAGTGGGAGAGTGGTAAATCTTTGGCACAGAAGGCTGTGGAGGCCAGGTCAGTGGATATATTTAAGGCAGAGATAGATAGATTCTTGATTAGTACGGGTGTCAGAAGTTATGGGGAGAAGGCAGGAGAATGGGGTTAGGAGGGAGAGATTGATCAGCCATGATTGAATGGCGGGGTAGAATTGATGGGCCGAATGGCCTAATTCTGTGCCTTTCATCTATGATCTTATGACCTAGAAAGGAAGGGCTATGGATCAAACGCAGGCAAATGGGACACGGCCAATATGCCGTTGTTGAGCATAGACAAAGACCAGTTTCTGTGCTTTATGACTGACTTTATGACTATCACTGTCAGTTAGCCAATATCGTACTTGTCAAAATTGGCCATTTTATGTAGTGACCCATATTATATCTCTGTACATATACTTGTAAATAATCTCTCTAACTCGGATGTTCAAACTTGAGAGCAGCTTCTTCCTCACAGCTATCAGACTCCTGAACCACCTCTCTCATGGCCCCTTCTCAGAGATGCTGCCACGCCTGCTTAATCTTAACTTCACCTCTTTCGCTTATTCGGTTACCCACTTTAAATTTTCCTTTGCAGTACTTAGATTGCACCACAATCTTGTTGTTTTTCACTAATCATTGCATTTTTTGTTGTGTTTGTCATTACTGGTTATATTATTATTTACTCTGCGATCTTCATGTGAACAAAGAATATCGTTGCACCCTGGTGTATATGACGATAAAATAATCAAAACCAGAAGCACCATCCATATTTATACAAATGGAATATATACGGTATACAGTCCTTGCTGGATACCATAAAATATTTTATTATCATTTACACTATCTTTAAAATCGCTTTAAAAAAATGTGTGGGAGAATTTGTATGAAGTCTAATTTGCATACGTCAGGTCATTCATAACCGGAGAACATCCTGTACCCTGTATAACCAAAGCATAAACTCCCTACATTTGTATTCAATTCTCTTAGAAATAAATGACAACTTGTTAACTTCTCTATTTACTTGCAATACAGTAAATTAGCCTTTTGCAAAATGGTCACTTTTTATAAAAGCTTCTAACCTTTTCTAAAGCAGATGTTCATTTTTATATTTTAAAATGGGCTATTTTTACTATTCACCCATATCATGGAACTTTCCCTGAATCTCAGGATTAAAAAAAAATTAATCTATCTCATCAACCCCTTTTTTTAGTTTAATTAAGATACAGCATAGAAACAAGCTCTTCGGCCCACCCTGTCCCCATTGATCATTGATCAGCTATTAACATAGCTCCATGTTACCCCACTTTCTCATCCACTCATTACACACTAGGGATAATTTACAGAGGCTAATTAACCTGCAAACCTGCACATCTTTAGGATGTGGGAGGAAACCGGAGCACACAGAGGAAACCCATACGATCATAGGGAGAATGTGCAAACTCCACACAGACAACACCCAAGGTCAGGATTGAACCTGGGTGTCTGGCACTGCAAGGTCTTAATCCCTGGGGTCTTCTCTGAAGAAAAAGATCAGGACACAGAGACTTGTCGGTGCACAGCACCAACAATTTGCTCAGTACCATCTTCCTCGTGATTTAAATTTTCCTGTGTTCCTCCCTCCCAACTCCTGATTTACAGATATTCCTGGACAATTAATTGCACCCTCAAAACTGAAATACTCTAGAGATAGACACAAAGTGCTGAAGTAACTCAGCGGGTCAGGCAGCATCTCTGGAGAAAAAGGATGTGATGTTTTGGACCGGGACCCTTATTTAGACTCATATTAAAGGGCATTGACACTTCCAAGGATATTGGTATTAACATTGATTTATTATTGTCAAGTGCACCGAGAATGCAGGGTGACTTGAACAGGTTGGGTGAGTGAGCAGCTGCATGGCAGAGGCAGTTTAATGTGGATAACTGTGAGGTTATCCACTTTGGTAGCAAAAACAGGAAGGAAGATTATTATCTAAATGGTGTCAAGATGGGAAAAGGGGAAGTACAACAGGATCTAGGGGTGCTTGTTCAGTCAATGAAAATAAGCATGCAGGTACAGCAGGTAGTAAAGAAAGCGATTGGCATATTGGCCTTCATAACAAGAGGAATCGAATATAGGAGCAAAGAGGTCTTTAGGCAGTTGTACAGAGCCCTGGTGAGACCACACCTGGAGCATTGTGTGCAGTTTTGGTCTCCAAATTTGAGGAAGGATATTCTTGCTATTGAGGGAGTGCAGCGTAGGTTCACAAGATTAATTCCTGGGATGGCGGGACTGTCATATGCTGAGAGAATGGAGCGGCTGGGCTTGTATACTCTGAAATTTAGAAGGATGGGAGGGTATCTTATTGAAACATATATGATTATTAAGGTTTATTATTTAAGAATATGGGGTAAATCGTTTGGAACGGAGATGAGGAAACACTTTTTCATGCTGAAAATTGTGAGTCTGTGGAATTCGCTGCTTCAGAGGGTGGTGGAGGCCGGTTCTCTGGATAATTTCAAGAGAGAGTTAGATAGGGCTCTTAAAGATAGCGGAGTCCGGGGATATGGGGAGAAGGCAGGAATTGGGTACTGATTGTGAATGATCAGCCATAATCACATTGAATGGCGGTGCTGGCTTGAAGGGCCAAATGGCCTACTCCTGCACCTGTTGTCAATTGTCTATTGTATATTGATAGTGAAAAACCTTGTTATGTGTGCTATCGGGCCCATTTTGATTGGTTAACCATTCATTCAGAGCATAGATGATCCTTTAATTCAGTTCCACTTTCCTATACTAACGCCATATCTCTTGATTCCCTAAATATCAGAAAATATTTGGAGCTCTGAGTTGAATGTACTCAATGATTGGATTTTCCAAAATATCTTGAGTGGTGCATTCCAAAAATTCACCAACCTCTGGGTGAAGAAATTTCCTTTCATCACTGGAGTTGGAGAGAGAATTGGATCTGGCTCAGCTTGCACCCCTCTTTATTATTCAGTAATCCCAACTGGAAAGTGCATAGATGAAGTTATCTGGCAATGGGATATGGCTCATTTACATCGGCCCCCTCTCCAGAATTATGCATTACCCATTTGGTGCAGTACCAGACTTGTGCCTGTGGCACTTTATCCCAGAATGAATTGCTCTCTGTATACCAAAGAGAAAGGAGAGAGAGTAACATTGAAATAAAAATGATCTCAGAGGTATATAGGGCAGGCTTATGTGCTCATGTTATTTACCCGTAGCGTAAACTGCAAAGTTGGTTGTAGCGAACTCTTCATGAGAATAAATGGGTAAGATACAATTCCTGTGATTGCTGGAATAATTGGAAGAGGATCAAGAAGGTTTAAGTTGCATAGTTTGGATCAGCTTTAATAATTTTGGATACAGGAGATGTGGATACAGGAGTCTGTAAAGACTTTTAAGTTTGATTGATATAAATATCAATTTAGAGTAATGAAGATTGCATCCTTTTTAAAGCAGATTTATAGTGAAGTGGTTTAAAATATGTCACTTAAGACTCTTGCCTTGGAAAGAGTCGCACAAAGTTACAGCGGACATTGTCCATTTAAATTATAGGAAAAAAAAAGATTCTGACTGTGGCTTTTTTGGTTCATATCCCCAAGTTATTCGAAGAGAAATCCATATGTGTAAAATTAATAGTGGTGAAGTATTAATATTTCAGATGAAAGTAATATATCATTTGATTCATGACTAATTATTTCATAGATATAGTATTGTCCTTTCATAGAAACATAGAAAATAGGTGCAGGAGTAGGCCATTCGGCCCTTCGAGCCTGCACCGCCATTCAATATGATCATGGCTGATCAGATTATTAAAGTCCATCCTTACTGTGAAAAACTTTCTTGATCCTCTCCCAGTTATTCTAGAAATCTGTATAATTGTAACTCACGGGAATTTCACCTATTTATTCTCATGAAGAGTGTGCAACAACCAGCACGGTGGCATAGGAAGAACTGCTGCGTCACAGTGACGGAGATCCTTTCCAATCTCGGGGGCAGTCTGTATGGAGTTTGCATGTTCACAATCTCGGGGGCAGTCTGTGTGGAGTTTGCATGTTCACAATACGAGTATGTGGGTTTTCTCTGGGGGACCTGATTGACGTTCAGAAAATGGTTGAGAACATCGTGTCCATGTTCCAGGATCTCGCACAATCTGTGTATGAATAACAGATGCCCTCTCAGTTGCTCTGCCAGCACCATCTACCCCATCAGTGGAAGAGGTTGCAGCTCCCACTTTGATCTCATCAGTCACCTCAGAACTCACCGACCCAGAGTGGAAGCAAACAATCCTTGATCCCAGGGGAATTCGTCAAAATAAAAATAATTCAAAATAGAAACACAAAATGCTGAAGTACCTCTGTGGGTCTGGCAGCATCTCTGAAGAACATGGATAAAGGACATTCCAGGTCGGGGCTCTTCTTCAGACTTCAGAAGGGTCCCGAAATGTCACCTATCCATGTTCTTCACAGATGCTGTCTGACCCACTAGGTTTTGAGAAATGAACATTGACCAGCCCACCTGGTATGGAGGACATTAAAAAGAGATTCTTTTCAGGACGGTGTAGCTTTAAAACTCCTAGCAAGAGCCAATGAGGAGGCTCTTATTTAGTGTTGGACCAGCTCAGCTGGTCAGGCAGCATCTTGATAATATCCAGATAATATTACATGGATAGGACAGGTTTGGTACATAGATAGGGCAGGTTTGGAGCAAACGCGGGCAGGTGAGACTAGTGTAGCTGGGACGTGTTGGCCGGTGTTAGCAAGTTGGGCTGAAGGGCCTGTTTCCACACTGTATCACCCTATGACCATCTCTGAACAATATGGATAGGCGACATTTCATGTTGTGAGCTGATCCGAAATGCCGCATGTCCATGTCCGCCAGAGATGCTGCCTAACGCGCTGAGTATCACCAGCACATTGTTTTCCACACAAGATTCTATCATCTACAGTTCCTTGTGTCTCCAATGCTTTCTCAAAAAATGCCAAAGTTAATTTTGCATATACTGTCTTTATTCTTCGATACTCTGCACAAATTTAGATTTAGATGCTGTAAACCTTCTTTTGAACTGCAAATAAATTTCCCATAACTAAAACAGCTATGTTCCAAAGACATGTTATAATGGAAGTACCACTATATGATATTTCTAAATGTGTTGTATATTTGGTGATGCATAATAAATTGAACATTTATTGTATTATCACTGTGGGTCAGATCCTTCAAGCTGCTGATTAAGAACTGCTCAGCAGAATTAATGTGTGCAACAACCTCTTCCTCAGAGCACAGTACTTTAAGTGTTCTCCAACTCTGAAGACTGAACAGTTACTCTCTTCATTTTGCACTGTGGATTTAATTAGTAAAACATCTCTAGGTACTTTATGGGAGCTTTACCAATGAAAACGTGGTACAGAACCATATGAAGAGATATATTTAGGACAGAAGCCCAAAATCTCCATCGAATAAGTTGATTTAAAAAACTGGTGCAAAAGTTAGGAATAGAATGGATTGAGGCTAATGTGTGCAATTAACAGTGGCTCCTCAGTGAAGAATAAGTTAATTAGAGCAACTGGTACAATTTTTGTCATTTCTCCACAGGGGCTAATTGATGTGAAATTACAACACAGGAAGGAATATTGGTTCGAGATATTTGAGGGAGTTATATGCACGTTAAAACCATATTTCCATAGATCAGAAAATAGGTGTGCAAATTTACCAAGTAAGTACTTTGGGAGTTAATTCCTTTTCTCCAGATATGCTGCGTGACTCACTTACTCCAGCATTTTGTGTCTTGCACTAATAGCCTGTTTGATGCGAACATTGGATGGAGAGATGGTAATACGTTGAATTTCTCATGGGTTATGTTCACTGCCTTTCTGAGCACAGTTCAGCCCTCTCCCGGCCATGGACATTAGATCTGATGCTTGGAGACTGGTATCAATTATTAAAGGTTACAGTGCTAATGCCCTAAAGCTGATCTCTAAACACAGTAAATTACATTAGGAGGAGAAACCGTCGAAACCTGGCCTTTTCACACGCAATCACGGAACTAGTGAGGAGAAATATGACCCTTTGTGTCAAAAGTGACCAAGGCTTGTGCAAACCTCTGGCTGTGGAGTAGAAACAAAGAGCATAAAGTAAATTGTGAATCACTGCTGTGACCAGAATGTAATTTTAATAAAGAGAGTGAGTTTTCTTTCTTCTCTCTGCTTCTCCTACCTGGATCCGCATTCAGTAGTATAGTTATAATTAGTTGTGTGGTCTGCGAAACAAAGTTGTGCCAAGAAATAGAAACTCCATCAGTAAAAATACATATGTAGCTGAGCCATGTGTCTGGTAATTTAGATGATGGTAACTCTTGAGAAGCAGAAAGTTTCTTATCCCTTGGGGCTGCTTGCCCTTCAGGATCAACTTTGCAGTCTTTTTTCTAAAGTCAAAACCCTTGGGAAACAAAACCAAATTTAGGGCCAATCCAGGACAGATCTGTCTTCTAATCCTATCAAAACTGCCTGCTTTCAGACCACTGTGTGTTCAAAGCAATACAAATCTACAGTGCATTCTGTTGGCATGGTGAAGGCAATAAACATCTAGATTATCAAAGATTTCTTAGGTCAAAAGGGTCATGACTGCCCAATTAACTTTTCTTTTGCAGCAATCATTGGTGGTGTATCATTTGTAAGGTGTCCTTGAGACTCTTGAAAGGCGCCCATAAATAAAATGTATTATTATTATTATTATTATTATTAATAAACTGATGAATCAAACTAAGCACATTTTTACTGTCCGTGAACTGATAAAATCGAACGAATTACAATATCGAATTAAACAGATTTTTTCACTTCACGGACAGTAAAAATGTGTTTAATTCGATATTGTAATTCGTGCAATAATTCCATGCCTTTTCCAAATTGTTGTTAATGGAATAATCCATTTATTTTTACAAGCTTTTAGATCTGATTATAAACAGCGCATGTCAGTAGACAAAGAAATAAATAATAACTTTTAGGCCTATCCATTTAAAATACTGTCAAATGAATGAATTATAATTAATTTGAATATATGATATATTCTTTAAATAATGTACTGTATTATGTACTAGAGTGAGGTTTTTGTTCTTAAGCACTTCTGGCCTTCCTTTGGAAAAGAACATTTACATCAGTAATTTGTTATGGCGATTTCTTATTTCACTATTGTTTATCAGGAGAGTGGGAAAACTGGTCTTACACAATCCAATTTCAATGATGCGTCAAATGTTAATTAAAAATGAGCATCATGTGAGTGGGTTGAGCCCATGATTTTCACTGCTGGCCCTCCTTGCTTCTGATGCACGCTCAGTGGAGTCCAGAGAGACAAAGACCATGCACTCAAGGGTATCACTTCCACCAGCATCGGCATGGTGACGCAGCAGTAAAGTTGCTGCCTATGGGCGCTGTCTGTATGGAGTTTGTACGTTCTCCTCGTGACCGGAGTGGGTTTTCTCCGAAATCTTTGGTTTCCTTCAACACTCCAAAGGTGTACAGGTTTGTAAGTTCATTGGCTTGGTACAAATGTAAATTGCCGCCAGTGTGTGTGTTAATGTGCGGGGATCGTTGGTCGGTGCAGACTCAGTGGGCAGAAGAGCCTGTTTCCGTGCTGTATCTCTAAAAGTAAAACTAAAAAAACTCATTGGCGTGCTCCTGGCCACACCATCGGGTGGCCAATCATATCGAAGTTGCTTTTCACAAAAAATTAGAGGGGATTTACTCGTCGGTTCCCTGCGCATTCACTATTCAGATCGGCCCCTAATAAGAAACGCCTACTCGCAGAGCTCTCCCTCAACCCCCCATCAAGTCCGAGATCCTGACGAACCCCATCCTGTCCACCATTTGTGCAACTTGACTGTTTCTTGCCTATGTAGATGGACAGCCCCCTGCCGGTCCACCCTGAATATTAATGCTACCCACTAAAAACTGATCACAACCCCTGAATGCTAATCCTATTCCCCCCCCACCCCCCCCCGATCCCTGGCTACTGACCCAGGGCCGGCCTTAAGCCGATTGGACCGATTTCTCTCAATTGGGCCCCGCGCCCAAGGGGGGCCCCACTCTGGAGCAATCCAAAGCTCCGCTCTAGGATCTTTGTAGTAATCTACTCTTGGCTCGGGTAGATCTACCCCGGGTGGAGGGCGAGAGAGGGGTGGAGAGATAGTAGAGGGGTGGAGGGGGAAGAAAGGGGTAGACAGGGAGGGGGGTGTGAGGGGGAATGGAGAAGGGGGAGAGGGGGAGTTCCCTCACAGTCCCAGGGCAGTGCTCCCGCCCCTCCAGTCACCGTGCTTCACACTCACAGCGTGCTTCACGCACTCCACCTCCTCTCTCTCTCCGGGGAGATGCGGTGACCAATACAGGGGCGGCCGGGCCGGGGGTTGGAGCAACATTTACAAACCTCGGCCTCAGCTCACACCCGTCCGCCCGGACTCCGAGCATCCCGCCGCCGGCCCTCTCTCTCCTCCTTCCCTTCTCTCCTTCCCTTCCCTCTCTCCCTTCCCTTCTTCCCTCCCTCGCTTCTCTCCTTCCCTCCCACCTTCCTCTCTCTCTTTTCCCTTCTCTCCTTCCCTCCCTCCCTTCTTTCTCTCCTTCCCTCCCTCCCTCCCTCCCTCCATTCTTTCTCTACTTCCCTCACTCCCTTCTCTCCTTCCTCCTTTCTCTTCCCCCTCCCCCCACCTCCCTCCCTTCTCTCCTTCACACACACACACACACACACACCGGCTTGGTCCAGGCACTTTTTAAGCGAACATTTTGATTACTTTCCATTCTACCATAGAGATATAAAGTCTATAATAGACTTTGATTATATTTCTACGAATCTACACACCTTGGCTGGGAAACTGGGGCTCATCAAAATTGTTCCCAATTGGGCTCCGCACCTCCTAAGGCCGGCCCTGACTGACCCATACCTGACACCATTTGCGCCCTTGTTTATGAAAGGTGTAGGTCGGTGAAGCTACTGGAGGTTAGGCCTCCACAATGGGTGCCTGGTATGCACTGCCGGTGGTGGAGGGAGAGGCAGGCCCAGTGGCGTTTATGGAACTTTTGGATAGTCATTTGGGTTTGTAGGGAGTGGAGGGATATCGATCATGTGCAGGCAGATGAGATCAGTTTATCTTGGCATCATGTTCAGCACAGACGTTGTGGACTGAAGGGCCTGTTCCCCTGCTGTACTTTTCCATGTTCTCTGCTGGGCGTAATTCATTCTGAATCACATCAGGAATTCCCTGAATGGATATATTAAATATTCATATTAATTATAATTAATTCATTTGATTCCAATATTGACCTGGTCTGCCTTCTGTACTACTAAAATCCACAGCAGCAGATCCTTGAATAAAACATTTCATGCCTTGAACCTTGAAATGGTCACTTAATGAAGGAGCTGACCAACCGTCTGAAGAAGGGTCTCGACCCGAAAGGTCACCCATTCCTTCTCTCCAGAGATGCTGCCTGTCCCGCTGCTGTGTTACTCTAGCTTTTTGTGTCTATCTTCGGTTTCAACCAGCATCTGCAGTTCCTTCCTACACCTACAAATGAGGACAAGCTGATGAAGCGGCCAGGGTCGGATCTGGGATTGGGATGGTTGATGGGGAAGGGAAGCTGATAATTCAGGCCATTTTGCATGGATTTGTAGATATAACCATATAACCATATAACAATTACAGCACGGAAACAGGCCATCTCGGCCCTACAAGTCCGTGCCGAACAAATGTTTTTTCCCCTTAGTCCCACCTGCCTGCACTCATACCATAACCCTCCATTTCCTTATCCATATGCCTATCCAATTTATTTTTAAATGATACCAATGAACCTGCCTCCACCACTTCCACTGGAAGCTCATTCCACACCGCTACCACTCTCTGAGTAAAGAAGTTCCCCCTCATATTACCCCTAAACTTCTGTCCCTTAATTCTGAAGTCATGTCATTAGATAAATGAAAAATATGGTCAGTGTTGTGAAATCAATGCTGGGAATCTGAGATATTACTGTGATGGGGTTGGGGTCAGCACAGGGGTCAAGATGTAGGAAAAGTTTAGGGACTCTTATCCAAGGAGAGCAAGTAAGTTTAATAAATATTAAAGATGTGTCTGAAGAAAGGTCTCGACTCAAAAAGTCACCGATTCCTTTTCTCCAGAGGTTGTCTGACCCGCCTTGTTACTCCAGCATTTTGTGTCTACATGTCTTACTTGGTCAGGTCCCATGCATTGAGACCTACAGGAAGCCCCATTTAAGTAGCAAAGGGAAAAAGGGAACAGCACTATAAAAACACACTCATTCCAGGAAAATCCAATGACAGGCACTCCTGAGAACAAATTTCCCAGCCCACGATCCAATGATTTCTCCTCAGGGAATAATGTTGTTCCATGAATGTCTGTTAAAGAAATCATCTCAGTGTGCAAAGCTGAGCCACAACTAAAATGCTTGGTTGGATTTCTAGCGTGGTGCACCACAACCCAGAAATGATCAACTCCACAAAAAAAAAACGTTCTGTATCAAATGTACAAAATGCAACATATCAGAACTTTTAGATGAAATAATATTGACGTTTGTTTTTTCTTTGCAAAGCTTGGATTTTGTGCATCATTTAATATTTTTGGAGTGGTGGATACTTCTATGCATGATTGCTTGTCTGTGAGATTTGACCGGATCCTATATTTAGATGCTGCCTTATTCTCCCAGACTTTGCTGCTTCTGACATGGGGGAAATGCTTCAGAGATTTCTTATTTTTAGCTTTGCTTGGTGATTTCGCTGCTCTGCAGGGGTGGGAGAGTGCTTCATAAACCAGTGCATTTAACATTTTAGTGCTGGAGATCTCGATGTTACAAAGGTCTCTTGTGTGACACGGCTGCGAGCAAACAGTGGGAAATTTTTAAGAAGTGCGATTGTGTCCATTGAGGAAAAATGTTGGTTGGAATTTAATCTCTGCTGGAAATGTGTGTGGCGGTTGAGGAGTGGGAGCAGACTGTTGGCAACGTGCTGCCTTCTCTCTTTCAGATTAAACAGGTTGCTGACATTTGCAATCAGGTGTTTAATGAACATTCAGGGCACCGTATCTCAAATAGATTTGTGTAACCATATCTTAACAGGAAGTCCGCAGTTTGTTGGCACAATTTATGCTGGCCGTCGTCCATGATATGTTTGTGGTGGATTCAAATAGAAATAGGCTTTTCACATTATCCAGTTTTTCCCAGTCACTTTACCAGCATACCTTCAGGTGCGGATTGGGAAAATCCCATGAAACCGCTATGCGTAGGAGTGAGAAAAGTGTGTGTAAGTTAAATTAAAAGCCATTTAAAAAAAATCTCCCACTGAGAGGGCAGTAATTGGGTAAGACCTTGAGAAACGTAATTTATTGGCCCCCAATGCAAAGTCTAAATGGGCAGGGATTAGGAAGTAGCAGGAATGTATGATAAGGTAAAGTAAAACAAAGAAATAAGTAAACAGCTTAAAATATTTACTGCACAGAAAGAGCTCTCTCGCAATCTACTATACTGTCCCTTTGTTGTACAATCTTTTCGTTAAAATTAATTTTTGGTATCAGGACAATGCTGGCAAGACCAGAATATATTGAACATCCTTGAGATATATTGCCCTTGAGATGAAAAGCAGCATTCTCAAAATCGCTTCAGTCCCTCTAGTGAAGGTCTTCACACAGTGGGTAGACACAAAGTGCTGGAGTTACTCAACAGGTCGGGCAACATCAATGGAGCAAATGGATATTTTGGGTCAAGACACTTCTTCAGAAATAGAATCTGAAAAAGGGTCCTGACCCAAAATATCACCGATCCATGTTCTCCAGAGATGTTGCCTGACCCGCCCGCTGAGTTACTCCAACCCTTTGTGTCCTTTTGTATGAACCAGCATCTGCAGTTCCTTGTTTCTGTCTCTTCTTAAGTCTTGACCTGAATCGTCACCGATCCATTACAGGGCTCGAAATTAACGGTTGCCCGGGTGCCAATGACCACTCAAAGTGCCGCCGGGCAACCTCCATCTCCTCCTCCCGCACCCCGTCCCGCCCAGCGTGTTAGCGGCAACTGCTGCCACTCCGCAAACGGCGCTTTCAAAACAGACCCTTGGAGCAGGGAGGTGTCGGTCAGAGGCGGAAGTAGAGTGGGGGGTGATTGGAGGAGGGAGACGAGCCAAAACACTCTCGACAGACCTGCACCACAGCCAGGATCGATCCCGGTCTCCGGCGCTGCAATCGCTGCTGAACCGCCACTGGACCATCCCCGTCCCCGCCCGAGAGCCCCCTCACCCCCTGGGGGTGGCCAGAGGCGTCGGGAGTCAGATGGGCGCGGTGCCCCCAGGCCCACAGCCAGCGCAAAACCCAGCTCATTCTGCCTGTCCCGCCAGGTTAACCAGCAGCCATGTGTGGATTGAGACAGGGCTGTAGGCGAGACAGGCAGTTGAGCTGCATTTAGCGCTGGATTGAGCTGAAATTACCGTTCACAGAAGCTTCGCGCGTGTGTGTGAGTGTGCGCATGCGTGTGCGGCCGCCAAGATATTCTGTCTGCGGTCCCCTCCATATTTTGGTTGCGATTTATGTGCCTGACAGATGGTGTCCGAGGAGCGTTGGCCTTCCTTCCCACCTCCTCTGCCCCTTCTCTCTCTCTCTCTCTCTCTCTTTCTCTCTCTCTCTCTCTCTCGTACGCCACCCTCCACTCCCCTTATCCTGAGACCCCTCCTCTCCATCCCGCACCGATCCCCATTCCTGCCTCTATTCAGTCCTCACTGACATCCCCTGTGCTCCCCACTACCCCTCCCCCCATCTATTCATCCTGCACTGATCTCCCTAGCCACCTCGCATTGATTCTCCTACCACTCCCCATCAATTCTACACTGGTCCCCCAATTCATCCTGTACTGACCCATTTCCCATCCATCCTGCACTGCTCCCCCCCATCCATCCTGCACAGATCCCCCCCATTCAACCCCACTGACATCCCCCGCACTCTCCCCTCATAATTTTACCTACGCCAACCAACACTCACTAATTTCCCTGCCTCAATCCATCCAATCCACACCGATTCATACACTGGTTGACGATGAGCTTCTTGAGAATTGTTGGCATTGTACCAATGCAGGCAAGGGGAAAGAATCGGCCAAGACTCTGAGGAAGTCTGGACTTCAGTGATTCTGGTGGAACCTAAATGGAACATAAGCAAATAGATGAGTATGTATTGGTTGGAGATGCCAGCATCGATCACATTGTGGTGATTGAGCTATCACATTGTGGTGATTGAGCTTGATTGGATTTGTCCTGATTTTTGTGGACAGGACTTAGCCAGGCAATTTTCCACATTGCCAATGTTGTTAATGTTGGGGAGCAGCTTGTGTAGAGGCGCTGCTAATTGTGGAGTGTAAGCTTACAGTTCCGTAGCTTGCGCGTTCTCTGGCCTTGTTGCCGTTGTTGTAACCCAGCCGTCTCAGTCAGTACCTGGTATCACGCGGAGTGAGATCAAATTGATAGATTCATGAAGTTATACAGCCAGAATAGGCTCCACCAATTGTCAATCTAGGCCAGTCATCCATGTGCATCAGGCTCCTGGGATTCGGGTTTGATCTTGGTCTCGGGTGCCATCTATGTGAAGTTTGTGACTACTTGTATTTCAGCTGTCCAATCCCGCAGCAAAGAAATGTGGGAGGCTAATTGGCCACCATGTTATCCCACAGTGGCAAAAAGAATCACAAAGTGGAGTCGAGAGTTGCGTATGAGAGAATACGTTGCAGGTTACAGGAGATTAGGACGGGGATTGGAGCTGATGGGATTGCACTGCTGGCAACCAGCAAAGGTCTGATGGGCCCCGTGACGTGCTTCCACACCGTAATAAGTAAGGAAGTTGGGCCCGATGCCACAACAATACCCCTACAATGACGTCTGCTTTTCTACTCTGTGTCTGTTCCAATTATTTTGCTAATTGATGCCACTCACTTCATCAAATGCTCTTTGTAATCTTGAAAAACGATACAGAATTTTCACAAGCCTCTTTGTTCTCCTGGAAGTGTTCGGTATCTCGTGTATCTCTTCAAATTATAGGCTTTCACCTCTTGCAATGTTTATATGAACTTTTGTTGAATTGAATGTATTGTGCAACATCGCACACAACACCGTGTCCGTGACCCAGAAAATGTTTTGCACAAATTCATCATAATTTCTAAATTTTGTACAACAATTTCTGCTTTGCAGATGTTGCTGCCCACACTACTTGTGTGTTCACCTACACTGTGTAGTGACAATGCAGGATGAGCAGTATGGTGCAGAGGGAGGGGGAGTGGGGAAATAGAGAGGGGGAGTCAGGACAGCGTGTGTCGATAATCATTGTAGAGAACTCTCAGCCTGAACTAAAGGCGATAAGACAGCTGGTGCTGAATCCGCCTTGTTCTTGGAGACAATAAACCTACAGATGAAATTGGTATCACATCATTCATGGAGTAAAAATGTTTGGAATCGCTGGAGGGGTGTACTTGTCATATCTCTGCAGGTGCTGTGGAACAAAAAGTAGTTAAATACTTTATGTGCTATGAATGAAAAAGAAAACTGAAGATCAACTTCTAATGGTTTTTGAGGGTATGATTAACATTAGCTTGTTATTTCCTTATCTTAAAAAGCTTGTCACGCAACTTCTGCAATACCAATCAGAGATTTTCACAGATTTACCCACATGTGTTTTTGTGTCGGAACCCTTCCGACCCAAAACGTCACCCACCCTTTTTATGTGATCTAATAGTACCCTCAAGTAGTCCAGAAGGTCAGATGCATACAACCCACATGACTGTGTACCCAGAAATCAAAAGAGCATTTTCAATCACTCTTTCCCTATGACTTTTAATGTCATTGAAGTACAGGTAAACCTGAGCTCATTGTAGCTTTGCTCAGTTGCTCTGTTGTGTGTACCCGGCCTTCTGGAGGACGTGAGGATGCCATCAGATGATGCTATCCTCTGGCAAAGCCTGCAACCAGCCCAAGATCGCCCTGGATAAAGAAGCCATCCTCTGACATTACTCCACTGCTGTTTTATGCTGCTGCAGTATATCTTCTTAAAATTACCTCCTAAGATCTTTCTCTCTACCTCCTCCACCCTCACCATCACAATGACATGATCACATTGATGCTTTATTATCACATGTGACAAGTCAGTGAAATTCTTTACTTGCATACCCAAGGTATGAAAATAGTCGCCCATAAAAAGCGCTCACAAAGTACTCCCGCACCAGGCCCCCTTTGTTCTCTTCCCTTCCTCACGCCGGGTCCCCCTTTGTTCCTTCCCTCAGCAATGACGTCTTCACTTCCACGTGGTCCATCCTCGTGCGTTGGTCAGCGCCATCATCGACAGCCACGCCGACCTCTCCACTATCACTGCAGATCTACTCCGGATGCTTCCGTGGCGCTGACCCAGGCCCCAGCTGCGGGGCTCTGCAGACCCGTGGGCCATTGGCCGTGGGCTTTGTCGATGCACGATGCACAACTTCTGACCCACGAGGCTCCGGCCCGCGAGGCCCGGGCTCGACTTTTCAGCTGCCCTCTAGAAGGCATCACAGATATCACAGACATGGGATCCGAAATTCACTCCATATATTCAGTCACTTCTGCTGCTGTTTATGCCTTTTGCTGGTCCTTTCTCACGGCACCAAGCTTTCCCCTTCTTTAGCCCTCAAATAGCCCTCAAATAGACTGTCTTCAACACCTTCTGGATTCAGACAGGGTTTCCCCACTTTTCACTGTCTTGTCATGCTTGCATGCACGTCCCTCGTAACTTGTACCTCCACATCTCCGTAGGTATCTCGTGCATGGTTCCCTTTTTGCACCTCACCAGTAGTGCAGAGATTGGTATGAAAATTACTCCTTGGATAACCCAAAACTTCCTAAAATCTATTCCCTTCCCCCCCCCTCCCTCATCCAGTAAACATCCCCCATGTCATCTCCTTTCAGCTTGTCTTTTATTTTGTATGATTATGTGTTCATGAAGGTACGTGATATTTTTTCTCAAGCAAAATATAACTGCAAATTGTTCCAGTTATTTTATTCAAGCTCATTTGTTTATGATGTTTGTTGATGTGTTTTCTCATTCAATTCAAGGGAAATCTATATATACGCTGCAGTCTAATCCAACTAAAAGCAAAATCAAAAATAATAAAACTAAGGAAGTAAATGCATTTTTTTCCCAAATGTTTTAATGAACTGCACTTGCAAACAATGGAGAAATTATTTTAAATTAACTTATCCAGCTTGTGAAATGCTTGAAAGAAAAGTCACCTGTATACTGTAGATAAAAGTGGGGAAAGAGGATGAAATTTATTGTAATCATAAATGGCTGCATTTTTGTTTTAAGAATAAAATTGGTCAACAAATCTGCTCATCCCGAGAGTGAGCCACAATCCTATTCATTGGTTCAAGGAAGAAGTAAAAACATTGTGTTTGTTTTTAATTCAAAACTCTTTTGTAACTAGGCAGTGGAGGTGTTATGGTGATTTTTATCATGATTGTTGGGGAAGTAAGAGTTATTAGCCACTTCTGGATCACAATGTGTTGCTCTGGTCTGAAGGGAAATTCTGTGTAGTCATTTCCAATCTGTCAGGTGTACTTTTCCTTGACCTTGTCAATGGAAACTGCCCTTGGGGTCTCCTTAATGACACGTTCAGACTGTCTACATTGTGTACATAAACAGTGGTGTTCAACTCTGGAACAGTGTCGGCATCCGAAAAGCAAAACAGTGTGATTTTATTGTTTGTTCAATTCAAATGATGGAAAACTTTCAAGAGACGATTCCTTTAGGAACGATAAATTGACATGAGTCATAATCTTCCAAAGCTCTCGACAACAAAGCAAATAAAAGGGCCAAAACCACAAAAATATAATAGTTATCCTTTCCTGCGGATTAGTTCTCCAGGGGATCATCAATTATTCCTTAATTTACCAGAAGTGAATTGAGAACAATGCTGTGTTTCTTCCCTGCTTCCATGTCCAATTTGTTATCGTGATGTTTCATTATCAGAAATATTTGTTGACAGAGGTTTCTGTGCTATCACGACACCTTCCTGCAGAGCCCTGAGCTTCACTGATAAAACTTCTGAACATAATGGAATTAATTTTGCATTAATAATGTGTAGGAAGGAACTGCAGATACTGTTTACACCAAAGACAGATACAAAAAGCCGGGGTAACTCAGCGGGTCAGCACGACTGGAGAAAAGGATTAGTTGGCGTTTCAGATCGAGACCTTTCTTCAGACGGTCTGAAGTCTGAAGAAGGGCCTCGACCTGAAACGTCACCTTTTCCTTTTCTCCTGAGATGCTGCCTGACCCGCTGAGTTACTCCTATATAATTATGCATATATATGCATAATTATATCATATACTAGACCAATGGCAGACCCGTTCTGCTCCCCCAACGCAGCCGTCCCCTACCCGGAGCCCCCACGGGAGACGTGGGCCTCGACCCCAACGGGCAATTGGGGGGGGGTGGGGGGGGGGGGGCGGCATCACACACACCAAGCACCCCCACACACACAGTTTTAAAAAGAATAACCCCCAACGCAGCCATTCCCTACCTCTAGCCCGCAGGTCGTCCCCGGCGGGAGACGTGCGTCCTTGAAGTCGTCGAACTGCCAAGCGCGTTCTTGAAAGGGGGTGGCGGGGCGGCATTAAATAGCAACCTCACACTCAGGTTTTAAAAGAATAACCCCCCAGCCGTTCCCTACCCGCAGCCCCCACGGGAGACGTGGTCCTCGAACTGAAGCCGTTCTTGAAAGGCCGAATTAAATGGCGACTCTTGAGGTTGAAATGCAGGCGCCAGCAGCCGTTATGGTCGCTGGCCAGCAGGAGGCGACAAAATGAGTGAGTGGGGGGCGGGAGAAGGATTTGATTAAAAACGTGTACTTAAAGGCGACGAAATGTAATGAGGAGCGGATACTTAGAAAGAAAAGCGAAATCATCGAAATGGAATAGATTACTAGGGAAATTGACGAGGGTAAAGCAGTGGATGTTGTCTATATGGACTTTAGTAAGGCCTTTGACAAGGTTCCTCATGGAAGGTTGGTTAAGAAGGTTCAACTGTTGGGTATAAATGCAGGAATAGCAAGATGGATTCAACAGTGGCTGAATGGGAGAAGCCAGAGGGTAATGGTGGATGGCTGTTTATCGGGTTGGAGGCAGGTGACTAGTGGGGTGCCTCAGGGATCTGTGTTGGGTCCTTTGTTGTTTGTCATGTACATCAATGATCTGGATGAAGGTGCGGTAAATTGGATTAGTAAGTATGCAGATGATACCAAGATAGGAGGTGTTGTGGATAATGAAGAGGATTTCCAAAGTCTACAGAGTGATTTAGGCCATTTGGAAAAATGGGCTGAAAGATGGCAGATGGAGTTTAATGCTGATAAATGTGAGGTGCTACACCTTGGCAGGACAAATCAAAATAGGACGTACATGGTAAATGGTAGGGAATTGAAGAATACAGTTGAACAGAGGGATCTGGGTATAACCGTGCATAGTTCCTTGAAGGTGGAATCTCATATAGATAGGGTGGTAAAGAAAGCTTTTGGTATGCTAGCCTTTATAAATCAGAGCATTGAGTATAGAAGCTGGGATGTAATGTTAAAATTGTACAAGGCATTGGTGAGACCAAATCTGGAGTATGGTGTACAATTTTGGTCGCCCAATTATAGGAAGGATGTCAACAAAATAGTGAGAGTACAGAGGAGATTTACTAGAATGTTGCCTGGGTTTCAACAACTAAGTTACAGAGATAGGTTGAATAAGTTAGGACTTTATTCTCTGGAGCGCAGAAGGTTAAGGGGGGACCTGATAGAGGTCTTTAAAATGATGAGAGGGATAGACAGAGTTGATGTGGACAAGCTTTTCCCTTTGAGAATAGGGAAGATTCAAACAAGAGGACATGACTTCAGAATTAAGGGACATAAGTTTAGGGGTAATATGAGGGGGAACTTCTTTACGCAGAGAGTGGTAGCGGTGTGGAATGAGCTCCCAGTGGAAGTGGTGGAGGCAGGTTTATTGGTATCATTTAAAAATAAATTGGATAGGCATATGGATGAGAAGGGAATGGAGGGTTATGGTATGAGTGCAGGCAGATGGGACTAAGGGGAAAAAAAATTGTTCGGCACGGACTTGTAGGGCCGAGATGGCCTGTTTCCGTGCTGTAATTGTTATATGGTTATATGTGGGAGATTGAGCATCTGGATTCGGCGTGGCAGTGAATCAAAGGAAGAAAGTAAAAGGATCCATTCCGATTGGACATTTGCGAGCATCGGCCATTCCGATTGGACATCTCCGAGAATTGGACATGAATCAAAAGGCAGAAAGGCAGCCAGTCGTCAGGCACAGAGTTTTATAGATATATAGATATAGATATATGAGGTGAGACATTTGTTATCTTCCAAAGTTTCCATGGTTACAATTAAAATTATCTGTGTTGTATAAGTAATGAATCCATATTGTGGACATGTTTTTTAATTTAATGTTTTTGAGTGAGGCACAAGGATTTTTTTTTTTATTCTTGGCTGTCACACAGGTTTTGCATGATTCTGCAGGTGCATATGGTGGGTAGGAGTTCAATATTTCACTTCTGTTAAAAATATAATTTATATGTCTAACTTGAATTGATATGTGCTGCTCGTTTTACTGCTTCAGCTCAATATTTAACCAGAGTTAATAAGTGCAGAGATTTTCTTCATACTGCTGCTGCCTTATAGCACCAGAGCTACGTTCTCCCTGTGACCGCGTGGGTTTTCTCCTGGTGCTCCCGTTTCCTCCCACAATCAAAAGATGTACAGGTTTGTAGGTTAATTGGCCTCTGTAAATTGTAAATTGTCCCTAGTTTGTAGGATAGTGTTAGTGTATGGGGATCACTGGTTTGTGTGGACTCAGTGAGCCGAAGGGCTTGTTTTTGCGCTCTAGCTCTAAAGTTTAAAGTCTAAATTCTGAAGCTTCTTAAATGGTTTATTTGCACAACTTCTTTATTAGTACGCCAACAAGACCAAAATCAGCAATTGTATTTGTAATAGATAATTGCCACTGAAGAAACCCCAAGATGCTTGGAAGCAAGGAAGCCTAGTCTTCAGCCCAATCAGTGCATTGAGCACCCATCTTGCATTGATTCTCCACGAATCCCATTCCAATCTCCCATATTCCACTCAACTTCACCTAGACTTCTCCACTCACCTGTTCTGAATTCTTGGTCTGCCAATGAGATTTACATTGACCATTGTGTTTCAAATTGATGCATACGTCAGCAATTTAACAAGTTAATCAAATTAAGATTTAATTAAAGGACCATTTGTGATGATGAACCCAGATCATATGGAGAGTCAACTGTCCTTCAACAATCCTAGCCTGTGTCGGCTTCCTTCTCAATGTTGCTTGCAAATTGCTGATTATATATGTATCCTCTCCACTATTCTATCTGTGTGGATTTACTCAAGAATGTATCCCAGTGGTGCACTGAAGCAGCTAAGATGTTAATTCAACACAAGTTGGAAATATACAACAGATGGGCAGACTGAGTATTTCCTGCTTTTATTTCTTATGTTTGGATGAGTCAGCACCCAAAAGATATGAATGATTTAGTATTTTAGTGAGGATGAAGAAATGTGCCAAAACACTTTACTGGATGCCATCCATGCATTTACAGAAATGTCTGATTTTGCGCATTTGTGACTATTGATTATGGCCTGTACTGGTGAATAAGTTATCTCATCTACGCACAACACTGACAGGATACAAAATGTGTTGCTAATCGGGCGTATTTTAGGGATTTGAGTTGGCTGAGCCTGACAATAATATTGGTTTAGATGAAGGTGGCTCTCAAATTAGCCAAAAGCATATTATTGGTAACAAGCAGAGCCCTATTCTATCACTACTATAGTTAAAATTTGAATGTGCTTGGGACAGTGACTGGTGATGCATCTGTGCCCTACTAATAGCTGCGCCCGGGTAATGTTCATACAACCCTGCTTTGGGCAATTGATATGCTAATGTACAGTGATGGAGTTGCCGATCTTATTTGAACATTTTGTCATGGGCGTGCACTGTCCGCGCTGTTTGTATGCGCCAAGGGGTGATAATGAGGGCTTTTGTCCTGACACTTGCATTTTGACAAGGATCAACTCCGCAGCTGCAACCCAGGCAATGTGGCGCAGAAGGGAGGAATTAGTGCAGCTGAACAAGGCAGGCGATTGTCCCATTTAGAGCCAAATGAAGCCGCATGCAAAAAGAGGTGTTATCTGGCGTGTGCAGAACAAAGGCTGAGACGTTTAATTTTCTTTTTCCTTTCATAATTTTGTCACAGAATTGCATCTTTAACATCTTCAGCATTAGGGAAAGAGGTTGCTTCAGGTTGTCATTATTCTGCAGCCAAATGCATCCATGCTGTTTTATTGTGTGTCATTGTTAAAATGGGGGAGAACATCAACTTGAACACAAGTAGTTTGTGATGGAGAAACAAGGAACTGCAGGTGCTGGAATCTTGAGCAAAGCACAAAGTGCTGGAGTAACCTAGTGGGTCAGGCAGCATCTCTGGAGTACATGAAGCTCCATATCCATGCCCTCCAGAGTAACTCAGCTTGACCCGCTGAGTTACTCCAGCACTTTGTACTTTGCTCAGTACTTTGATATGGACGGCACCAGCTTTCGGTGGAGGATTCCGAGACCAGCAGCAGAGAACCAGATTTGATCTGTCCTTTTCACACCTTACATTTTCTTTGCACCCTTCCATTATCTCTAGTTTCCCTCTCCCATAATTCTCAGTCTAAAGAAGGTCCATTCTTAGTCACGTGTGTGACCAAAAAGATGAATAAATTGTAGAATACATCTCTTCTAATTCTGAAAGCATTACAGGTATATTGTTTTGTTTTGCATATATGGTTCATATTTTTTGGGGGTTTATCAAATTAAATGTTTATATGTTATGCTGACAATGTTTGTTTATGGTCAGAGGTAAAATAGACTGGTCACGTGTGTGACATCACACAGAAGCATTATACAAACTGAATTTTAAAAAGCTAGAATGTTCATATCTTTAGCAGACATGCATTATAGTTCTGTAGCTAGGAAAATAGCAATGAATAAGATTAATCTCTTGCAAGAATTTTTTAATGTATTAATTTGTGATGGCGCCTGGTCACGTGTGTGACATTTTGGTTCACTTTCCAAAGAATGGGCCAGAAGAGCCTCGACCCGAAACACCACCCCTTCCTTATCTCCAGTGACGCTGCCTGTCCCACTGAGTTACTCCAGCAATTTGTGTCTATTTTCGCAGCATTGTAGCCTGGTTCAGCAATTCGAATGCCCAGGAACAAAGGGGGCTGCAAAAAGTATTAAACATTGCCTAGCCCATCACATGTACTGACTTTCCCTACCTTTGATGGGATATACAGGCGGTGCTGCATTAAAAAGGCATCTAATAACATCAAAGATCCATGCCTCCTCCATCTCATCTTGCTACTGTCATCTTGAACCAGCATCTGCAGTTCTTCCCTACGGATATTGAATGCCCGACATTAATAAACAATAAACAATAGACAATAGGTGCAGGAGTAGGCCATTTGGCCCTTCGAGGGGATGCTCATGGCTGATCATCTCCAATCAGTATTCCGTTCCTGCCTTCTCCCCCTATCCCCTGACTCCACTATTTTTAAGAGCCATATCTAGCTCTCTCTTGAAAGCATCCAGTGAACCTGCCTCCACCGCCCTCTGAGGCAGAGAATTCCACAGACTCACCACTCTCTGTGAGGGACACTATTAAATGACACTAAGCGGAAGAGCAACCTCGTGATGGGGAGAATGCCCCTCTGCCAGTGTTTTCTCCATCTCCGTGATGGTAGTGCTACTGTTTGCGGAGCTGGGAGCTCTCAGCCACAGTTCACAGACGAAATCAGTCCATGTTATTTATTTTTTCACAAACATTGCCTTCATTTTGAATGGGGTAAGCTGCCCAACAGAGAACCATTGTCGTTGGGTGCGGATAGCCGGCAACCCGCGGCCTCCATGCCTCCATTTGTGGCAGAGCCGCTGACTTCCAGCATTCACTGTTTAGACTAATTTGTTTCTGGCAAAGATGGGAATTGGTGCAGGACCAACCAAGCCTTTATTACAAGAAGTATTTATCCGGTTGGCCTTGTTTGTGAGACGGCTGATTGGTACTCGGGGAAGGCCGGATAGGGACGTGCCAGTGTCTATTCATGGACCCTATTTCAACTTGATGCGAGTCTCTGCCAAGGTTTGGTCTGTAGATATCTGAGTGCCAGGGCCCAGAATGAAAGCACTCGCTGTGTGTGTCTCTATTCAAATCTTAAGTCGCTATTGAGGTGCAGGCACAGGGACAGACACGCACCAGTGGAAGCAGATACACTGCTGCTCTGGCTTCCTTGACAAAACATATAAACTGCGGAGAAAGTTATTTTTAGTTAAAGCAGAACTCGCATAACTTGTTGTCACTTCTAATGAAACGAATAGACCAAAGCACGGGCCATGAGTTTTCAGTCATGAGATTTAAAAAATATAGCCAAGGAGGAAGTGGATATATGGGTTAAGGCACTTTATAATATTGTTGAAACAATCAAACTGCAAATACTGCTTAATACATAAAAGGACATAAAGTACTGGAGTAACTCAGCAGGTCAGGCAGCCGCTCTGGAGAACATAGAGAGGCCATGACCCGAAACGTCACCTATCCATGTTTCTAGAGATGCTGCCTGACCTGCTGAGTTACTCCAGCACTTTGTGTCCTTTTATAAAATTGTTTGCTGTTTTATTGTGTGAATTAATACGTTCACCAAAGGAGAACACTTCTGTATTTAATTTACAAATCTGTACGTCTTTGGAGTGTGGGAGGAAACCGGAGCACCCAGAGAAAACCCACGCGGTCACAGGGGGAATATACAAACTCTGTAAAGACAGCACCTGTGGTAACGATCAAACCCGGGTCTCTGGTGCTATAAGGCAGCAACTCTACTAAGATAAACTCTGCACTTATTAACTGGTTAAATATTGAGCTGAAAACAGGTTTTATGTGATGCCTTGGATGGCTGCTATAACATGCACATATCAATTCATGATAGATATATAAATTATATTATGTATTTGGATTATGGGAGAAAACTGGAGCACACGGAGAAAACCTACGTGGTCACAGGGAAAACGTACAAACTTCATACAGACAGCACCCGTAGTCAGGATCGAACCCGGGTCTCTGGCGCTGTAAGGCAGCACAACTCTACCGCCGTGTCAAAGTCTGAAATAGTTGCGCGTTTTTCCTTTAATGTCTCAGCTCTAACACCGGTAGTTATGGCGTTTGACCTTTAAATCTGCAGTGTCAGCTGCCACAGGGCAGGAAACCCAAACGTTGCATGTGGCTTGTCACGGCCATGAGCTCACACAGTGCATTCACCAACACTGGGGGAAACATCAACTCAGCAAAACCTCCTCTCTCAGTCCCTGGCAGCTTGAAGCCACAGATCTTTCTTCCCCAAACTTTGTTTTCTGCTCATAATGGAGGTGTCGGTGAACAAGATAAGAAAAAGCATACGATTTATTTAGTTTTTTGCTGTTTTACAGACAAACCTTCCTGGGTTCCTGTCGGAGAACGTACAGGAAGTGCTTCAAGCATCACAGCCTGTGAAGATTCAGCCGACAAGAAGTTTTGAAAGAGTGCATTGTAAAGACTCATAAAGGTCAGGACGAGCAATTACCTTGTGACTATCACCAGTGCTGTTGCAAGTTTGTTTACAGGGTCTCTCTTCTTGAATCACAGAGTCATTGAGGTTAATTTGAGCCGGCGGTGTGGTCAGGGCAGGTTATAGATTCATAGATGCAGCACAGAAACAGGCCCAGCCCAATGATTCCGCACCAACCGTCGACCACTCATTTACACTAATCCCACTTTATTCTCCCCATTTACTGATTAACTTCTGCCAAATTCTACCACTCACTCAATTACGAAGTGGCAATACAGTGGCACAGTGATAGAGTTGCTGCCTTACAGCACTATGAACCCGGGTTCGATCCTGACTATGGGTGCTGTCTGTACGGAGTTTGTATGTTCTCCTTGTGATCGTGTGGGTTTCCTCTGGGTGCTCCAGTTTCCACCCACACTCCAAAGACGTGCCAGTTAGTAGGTTAATTGACTCTTGTAAATTGTCCCTTGTGTATAGGATAGTACTAGTGTACAGGGTGATCACTGGTCAGCGTGGACTCAGTGGGCTGAAGTCCTGCCACTGCTCTGTATCTTTAAAGTCTAAAGGGTAGTTTAACCAACCAACCCGAATGCCTTTTATTGTAAACCAGCCTCTGCGGTTCCTTGTTTCACTATCCATCATATTTGGTGATGGTCACAAGCATCTTCCCTGGGCCCCTGGAGCACAGGGTTCTCTACTATTCACAAATATTGGTCTCCTGCATCCAGTTGTGTCAGTGTCACCTTCACTCCCTCAGTTGGTGCTCTCAAAGTGGACCTTCACTGGCTGTGGTCCTAGTTGGCCTCACTGGTCGCAGTCTAGGCTTTTCATTGTTGACCATCATGAGGGAGTGATTGCTGCTCTGTTTATTTTAGTTTATTGTCACGTGCACCAAGGAACAATGAAAAGCTTTTTTGTTGCGAGTTAACCAGTCAGCGGGCTTGCTGATGGGGATCAGTGTTACACCACCGATATGGCCTTCCTGAAATTTCTTTGGCAAAATGGATGGCAATGTGGGACGGTCACTGCGAGTCACTTGAATGGAGAATTAACTTGGTTGTAGATCTGAATACAATCCTCCAAGTAAGATAGATGCAGGACACCGAGGCTTCCATTTGTTGATAGGATGCCGATAGTTTCTCTTTCCCTGGACTGACACGTACATCAAATATTCAAAAAAGGACTCAAGGTGCTGATGTAACTGAGCGGGTCAAGCAGCATCTCTGGAGAACATGGATAGGTGACGTTTCGGGTCAGGACTCTTCTTCAGAATATTCAATCACTGATCAATATGCCTCCAGGTGGTCAGTAATACCTATTCTTCCATAATATCACTAACTTGTGAGCTAACTCGGAATGAATGAATGACTGCACCAGCTAGTTTTAATGTGAATTTGAATTTTCTTCCTGTCTAAGATCAGCTTGGCCAACATTCCCATGAGTCAGAGCTTCCCTAAGTTAGCGTGTTGCTTGGCCACGTTCCCAATACCTATTCCGGATATCACTTTTATTTCCATGGGTTTTTTCTCTTTTCTCTTCTCATTCTCATTTTCTCTTTTTTCATTCCTCTTCTAACTCACGTTTTCCCACAGTTCCTCCCCCTTCAAAACCATTTTTACCTCTCGGGAGCGTTGATCGTGAAGTGCCACCAATTCTCTGGAATCCCTACCCCTTTACCTCTGCAACCTTTCACCTCTTCCCGTCAATTAGATTGGTATTGCACATCCATCCCTACCAAATCTCTCAAAAGTATCCGATGTGCTTCACATGCAGAATAGTTTGAAATGGATATGCGACCTCATAGGGGAGAGTAGCTGCCATGTTTCAAAGCTGATTATAACTGAGCATAAGATGGCTCCTGTGAAAGTGTCACTCTGTTATGAAACCGCAAAGTGCTGGAGGAACCAGGCGGGTCAGGCAGCATCTGTGGAGGGAAAGGGCAGGTGAAGTTTTGGGTCGGGAACCTTCAGACTGGATGGAGTTGGGGAAGGTTTATGGTTTGTTCTTGATACTGAGTTAAAGGGGCTTACTCTGCATTGAAAAAAAGCTGTGATACATATGTGTCCTTGTATTGCCTGATTCTGACAATGACCACAAAATAGGATGTGATCGTTTGTTCCTGTAACAAACTGTTTGTTATGATCGGTTAAAAAAATTCCCTTGTACTGACTTATTTTTCAAGCAGCCACTTGCTTCCGTGCGAAGCTACTTTTAACTCAAGTCAAGTTGAGTGTATTGTCATATGTGCAAATATGGTGAGATACAGGTACAATGCAAATCTTGCTTGCAGCTGCATCACCATAGCGACTAAAATGCCACACAAAAACATAAATTATTCATAAGATCATCAAGATTTAATCATGGCTGATCTATCTCTCCCTCCTAACCCCATTGTCCTGCCTTCTCGCCATAACCTCTGACACCTGTACTAATCAAGAATCTATCGACCTCTGCCTTGAATATATCCACTGACTTTGCCTCCACAGCCTGCTGTGGCAATGAATTCCACAGATTCACCACCCTCTGTACTTCATAAATTACATATAAATTCTACAAGACAGTCAAAATAAAAGACTGCAAAAAAAAACAAGGCATTAATGCAAAAATACATGATCAGAAAATAGGGGCAGCACAGTGGCGCATCAGTAAAGTTGCTGCCTTACAGCACAAGACATCCGGGTTCAATCCTGACCATGAGTGCTGCTTGTAAGGAGCTTGTATGTTCACCCTGTGACCTCATAGATTTTTACCAGATGCTCCAGTTTCCTTCCACACTCCAAAGATGTACAGGTTTGTAGGTTAATTGACTTCAGCAAAATCGTAAATTGTCCCAAATGTGTAGGATAGAACTCGTGTATGGGCTGAATGCTGGTCGGTGCGGACTCGGTGGGCTGAAGGGCCTATTTCTGCGCTGTATCTCTAAAGACTAGTGTCTAAACATGTCATTGGTAGTGCTCGAGTCTGGTATTCCATTGCCAAGCTAAGATTAAGGTTGCAGAGGTAGGTTCAAGAAACTGATAGTTTCAGGAAGGAGGATCTGTATATTTCTGATCCTGGTTGTGAGTGATTTAAGACGTCTGTACCTCGTGTCTGGCGGTAGCAGTGAGAAGAGAGCCTTAACTTGTTGGTGGGGATCCTTGATGATAGATGCCACCTTCTTGAGGCCTCGCCTCATGTAGATTCTCTCCATGTCAGGGAGAGCTGTGCCCGTAATGGACTGTGTTGTGGACATCACTTTATGCAGCCACTTGCATTTCTTTGCATTGGAATTGCAACATCAGTCCATGATGCAGCCAGTCAGAATACTTTCTACAGTATGTCTATATATTAGTGTTCGGTGAAATGCTGAATATTTTTAAACTTCTAAGAAGGTAGAGACACTGGCACCTTCTTCATGATCACATCTATGTTCTGGGCCCAGGAAAGGTAATTTGAGATGTCAGCAGGTGTCATTCAGTAAGAATGTGTATGGTATGATTGCCTTCATCCATCAGGGCATTGATTAGAAGAGTCAGGAAGTCATGTTGCTGCTTTCTAAAACTTGGTTAGGCCGTATTTGGAGTATAGTGTATCGTTCTGATGGTGGTATTACAGAAAGGATGTGGAGGCTTTGGAGAGGATGAAATAGAGATTTAGCAGAATATTACCTGTAGACGGCATTATCTATAGGGAAAGGTGGATACATTTCGACTATTTTCTCTGCAGCGTCAGAGGTTGAGGAGAGATTTGATAAAAGTATATAAAATGTGAGAGGCGTACACAGAGGGTGGACAAATGGGAGAGGGTAGACATGTCAAAGGGTGAAAATGTCAAAGACTGGAACGCAAAGCTTTAAAGTGAAAGCGACAAAGTTTAATGGAGATGGGCGAGGGAATTTTTGTACACAGAGAATGATGTCTGGTTGCCAGGTGTGGTGTTGGAAGCAGACACGATTGTGGTGTTTAAGGGACTTTCAGAGAGGTAGATGGACACGCAGGGAATTGTTGAATATGGATCACATGCAAGCAGGGGAGATTAGTTGATCTTGACATCATGTTTGACACAGACATTGTGGGCCTAAGAGCATCTTATAAGTTCAATGTTCCTGCACCTCCTCTTCACAGTGCCATCTTAGTATTTTTTAACATCCAAATGAATAGACAATTATGGAAAAACAATCAACGCTTTGGTGTTAATGGCATTGGTTCTGCTTTTCATCCATTTGGGGGGCAGTGCAACGGGAGCCTCGGTCCGCTATAACCAAAATCAGTTATATATATATATATATATATAGAGGTTTGTTATTGTGAGGGTTTACTGTATAGGAGAGGAAGGGAAATTGCTACAAAGTTGGTTATTTTATTTGCAAAAGCCCTGCATGTGAAGAATTGATCTGACAGCTTTTCCATTAGTGGACGAGGAACTGAGTCTTTTGGACCAAGAAGATTGCCGCTTATTCTTGGGCAGCTGCTTCCATCTGGTAGATAAGAGCTCTGAAACGGCTCAATACCACCAAAAAAAAGGTTGGCATATTGGCAGCAGTTCAGTTTGTCAGACTCTCCGTCGAGAGCAGACCATGTACGTCGGTGGTAATTGGCCACAAAGCTGCAGTCGCTTGCTTGTGCTCATCGTCTGAGCTTATACATAAGGTGCTGGTTGGTAAACTTTGCCTCTCAGTGCAGGCCAGGGTGACGCATTGTCTTTAGCCACGATTGTGCACAAAGGTCAGTACTTCAGTATCTCCATTTAGGTTTCTGACTTGAGTGCTCCAATAATAACTTACTGTAATCTAGGAACTTTCTCACAGACACATGGCTGACACTCTCTTCCCAAATGAGTACCATAAAGCAACTGACTTAATTGTGCTTTTACTCCACAGTGGGCCATTGTGAAATTGAAATATATCTTAGGCTGCGAGGTTAAGCTTAGTTCCTTCCCTCACAATCAATTTACTTCAATTTTAAACCATCATTTAGCAGAACAAAATATTCTGTGTAATATGACTGACTTGCAAGTTGTAGATTGTGACAGGAACTCGTCCCTTGTCATGCGATTATCATTTCAAATAACAGGGGCATGATGGACTTGATAATTTCAATTAAAACATTCGGTTTGCATTCGCTTTAATGAACATCGGGGATATTGCCAGATCTAACATCCTTGTGTAGTACATTGTGATAGAAGACTAGCTGGCCGGAGATGGTAAGATGTGGACAGACATTAATAGAGATTCATCTCTATGCTCTCTCTACTCAGTAAAGCATGTCTAAACCTTGCTGTCTGAATTATGTATGTGCAAGATGGATATTGAAATAGTTTTCTGAGCTGTTATAATAGAAGGAAAAGTCTTTCACAAGCCTTCTGTGCAAATAATGGAAAATATAATAATCATACTGTAAACAAGAGGTTCAGTAGAGAAAGGGAACTTATAGAACATAGAACAGTACAGCACAGGACCAGGCCCTCAGCCCACAATGTCTGTGCAAGTTGAACCAATCTCCTCTGCCTGCACATGATCCGTTTCCGAACCATCAGGCCGCTTAAATGCCACTATCTACTCCTCCGACGGAAGGCACTGCTAAAATCAGCGCATCACGGTACTCCCCTCCATGACTGCCAAAGCAAGCGCCCCGGAGGGTGCCAGCCGCCAAGGACTGCTCTCACCCCAATTATTATGTTACCCTCCTACCATCGGGAGCGCTACAGGTCGCTCCGTTCAACCAGGGAGGTCGCTAAACAGCTTTTTCGGCGGCTGTCACTCTACTCAACAACATACCTCGGTGACAATTACCCCCCCCCCCCCCCCTGAATCTTAATCACATCGTTTGCTATGTCGCTCTTCCAGGGAGATCCTAAATTCATTTCGTTGTCTCTGTACTGTACACTGACAATGAAAATTAAAATTGAATCTGAATCTGAATCCTCCATCACCATCCCTAGCAGTACGTTCCAGGCCCACACTACACTCTGAAGAAAAAGCTTGCCCACACATCTCCTTTAAACTTTGCCCCTCCCACCTTAAAGTTAGGCCCTCCAGTCGTTGACCTTTCCACACTGGAAAAAGTTTCTGACTGTCTATCTTATCTATGCCTCTAATAATTGTATATACTTCTATCAGGTCTCACCTGATGTTCTGGAGAACCAGATGTTTGTCCAACCTACCCTTAGAGTTGATACCTTTGAATCCAGGCAGCATTCCAATTAACTTCGTCTGCTCCATTTCCAAAACCCTCCGTACTCATAGCCAGAGATCATGAAAGATTCAGGTTCTTTCATTGGGAGTAAGAAAGTCAGACGTGTAAGGCATCAGAGTGGATAAATGGAGGAAAATGAGATTCTGAATTTAATGATGAATAGATTATAAATGTCAGAATAAGTGATGTATCTGTATAAAATCTGAACAAGACAAATAAGACATGGCTGTACATTCAGAGGAGGTAGATTTAGAGGAGTTCTGAGAGTGGCTGGAATATGCTGTTGGAGTTGATGGTGGAATCAAGTGTTCCCATAACATTTTAGAAGCATCCAAGAAGCATCTAAACACTTATATTGCCAATGGAAACTACAGTACCCTCCATAATATTTGGGACAAAGACCCATCATTTATTTGTGTCTGTACTCCACAATTTGAGATTTGTAATAGAAAATAAATCACATGTGATTAAAGTGCACATTGTCAGATTTTATTAATGGGTATTTTTATACATTTTGGTTTCACCTTGTAGAAATTACAGCTGTGTTTATACATAGTCACTCACATTTCAGGGCACCATAATGTTTCGAACACAGCAGTATCCCTGTATTTGCAGCGGGGAGATGAGATGAGATATAGAAATTACATTGATAACACAGATCAGTGGAGAGAACTTTATATTTATTTTATTTTATTATTATTTTTCTTTACTTTTCTTAACAGCTATTTTCATTGGGAATATGACAGGTGAGGCTCTGCCTCCCCGACCGCACGTCCCTGCTTTGCATGCAATGACTGCTTGAAGTCTGTGATTCATGAACATCACCAGTTGCTGGGTGTCATCTCTGGTGATGCTCTGCCAGGCCTGGATTGCAGCCATCTTTAACTTGCTGGTTTTGGGGGCTAGTCCCCTTCAGTTTTCTATTCAGCATATAAAAGGCATGCTCAATTGGGTTCAGATCGGGTGATTGAGTTGGCCACTCAAGAATTGACCAGTTTTTAGCTTTGAAAAACTACTTTGTTGCTTTAGCAGTATGTTTAGGATCATTGGACATTATTGCCATAGAGGGAGTGCAGAGAAGGTTCACCAGACTGATTCCTGGGATGTCAGGACTGTCTTATGAAGAAAGACTGGATAGACTTGGTTTATACTCTCTAGAATTTAGGAGATTGAGAGGGGATCTTATAGAAACTTACAAAATTCTTAAGGGGTTGGACAGGCTAGATGCAGGAAGATTGTTCCCGATGTTAGGGACGTCCAGGACAAGGGGTCACAGCTTAAGGATAAGGGGGAAATCCTTTAAAACCGAGATGAGAAGAACTTTTTCACACAGAGAGTGGGTGAATCTCTGGAACTCTCTGCCACAGAGGGTAGTTGAGGCCAGTTCATTGGCTATATTTAAGAGGGAGTTAGATGTGGCCCTTGTGGCTAAGGGGATCAGGGGGTATGGAGAGAAGGCAGGTACGGGATACTGAGTTGGATGATCAGCCATGATCATATTGAATGGCGGTGCAGGCTCGAAGGGCCGAATGGCCTACTCCTGCACCTAATTTCTATGTTTCTATTGTCTTGCTGCAGAATGAACCGCCGGCCAATGAGTTTTGAGTCATTTGTTTGAGCTTGAGCAGATAGGATGTGTCTATACACCTCAGAATTCATTATGCTACTACCATCAGCAGTTGTATCATCAATGAAGATAAGTGAGCCAGTACCTTCAACAGCCATACATGCCCAGGCCATAACACCCCCACCACCGTGTTTCACAGATGAGGTGGTATGCTTTCGATCTTCGGCAGTTCCTTCTCTCCTCCATATTTTCCTCTTGCCATCACTCTGGTATAAGTTAATTTTTGTCTCATCTGTCCACAAGACCTTTTTTTCCAGAACTGTGGTTGTTCTTTTAAGTACTTCTTGGCAAACTGTAACCTGGCCATCCTATTTTTACAGCTAACCAGTGGTTTGCATCCTGCAGTATAGCCTCTGTACTTCTGTTCATGAAGTCTTCTGTGGGCAATAGTCATTGACAAATCCACACCTGACTTCTGAAGAGTGCTTCTGATCTGTCGGACAGGTGTCTAGGGATTTTTCCTTATTATAGAGAGAATTCTTCTGTCATCAGCTGTGGAGACCTTCCTTGGCCTGCCAGTCCCTTTGCGATTTGTAAGCTCACCAGTGCTCTCTTTCTTCTTAATGATGTTCCAAACAGTTGATTTTGGTAAACCTAAGGTTTGGCTGATGTCGCCAACAGTTTTATTCTTGTTTCTCAGTCTCATAATGGCTTTTTTGACTTTCATTGGCACAGCTTTGGGCCTCATGTTGATAAACAGCAATAAAAGTGTCCAAAGGTGATGGAAAGACTGGAGTAAAGACTAGGTGCTGAGAGCTCGCTTATACCTGCATTAAGGAGGCAATTAAACACACCTGAGCAATTACAAACACCAGTGGAGCCATGTGTCCCAAACATGATGGTGCCCTGAAATGGGGGGGGGGGGGGGGGAAATGGTGGTGAAACCAAAATGTAAAAAAATACCCTTCAATAAAATCTGACAATGTGCACTTTAACCACATGTGATTTTTTTTCTATTACAAATCTCAAATTGGGGAGTACAGAGGCAAATAAATAAATGAAGGGTATTTGTCCCAAACATTATGGAGGGCACTGTATCCAATAGTGACAATAGGTTGGCATGGACCATGTGTTCCTAAAGGCCTGTTTCTGTGCTGTATGACTGTGACCATAATGGTCAAGGATCCTAACAAAACATTGTCAGTCCATTTCCCTCCACAGATGCTGCCTAACCCATTGAGTTCCTCCAGCAGTTTGTTTGTTTTTTTCCTCAGGATTCCAGCATCTGCAGTCTCGTATGCCTCTTGTTCCTCCACATGCTGGGAAAGATGTTAAGGCACTCCTGCTCCCTGGTGTGTGGAATTACAAATATGAAGAAAGGTTTAAGACTGTCTTCCCATCTGCACAGGAGATTAAGGAATAATTTTGATTAAACTTCAGAAGGGGATTGGGTAGTGTTGACATGAATATTTTGCTTCCAGTGGGTCAAGGGGATTGAGATAAAAGATTAAATAGAAGACATTTAGGACAGCAACGTTTACTGTGCACAGATGTTTATGAGGCTCTGGAATACAGGGTTAGAGAATGAAGCTATTTTGGTATTGAACTGTTATTTCAGTAAGAGCAGATATACATAAATTTAAAAGGAGTTTGGGGATAAATCAGACCTCAGATATGGAATGGTAGAAGATAAACATGGATTTCTTGAATCAAACAACTTGTTCCCCTGTTACCAGTTTGATATGATTCAATGTTGATAGTTATGACACATGTAAAATATAATGATAGCAGCTCCTCTGTACAGGTATCCCCCCTGGGTTAAATAAAGTTCTATCGTATCATAAGACCTAAATGTTGAAATGGTTTGGGGCAGAAGGCATGTTTATGCATATATTGTGTTTACAGGCCTGTTCTTCTGCTGCAAGTACGACTGTGATTGTTTCATTATCATTGCAAATGACATTTAAATATTGTTGATTCTTGACACTTTGCTCTTGGAGCATCTCATTTGACATAATGAATTGAAGCAACATTCAGCCCTCTACTTTCATGTGGTTTTGCAGTATAGTTGGTAAATGCACCATTTCTGTGGCAATGCTTTGCTCAAAGCTGAAGTGCAGGAAACAGAGGAGCCCCAGATAGACACAAAATGCTGGAGTAACTCAGCGGGTCAGGCAGCATCTCTGGAGAGATGGAATGGATGACGTTTCGGGCCTAGACCCTTCTTCAGACTCTTCTCGACCTGAAACGTCACACATTCCTTCTCTCTAGAGATGCTGCCTGTCCTGCTGAGTTACTCCAGCATTTCACGTCTATCTTCGGTTTAAACCAGCATCTGCAGTTCCATCCGGCCTAATAGAGAAGCCCCAGTTGAGGTATCAGCAATCGTGAAGAACTGGGAAAGTTTGTTTGCCAAAATATGTCAAGGAGCTTCACGCCGTTGCTGCTGAAATGCAGTGATTTATTATGCGGACAAGAAAGAGCTTCCTTTCCTGAGAGTGTTAATTTATGCTGGCATATGGTTCCTTGGGCGCCAACAACACATTGCCCACGTTCCCCCTGTTCGTGTGAACCCAGGCAGTAGGCGTTATCAGAGTTTCTAACCATGTCACATCATAACTCATCCCTGACTACACAGTGCATTCGTAAAGAAGAGCACACAGAAACAGGGACTTGAATCTTGACACCAATGAAGGAGAAGGGGAAATCACTGCTCTCCTGTTCCATAATGATGCTGTGTAGCCTTATCAGCACTTACAGTTCACGAGATTGATCCCTGGGATGGCAGGACTGTCATGTGAGGAAAGATTGAAAAGATTAGATTAGATTAGATTAGATAGCCTTTATTGTCATTCAGACCGAAGTCTGAACGAAATTGTAGCAGTCATACATATAATACAATAAAAACAACAATAAACACATATTAACATCCACCACAGTGAGTCCACCCAGCATCTCCTCACTGTGATGGATGTTAAAAAAGACTAGGCTTGTATTCACTGGAGTTTAGAAGGATGAGGGGAGGTCTCATAGAAACATATAAAATTTTAAAAGGACTGGACAAGCTAGTTGCAGGAAACATTTTCCCAATGTTGGGCGAGTCCATAACCAGGGGCTACAGTCTTAGAATAAAGGGGAGGTCATTTAAGACTGAGGTGAGAAAAAACGTTTTCACCCAGAGAGTTGTGAATTTGTGGAATTCCCTGCCACAGAGGGCAGTGGAGGCCAAATCACTGAATGGATTTAAGAGATAGAGCTCTAGGGGCTAGTGGAATCAAGGGATATGGGGAGAAGGCAGGCACGGGTTATTGATTGGGGACGATCAGCCATGATCACAATGAATAGCGGTGCTGGCTCGTAGGGCCGAATGGCTTCCTCCTGCACCTATTTTCTATGTTTTTATGTCTATACCAACTCAAACAGTTATTCACCTACTTCTGAACAAATTATTTCACACAAGTAATACATGAGTTTGTGGCCACAGCCATTAAATAAGAATACCATCCTTCAAACAGGTTTTTAACTACAAAAGGGGGAAAAGAATATTAAATTAATGCAGTCAACGAGACAGTAAAGAATTGTTTTGTGCGTGTACTTTTTAGCTATCAACCTGTTCTCGTAAGATATATTGAAATCTGCAGACAACATTCGACAACATAAGATGGTGGCAGGAAATTTGGTCCCTCAAACCTGTTCTGACTTTCAATATGATCTTAGAGTTGGGCTCATTTTCCTGTCTGATTCCCTAACATGTGATTCCCCTGTAGTCAAAAGTTCCATTTACCCCACCATCTATAGGGATCGTTAATAAAGATTCACATTCCGCTGGAAGAAGGAGTTATTTCCTTATCACAGTCTTCAGCGGCTGGCCCTGTAATCCTGAAACAATGCTGTAAAAAGAAACATAGCACCTAGCCTGTCAAGCCTCTTTGACATCTGATATTGCACTCTCCAGAGAATCCTTTCTATGGCAGATGTGGGCAGTGCAGTTAATGTAGTTGGCATGAACTTCAGTAAAACCTTTGACCAGATCCCATGAGAGAGGTTGCGGTACAATTTAAAAACAAAATGTAGGTTGCAGCTGAAGTACAGTGTGCAATTCTGATTACCACATAGTTGGAAGAACATGATTGCATTGGAGAGTCTGCAGAGAAATTCACCAGGATGATCCCATAACATTTAACAAGTATGTAAACGGGCACTTGAATAGCCAAGACGTGAAGGCTACAAACAAATACTGGGAAATGGGATTAGTCTCGATGCATACTTGAACAATGGCTTGTTTCAGCGCTGCACGATTCTATGATTCTATCATCTATTCTTCATAAAATAATCAAACAAAAATATTGATTAGCACATGGTCTCACCAAAGTTCTGCAGCTGTAATGATGCGCTGTTCTCCCGGAAAAACGGCACTTTTATGAACAGTCTTAATTATTGCAACTTGTAATGATCTCTCTCTCTCTCTCTCCCTTGTTTTTCCTACTCTGTTTCACTCTCATCCTTTCTGCCCCCTCTCCACTCTTGTCTCTTTCCCCAACTCCCAAATGTATTGAAACAATTCCATGTTAACCTAGCTTGCTCCTTCCAGCAAGTAAATAAGTCTAGAGGCCACACACCTCCTCATTACACCTGTGAAGCATATTTGTCCAACAGTCTGTATTATTCTAGCAACCTGCATTAATTTAAAAAAATAACACCCCAGTGTGCTTTATTGCACATTTTCTGTCATTTATCTTTCCTTCATGAAGCCACGAGACCAATGATATCACATGCACTTATCCCACCCTGAATGAGATTCTTTCTGATCAGCGATCACATTTTTTTGCCTCCCATCACAGTGATGAACGTGGAGGAGTCATTGTGGATGTTCATGTTAAAATATATTTTGTGTGTTTTGTTGCTTTTTATTGGTATGACTGTATGGCAAATCAAATTCCTCGTATGCTGCAAAACATACTTGGCTAATTGATTATGATTATGATTTAAGACTGTGAGCGACAAAGTCCAATGTTCCATGTGGCAGCTGAACACCAAGCCACCTTGGCGTCCATTTCAATTTCAATGTTAGTGCTTGTCATCCGTTCTCTTTGAAGCAACTTCAAGCTTCCGAGTTAAACACTGACAGGACTTGCCAAGAGTGTTAAATTCTCATAGCTCGCCATTACGACATTTTTGAGGTTCACTTACTCAAATAACAAACAAAATTTAAAAAATCCACGTTGGAAGAAACAGTGGGTTCTGTGTGGATTTGAGTGATGCCATTCTGTGTTAATTATAGTTTTTGCCTTTGCCCGAGGTGACTGAAAAAGCCATTTGTGCAGGTGTTAACCCTCGTCTAGACTCTGTTCATCACACTGTGCATTAATTTATTTTATATATTTTTAAATCCACAGAGGTTCCATGACCGTGAAAAGCACCAATAACTGAAATTAAGCAGACAGTTGTAATTTTTGCATTCCATTGCCACCTTACCTTGAGCAGACCAATATGTCTTGCTTCTCATTCAGACTAGATAGAGGAAGCTCAGTGACTGAGTAGGCTGAATCGAAAACTACCCAGCAACACTGGACCTCTGTAACTTGTGTGGCCCGCTGTTGTGAAATAGAAGGCTTAGACAATTTTAAGAGCTTTGAATTATTTGTGTACGAAGCTATCTCTGAAAAAAAGGGTTTGGTTGCATGTATTAAAAAAAACATTAAAAAGACAGTGCAGGAATGAACCCTTCGGCCCACAATGCCCGTGCTGAACATAATGCCAAAATATACCAATGATCGACATAAAATGCTGGAGTAACTCAGCAGGTCAGGCAGCATCTCTGGTTAAAAAGGATGAGTGACGTTTCGACTTGGGACCACGTCTTCAGTCTGAAGAAGCGAAACGTCACCCATCCTTTTTCTCCAGAGATACTGCCTGACCCGCTGAGTTACTCCAGCACTTTGTGTCTATCTTTGGCACAAACCAACACTGCAGTTACTTGTTTCGCCAAAGTATCCTTATCTCATCTTCCTGCAAATTATGGTCAATGCACCTACATTAATCCATTCCCTGCATATCCATGTGCTAATCTAAAAGCCTCTTAAATGCCACTATTGTATCTTGCTATCTTCGTGGCAGTGCATTCCCCCCATCATGCAATACAACAGTACATTTGCTTAATAACTTGCAAGGTCTGTCAACTGTCCTCAGCACATTTCTAGCTTCCTTAAATGTTTTTATGAGGTATGCTTGGAGGTCTAAGGGGATCAGGGGGTTGGAGAGAGAAGGCAGGTACGGGATACTGTGATCAGCCTCATCATAAACTGGGTGCAGTTGTAGGGCCGAATGGCTAGATTCCTAATTTCTATGTTTTTGTTTATTGCGACATGTACGAAATTGAAATTGCTCTTAAAATGCACCTTGTTTTAAAGTGCAGAGCTGACTGTGTTGGCTGCCTTGAACTTACAACAGGATATCCGCATTGTAAATCTGTGCAACATTCATTTACATCATAATGTACTTGTGTCGTCTTACCTACGTCTACGCTGGATTATTGTGCAGACCATTTAATATATGCTTGGAACTCCTCGTTTGAAAGACTGTGAACAGGGCAATTGTTCCTTGGCCTCAGCTGGACCTAGATCAGAATTCAATGGGGAGCTCCTCTTACTATTGTAAAGCATGAGGTGATTGCTTTGTGTACCCTCCCCCTCTTCCAGATTTCTAAATATAGGAGAGCAATACAACAGGTAATAAATTAGATGGTGTAATCAGTTGAATATTATTAACAGCAGAGACTCCCATCGAGTTGGAGCTGATCTTTTGTATATTGTAACCTTTGTTAGATATTTCTCAATAAATGCTGACTAGCGTTCTCCTGCAGTAAGGAATGCAGCCTGTTCATTTTCACCCCTTTGGGCAAGGACATTCTTTGGAAATAATCCTTCGGCAAGGAGACAAAACTATCATTAACTATGGGTGAATATGCGTGCTGCTGTTGATCTAATGGTGAGTTACACACTGCCTGTCCATTGTGCATGACTGCAGTTCAGTGTTTGGTTACTCACAATATCCGGGGCGTGGGCTGTGTGTGGATTTAATTCCCGTGAGCTCCTCCTAACGTAAACTCTGAAATGCATTGAGATTTGAGGGCAACTTGCTCTCATTTCAACAGTAGGCCCTTTTATCCTCCAACAGTTGGAACTGTGCAACGTGGGCAAAAGGCAGACAAAGAAGGCACTCAGTATTAGCTCATTGCAGCTGCATTATAATGTCACTGCTGTAATGGCCGTGAGCGTCTACTCTGCTGCCGACGGTTCTGTTGGAAAGTGCAGCCTCTCGGGTAGAAGGATTAATGGAGTCGCACCACGTGGAAACAGGCCATTTGGCCCACTTAGTTGATGCTGACTAGCAAACACCCATTCACACTAACCCTCATTTCATTCTCTGGCACAATGGCCATCAACTCCCCCAGTTTTTGTGATCTATCAATCTACAAATAAGGCAGTTCACAGTGGCCAATCAACCTTTAAGTCATGTGGAAAAAAAACGAGGAAACCCTCGTGGTCACAGGTAGTACGGGCAGATTCCACACAGGAGCACCGCAAATCAGATTCTGATTTTGTATCTTGCTTGGGTAAGGTTCCACATATTGTGCAGTCGGGCTGTTGAAACTACCAGAAATTCTGCACACAGACAGAAAATGAATTGCAATGAATTACACAGAGATTATCCTCTCACCCACCAGAAAGTGCTAAAGTTCATCTGTTGGATAAACAAAAGCCCAATAACTCTCGCCATTTTCCTTACTCCCACAATAACTTTGGCACAAGTCCGACGTTTCAAAGTTGGCACTCAGAAATGTCAAATTCAGGTCTTGGTTGTAGTTCCTATATCCCCAAACCACCCTGATCATGCAATAAAATCCGCTTCTCCTTTCTTGACCTGCCATATGCAGTCTGACGTAGGGTCTCCATCTGAAGCGTCATCCATCCATGTCCTCCGGAATTGCTGCCTGACCTGTTGAGTTGCTCCAGCACGCCCTGTCCTTTTGTATATTAACCAGCATCTGGAGTTCTTTGTTTCTGCAATATCTGTAGGTTGGCCAGGAGTCTTAGAGCCATCAGAGTGCCTGATTTGGAAAGTACTTTGGACCCTACTGAAAGAAATCTATGTGATGGGAGGGAGAGGGTTAAATAGAACATAGATAGATAGATAGCCTTTTTATTGTCATTCAGAAATCTGAACGAAATTGCAGCAGTCATACATATAATACCATACAATAAAACAACAATAAACACATATTAACATCCACCACAGTGAGTCCATCCAGCATCTCTTCACTGTGATGGAGGAAAAAGCCTTAGGTCGCAGTCTCTTCCCTCCTCTTCTCCCTCTGCGCTGGGGCGAGAATAGCACAGGAACAGGTCCTTCAAACATTTCTCCTTGACAATCAAATCTAATTTGCCTGCACGTGATCCATATCTCTCCTTTCCTTGCATCGTTAAGTAAAGCTACGATATAGATAGAGTGAGGATAGGAAATGTAGAGGCAGAAATAAGTGATATTGTTGATGAATAGACGGTTATTTCAGTTAAGAACTAGACTAAATGCAGACCCGTTGGTTCTGCTCCCCCAACGCAATATTCCACCACTCACCCGTTCCCCCAGTGCAACTCATTTCCCCAACGCAATATTCCACCCCTGTCTTCCACTCATGCATAGCCCCCAATTGCGCAGGCATGGCTCATTTCCCCACATCCCCAGCACTCCCTCCCCCTCCTCTTCACGCTCCCTCTTCTTTCCCCTCTCCTCCTCCCCTCCCCAATCCCTCCCTCCTCTTCCTCTCCTTTCAACTAACCTCAGTCACTCCCTCCCTCCCTCCATAACTCCTCTACCCTCCTATCCCTCTATCCCCACTCCTCACCTCCCACTATCCCTCCTGACCTCCCCCACTACCCCCCTCTCCTTCTATTCCCCACTCCTTACCTCTCCCATTCCTCCCTCCCCTCCGCTCCCTTTATTCCCCCACTCCCTCCTCACCACCCCCACTTTCCCCCCTCTCCCTCCCTACCCCTTCCTCTCCCACAATCCCCCCACTTTCCCTCCTCACCTCCCCAGGATCTTTCCCATCTCCTCCTTCCTTTCCCCAATCCCTCCCTCACCTCTCCCTCCCTCTCCTTACCCCTACCCCCAGTCTCTCCCTCCCTCCATCCATAAAAAGCAACATCTGCAGTTCCTTCCTCCACAGGTCATTCATTGTTAGCTGTAGGTTAGATCCCGTTGACTTGACGATTGGACCAGTTTGCATCGTGTGTGTGTGTGTGTGTGTGTGTGTGTGAGTGTGACACAAACTCCGCGCAAACTGCTCGGCCACCCTGCAACCCGACTCTCCCTCCGTCCCTCCGCCCACTACGGCTCAGCCGCCGCTTGGCCCAACCCCAGCCTGTCCAACTGCCCTCTGCTTCCACTTGGCCCATCCCCGCTTTGCCTGCCCGCCTGCTGCTGCCGCTCGGCGTGACCCTGCCCTGCCCACCTTCCTAATTGGCTGCCTGCTCGCTGCTGCCGGGCAGGGCCGCTGGGGTTGATGGTGTTCGTCACAGTGGGCACCATGAGTTTCGACGAGCTGGTGGAGAAGATCTCCGAGAGGGCCGCGAGGGTGAGTTACGGCCTCGGCAACGGAGGAGACGATGGTCGCAGCCATTCACCTGGGGTGGGGGGGGGCGGGTAGACGGGACTGCCATTGCTGCAGAGGGCAGGTGGGGGAGGGCGGTGAGTGAGGGAGAGAGACACGGGACCAGGGTCTCCACTGAACCCTCCCCGCGACCGCCGCTGTTGTTGGGGGAGACGGTAGACAAGTTACTGTGAGGAGGGGAGAGAGGAGTTTGTGAGTGAAGCAGGACAGGCCACAGTGCAGGAAGGGGCATCGCCATCCTGGCCATGGCGCTGACTGACAGGAGAAGAGACCAATCTGCGCATGCTCGGTTTTTAAGATTTTTAAACCTTAATAACTTTATAAATATACCATAGTTTGGAACAAAACTTGGTGCACTTGCAGCACAGGAACAATAGACAATAGGTGCAGGAGTAGGCCATTCGGCCCTTCGAGCCAGCACCGCCACTCAATGTGATCGTGGCTGATCATCCCCAATCAGCACCCCGTTCCTGCCTTCTCCCCATATCTCCTGACTCCGCTATCTTTTAGAACCCTATCTAGCTCTCTCTTGTAAGCATCCAGAGAACCTGCCTCCACCGCCCTCTGAGGCAGAGAATTCCACAGACTCACCACTCTCTGTGAGAAAAAGTGTTTCCTCGTCTCCGTTCTAAATGGCTTACTCCTTATTCTTAAACTGTGGCCTCTGGTTCTGGACTGCCCCAACTTCGGGAACATGTTTCCTGCCTCTAGCGTGCCAAACCCTTAACAATCTTAGATGTTTCAATGAGATCTACTCTCATCCTTCTAAACTCCAGAGTGTACAAGCCCAGCTGCTCCATTCTGTCAGCATATGACAGTCCCGCCATCCCGGGATTTAACCTTGTAAACCTACGCTGCACCCCCTCAACAGCAAGAATGTCCTTCCTCAAATTAGGAGACCAAAACTGCACACAATACTCCAGATGTGGTCTCACTAGGGCGCTGTACAACTGCAGAAGAACCTCTTTTCTCCTATATTTGATTCCTCGTGTTATAAAAGCCAACGTGCCATTTGTTTTCTTCACTGCCTGCTGTTCCGACAGATAGCACAATGGGCTAAGAGTTCGGCTGGCGACCGGAAGGTAGCCGGTTCAAATCCCGCTTGGAGTGCATACTGTCGTTGTGTCCTTGGGCAAGACACTTCACCCACCTTTGCCTGTAATGGAATGTTACGGCGGCAGGCGCGGGCACACCGCGACGCCCTGTGTCTCCCTTTCAAGGGAGATGCTAAAAATGCATTTCGTTGTCTCTGTACTGTACACTGACAATGACAATAAATTGAATCATTTTTTCATTTCATTTCATTTTTTTTTCCTGCATGCTTACTTTCATAGACTGATGAACAAGGACCCCAGATCCCGTTGTACTTCCCCTTTTCCCCAACTTGACGCCATTTAGATAGTAATCTGCCTTCCTGTTTTTGCTACCAAAGTGGATAACCTCACATTTATCCGCATTAAACTTCATCTGCCATGCATCTGCCCACTCCCCCAACCTGTCCAAGGCACCCTGCATTCTCATAGCATCCTCCTCACAGTTCACACTGCCACCCAGCTTTGTGTCATCTGCAAAATTGCTAAAGTTACTTTGAATCCCTTCATCCAAATCATTGATGGATATTGTAAATAGCTGCGGCCCCAGCACCAAGCCTTGTGGTACCCCACTAGTCACTGCCTGCGATTAAGGGACCCGTTAATCCCTACTCTTTGTTTCCTTTGTACTTCTTCGCTTTAATTTTTATACTGTCCCTGACGTCAGCCATGGTCGCCCCTTGGAATCTTTCTTCCTCCTAGAAATGAACTGATCCTGCACCTTCTGTATAATTCCTAGAAATACCTGCCATTTTTGTTCCACTGTCATCCCTGCTAGTGTACAGTGAGTAAGGTGGCGAAAAATAGTAGTGCTATTGTATACCGTTTTTGCACAAATAGAAAAACCACGCAAACCGGAAGAGCACAAGATCAGAATTTTAGAGATAGACAGACAGACAGACAGATATTTCCTACTCATTTCCCTGGTTTTCAACAGCTTGATAGAATCTCAGAGCAACTCCTCAGGGTGAAGTATGGAATCGCCCAGGGAAATGTTTAGAGGGCACAAGAAAACTCGAGTTTGCAATGTTCGGAAGGAAAGCTGGAACTGACTTTTCATAATCATGGCTCAATCTCAGATAAACAATCTAGCATCAAAGAGATAGAGTCACGAGGTTGAGAAAGCGCTGGCTGCCACCAGCATTCAAGTGGGTTCTGACATCAATCCCATGGAGTAAAGGCAGTATGAGGATGAGGAGGTCAGCAAAGAATTTGTTTTTGTGGGATACGTTCATCAAAAAGCAGAAGGAGCCCGTGTAGCTGGCTATGTAAATTAAATAGGATAGAAGCCTTGCCTGGGCCATTTGAGAAGGGTTACATGGCCTTTTTTGTATGATTGTGTTGATGAGGGAAATGGGAAAATCTTGCCGAGTGACATTTGGAAACGTTGTTGGTTATGTGAACCCATAAGAAGACGACTTGGAAAAAGTTTTGTGCGAGATTATCATGGAAGTTAGGTCCCCCCCTCTGGAGCCAGAAGGTCTCCATGAGCAAAATGATGATATATAGACAGAGTGATGTAAGGAGAATAGGGACAAACAAGAGGACATGACTAATTGGACAGAAGTTTAGGGGGGTAACATGAGTGGGAACTCTCGCATACTCAGAGAGTGGTAGCGGTCTCAATGGTTCCAGTGAAGTGGTAAGAGGTACCATAAAAATAAATTGGATAGATATGGATCAGAAGGGAATAGGCCATTCGAGCCAGGCAGGTGGGACAAGGGAAAATACTGTTCGGCCGGATTCCGAGATGGCCTGTTTCCGTAGCTGGTTTATATGGTTACATGGACATTTGTTTTTGTGAATATTATACAAGGACAAACAAAAACCGTTGTACATCAACATTTCCAAATCTATTACTGTTTTAATAAAACTCTGCCTTCTGCTTTACTGTAGTGGATGATGTCACACATATCCACATTAGATTGCATCTGCCATCTATTTGTACTCACTAAACCTGTCAAAATAATGTTGTAGCCTCCTTGCATCCTCCTTGCAAATTAACATCCATCCAGGTTTTTATTGTTATATTATACTTGGTTCGCTCATCCAAATCATTGATTTATATTGTGAATAACTAAGGTCCAAGCAATGATTCTGTGATACCTCACTAATCATTGCCTGTACCCAGAAAATTCCTATTTATTCCTGCCGTATGTTTCCACTCTGCCAAACATTTTTCAATTCATACTGCCAATACCAATTGCTTTAATTTTACAGACTAACTTCTCATTTGAGACTTTCTGAAAATCCAAGTACATCAGATTCACTTGTCCTCCCTAATGTATTCTACCAATTATTTACTCAAAAAAGCGTCAGTAGGTTTTTCAACCATGATTTTAATTTCATACACTGCAGACCTGGACAAATACCAATGATCAGCAAACTGGATTGTGAGGTAAAATTCATCTACACACACAACCATGACACACTGAATGAACTCACTCATTCACATCTGGAAACATCAGCCAAGTAACTAAAATAATAAGCGAGCAGAAACAACTGGAGCTACAACCATTTGAATACACCGATCACAATCTACAGGATTTGGAACATGATATAGACCCGGACAATAATTTTTACTCCAATTCTAATGACAATAACATCTGCTGCTACTACACTGATGAACAGTATAATCAGAACATTAAATCAAAAGGCAAATTATCGATTATCCACTTCAACAGCAGGAGCCTCTATGCGAATTTCAATAACATATATATACACAAATTTACACAACCATTCAACGTTATTGCAATATCTGAAACATGGATCAACCAGGAAAAAGGAATTGACTTCGAGCTGGATGGATACGACCTTAATTACATTAACAGAAAAAATAAGGGTGGAGGAGGGGTAGCACTATATGTGGATACAACTCTGAACTATAGGGTATTAGATAATATGACAACTGTGGTTGACAATCTGCAGGAATGCATAACTATAGAAATATACAACGGTAGAAATAAAAATGTCATCATTAGCTGCATATATAGGGCACCGGGGTCAAGTATTGAAATCTTTAGGGGCTGGATGGAGAGTATGTTTTCAATAACAAGTGGTAAATCAGGTTTTTTATGTGGAGATTTCAATATCGACCTTCTAAATCCTAACCAACACAACCTTACAGAAGACTTTGTCTACACAATGTACAGTATGAGTCTATTTCCCAAAATCATCAGACCCAGTAGAAATCACTTCCCATTGTGCTACACTCATTGACAATATATTCAACAATGACATTGAAAACAAAACAGTAAGTGGATTATTAATCAACGATATAAGTGACCACTTGCCAGTTTTCATAGTTTATGATTAAATCCACAGGAACAACAAACCATACAAACTAACAGAATATAGACGAGTGAGATCGGAGGAAGCTATCAATGCACTAAAAACAAAACTGGGACATAATATACCAAAAAAGAGACATTGACAGTGCTTATGAATCATTTATTACTATGTTTAAGTCACTATATGATAATAACTGTCCAATCAAAGAATATAACAGAAAATCAATAAATACTAAATGTCCATGGATTACAAAGGGATTACAAAATGCCTGCAAAAAAAATGCACTATACAGAGATTTCATAAGACAGAGAACTAAAGATACAGAAAATAAATATAAAAATTACAAAAATAAGTTAACTTATATTATAAGAACAAGCAAGAAAGATTATTATAAGAAAAAATTAGATGATAACAAAAACAACATAAAAAGAATATGGAGCATACTTAATAGTATTATCAGAAATGGCCCGGGGAAAACAAACTACCCGGATTACTTTATTGATAAGGACAATGAAAATTATAATATGAAGGATGTAGCTAATAGCTTTAATATTTTTTTTGTAAATGTTGGACCAGACCTGGCTAAACAAATCCCTGATCCAGGGACATCTGGAGAAACTCCTGAGAATTTATTGGAGAGAAATCCGGGCTCTATGTTTCTTATGGCAGTAGATGAAAAAGAACTGTTGGACATTGTTAAAACATATAAAAACAAAATGTCTACTGATTTCAACGACATTGACATGTCGTTAGTTAAGATGGTCATTGAGGGGATTTCCAAACCTCTAACATTCATCTGTAATTTATCTTTCCAAACCGGTACTTTTCCAAACAAAATGAAAATAGCAAAAGTCATACCAATGTACAAAACTGGGAACAAGCATCATTTCACAAACTATAGACCTGTTTTTTCACTCCCTCATTTCTCCAAAATACTAGAAAAAATGTTCAACAATAGACTAGACATATTTGTAGAAAAGCATAAATTAATCACTGAAAGTCAATATGGATTCAGATCAAACAGATCAACATCACTTGCAATAATAGAATCAATTGAAGATATCACAAACGCTATTGACAATAAACTATATGCAGCTGGGATATTTATTGATATAAAGAAAGCATTTGATACGATCAATCATGATATTTTATTAAAAAAATTAGAAAGGTATGGCATCAGAGGTCTAGTACTGGATTGGATAAAAAGCTATTTAAGTAACAGGCAACAGTTTGTGAAGCTGGGTAGCTACAGTTCTACATGTTTGGACATTGCTTGTGGTGTCCCCCAGGGGTCAGTGTTGGGTCCAAAACTATTCATCATGTATATAAACGACATTTGTAATGTGTCCAATGCCTTGAGGCTGGTCTTGTTTGCAGACGACACAAATATTTTTTGTTCTGGGGAGAATTTAAAACAACTACTGGACAAAATAACAAAAGAAATGGGCAAACTGAAAATATATGGTTTGACAGGAACAAAATATCTTTAAACTTGAGCAAAACCAAAATAATGTTATTTGGTAATTGCAGATCAATTACAAGCAAATATAAAGATAAATGGGGTTGAAATTGAACGAGTTCATGAAAATAAATTTCTTGGGGTTATAATGGATGATAGAATCAGCTGGAAATCACGCATTAAACATGTACAATCAAAACTGTCAAAAAGCATTTCTGTATTACACAAAGTTAAGCAGGTTCTGGATCACAAATCACTCCGCATTCTCTAGAAACATAGAAACATAGAAATTAGGTGCAGGAGTAGTCCATTCGGCCCTTCGAGCCTGCACCGCCATTCAATATGATCATGGCTGATCATCCAACTCAGTATCCCGTACCTGCCTTCTCTCCATACCCTCTGATCCCCCTAGCCACAAGGGCCACATCTAACTCCCTCTTAAATATAGCCAATGAACTGGCCTCGACTACCCTCTGCGGCAGAGAGTTCCAGAGATTCACCACTCTCTGTGTGAAAAAAAGTTCTTCTCATCTCGGTTCTAAAGGATTTCCCCCTTATCCTTAAGCTGTGACCCCTTGTCCTGGACTTCCCCAACATCGGGAGCAATCTTCCTGCATCTAGCCTGTCCAACCCCTTAAGAATTTTGTAAGTTTCTATAAGATCCCCTCTCAATCTCCTAAATTCTAGAGAGTATAAACCAAGTCTATCCAGTCTTTCTTCATAAGACAGTCCTGACATCCCAGGAATCAGTCTGGTGAACCTTCTCTGCACTCCCTCTATGGCAATAATGTCCTTCCTCAGATTTGGAGACCAAAACTGTACGCAATACTCCAGGTGTGGTCTCACCAAGACCCTGTACAACTGCAGTAGAACCTCCCTGCTCCTATACTCAAATCCTTTTGCTATGAAAGCTAACATACCATTCGCTTTCTTCACTGCCTGCTGCACCTGCATGCCTACTTTCAATGACTGGTGTACCATGGTGCACCCAGGTCTCGCTGCATCTCCCCTTTTCCTAGTTGGGCACCATTTAGATAATAGTCTGCTTTCCTGTTTTCCTCTACTGTTCACTAATCTTACCCCATTTAAAGTCTGGGGCAATAACTATAAAAGTTCGCTACATTCATTAACTATTTTGCAAAAAAGAGCAATACGTATTATTCACAATGTCAGGTATCTGGGTCACACTAATCCATTATTCTTACAGTCAAAATTATTAAAATTAAAAGATTTGGTTGCATTTAAAACAGCACAGATAATGTTTAGGGCCAAAAATAAAAATTTACCTGGAAATATACAAACATTATTCAATGAGCGAGTGGGGGGTTATAATTTAAGAAGAATATTTAATTTTAAGGTACAAAGAGTCCGCACGACCAGAAAAACTTTTTGTATTTTGGTCTGTGGAGTAGGATTGTGGAACAGTTTGAATGTGGAGTTAAAGCAATGTCCAAATATGAACCAGTTCAAAATGACATACAAAAAACTTTTTTTCACAAGGTACAGGGATGAAGGGGATGGTTGACAAACATGGGTTAATGTTTATTTATTATTTTATTTATTATTTATTTATGTTTTTTGGTTACCATACATATTACTTGTATGTGTATATCGGTTGTATGTATATATATGTCTGTATGCATCTCTAAAAATTGTCTAGGGTATTATTATTATTAATTAATTAATTATTAAATATGGAAGAAGGGTTTAGGGAGAAGGGGTGAGATTAAATAAGTTATTCTTCTTCTCACCCCTTTTCGAGCTTGTAAAGAAAAAATGTTGGACATTTAAATTTTGCTTTATGCTTTTCATTGCTTTGCAAATATTGCCTGGAATGTCCAATTGTTTGACTACTTCGATTTTGTTGTTGTTATTTATTCCTATTTATGTCTTTACTTGTTCTGAACAAATAAACAAATAATAATAATAGTAATAATAATACTTCCTTAACTTTGCCTAATCCCATTGTTATTTTCTCAGGGTCCTATTTTCATATCATTTATAAAAGCATTTCCAACATTTTCCACTGATATTGGGCTAATATCTCCAATTTTCCCTCTTTCCTCATTTTTAAATTGTGGGGATACATTTGTCACTCTCCGGTCGGCATGAAGTGTCCCATAAATCTATGGAGTTCTGAAAGATAATAACCACTGTTTTTATTTCAACCTCATTTATATGCATGTTAATAGGCCAGAGGGAATAGTAAGATTAAACGAGTACTTACCAGTACGAAGTTTGATCTGTATTTTATGAGGAGTTACGATGAGGGATTACGTGACCCAGCGCGCAGGCGCGGCATACTTCCAAGCAGCGGTGTGGAATCACAGATAGACACTAGTTGAAGTAAAGATAGTAAAGACCAACGAGACATCAGTCCGAATTTGATCTATATAATGAGGGGGGGAGCGGAGGGCACGTAATCCCTCATCGTAACTCCTCATAAAATACAGATCAAACTTCGTACTGGTAAGTACTCGTTTAATCTTACTATTTTACTTCGGAGTCACGTGAGTGACTACGTGAAGACTTCAAAGGTCTGTGATTTCAAACCGTGTAACAGTTATATCACTCACTGCCGAAAGATCATCGAGGGAGGAAGTGGTATCTAAAGACCAACAAGTTTGTTTAGTTATAAAAGAAATGTTTATTAACTACAACAAAAATAGCTCCCCTGGGCTTTTAAATCATAACTTTGCGGTTTCTAAAATGCTTTCCGCAAAGACGTCCTGTTCCATCAGCGGTTTCCTGTAGAATTTTTGGAATGTCGATTCCCTTGACCATCCCGCTGCTCTGAGGATGTGGTCTAGGGGAACCTGCATCCTATCCGCCGCTGAGGTGGACGCTGCCCTGGTTGAATGGGATTTAAAAACATCTGTGTTAATCCCTGCCATGTTAAGGACCTGTTTCAACCATCTGGATAAAGTCTGGCTGGTAACCCGTCCAAAAGGCTTTTTGTGGCTAACCCATAAGGCTTTTTCTCTCCCTCTAAGAGTTTGGGTAGTGTCTAAATAATGATGAAGGTGGGTCACCACACACAGCCTAGGTTCTGGAGGGTATGCCCGGAAGATCAACGGGGAGTTGGATGTACCTGGTCTGCTTTGTTTTACCAACCCCGGCATGGTGAAAGTAATGGTATCTGGGGTGGTCACCATGTGGTTCAGATTTAGCTGATGCAGCGACTGAACCCTCTGAGCTGAGACAAGCGCCATGAGCATGAGGGTCTTATAAGTGGACTGTTCCAGGCTCAGGGATCCCACCGGAGGCCAACCTCGAAGGTGTGTCAGAACTACACTCACATCCCACATATGGGTGTATCTAGGTGTAGGGGGTTTGGTGTTAAAGATCCCCTTAAGGAGTTTGATGACCAGAGGGTGGGATCCCACACTATGCTGTCCTATGGGCATGAGGTATGCGGACAGGGCGCTCCGAGCTGTATTGATGGCACTGTAGCTCATCTTGAGGTCATGGTGCAGGTGGGCCAGGAACTCCAGCACATCCGAGATCGAAGCCGTCTTGTAGGATGTCCCTGCTTCCAGACAGTACTGTTCCCATTTCCTGATGTAGGTCAGGTACTGTTTTTTGGTGGAAACTCGCAGGGATGCCGACATGGTGGTGATTGTTCTCTCTGATAACCCCAATCCCCGGTAAGGTCTGTTCAAAATCTGGAAACCAGGAGGTTCAATTTTTGGTGGCATGGATGGCTAATGCCAGTTACCGGGTGAGTCAATAATTGGGGGTGGTTATGAAGGACCATAGGTGTCTCTACCACCATGTCGTGGAACATTGGGAACCATGGTTGGGTAGGCCAGTCGGGCACGACCAGAATGCCAGAGGCTGAGTCTGCCTGAATTTTCTGGAGTACCCGACTGATGAGGCAGAAGGGAGGGAAAGCATAGAAAAAGAAATTTCCCCAATCCAGCGTGAAGGCATCTACCGCTGCTGCCTCTGGGTCTGGTTCCCAAGCCACATACATGGGTAGTTGGTGATTTAATCTAGACGCAAACAAATCTATATCTGGCGTACCATATTGCTTGACAATTTTAGCAAATAATTTTGGGTCCAACATCCATTCGATGTTGTCATTGAATTTACGTGACCTGGTGTCCGCCACTAAATTTAGCTTGCCTGGTAAATAGGCAGCTGATAGCCAAATATGTCTCTTGACACACCATTGCCAGATTATAGCAGTTAATTTGTCGCATGATACTGATTTTATGCCACCCATGTGCTGGATATAAGATACCGCCGTAGTGTTGTCGATCATAATCCTAACATGCACGTGCCGCATATCAGATGCATATGCTTTTAGCCCATAAAAGGCGGCGAGCATTTCCAAGAAGTTAATGCCCCCTGAGTTAGTCCATCTGCCACCCGTGCTGTCTATGGAGTTAGTAGCTCCCCAGCCTAAAGCACTGGCATCCGTTGTAATGGTTATGTTAGGATTGGTTACGGCGATAGGACTGTGACTGTGCCAAATATTATCAACCCACCACTGAAGTTCTGATTTGGCTTCAGTGGGTAATTCCATTTTGCGGTCATAATGCCCCCTATTAAGACGTAATGCATGAGTCCTTGCTCTTTGTAAATTTTGATAATGCAAGGGCCCATGTTGGGCAGCCGGGAATGCTGCTACTATAGAGCCAATAACTCTGGCTACATGCCGTATCCTAGGTTGCGGTGTAGCAATTAAATGGTTACAAGCTTCGATGAGTGAAACTTTTTTGTCTCTGGGCAGAGTGACAGTCATATGAATAGTGTCAATAGTGAAGCCTAGGTAATCCATGTTAGTAGTAGGCTCCAATATTGATTTATCTGGGTGAAGGATGAATCCCAAAGTTTCAAGGAGTTGTTTAGTGGCTAAAACTCCTGCGACAGCTTGTTCCCTTGTTCTCCCTAATATGAGAACATCGTCCAGATAGGCCACGACTAAATGTTTTAGTTCTCTCAATTTTTTCATGGCCACTTTGAGAATTTTTGTAAATAATCTGGGAGCTGTCGTTAAACCATTGGGCAAGGCTCGGTACTGCCATAGCTGGCCCATCCAGATAAATTTCAGATATTTATAATAATCTTTATGAATGGGTACAAAATAGTAAGCATCTTTGATATCTATGCTTGCCATGTAGTATCCCTTGGAGATCTGTTGTCTGGCAGTGACAAATGTCTCCATTTTGAAATGTTGATACTCAACAGACTGATTAAGTGACGTCAGATCAATAATAATGCGACATCCACCATCTTTTTTGGATTTGAGAAAAATATTTGATACAAATTCTTGCAGCTCGTGTGTGGTCATTTCTATGATGCCTTTAGCCACGAGCCGATCAAGTTCAGCTTGTCCTTCTACCTTCTCAACTGCTGAGGGAAGGAATACCCTTTGGGGCATGTGCTGAACTGGCGGTTCTATGCCTGGTTTGAATTCAATTTTGTATCCACTAATACTGTTGAGTATAAACTTATTGTTAGTAAGGGAGCACCAAACATGCTTGAAGAACCTCAAACGTCCTCCTGTTAATACAACACCCTTTGTCTGTGTATGTTGACAGGAACCAGACCCACCTACCTCCATGTTTATTTGTGGGGCCGTTTTCGGTAGGTTTGGCCCAAGGTTGTCCGTGTTGGTGCTGCGGTGGGGCGGCGCATCTTCCCACGGCTCCGCCCTGGGCCCCGCTCTAAAAAAGAGCTCTGGGGGTAGTGGGAGGCGGTCACCAGGCTTTCACCAGCTCGGTACCTGCTGGTGGCTGCTGAGGCGTGCTGCCAACTGGGTGTCTTCACCCTGCTCGGTCCTGGCCCTGCCCTCATGAGGCCTACTGGTTTGGCCGCCTCTTCCAACTCCTTCAGTTTTTTGGCCAGATCTGCACCAAATAGCAGCGCCTCTCGTTCGGGCACTGGAGCTTTGCAGAGGCCTGCATATGTTGGGTTGAGGGCAGGCCTGATGTTGTCCCGCCGTAGGCTATTTAGCTCATAGGTGGTGCTGCACATCAGTGCGAGAGCATCCTGCTGGGGTATGGTTAGGTCTTCATTCCCAACGGACCGAGCAAAGGCGGTGATGGCTGCTGAGTGGAGCTTCAGGACTCGCTGCATCTTAACTTTGTGAGCCCTGATCTGCTGCCCCAGCTGGTTCCATATCTGCCCATTGACCGTTTTGACCCTCAGCGCCTCGCAATTCTCTGGCGCTGTGTACGTGTCAAGGGCCTGCTGGACGGCCTTGTCCTGCAGCGGGTTGTTGGACAGCCTGTTTATGCTGGCCGCCATTCTGGGTGGCAATACCATCCCAGTCGTTGGGGGCGCTGCGTATCGGCCCACTACACCCAGTAGCTCTTCTTCTAGCACGCCCGGCATTCTGATGGTATCCTCCGCCTGCCCTTGGGATAGGCCAGCCCAGTCCTGGCCTCCCTTACTGCCCTCGAACATAGAGGGTACAGAAGGGTGTGGAGAGGAGGAGGCCAAAGCCCGTCCTCCTGGGAGATGCCTAGCCTGCATCTCCTCGTTGATCATTCGCTCAAGGAGCTGCCTCATGCAGCTTATCCGAGCGTCTCCCCTTTTCGGTGGTGGAGAGTGTTCCCGTTCCTCCGATGAATCGGAGGACACCGGCCGGTCGGTCTTATGAGTAGCTTTCCTCCCTGTGCGGGGCGTCGATATCTGCAGCACTGGGGGCGGCTCGGTGTCGGGTGAGCGGGAGCGTTGAAAAGGCTCCTCCGCTGCGAGAGGCTGCCGCCCAGCTATGGACCCCTCCTCGGGTGGAGTTGGGCAGGCAGTCCTCCTGGCTGGTCGCTTTCGAGAGGCCATAATTCTCCCTGGAGCGACTCTGTAATACAAAAAAGGCACTTACCTGAGGTCTTGTCTTTATGCTGCAGCTGGAGAGCCTGGCTCCAGCTGCTGCCGCTGTTGCACTGCTGACGTAATGCCGCGCCTGCGCGCTGGGTGGGTTCTTCACGTAGTCACTCACGTGACTCCGAAGTAAAATTATCAGTTTTCAGTCCCTTTAATTTATTTTCTTTTGCTAATACTGAACTCCTTTAGTTACTCCTTTTCATTAGACTCCAGGATCTGTAGCAATTCTGGGAAGTTATTTGTGTCCTCTTTTGCGAATACAAAAACAAAGAGTGTTTAATTACTCTGTCATTTCTTTATTGTCTGTTTTAAATTCTCCCATTTCTGACTGTCAGCACCTGTATATTTATCCACTAATTTGCCTGAATTGTAATTAAAGTTCAGTCGGTTCCAACCGCCATTATCTTTCTTGGATAAAGATAGGAATGTATTAATATGGATTAAGTTTGAACATTAGTTGTTGAAAGATAAGGCAGCAGAGTGGCACAGCTAGTGGGCGGCACAGTGGCGCAGCAGGTAGAACTGCTGTATCATACGGCCAATGACCTGGGATTGATCCTGACCTTGGATGCTGCCTGTATAGAGTTTGCATGTTCTCCCTGTGACCACATGGGTTTCTCCAGTAACCTCCCACCTCCTAAAGATGTGCGGATTTGTAGGTTAATTGGCCTGTGTAAATTGCCCCGAGTGTGTCGGTTCCATCGCACTTCCCTCTTACACGCTGTCCCTTGAAGACATCATGTCTAACCAGTGTAATTTATCATATGTGCACTGACATTAGCTCGGCTGCACCTCACCAGCACCTCTCTCAGCTGATCTACCACTCCCACCAGTGCTTGTCTGACAGCCAGTGTTAGTTGAGTAGAAATTTCCTCTAAAGAAACGTCAAGAAGTATGAAATTTATCGTTTTGATTCCTGCAATTAATAGCATTCACCCTCCACTAGTTCTGGAAGAGGGCTGCTGTAACCTTGGTGCTACATTTTATTTCAGGATGAGTTTCAGATCAAATGGAAACATCATCAATAATATATTCTCCATAACATCAGCCCTGCATCAAAGCATCCGTGCCTTTTATTATCTTCACAGATAATGATTACAATAGATTTCTGTCCCTCTTCCCTCCTCCTATTGTCCATAAACTAACTCATCCAAAACTGTCTATGTATTAATTTATGTCAAACAGTTCACATATCATCCTCGTGCTGGTTGAAGTACATTGGTTCTCAATTAGGCAACGTCTAATCATAGTTTTATTTTGGTTATAGATAGAGCATGGAAGCAGGCCCCTCAGCCCATCGAGTCAATGGCAGCCATTGATCACCCATTCACACTAGTTCAATGTATCCCACTTACTCATCCACTCCCTCAACATTTGGAACAATTTTCATAAGAGGCCAATTAACCTACAAACTTGCACGTCTTTGCAATGTGGAAGGGAACCAGGAGAATCAGGAGAACACCCACGTGCTCATAGGGAGAATGCGCATATAGACAGCGCCCAAGGTCAGGACCAAACCTGGGTTTCTGGCATTGTGAGGCAGCAACTCTACATGCTGTTCCCTGTGTGTACCCTGCAATCGTCTCTTACTGTATAATCCTTAGAACTTCATGTGTTCATCCAGTTCTGACCTTTAGCTGCAAATGCTTTAAGTGATTGCATCCTTTTCCAACCATTTTTTCCTCTACTTCTCGTTCCTCCTTTAAAAAATCTCCATTAATCCTACAGTGGAAAAAAACATCAGTTTATCTTCTTTGTAGCTTAGCATCAGCTGTCCGAGAGGTTTGGTTGAGCCTGGTATGCCCACAGTTCGAGATATCCTCAGCTTAGGAACCTTACACCCAGCTTGTGGATGTCTGCACCGTTAGTTGGACTGGGCCAGTTCCAGCCTTGATATTTTGACACCTTCTGAAAGGTTAAGGAAGGATATGTACAGTAATTGACACGTCCCTAAATTCATTTTTGATTGGTTGCATTGTGAGGACTCGGTCCCCAGTGCCTCTGGATGGATGGAATCTACACTAGTTCAGGAAGCAGCTCTTCAGCCATTGGGATGAGGTGCTTCAGGAAGATCTTGGTGAAGACTTTTCCTTTGGCAGGCAACAAACATACCTCACTGTAGTTATCACGTGTAGATTTGTCTCCCAGGTAGCTCTTTCCCGGGTTATTTGTGAGGTGATGCGTGCAAAGAGCTTGTCTGTGCAGGGTCTTTGAATCCTGCAGTGTTCAGAAGAGCCTTTGACTCCAAATTTAAAGAGATTGTTGACATTGTGTGTCTCCAGCACATCCTATCTCGTGCAAACTGGTGGCAAGCAAGGCTATCTCTTCACCATAATGCTTCTATCAAACTTCCTTTCTGCACATCACCTCCAACATATGTCCAATTACAATAGAGAAACTACAGAACAAATTAAGACCTCTTCAATCTACATCACCGCAATTTCACAACTGTTTAGTTTAATTTAGTTCAGTTTATTGTCACGTGCACCGAAGTACTGTGAAAAGCTTTTTATTGAAAGACTACACATGATTACAATCGAGCTGTCCACAGTGTACAGATACATGATAAAGGGAATAAGGTTTAGTACGAGGTGAAGTCCAATTAAAGATAGTCCGAGGATCTTCAATGAGCTATATAGTAGCTCATAACCACTAGTTGTTGGTAGTTGTTGGAGGCCATCCCATCTACAACCATCAAGCTCCATTATGAAAATAACACTGCACATGCCTAACACTGCACATGCCTAAACTCCAAGGCACCGTCGATTTGGTCACTGAATTAGATGACGGTATTAATGCAGAACAGTACAGAACAGTACAGCACAGGCCCACAATGTTTATGCCAAACATGATGCTAACTGACCTGATCTGCCAGTACATGATCCATATCCCTCTATTCCCTGCACTTCCATGTGCCTATATAAAAGCCCTCTTTAAAAACTACTATTGTTTCTATCTCCACCACCACCCCTGGCAAAGTGTTCCAGGCACCCACTACTCTCTGTATAAATTATTTAGTTTACTTTGGTTTAGAGATACAGCGTGGAAACAGGACCTTCGGCCCACCAAGTCCACGCTGACCAGCGATCCTTGTACACTAGTTTTATCCTGGGGACAGTTTAACAAAATCAATTGACCTACAAACCCACAAGTCTTTGCAATGTGGGAGGAAACTAAAGCACCCGGAGAAAACATACGTGGCCACAGGGAGAATGTACAAATTCCGTATAGACAACATCCATAGTCAGGATCGAACCCGAGTCTCTGGCTCTGTAGGGCAGCAACTCTGCCACTGTGCCGACACACTTTAGTTTAGTTAGTTTTGTTTATAGTCACTTGTCTGCACACTCATCGTCCTCAAAAACAAAGGTCTTCTACAAACATTCCTTGATGTACTAGACTGTCCTCAGACAATAAATCTCCACAACAAGACCATGGAAAATGTAAAGGCTTTCCCACATCTTGGGAACAATCTCTCAGCAAAGGAAGGTGGAGATGATAAAATTTACCATCACTTTCAACAGGCCTGTATAGCTTTTGACCATCTGTGGAAAGGAGTGTTTAAAGACATCATATCCTCCATAAAGTTCAAGATCTACTGGGCAGCAGTGATCTTTGGCATTCTATACACGAATGAGATCTGGCCTGCCTCTCATTCTGATTCGGATTAGTTTACTGTCTATACACCAGGGTGCAATTAAAGTTCCTAATTCGCATGAAGTTCATAGAATAAACACAATAAATAAATGAGGGTGGTACAATTGGTAACACTGCTATCTCATAGTGCTAGAGACCACCCAAGTTCGATTCTGACCTCGGGTACTCTTTGTGTGGAGTTCGCACGTTCTCCATGTGACCTCATGGGTTTCCTCCAGGTGCTCAGGCTTTAAGTTCAAGTGAGTTCAAGTGAGTTTATTGTCATGTGTCCCTGATAGGACAATGAAATTCTTGCTTTGCTTCAGCACACAGAACATAGTAGGCATTGACTACCACATCCCAAAGACATGGGCTTCCTCCCACATCCCAAAGACATGCGTGCTTGTAGGTTAATTGTAAATTGCATCTAGTGTGTATGGAATGGATGAGAAAATGGAATAACATGGAACTAGTGTGAACGGGTAATCAATGGTCAGCGTGGACTCGGTGGGTCGAAGGGCCTGTTTCCATGTTGTATCTCTCTAAACTCTAAACTAAGTATGACAAATGCAAGAACAGCAGAATGGTACAAGGATTGCAGTGCAAACTGAAGTAGCACAAAACATACTAAAGTACAATAACAGAATGAGGCAGTGTTATGAGTACATGGGAGCACCACCATAAAGGAAGTGTGTGTGAGAGGTGTTGGATTCATGAGACAAATAGCCATGGGGAAGAAGCTGGTGTTAAGCCTGAACATTCAGGCTTTCAAGCTCCTGTATCCTCCCAAAAGGCAGATAGGAAAGGGAATGGACACGGTGGCAGGTATCATTGATGGTATTTCCAGCTTTCTTCATGCAACTCACCATGAAGATCAACTGGATGGAAGGAAGTGTGAGGGATTGGATTGTGTTGACTATGTCATATAAACCATATAAACCATATAACAATTACAGCACGGAAACAGGCCATCTCGACCCTTCTAGTCCGTGCCGAACACATATTCTCCCCTAGTCCCATATACCTGCACTCAGACCATAACCTTCCATTCCCTTCCCGTCCATATACCTATTTCAAAAGGAACTGCAGATGCTGGTTTATACCGAAGATAGACACAAAGTGCTGGAGTAACTCAGAAGATCAGGCAGCATCTCTGGAGGAAAACCACGGGTGACCTTTCGGGTCGGGATCCTTCTTCAGACTTTCTCAGGACCGAAGGACCTGTTTCCACGCTGTATCACAGTTTCCCGGTACAGATTGGCCGACGGAGGGCTAAGGCTCCATTTCCATCACACATTACTGATCACAGCCTTGCTTTCTGAAGGGGATCCACCGTAAGGGCTTGGGCACCCTCTGGAAAGCCGCCTCAGCCCCGTCTCAGCTGCCTGCAGATGAAGAGTTCCACTTGGCGATCACTCATTCCCACAGCCACGACGCTGCAAGATGAAAGTGTGGAAAAGTCTGTAAATGCCCTAAATCTGTCTAAAACATCTGTCCAAGAATAGAGTGGCCCATTTTGGTATTTCTGGAACTTGACTTACAGAATAAGAATCAAACAGAAACCTGGAGACACGAGGAACTGCAGACGCTGGAATCCTAAGCAAAACCCAAAGTGCCGGAGTAACTCAGCGGACCAAGCAACATCTCAAGGGAGGGAATGGACAGGTGACGTCGCAGGTCAGGACCTTTCATGTTTAGATTGGCTGATGATGGGTCCCGACCTGAAACATCACCTTTACATTACCTCCACAGACACTGCCTGAGTTACTCCAGCACTTTGGATTAAACAGAAACAGTTAATTTGAACCAAATGTATTATCTTTACTTTCTGGTGCTGCATACTCCTGGTCTTGATAAGAAACTGGAAAGACAATAGATTGCATCCTCGATCTTTTGTTGTGATTAGCTGTGATTCTGGGGATTATTGGCTTGAAACTGATTAGAGCCTTTCTGCTGTTTGAAAGCAGTGGCCTCAGGTGTGGTCCACAAAAACCAGCACACTTAATCTCTAACTGAGAATATACAGAAATGAATGAGTGGCGTAATGTAAGGTGTTTCTGCAAACAGCTTCATAAAATTAAAAAACAAGATTTGAAATATTGTAACTATTTTCATCTATCATTTCTATTGCACCACTTTTCCTTAAGGTGACTTTTTACATGGGGAGGGCTCATTCTGGATGAGTTGTCTTTACTATTCAAGCATGTGGCTAAATGAGAATGGTTACTTCAAATGTGACCACTGCAGCAGTCATTAAATAGGGAATTAGAGCAGAAAATTGCTGTCTCAAAACCATTGCAGGATTTATCTCGAATTAATTCTGCTTCTTTTCGGGGTAGTTGAGCTGATTTCCCTGTATTCTGTATGGCGTGCAGGGTTGCACAATGCCTGTGGTTTCTCCGCCCACCTGCCTGCCCCATTGCAAGCAGCAGTGCAGTTGCAGCTCTCCTCCCTACAGCACACTTGCTGAATAAACCACACAGCGGTCTGTCTGCCTGAGGATCTCTGTGATTCGCAAGCTGGACGGAGACTGGAGCCGATCATCACAAGGACACTTCGTGGCTGGGATATCTCCTGGAGCAACCAAATGGAAGAAGGTTTCTGTTGCACTACAGCAGTGTTTAGCACTTCTTACTCGCATCAACTTGCCTTTTTTTTCTTTCTTCTGCTTTGATGTTTTGAAACCAGCAACAGGATGCAAGTGAACCAGTCATTTGTGGTGTGGGGTTAAGTGATCGTGCTTAATGTTTTTTTGAAAAAATAAGTAACTTGAGCAAGCTGGCTGATGTGTGGGATACATTTCCATCTATTTTTGCACTGTGTAAGGACTTATACGGCGTGAGAGGCAATTGTGCTCTCATTGAATGGTGACACAAGTCAATAATTTGTCCAGAACCATGCATTCCTATATTTGCCAACGTTTAATCTTTAATTTCCCATAGGTGGTTATTCGTAGCCCGGGAGGGAAGGTGTGAATATTACAAAAGTCCAGAGTGAAGATTCCAACACGGACCAGCTGGCCTACAACCATCACTGTTGCGACCATTGGGATATATCAGGAAGAACTTTGCTTTCTCAACATTGTACAGGACAAGTGAAGGACAAGTGGATTTCCCCACATTGGATTCTGTGCCTCTGAAGGACCATTTAAACGGTGGACTGTAAATCATGAGTGAATTCTGGTTGTGTTTCAATTGCTGCATCGCAGAACAGCCTCAACCGGTAAGTGTGATCTAATTACGATAACAAGTTTTTTTTTCCTAACTTGGATCTTGATGATCAAACGACAAGAGGCCAGAAAAGAAAGAATGGGTCAAAACATATTTTTGAGTTTGACAGATTTTGGAAGTAGGTGAGGAGAGGAGTAAAATGGCTCAGCATCAGATTGACATTCAAAGCATGGTTTCTGATTAAATAACTGTGGGTTCATTGCCACTGAAGGCTGTGGAGGTCGTCAGTGGATATTTGTTACAGTGGAGATTGATAGATTCTTGATTAGTACGGGTGTCAAGGGTTATGGTGAAGGCAGGACAATGGGGTTGAGAGGGGAGAGATAGATCAGCTATGATTTAATGGCGGTGTGGAGTCGATGGACCGAATGGCCTTTCTGTTCCTACAACTTATGACCTTATCATTCTATAGGTCATGTGCTGTGGAACCATCTTCCACACTACCTGAACATTCCCCTTACAAGGTATTAATGGTGATTTGATAGAGCATATGGTAAATGTGTTGCTTTTGTTTTGTGACCATGTAACCTTCACAAGGTTTTCGGTCATCTGATGACTCCAGTGTACGAGGCATTTGTTCTTGTACAAATTAATTCAGTGCATTCTCTAGCATCATTTGTCTGCGAGATGTTTTGTAAGTCCATCTCCATCCCTGAAAAACTTTCCAAAAGAAAAAGATTAAAAGGTGCATTCCTTAATTAGGCACCAATCTGGATCACATTTAATCAACTGTCTTAATATGTCGCAGTGCCTTGATGGAACCCTTTGTAAGATGTATTAGCACAGTTATTATGTAAAAAACAACCCCTTGGGTTATTAATTTAGTGTAAAAAACGTTAGACCACGAGAAGCACAAATGGTTCACCAAAATGTAACTGTAAGCAAGTTCCAAAACCCAGAGGGAGTTATCCTCATTGTTTATGACGATGTACTGTGAGCTGTGTACAGACTTAGAGAGGCACTTCCTGAATGTATGGTTCTCAGTGGGTTGATCGTGAACTTCACAGAAACTTCTTGCTTGAAACAAAATGTTGCTGTCTTATGTTGAAACCGGAAATGAGATGTAGCTTTAATTTTTACACTATTGTGAGACTTCAAGCTTTCATGTCTGCTCCTGTGTCATCTGTTCGTGTTTTATTGCCAATTATTGACCTGTGATGGAAGGAGGTAGGGGTGTGGTTACTCTGAGAAGTGAGAGGTATGATTTGAGCTTCCTAGTAGCTGGCTACAAGGACATGAGTGATAGACTTACTCGGGCAAACAATCTTACTTGGTTTTAACCATGGTTTGTTGCTGAAATTTTCTTTTTAGCTCAATCATGCAAATGCCATTCTTCAATGACACAAGCCTAACAGCATCAGTAGCTATCATCTACTTTGGATTTTGGTTCAATTTTAGGGATTTGCAATTATAAGGGAGGGAGTACTAACTTACTGAAGATATCATATCTTAATGAAGATGAAAAGCCCTATCTGGACATAAAGGACGCATTGCACTGTTAGAAGATAAATACAGATCAGGGAGGAGCAGAATTTTCAACAGATTATATGTTGAGTGATCCAATCCAGTACTGGCAGAATTCATTAATGATCAAAATAGAAAAACAAGGTTTATACAATCTGCTAATTGAGGAAACCAAATCATAGTTGGTTGTGCAACTAAATACTGTACATAAGCAGGATATTTAATATCATACTTGTATTGTAAATTTGCTCAGTGGTGATTTCACTGCATCCTGATACCGAGACACAAATGCTCCGGGGACAGGAGTTCAAATCCCAACCAGGCAGCTGGAAAATGTAAACTCAGTTAATTAAATAACATAAAATAGAAGCTAATATCAATCACGTTGGGCATAAAATTACTGGTTTGGCATCAAAACCCTATTTGGTTTGTCGATGTCTTTATTGGAAGGAAATCTGTGCAGGGAGTGCAGGGCCCAGAGCAATATTGTCATCTTGGGCATTGGCCTGGACAGAAAACCAAACCGAAGTCTTTCTCATTTACAGTAGAGGATGTGCCAGATTTTGATATTGGTCCCAACGAACAGCCTCACAATGCCCTAACAAAGTTATAGGAATCACACTGGCTAATTAGCCATCATTCTGGCCGCACGGTGGCGCAGCGGTAGAGTTGCTGCTGTACAGCACCAGAGGCGTGGGTTGGATCGAGACTACAGGTGCTGTCTGTACGGAGTTTGTACGTTCTCCCTGCGACCATGTGGGTTTTCTCCGGTTGCTCTGGTTTCACAAGTTCACAAGTTGTAGGAGTAGAATTAGGCCATTCAGCCGATCAAGTCCACTGCCATTCAATCATGCCGACCTCTGCCTCCAAATCCCATTTTCCTGCCTTCTCCCCATAACCCATGACACATGTTCTAATCAAGAATCTGTCTATCTTAAATATATCCACTGACCTCAATATCCACAAGGCCTCCACAGCCCTCTGTGGCAATGAGTTCCACAGATTAACTACCCTCTGACGAAAGAAGTTCCTCCTTACCTCCTTTCTAAAAGAGCGCCATTTAATTCTGAGGCTATGACCTCGGGTTACCTCCCACATTCCAAAGACGTACAGGTTTGTAGGTGAATTGGCTTCAGTAAATTGTCCCGTGTGTAGGGTAGAGCTAGTGAATAGGTGATCGTTGGTCGATGCGTGGGCCACAGGGCCTGTTTCCACGCTGTATCTCTAAACTAAACTAAACTAAAATCCCGGAATTCCCTGTTACCATTCGTTTCTTGTCAATAGAAAAAATAAACTAGAAATAGAGGCAATGGGAATATACAGTCAAAAAGAAGTGGCTTTGGATATCCTCAACTTTACTCCTGATTGCTTGATCTTTCTCCTCACATGGTTCAGAATCTCCATTATGATTCAGTCAGGGGACTGATTCAGCCGGACCAGACCATATTCATCTGGGCAATCCTTGGGCAAAGGTCATAAGTGATAGTAGTCGAATTAGGCCATTCGGCCCATCAAGTCTACTGCTCCATTCAATCATGGCTGATCTATCTCTCCCTCCCTAACCCCATTCTCCTGCCTTCTCCTCATAACCTCTGACACATATACTAACCAAAAATGTATCTATCTCTGCTTTAAATGTATCCACTGACATAGCAGTTCACTGGACTGAACATCCCATCCGTCACTTTCAGTGATATTTCCTCTCAACACTGGCCCACACTGGCCACTGTGAGTACCGTCTCAGATATAGATCTTAGATCTAGCTCTGAGGGCTAATGGAATCGAGTGATATGGTGAGAAAGCAGGAATGGGGTATTGATTTTGGATGATCAGCCATGATCATATTGGATGGCAGTGCTGGCGCGAAGGGCCGAGTGGCCTACTCCTGCTCCTATTTTCTGTTTCTATGTCTCCCTAGCCAGTGTGCGGCTGCAGTAGCAGTACTACTAGGACCACAAAGGTTGAAGAAGTCAGCTGAGGTACATCCTAAAGGCTTTTGGGGATAGACAGTGAAGTTTGGTCTGCTGGCAACTTGCATATCCTATGGAAAATAAATTAAGAATGACACAGGACGAATGACTTTCTTCGGTTTGGATAAAAAGTGTGATATCTTTTGAGGCCAAAGAAGTAGGTCAGCTATGTATGTAGCACAGAGTGAAAAGTTGCATCAACTATTTCCAGGATCATTTGCATCCTTACATAGACAAGACAGGGGACTTTGTGATTTGGGATGTAGTTGTCCACCTGATGTTTTCAATGCGACTTTAATAGAAATCTGAGGGGCAACCTTTTTACACAAAGGGTGGTGGGTATTTGGAATGAGCTGCCAGATGAGGTAAACGGGGCAGGTACTATCATAATGTTAAAAAGACATTTGGGCAGGTACATAGATCGGATAGGTTTAGAAGGATATGGGCCAAATGCAGACAGCTGGGACTAATGTAAATGGAGTATGTTGGTTGGTGTTGGCAAGTTGGGCCGAAGGGCCTATTTCCATGCGGTATGACTCTAAAGGGGCTGTCCCACTTGGGCGACCTAATCCGCGAATTAAGAAGAGTGTCTTCGACTTTCAAGCTCGAGGACACTCGCCTGGAAAGCCGCGAGTTGGATCGACCGACCGCGCGCGCACACACACACACACACACACACACACACACACACACAGACACACACACACACACACACACACACACACACACACACACACACACACGCACACACACACACACACACACACACCGCAAAGGCGGGGGCCAGGGAAAGCGGGGGAGTGCTGTCTGCACGATGAAGAGGAAGGTAAACAGCTGCCACAGTGTACGGTAAGTCCTTTAGAGAGCGCGGAGGGGGTGGGGGGGGTGGGGGGTTAGCAGCCATTTTACCTTCTGGTAGGTTTTCCTTGGTCCTGAAAACTCCAATGAGCCAATCAAAATGCATGGTCAGCGACAGAGATTGTCTACGGCTGCCTGTATTTAAATAGCGACCCCACTCCACTGCACTACGAGTTAAAAAGAACCATGCCGACCAAATTTTACTCGCGGAAAATTTTTCCGCGACCTAGCTGAGGCCACGAGTATTCGGGAACTTCCCTCGAGCACAAAGGAGAGTTCCAGCGACCTCATAGGACCTCTTAGGACCATGTGTCGACCATGCTGCGAGTTTGAAGGTCGAAGACACTCTTCTAAACTCGCAGATTAGGTGGCCCAAGTGGGACAGCCCCTTTAGACCCACAACGTTATTTTGTATCCATTGAAAGCTGGTAGCGAAACTTTAAGCCTATTTCCCCTTCCCATTTTACTCTGAAGATTTCCGATTAAAATTTGGAATTCTTGTTTAAACATAGAATAGTTTAAAATCCTAATGCTTAAAACAACCAATTGCCGTGAATGAATCATTGAAGCATATGGTGAACTACAAGGAAATTCATAGCTGGTGACTGATCATAGTGTGGGAAACTGTTTAACAATGTTTGGTTGTACTTTATTAAAGAGGCAATGCATCAAAATTACATGGGTATTTTCAAATAATATGTCTGTTGTGGAAAAATTTGAACATTGTGATATACCAGTAAAATGTTTTATCATTAATGTTCATGTGACTAGTTTTGGATAATTGGGAAGTGGGTGATTGGATTATGAGCCTGTAATCATCAAAGTGTCTGACAATGGTTCTGACTCAAAACCAAAGCCCATTTAATGTGGACATGACATCCAAGAGTGAATTTCTTTGTGATGATGTCAATTAAGTATTGACTTTTAAATTTGAGGTAAGTTTTTTTCTGCCTGTGGTAACTATTTGTTTCTTTTGCCCATAAATGGATTGGTTAGCAAATATTTTTGAATGCATTAATCACACAGAAAGCATTTGAACCAAGAGATTGCTTTTGTGATAATTTCTGAACGAGGTAGAGGCCATTGGAAAACAGGACTCGGTATTTCTATCCATTTCTCACGACAACGCATCTGACATTTTTCTGCTGTCGGGAATACATCTCACGATGCTGCTATTTACACTATGCCATTTCCAACTTTGTGCAACTATCTTGGGACAACTCAAAGACATTGCAATGATTTTTCCAATGTTTCATGGAACACTGCTGATTGGGAGACTTGACTAGGCAGCTTAGAAAGTGTGGAGGAAGGAACTACAGATGCTGGTTTACACCGAAGATAGACACAAAATGCTGGACTAACTGAGCATCTCTGGAGAAAAGGAATAGGTGATGTTTTGGGTCGGGACCCTTCAGACTGAGAGTCAGGGTAGAGGGAATGTAGAGGGATGAAAAGGTACAGAACAAAGTAGAGATGGCTCCTGTGGCCAAAGAGCCCACAATGGTCTATTGTTGGCTGAGGAGGAGGAGGTGAAAATGAAGGGATAAGAACAGTGGCACTAGTAAGGCAATAGAGTGGGGAGCGACAGAAAGAGGGAATGCAATGAATGCAGAAATTTATATTGATACAGCTGGATAGCCACAAAATTATGGAGTAACTTAGCGAGACAGGCAGCAGATCTGGATAGAAGGAATGGGTGACATTTCGGGTTGAGACCCATCAGACTGATTATTGTAGCGCTGAGTTACTCCAGCATTTTGTGTCTATCATCTGTGTAAACCGGCATCTGCAGTTTCTTCCTACATACTTCATATGGCTGGAACTGCTCTCAGGCTCCCAAAGTCCGTGGAGAGTGCTGCAACTAACATGGAATGTTTTCTTTAGCACTCAGCTGCTGATACACCCATTCAATGAGTGCCTCAGTTATGACATCTTGTCTCATTGGTAACTATGCAAGACCCATTTCCTGAATATAAGCTATCTTTGTACTCCTTCAAGGTCTCGTTAGCCAATTTCGCAATTCTATGCAGGGAAAATGACTGGATGAAGGTGCCTATAATTCGTACATGCTCTTCCCATTTCCAAATTCATTGGTATGAGGCACCACCTGTAAGATTACTACAGTGGGAAATTCTGCTTCTCAATCTGCCTTTTATTTGATTAAAATTTGCAGGACCTCATCCCATTTTCTACCTATATTGGTATTATTATGGCTCTCGGTTTGTGAATGTTCTGCAGCCACTCATTGATAACTTTGACCAAGGCACCATAACATGCCACAACATGCCACTCCCGAGTCACACCTGCAACAAGAATTGGGTTAACCATTGTGACCTGATCGCTTCAATTTTATGAAGGAAAAAATTCCAATTCATTCCGTGGAAAGTAATCTGCTATTTGTAATTTATAGCTGGAATGTAACCCAGAGAGTGTGAACAAATTGTCACAGACTCGCCTTCCATTGTTTTAGTGCGTAACACTTCCAAGAGCTGGTTATAGGAACGTAAAGATAGCGTTTATGTAGAAAAGGAGTAGGAGATGTTTCGGGTCGGGACCCTTCTTCAGACTGATGTCGGGAGGTGGGGGGGGGGGGGGGGGGGGGGGGGGGGGGGGGGAAGAAAGGAAGGAAGCGGCAGAGACAGTAGGCTATGTGGGAGAGCTGGGAAGGGGGAGAGGAAGGAGGGAGAAAGCAAGGACTACCTGAAATTAGAGGTCAATGTTGGTACCGCTGGGGTGTAAACTACCCAAGCGAAATATGAGGTTTGGATACTACTTCAAATGGAAGCAGGGTCCCGACCCGTAAAGTCACCTGTCCACTGCTTCCACAGATGCTGTCTGGTTCATTAGTTAATGTCAATCTGCTGGGTTTGTGGTAAGGTTTCTGTCGACAATTGCATTAAAAAAAACCAAAATGATTAGCTGAATATAAATTGCACAGCTACCATGATGGGATCTGAACTCACACCTCTGATTGTTAATCCCTTAAGGGCCTGTCCCACTTGCATGCGTTTGGTGCGACCAAACGGAAGCAGAGTTCACGCGAAGTTCGCGCTAAGAACGCGCGTGACGTCATTTGCGCCATACTCGCCAATCAGCTGGGCAGGAGGCGGGCCGACTGAATTTGGGCGTCGCACGGCATCGTGCGGTGACGTCTTCACGCAACGCCACGCTGAGCGGTGACGTCATCGCGCAACGCTAGGCGTACGCCGTCAAGATGCTGCGTATGCCGTCAAGACGCTGCATACGACCACAATGCGTCTGCGTGCCGACAGGCCGTTGGCGCACGATGATTTCGGACACTGTCAGATTTTCGGAGCCCTATGCGATGTCGGGACCAGCCCCGCACAACTCCGCGCTTCGAAGTGGGACCGGCCCCGCGTGGCCATACGGTGCCCGTATGCCTCAAGTGATCACATTTGGTCGCGCCAAACGCAGGCAATCGCATGCAAGTGGGACAGGCCCTTTAATTTAACTAATGCACCGCCACCCTACTCAATGACTCAAATTGTCTTCTTTTGTATCATGAGGAAATATGACATACAAAATGTCCCCTATTTCTGTGACAGATTTATTAATCTTTAGTTCCTTGATGTACTTCTCCCACCTTTATAAATAGTAAGATTATATTCCAAGTCTGTGGAAACTGTTGAAGTACTTTTGGGAGTTGTGGAAGATAACACTCCTGCAGCCTGCATTTGTCCTGACTGGGAATTGAGCTAATGTGTCCATTTACTTTAGTTTAGTTTAGAGATACAGTGTAGAAACTGGTCCTTCTGCCCACCAAGTTCATACTGGCCAGTGATCCCCGCACACTAACACTATCCATTCACTCTACAGACAATTTCTACAATATTACCTATCCAATTAACCTACAAATCTATAAATCTTTGGAGTGTGGGAGGGAACCGGATGGAGATCCCGGAGAAATCGCACACAGGTCAGGGGGAGAATGTACAAATTCCATACAGACAGCACTCGTAATCAGGATCGAACCCGGGTCTATGGCGCTGTAAGGCAGCAGCTTCACCACTGTGACACCGTGCCACACAGTACTTACATGGTAAGAAAGGAGCTATCCCACAGAGGTTTACTGAGAAGGATACAATGGGTATAAAAATATCCAGAGAGGGTAGAATGGCAGCATTCTAGGAGGAAGGGGAATGTTGGAGACGGGAGATAAAACGGAGGTTTACTGAGAGCTCTCTGTGCTAAGTCAGTATACACCATTCATTTAGCTTGTGAGATTGTTGCTAACTGTGTTGATTAGAATTAGCATTATGGAAAGCTGCCCCTTTGAGACTAATTTGGGATTTGTTAAAATGGTGCAAACAGGAATGTGTGCAGATCTATGTTCAATCATTCCCTTTGCTTTCTAATTGTTTTCATTGTTCTTTGCCTGTGAGGTACTGACAGAGTTTGTATAGAGGGCCGTGTTGCATTTCTGAGCAGTTTCATCAAAGTAGCAACGCAACTTCTGCTCCATAAACATCTTGACAAGTAGGATGAATGGTTGGTAATCTAGGACAGCGAATCCCTCCGGATGCACACAGAACGTTTCCATTTACAGGATCTGAACATGTGCTGCAGCCACAAGACCCCCAACGCAATACATAACGAGGAGGAAACGGGACTGGGACAGTAACTTGTCAAGAGTCATGAAGGACATAACATGAAGCACGCAACCAGTTCCCTGAATGATTAGAAATGCATGAGAGGAAGGTCCACAGAGAGACAGCTCAGAATAACCAACCAAAAATTGAGGAAGTTATGTGAAATTCTGTTTTTACTGAAATTTGAGAAGAACGCGAGATCTTTTACAGCAAGGGAGCCAAGTCAGCTTGAGAAATTTAATAAAATATTTAAAATTGTATTATTACCATAAAACAATGGTCTAATAATCAAACAGCTCCCTCAGTAACCTTTATGTGTGTTGGATGGGAGGAGGGAACAAGGATATGAGGCAAACCTACCACCCCATCCAGGAAGCAATGACTCACCTTTACAAATGCCTGCGTCTAATTTTCTCTATAATACATGTGTCACCCGTCCAAAAATGGTCAACTCTACAGTTTAGTTTTGTTTCGTTTAGAGATATAGCATGGAAACAGGCTTTTCGGCCCACCGAATCCACGCCGACCAGTAATTCCATTATCCTACATTGGGGACATTTTTTACATTTATAACAAGCCAATTAAGCAAACCTGTACGTCTTTGGTGCGTGGGAGGAAACCAAAGTTCTTGGAGAAAGCCCACACAGGTCACTTGCTCCCCCTGCAGGAACTATACATCAGGAGGTGCAACTCCAGAGCCAACAATATCATGAGAGACCCCTTCCACCCCTGCAACGGACTGTTCCAGCTGCTACGGTCAGGCAAACGCCTCCGTTGCCATGCTGTGAGAACGGAGAGGTTGAGAAGGAGTTTCTTCCCAGAGGCCATTCGGACTGTAAACGCCTATCTCACCAGGGACTAACTCTACTGAACGTTTTTCCTTCCATTATTTATTATGTAAAAGAATATGTGTGTTATGATTGTGTTTATAGTTTGTTTGGTTGTTTGTCTTTTTGCACAAAAGTCCACGAGCATTGCCACTTTTCATTTCACTGCACATCTCGTATGTGTATGTGACAAATAAACTTGACTTGACTTGACTTGAGAACGATTAAACTCTGTCCAGACAGCACCCGTACAGATCGATCCCGGGTCTCTTGCATTGTAAGCGCTGTAAAGCAGCAACACTACCGCTGCACCCCCATGCCGCGCACAACTTTAGTGGACATGAGTAAAGATTTCACTTGATGCATATACAGGACATAGCCGTTGCATACACGACCCATCTCTAATTGAAGTTGAGAGGGTTGTGGTGAGCCACCTTCTTGACCCACTTCAGGGACCCACTTCAGGACTATCATTACTCCTTTCATGTTGTTAGTCCCAGGATTTAGACCGGGCAATCATGAAGGAACAGTGCAATATTTTGAAGCCATGGTGGTGTGTGCAGTTTGAAAAGGAGCTTGCAGATAGCATTTGGATGTGTTGCTGCCCAGGCACTACAGTTATATAAAAAAAACTTGCATTCATGTATATGTGACGTGGATGTGAAAGGACTTGATGGAAATGTGGCGAGAATAGGTTACAGGAAAAATTAAGGGATATTGGAACTGTTTTAAGAACTGGCATATATATACACTCAAGGGGTGACCCGAATAGGTGGGAGTTGGCAGCATCTACTGTGGCATTAGGAAAAGGTAGGGGACTATAGAATTTATTAAGACATAAAAGTGGTATTAAGCATGCATCTTTAAGTCCTCTCCGGGAGGAGGCAGCCGCTGTAGTAGTGGGTTGACCGTGGGTCGTGGAAAGTTTGGCGTAGGGCTTGGTTTTCGCAAACATCCAGAATCAAGGATCTGTACTAAAAAGGCAGGCATCATGAATTGTGTTGCAACCTGCTGATGACCTTTGGAGATCAACCCAAGCCATTTCAGATTCACGCCTTTAATGAAAACTGCCTTGGTGTACCTGCTGTTTAGGCTCACACGTGAAATGTGTTCACTTTGCCCGGTGACAGCAGGCTATTGAAGGCATTGAAGGCCTAAAACTTTATTTAAGGGAACAAAAACTACTTATTGTTGTTTTGTGTGCTTCAATGTTAAATTATGAAGTGGTTGGTTTCAATCTTGTGTAAATGCCACACCTCGATAAATGTTATAGAATTTGGATTTAAACAACAATGGCAGCACAGTGGCGCAGAGGTAAATCTGAGACCCAGGTTCGATCCTGACCTCGGGTGCTGTCTGTGTGGAGTATGTGCGTTCTCCCTGTGATTGCATGTGTTTCCTCTGAGTGCTCCGGTTTCCTCCCACATCCCAAAGATATGCGGGTTTGCAGGTTATTTGGCTTCTCGAAATTGTAAATTGTCCCTAGTGTGTAGGATGGTATCAGTGTACGGGATGATCACTAGTCGGCACGGATGCGTTAGGCTGATGGGCCTGTTTCCATGGTGTATCTCTACAGTGAATTAAACTGGGAATAATTGTTATCTATTGCCGTGTTTGTAAAACAACTAATAGTAAGCTGGTAGTCCATTTTACACCTGTTGGGGTTATATTCATGGCATTTAGAAGGATGAGAGGATATCTTATAGAAACATATAAAATTCTTATGGGATTTGACAGGCTAGATGCAGGAAATTCTTTCCCCATGTTGGGGGAGTCCAGAACCAGGGGTCACAGTTTAAGAATAGGGGATAGGCCATTTAGGACTGAGATGAGGAAAAACCTTTTCACCCAGAGAGTTATGAATCTGTGGAATTCTCTGCCACAGAAGGCAGTGGAGGCCAATTCGCTGGATGTATTCGAGAGAGAATTAGATATAGCTCTTAGGGCTAACGGATTATGGGCGAAAAGCAGGAACAGAGTACTGATTCTGGATGATCAGCTATGATCATATTGAATGGCGGTACTAGCTCAGAGAAGCATAGAAAAAATAGGTGCAGGAATAGGCCATTCGGTCCTTCGAGCCAGCACCACCAATCAATATGATCATGGCTGATCATCTAAAATCAGTGCCCCGTTCCTGCTTTTTCCCCATATCCCTTGATTCCTTTAGCCCAAAGAACTAAATCTAACTCTCTCTTGAAATGGCCTACTCCTGCAACTACTTTCTATGTTTCTACTTTATGATTCATGTTCAGACTCACCCCTTGTGTGATTGTGCGTAAATCTACTGACCCCATTTCCTGTGGGGGTGCAGTGAGAGAAGGGAAGATCACAGAGGAACTTAGTTTTAAGGCTAAAGCCACACGTATGAAGATTTCAGTGGTGCCCGACGTTAAGGAGAGTCGTTTTTGTTTAGTTTAGAGATAGAACATGGAAGCGGGCCCTTCGGTCCATCGAGTTCGTGCCAACCAGCGATCCATGCTCACTGACACCATCCTACACACACTAGGGACAATCTTAGAATTATACCAAGTTAATTAGCCTGCAAACCTGTGCATCTTTGGAGTGTGGAATCAAACAGGAGTTCCCGGAGAAAGCCCATGCAGGTCATGGGGAGAACGTACTAACTGCACACAGACACCACCCATAGTCAGGATATCTGGCACTGTAAGGCAGCAACTCTACCGCTAGGCCACCGTGCCGCCTTCAACTGTGTGTACAGGTACTTTGTATCTATGGACCCCAAACCCGAGTACACATACCCTTGAGTGATTTAGTCCAACATGTGCTCATTTAATGCATACACAAACATTTTGAATCATTTGCTTTAAAAACAAAATAGCTTGGTATTTGGTTGGATCGAATAGGTAAACTGGTTCAAAGAGGATGAGACCTTAGCAAAGAAGTACAGTCAGCCATAATGCATAAGGGATGCTTATGGTAGAAAAGGAAAGCACCAGCACCAATATCAGAGTCTGTGGATCTGAGTAGGGGTGCTCTGTATGTGTTCTATAGTTGCAAAAATATACGTTTTTCTGGGGGTTTATGGAAGTGAAATAAAATTTGCCACGGTGCTCAGCTCATGGGACCATTTGCAAGGTGGTTACCATCAAGCAGCAAATGTTTGTGGTGAATGTATCTAGTACCCGTGTGGTGCATTATTGTGGTCTCCATGCTTTTCTGGTCAATGATGTAAGATGAAACTTGGTGTATTAATATCTGAATTATCTAGTGAGGAGGAGGGCAGAAGAGTAAACGCAGCTTTACCAGGAGAAACCACAAAAATGTCAGTGCACAAAGTGCATCTTCCCACCCATAGCACACACACAGCATTGTGTTCTGTGCTCTTTGTCTCTAAGTGTCTAAGGTTGAGGATACTGCTGGGGATCCCGAGGGGGTAGGAGGGTAGAGGCCCAGCAGTCAGAAGGCCTTGGGGGTGAGTTACTGCATTGGAGGCCCTGTGAAGAGATAGGGGTTATGGTCAGTAAGTCCATTGAGCAATTCTTACAAAATGTCAATTTCCCCACTACCTTTGAATACCGGCCCAAGATGCCCAGAGTAGAGAAGGTACATTCAGGCAATGGGCTGAACGGACTCAATGGGCTGAACGACTTCCTTCTCTGTTGTAGGGGCGGTTTTGAGAACTTCAAGTCCATCCATTGGGAGTTTACAATCTATCAAACACCTATTCCATTGCCCATTTCTTGTTGCCTTTATCGGTCACCTCAGAACTCCGAGAACAGGAGTGGAAGCAAGTCATCCTTAATCCCAATGCGCTGACTAAACAGAAGACAATCCTGACTATCAGGGAAAAAGTCTTATAGCAAAAAAAAAATGATCCTCAAAGTCTTTCCCAACGGAATCACCCAACCACATGGAAGATGGTTTAATTTATCAGGTATACCAGCTTCCAAAGTTAGAGCGGCTGAATATTTAGTCATATATGTTGGCAGTTTTCCTTCATAAATTTGCTGTTAATATTTTTCATTTGCATAATTCCTCTGTTGATATTAAATGAGAAGAAAAAAATCAGGGCTCTTGTTATCATTCCAATATGTTTGCAATGATTTTGAATGTGGTCATATCAGAATAATTCTAAGTTCCTCTGTCTATCCAGTAAACCCAAAAACACCAAACACAAAGAATGTGCCTGAAACTGGAACGGTAAAGTAGGTTTAGGTTTATTATTGTCACATGTACTGTGATACAGTGAAAAGCTTTGCTTTGCATGCTGTTCAAACAGATCAGATATACCATACATCAGATACAATCTCAAACTCAAGTAGAGTAGATAGCACAAAGGGGAAGGTACAGAGTGCAGAATATAGTTCTCAGCATAGTTGCGTGTTTGTAGCCCCTCAGTTCCTTCGGCAAAGTCCAATGCCCTCAATGGGGTAAAGGTGGATCAAACAATACTTCAGCTTATGGAAGGACCATTCGGATAATGGGTGGGAAGAAGTTGTTCCTGAGTCTGGTGATGTGTGCTCAAGACCATTTGCATTTTTTGAGCCAAGCGCTGAATACCTTGTGCATAGTCACACAAAGTAAGTGCATTTAAGACCTTTAGTGCAATTCGGTATTGCTACTGTAATTTAAAATTTAATTTAAAAACAAGATTTATGCCTGCTGTAACTGAGCTTTATGTGGACGTTGAGTTTTTTTATTTTAAAGTAATTATTTTCCATCTGGTTTTGTGTGCAGTTTGGGAACATTTTACTCATGTAACTTGGCAGATATTGTATCTTCTTTAAATTTGCTGTCACTTTAAATTTGCTTCATGTTCTCTGATGACATTGGACCAGATGCGATGGCTTTGGTTAGTCGGAATGTGCTTCAGCCTATCTCTGCTGACAGCCTAATGCACTTCGAAGTAATGCTCTGAATGGACTGGCACAATCCAATCACTGTATGAGTTGGAGCACTCTCCACAGGCCCATTTTGTGTGGGAGGACCGTGATTTAGATATAGAGATCCAGTGTGGAAACAGGTCCCTCGGTCCCCCAAGTCCGGGCCGACCGGCGACCACTAGTACTATACTATGCGCCAAGGACAATTTACAATCTGCAGAAGCCAATTAACCTACAAACCTGTACGTCTTCGAGATGTGGGAGGAAACCGAGGCGTCCGGAGAAAACCGGTCACAGGGAGGATGCACAAAATCTGTGCAGACAGCGTCCGTACTCAGGATCGAACCCGGGTCACTGGCATTGTAAAGCAGCAACTCTACCACTGTGCCACTGTGCATAGAAAAGACATGATGGTACAAAGACATAGTTCAATCCAGAAATTGGTCTGCACACTGGCAATTACTGAGGCCCCAGTGTGGAGAGCAGAGAGCATGCGTGCTACCTGCTAGATGCATGTTGTTCCCATGTTGATGTCCTTTGCATTTACACACGAGTCTTCTAAGGTCACTACTCCAAGATTAATCTTTCCCTGAGGCAGCGGGCAGCAACACTGTATTGTCTGAAGAAGGGTCACCTATCCATGTTCTTCAGACATGCTATTTTGATCCACTGAGTTACGCCAGCATTGTGTGTCCTTTTGAGCACAGTATTGCTATTGGTATTGGTTTTTTATAGTCACATGTACTGAGATACAATGGAAAAACGGCGTGCTATTCAGTCAAATCATATTATACATGAGGACAATCAAGCCAACCACAACTACAACACGCAGTGCAAAGAAAAAATTGTGTGCAGAATATAGCGTTACAGTGGTTTAGTGTTACATTGAAAGGACAGATAAATAAAAAAGTGCAAAGATTGTAGTGAGGTAGATTGGGAGATCAGGACTATACAGTAGCTAATGAGATGACTGTTCTGGAGTCTGATAACAGCAGGAAGAAAACGTTCCTGAGTCTTCTACAGAGGATGCAGTTTGCTCTCAGCATATGTGAAGTCAGGTATTAGACCCAACCTAGATACTAAGCAGCTTATCGAACGTGTAGCAGGCAGGAAGTTGACTGTTCCTCCCAACCACACGTTGGAGGAGCTGACAACCACCTTTGGCCTGAATACCCAGTCTCTCTCAGTCAAATCTGTTTCTAGACCTCATCTGAGGCAGAATTATCTGACTACTCACTGAATTGGCCATTATGAAAAGGCACCTTCATGCTGTCTTACAGCTCCAGAGACCTAGCTTCGATCTTAACAACTGGTCCTGTCTATGTGGAGTTTATAAGTTCTTTGACTGTGTGGTTTTCCTGCAGGTGCTTTTCTCACTCACCCCAACGAGTTGCCTGTAGTTAGTTAGCTGCTATAAATTACAAATTTGTGTCGGTAATTGACCAAAGAATCAAAGGAGAGCTGACGGGTAGGTGAGAGAGAATAAGGATCCAAGGCCACAGGGAAATAAATAGAGGCGGCTAGCATGAACTCAAATGGTCTCCCTGTGTGTGAAGTAAGACGTCTGATATCCCGTCTCCAGACACACTGTGTAGGAAGGAACTGCAGATGCTGGTTTAAACCGAAGATAGACACAAAATGCTGGAGTAACTCAGCGGGACGGGCAGCATCTCTGGAAAGAAGGAAGAAGGGCCTCGACCTGAAACGTCACCCATTCCTTCTAACCAGAAATATTGCCTGTCCCGCTGAGTTACTCCAGCATTTTGTGTCTTATCTCCAGATATGGGGGGAGTATTTGTAAACATAGCTGTAATTTCTACATGGTGAAATCAAAATGTATAAAAATGGCCTTTATTAAAGTCTGACAATGTGCACTTTAACCACGTGATTTTTTCTATTACAAATCTCAAATTGTGGAGTACAGAGGCAAATAAATAAATGATGGGTCTTTGTCCCAAACATTATGGAGGGCACTGTAAATCAGCAGTTCAGTGCGAGTTGCTCCCTTCTGCCAATAACTCCACCTCTGTCAGTTTTTGTTGCAAGTAGGACCACAGAAGAAGTTACGTTGTAACAACAGCAAGAACCTGCAGTACATCAAGAGTGAACGCCTTGTTAAAACCACTATCGGTTTCATCATGTTGTTACACAAAGAAACCCACCAAGCTCGAAGGTCTTGCTGTTTGTGCAAACTTTCACAAACAATATTGCGTAGTATGCAAAGTCTTTTTAGCACCAAAAAGGAGCAGGGACTGGCTTCCTGAGCATGTACTTCTGCTTCTCCCTGCTCAATAATTTATCTGGGGACTACCATCTTTTTGGGTGGAGTGAAAAGAGGAAATGTTTTTTTTTAAAAAGCTGAAGATGTGTACCATCTTTTCAAGTATGATAAAAATATAAACTTTATAAAACCAATAGACTTATGTTACCAACAAGTGAGCGATCCTGACCTACCATCAGTGGAGAACCTCGGACTATGTATAATCGGACTTTATGGGACTTTATCTCTTACAAAACGGTACTGCTTTTATCTTGTTTCTGTACACTGTGGACGGCTTGATTGTAATCATGTATAGTCTTTCCGCTGACTGGATAGCACGCAACAAAAAAAAGAGAAGAAAGGAAAATCAATCGCTCTTTACTGTACCTGGTACATGTGCCAATAAACTTAACTTAAATAAGTTAATGCTGGGTACATTTATTGGTGAACTGGTCCCTTTTGCCAATCATGGCGTGTCAGGGAAAGCGTTCACCTTGCTTGGTGTCCCGAAGACCTTTTTAATTCTTCAGGCTTATTTGCTCCGTAGCTTCCTCTGAACAACTATCAGAAACAGCAGCCCAGCATCTTCATCACGGCACCACAAAGAAACAAAAATAGATGTGTATCAGTCTGAATTACCAGCCCAAATCGTCCACTTAAAAGCCTGCAGTTTCACTCCAGGTGGCTGAATTTTACCTGCATCACCATGTGGAAATTCCTGAGCAAAAGATGGGTGTCCTGAACTTCTGCTCAGGACTTGGGGTAACTCTCTTCCACTGGTGAACAGTTGAGTGTGTAGCTCAAACTTCCACTGAATCCCCAGCAGTGAGTCTGGGAATGCTGCTCTCGTGCTTCTGCAGATTAGATCTAGAGCAAGACTAGATCACAAAACATAGAACAGTACAGCACAGGATCAGGCCCGTCAGCCCACGGTGTCAATGCCGAGCATGATGCCTAATCAAACACACCCCTGCTATCTATTTGTGATTCATATCCCTCCAATCCCTGCACACTCATGTACCTGTCTGAAAGCCTTTGTCTCGGCCTCAGACCAGGTTTAGAAGTTTGTCCAACCTCCAACACTTCTAATCCAGGCAAAACTTCCAAACCCTTCCAATAATGGAGGGACCAGAACTGACTAAAGTGCTATAAAGCTACACAATGACTTCCTGACTCTTGCACTCAATGCCCCTGAAGGCAAGCATACTATAGGCCATCTTATCCATGTTATCTATTGTGTTGCTAGTTTCAGGAAATCAAGGACTTGGACCCCAAGATCCCTCTGTACATTTACGCTGGTAAGGATCATTCCAGTAACTGCATGCTTTGCTCTGACATTTGACTCCCACTTGCAACACCTCACACTTGTCTGGATTAAATTCCCATCTGCCATTTCTCCACACATATCTGTAACTGATTTGCATCATGCTGCATTCTTTGATAGCCTTCTTCACTGTCTGCAACACTACTAATTTTTGCGTTATCTACAAACTTACTCACCAATCCATCTGCATTGTCCTCCAAATCATTTGTATACAAAACACGAACGACAGAAGTCCCAGTACTGATATCTGTGGAACACCACTGGCCACAAACCTCTGGCCCCTTGCACTACTACCTATAGCCTTCAGGTTAAGCCTTAAAAAGCCTTGAGGTCAGTTAGACTAGCTGCTCGGTCAATGAATGGGAATAAACACATTTGCAGGAAGGTGCGTAAATGAAATACAGGTATTTTTGTTTAAAAAATGTTTTTAATTGTTTAAATTGGGGTGTTTTAACTATTTTCAATATTTTTTTAAAATAATTCTCTGAAGGCTTTGACGATCAGTAAACATGGGGAAGACCTTAACTAACTGTTAAAACAGCTTTAGGGGCAATATTCAGTCTGCTAGTCCCTGCCAAAGTGATTGGGCTCAATTCTTACCAGATGCCCACACCTAGACCAATTGCAGCTTGGAGCAGTTTTGGCCGCACACAAGCTCAATGCTCAGCAGAGGATACAGACCAATGGATTGATGTTACAGTGTGGTCTGAGCACGTCATTTATATTCCAGTAAAGTTAGAGAGGATTGTTTTTTTTTAGTTTTTATTTTATTAGAAGTTAATACAGTACAAAGCAATACAGTGGTACCTGATTTTAGGTGCCAACTATGTCATAACGTAATACATTCTATGTACAATCTCTAGTTTTATTAAAAGGAAGTAAAAAAAAAAACAAAAAAAAAGAGAAGAAAAAGAGTAAAAATAGATAGTAGAAAATAGAAAAACGTGAAGTGTGTATATAAGAAAAGAAAAAATAGAAAGTAGAAATAGGAGAAAAAGACCCTTAACATAGAAACATAGAAACTAGGTGCAGGAGTAGGCCATTCGGCCCATCGAGCCTGCACCGCCATTCAATATGATCATGGCTGATCATCCAACTCAGTATCCTGTACCTGCCTTCTCTCCATACCCCCTGATCCCTTTAGCCACTAGGGCCACATCTAACTCCCTCTTAAATATAGCCAATGAACTGGCCTCAACTACCTTCTGTGGCAGAGAATTCCAGAGATTCACCACTCTCTGTGCGAAAAATGTTTTCCTCATCTCGGTCCTAAAAGATTTCCCCCTTATCCTTAAAAAAGAAATGTTTCAAATCTTTATTCGCAGATGTAAATATATCCACGACCTGACCTGAAATCAGTAATCTTTACGGTACCGCTGCATCACATGATTCCAAAAAGTCGATGAAAGGGGACCAACTCCTCAAGAAGAGAGGATTGTTGACCATAAGAGAGGATTGTTGACCATAAGCTCTTGGTCATTTAGATTCAGACAACTGCTGTTACCACTTTGCAGAAACTGAAGGTCAAGGGAAAACTCCCTTCATCCTCCCTCTCCCTTTCTCTCCCTCTCTTTTTCTCTCTCTTACATCCTCCACCCTCCCTCCACTCTCCCCTCCCTCTATCCTTCTCCCTCCTCTTACTCTCTGCCACTACCTCGGCCACACTCCTCTTTCTCTCCCACTCTCTTCCCTCTCTTCCTCCCTCCCTCCCACTCTTGTTCTCTGCTCCTCTCTCATACATAAAGCGTGCTGGTGGATGCATTCAATGCCGGGGGAATTCCCACTTGACCCACCATTAATGCTGCTTCGTTTTGAAAATAGCTGGCTCAGTTTAGATAAAAGATACAGCGTGGAAACAGGCCCTTCGGCCCACTGTGTCCGCACCGACTAGCGTACCCCGCTCATTAACTCTATCCTACACACTCGGGTCAATATATACATTTATACCAAGCCAATTAACCTACAAACCTGTACGTCTATGGAGTGTAGGAGGAAACCGAAGTTCTCAGAGAAAATCCTCGCAGGTCACGGGGAGAATGTACAAACTCCATACAGACTGCACCCATATACACATCTCGCAGGATTATTAGAAATCAGAATTTTAACAGAAAACAGTATTTTGAGTTTCACAACAGCACGCTTGTGGGCTTGGCAACAAGTGTGGGAATAGTGGATGACTAAATGGCTAAATAATATGGATCATATGAAGCAAAAGACCAACATGCACACATTAGGCATGGAGATCAACAGCGACTGTATTTCTTTTTTTTTTGCAAAATGAGTAAAATGTGCGATATATTTGCTGATGGGGGTAGGGGAGCAGGAAAGGGTGAATCTTTCTCCCTCTCCAGCTCTGCCAAAGGTTTTGGCTCCATACTGAGCAGAGGATTTGGCTGACGTTCCACACATAAACCAGTGCCGTTGGGACCAGTTGTGCAACTCGACTAGCGAATTTGGCATTCACTGAGATTAAACTTGGAACAGGAACTCCAATTGTATTTTTCCCTGAAAGAAATTAGTTTAAAACAACATTTTGTTGGTGCAGCGATTATGACTACTTCCATGTAACTGTGTGACCATTGGCAAAGGTAATAATTAATTATTTATTGATAAATAATTGATGCCAATTTGCTTCTCCAGTTCATCCGTGGGCGGAAATCTGTGACCATCCTTTTGCAACATCTCACTGCTTTTCATATAATACAATATTTGCTTTCACTAAAGGGCCTGTCCCACTTGCCGATTTTTCCGGTGACTGTCGGCATCAGTGGCTGGCGTATCTGGTCACCGATAAAGTTGCGGCGTGACAACGTATTGATGCGCGGTGTCTCCTCAACTGTCGCAACAATTTTTTGTCGCCACTGGATTTTGAAAAGTTCGCCGAAATAATCGCCAAGTGAGACAGGCCCTTAACACACCCTGTATCTGTACACAAAAATGCTGGAGAAATTCAGCATCTATGGAGCGAAGGAATAGGTGACGTTTTGGGTCGAGACCCTTTTTCAGACTGATGTGGAGGTCGTGGGGGTGGGGGGGGGGGGGGGGGGGGAAGAAGAAAGGAAGAGGTGGAGACAGTGGGCTGTGGGAGAGCTGGCAAGGGGAGGGGAAAGAGGGAGAAAGCAGGGACTACCTGAAATTGGAGGTCAATGTTCATACCACTGGGGTGTAAACTGCCCAAGCGAAATATGAGGTGCTGCTCCTCCAATTTGCGGTGGGACTCACTCTGGCCATGGAGGAGGCCCAGGACAGAAAGGCCGGATTCGGAATGAGAGGGGGAGTTGAAGTGCTGAGCCACCGGGAGATCAGGTTGGTTATTGCGAACTGAGCGGAGGTGTTGGATGAAGCAATCGCCAAGCCTACGCTTGGTCTCACCAATGTAGAGCAGCGGACACCTAGAGCAGCGGATGTAATAGATGAGATTGGAGGAGCTGCAGGTGAAGCTCTGCCTCGCCAGGAAAGACTGCTTGGGTCCTTAGATGGAGTCAAGGGGGGGAGATAAAGCGACAAGTGTAGCATTACCTGCGGTTGCAAGGGAAAGTACCAGGGGAGGGGGTGGGAAGGGACAAATTGACCAGGGACTTATGGCGGGAGCGTTCTCTGCGGAAAGCCGAAAGGGGAGGAGATGGGAAGATGTGGCCAGTGGTGGGATCCTGTTGGAGGTGGCGAAAATGTTGGAGGATTATCTGTTGTATGTGATGGCTGGTGGTGTGGAAGGTGAGGACAAGGGGGATTCTGCCCTTGTTACGAGTGGGGGGATGGGGAGTGAGAGCAGAGTTTTGGGATATAGAGGAGACGCTGGTGAGAGCCTCATCTATAGTCGAAGAGGGAACCCCCGTTCCCTAAAGAATGAGGACATCTCCGATGCCCTTGTTTGGAACACCTCATCCTGGGTGCAGATGCGGCGTAGATGGAGGAATTGGGAGTAGGGGGATAGAGTCCTTACAGGAAGCAGGGTGGGAAGAAGTGTAGTCCAGATAGCCATGGGAGTCAGTGGGTTTGTAGTAGTTGTCAGCAATTTGTTACCTGAGATGGAGATAATGAAGTCTAGAAACGGAAGGAAGATGTTGGAAATGGTCCAGGTGAATTTGAGTGCCGGATGGAAGTTAGTGGTGAAAAGGATGAAGTCAGTGAGTTCTGCATGGGTGCAGGAGGCAACCAAACCACCCCCTCCCCTGGTACTGCAGGAAATGCTACACTTGCTTTATCTCACCCCTTGACTCCATCCAAAGACCCAAGCAGTCTTTCCAGGTGAGGCAGAGGTTCACCTGCACCTCCTCCAACCTCATCTATTACATCCGCTGCCCTAGGTGTCAGCTGCTCTACATCGGTGAGACCAAGCGTAGGCTTTGCGATTGTTTCGCCCAACACCTCCGCTCAGTTCACACTAACCAACTTTCCCTCCCATTTCGAATCCGACCTTTCTGTCCTGGGCCTCCTCCATGGCCAGAGTGAGTCCCACCGCAAATTGGAGGAGTAGCACCTCATATTTTTCTTGGGCAGTTTTTACCCCAGCGGTATGAACATTGACTTCTCCAATTTCAGATAGTCCTTGCTTTCTCCCTCCTTCCGCTTCCCTTCCCAGCTCTCCCACAGCCTTCTGTCTCCACCTCTTCCTTTCTTCTTCTCGCCCCCCCCACCTCCACACCAGTCTGAGGAAAGGTCTCGACCCGAAACGTCATCTATTCCTTTGCTCCATAGATGCTGCCTCACCTGTTGAGTTTCTCCAGCATTTTTGTCTACCTTCGATTTTTCCAGCATCTGCAGTTCTTTCTTAAACACTGTATCTGTACACTGTGGAAGGCTCGACTGTAATCATTGTAAATAGCCAAAGAATACAATCTGAAGTTCAAGATCATATTTAATCAGTATTCATATTATAGCAGTACAGCAGGTTGTTAGTAGTTAGAACATTGTGACCGCTTCGAACACTGAGCAGTGTAGGAAGTGGGTGTTAGTATATATCGTACAGTAGGGTGGGGTTGGTGATGCTATTCTACCATGATTGGTTCTCATGCATAAACCAATCTACATCCTTCCCCGCTGTCACTCTACTCAACAATGTACCTCGGTGACTGCCAATCACCACCCCCCCCGGACACTTATTATTATTTATTCAAATCATTTGCTATGTCGCTCTTCCAGGGAGATGCTAAATGCATTTCGTTGTCTCTGTACTGTACACTGACAATGACAATTAAAATTGAATCTGAATCTGAATCTAAAGAGTGAATATGGTAAGCTTACATGTCGTAAGGATTTAAACATACTCGCCATATCTATCAGGCGGTCTATTAATACGGCCCGAACGCGTACGGACCAAGCGCTCTCTCCCTTCGCCAGAAAGATTAAAGGGAGGTGGTGAACCCGGAAGAGAGAAAGCAGCAGGGGAACCCGTGGTGACCGACAAGGCGAACATGCAGGAGAGGTATTATTGTGGTTAGTCATGGCCGCCGGTCGTGGAGGGTAACGGGACATGCTGGAACTGGTGGACGCAGCAGCAGACGGCTGGAACTGTAGTGGTGGAGCGCAAGGACCAGCTGGTGGTGGCCGTGGCTCCTTCACAGCAAGCAAGTGTTGGCGGCACCAACTGTATAAGGTGCCATCATAGTCCACAAGGTAAGATCGTGGTTCTTCAGCCAGGCCAGTAGAACAGGTTCTTTAGCTTTTGAATGACCATTTCTGATGTGATAGAGGTCAGTAAGTCGAGTTCGAACCAGTTAGAGTTGGAGTCAACCAGGACAAGATAGCGTTTACCGTGCCATTCGAAAATGTCTGCCTCCAGCGACGTCCACGGCATTGCTGGTGAAGGTTGTTGCAGTAAAGGCTGTCCCCGTTGGTGTGGAGCGAGGCTGTTGCAAATGGGGCAGGAGTCTGCCCTGTCCCGTATGTATTTGGTCATCCCAGTGGAATCAAAACTTCCCCGTAAGCAAAGTAAACGTAATGTCTGTGCACCTCTACAACAAGATAAGAAATAACCCGAAATGTCACCTATTCCTTCGCTCCATAGATGCCGATAGAGGAGGTTATTATTTGACTTTAGTTTTAGCTTGAACCAGGTCATCTGAAGATTCAAAGTTTAATAAAGTAACTTGTGCTGATACTGACTCCAACCAACCACATAATGAATATCATCCATTCCAGAGGTTTTATTTTGCTGATGCCATCTAAACTTCACTTGGATTTCAAACAACAATGTAAAAGTAATTGGGAATGGGGAGCATTGGAACAAAAATTTGCCCTCGGTACACATTAACTGTAATGTAATAATGAATGCATGTTGGTAGGTGCAATCAAAACAAAAACCTTTTTATCATTGTATTACGAATGCCACAGAAAATATTATGTACTCTCAAGATCACATTAAATAGAATATTATTGCTTAAATATATAGTTATTGGACTTTGCATTTCGGAAAAGTGAGGAAGACAGCACAATACTGAAAATATTGGGGGTGAAAATGAGTTGTTAGGAAAATGAAGGAAATGGTAACAGAATACTTATATAGCTGAGGATGAGAAATTGTGTTCAACCAATTGATGACTTCTTTGACAAAATAACTAGAATGTTAGATACCAAGAAAGCCAATGGATGTAGCAAATTTTGATATACAAAATTTGGTCTGTGGCGTGCTCCATAAATGATTACCGCATTAGATAAGCATCTGTGGACTTGAAAGTAGTATGTTAAGTCCAGGGGATCAGATAAGGGGCTTTATGTGTGGGACAGATATATTGTCATTGCAGAGGAGCTAGGAGTAAGGCCAAGTGTGCATCCAGAGTCAAGGTCTGGAATAGTACTAGGTGTGCAGTCAAAGCTGGGACAATGGGAGTGTTCAGCACTGGGAACATAAGCAGGTAAGCAGCTATGATCAGGGTAGAATAGGGGGCCAGGTGTAAGGCTGGACTCGGGGTCAGGAATGGGAGAAGGTATGCAACTGGAGTCAGGGTCAGGAGTAGTACCTGGTGTGCAGTGAGACCCAGGTTGGTCAACATGGGCCAAGTGCTTGATTATAATCTGATTTCCATACATACGCTATACACTAAGATCATTCATGTGCTGCACCTGTTGATCAGAGCCTGGCTCTACTGTGGAATGTAATTAGGAATGTAATTTAGCGTAACCTTATTCATAGCTAATCCAACTGAAAGCATAAATATTGCATTCAAGTGTAAGTTAAAAGACTTGCTACAATGTGCACCAGATTGCACAATTTCAAGCTGAAAAACGCAAAAGCTCCGTACCAATGGGAAGGGGAACACCCTCGGGCTTGGTCTCTCGCAATTTCTCAACTTCCAACTCTCACTCAATGTTGGCAGCCCTGCTAAAGTCTTCAGACCAATTAGACACATGACACTGTATTTGGAAAGGATGACAGCATTAAAACCACAGTCCACAGAGAAAGAGACAGTGCTGGAGTAACCCAGCTGGTCAGGCAGCATCTCTGGAGAGAAGGAATGGGTGAAGTTTCAGGTTGAGACTCAGCAGTCTGAAGAAGGGTTTGGACTTCAGCATTTTGTGTCTACAGGGTTTGAAATCAATGGTTGCCCGGGTCCCAATGGCGACCTAAAGTCCTGCCGGGCAACCTAAAAGCTGTGCCATTTTGCCCCGGGACACCTATCGTTCAATTCTGAGCGGGCCCCCATCTCTATCTCTCTCTCTGTCACTCTCCGTCTCCGCCCGCCCTCCGTGTCCGGGCCTGCCGGTTCTCCGCTCTCCGCCGCTCCTCATCCGCCGGCACGGCCGGCTGCCTTGTACATGCGCACTGCGACGGCATCCACATTCTCCCCCTGCACATGCGCACAACCACGGCCAGTGGATCATCGGCTGCCTTGCACATGCGCACTGCCACGGCAACTGGTCGGCGCCGGGCACTTTCTCCCTCCCTTTGCATTGTGGGAGATCTGGCTGCCATTGCTGTCCTTTCACCGCCTCGCTGCGGCCGCTGAAAACTAAGGCAGAACCACTCCCTTGGAGCTGGAGTAACTCCCTGGAATAACTCTAGTTTCTTGGTTTACTGGTCCTCTAAAAATATTCCAAACAGAATTTAAACTGGTGGACCTACTACCACCAAACTCCAAACTCTGAAAAATTACAGCCTATTGCACTTTATCTGTTTATTTATTGTGTATGTATACGGTCTATGGTATATAGACACACTGAACTTTTATCTCCTGTTCTGTATTATGTTTATATATTCACAAGCAAAAATGTCATTGGCCTATCTGGGACACATGACAATAAAACTCTCTTGACACTTGACTTGGACTTAAGCAAAAAAGGATCCTTGGGGAAAAAAGAGCTACCTTAAATTTAGTTGCATCTGGTTTGGTAACTATGGTAGGGTGACGACTATTCCATGCTTTAATTGTGCGGTGTGCGGAGCAGCCAGAATAGAAGACATTGGGTGACGTTTCGGATAGAGACCCTTCTTTAGATTTTCCCTGGTTTTAGTGTTTTAAGTTTAATTTAAAGATACAGCGTGGAAACAGGCCCTTCGACCCACCAGGTCCGTGCCGACCACCGAGCACCTGTACTTGGTGGGAGGGGGAGTTGAAGTGCTGAGCCACCGAGAGATCAGGTTGGTTATTGCGAACCGAGCGGAGGTGTTGGGCAAAGCGATTGCCAAGCTTACGCTTTTTCTCACCGATGTGGAGCAGCTGACATCTAGAGCAGCGGATGCAATAGATGAGGTTGGAGGCGGTGCAGGTGAACCTCTGCCGCACCTGGAAAGACTGCTTGGTCCTTGAATGGAGTCAAGGGGGGAGGTAAAGCGACAAGTGTAGCATTTCCTGCGGTTGCAAGGGAAAGTGCCAGGAGAGGGGGTGGTTTGGGTGGGAATGGACGAATTGACCAGGAGTTACGGAGGGAGCGGTCTCTGCGGAAAGCCGACAGGGGAGGCGATGAGAAGATGTGGCTACTGGTGGGATCCCTTCGGTAGACAAAAAAGCTAGAGAAAATCAGCGGGTGAGACAGCATCTATGGAGCGAAGGAATGGGCGACATTTTGGGCCGAGACCCTTCTTCAGACTGATGTCGGGAGGGGGGGTGGGCTGGAAAAAAAAGAAAGAGGCGGAGACAGTAGGTTGTGGGAGAGCTGGGAATGGGAGGGGAAGGAGGGAGAAAGCAAGGACTACCTGAAATTGGAGAAGGCAATGTTCATACCGCTGGTTGTAAACTACCCAAGCGAAATATGATGTGCTGTTCCTCCAATTTGCGGTGAGCCTCATTCTGGCCTTGGAGGAGACCCAGGACAGAAAGGTCGGATTCGGAATGGGAAGGGCAGTTCAAGTGCTGAGCTACGGGGAGATCAGGTTGGTTATTGCGAACTGAGTGGAGGTGCTGTGCGAAGCGATCGCCAAGCCTGCACATGATCATACGCTGAATAATCTAACCACATTTTTGTTTGGAAGTGGAAAGAAATAGTATAAATTGCATTCATTGCAACTTGTAAAAAGAGTTGAGATACTGTATTATAATGTTGCTGCATGCCATTGTGGTATATATCATGTCTTGATTGTTGAATATGTTTAGTTTGTAACTTTATTTGAAGCAGAAATAATATGTGAATGCTTCATTGACCATAATTCCGACTGGTAACTACGCGCATCGTCTGAGCACATTATCGCACACATCATGCAAGTCGTCTTAAATGACCACCTAAACTGTCATTTGGCAACAACCTAATAAGCTGCCTAGGTTGCCCGGCTGGAAGCAGAGAAAAAAAGTTAAGTGAGAGCCCTGGTTTAACGTTGGTTTAACTCAGCATCTGTAGTTGCCTCCTACATATTTCTCCAGGGATGCTGCCTGACCAGCTGAGTTACTCCAGCACTTTGTCTCTTTTTCTGTAGACAGTAACTGTGGTTTTAATGCTCTCACACTTTCCAAATGCAGTATCATGTGACCAATTTTGTGTCTATCTTCAGCATCTCTGGAAAACATGGATAGGTGACAATGTGGATCGGCTCTCTTCTTCAAACCGATTGCCGTGTTTGGGTCGGGGGGGGGGGGGGGGGGGGGGAAAAGCTGGAAGAGAGCAGGGGCAGGGCAATGTGAGGCAGGTAATAGGTGAACACAGGTTGGTTTTGATCGGCAGATTTTTGGACAAAGGCCAGAGATTAAGGTAGAAGGTATGAGACAGAAGGATTGAAGAGTTGCAAATTGTGAAGCCAGAGGAAGGAACGTGCGTGGAGGGGGAGAGGGAGGGGAGAAATATGCGCAAGTCCAGGTGGGGGATAGAACAGTGGGAGGGGAGAGCGGGTAGGTGGTGGGGGATACAAACCTTTTGTTTGTGGTTATCTAAAATTGGAGAATTTAATGTTCATACCATTGGTTTGTAAACTACTCAAGCGGAATATGAGTTACTGTCCTCAAATGGATTTATATATGACATGTATGTTATATCTCTTCACATGCCTTTGACCTGGAAAACCCAGGCATTACCTTTAAACACCTGTTTTGTATCTGCCGTGTCACGTTGGTGACATGCTTCTTCTTTTGAGACAGTGTGGTCACCCAGTATCTATTGCAGTGCACTGACATCTATGTCAGTAGGATAATGCATAATCTCTCTTTAAATATCCCATGTAGTGGTTGGTAAAATGAGTGGCCTTGTTGGTGTGCAAAGTTTATGGTCAGATTACTGAATGTTTCACAATCTAGCTGATAAAATCTCAGTTGAAATAGCTCTGCAAGACATTGATGAAAGTGTTGACCCAGAACTCCTATATTTGCTGACGGGGCATGTCATTAAGATGTTTCTGCTCAGCTGCTTTCTCAGACTTCTCCCCGGGCTGCTCAGATTCCTACTGCACTTGGCGCACAAATGATCCTGTAAAGTTAATTAAAATAACAAAATATATTGGCTTACCCGTGGGCCTGCTGTTCCCTGGTGATGTTTGTTTGACATCAGAGTGTTTGACAGGCCTGTACTCGCTGGAGTTTAGAAGGATGATGGGACCCCTCATAAATATTACTGAATAGCGAAAAGCCTTGATGGAGTAGATGAGGAGAAGATGTTTCCAATAGTGGGAGACCCTAGGACCAGAAGTCATAGCCGCAGAATTAAATGATGTACCTTTAGGAAGAAGATGAGGAAGAATTTCTTTAGTCAGAGGGTGATGTATCTGTGGAATTCAATGCCACAGAAGGCTGCGGAGGCCAAGTTAATTAATATTTTGATAGCAGAGATTGATAGATTCTTGATTAGTATGGATATCAGGGGTTATGGGGAGAAGGCAGGAGAATGCGGTTACGAGGGAGAGATAGATCAGTCATGATTAAATGATGGAGTAGACTCGATGGGCCGAATGGCCTAATTCTGCTTCTATCACCTAGGAACTTATGAAGATGTTGGAATCAGCCGATTATCGACGCCAGTGTCACTTTTGCCATTTTATTACAAGAATTGCCTCAATCCGAATGATACATGGGTTAGGCCGGGCTGTCTGGGTCGTGGCTGACATTGCTGTCCAAAGCTGACCTGTGAATAAATTGTTGAGTATACTGAGTAAATAAAGTAATGCCATGCTATTTTTGAATTTTAAATCCCACCTTCACATATTAAGTTTATTGGCTACTATAATTTGCCCTTTGTGTGCAGGTGAGCAGTAGAATCTGGGGGCAATTGATGAGATTGTGGAATTAATACAAATGGAATTAGCATAGGCACAAGGAACTGTGGATGCTGGTTTACCAAAAATGAATTAAAATAACCAAATATATTGGCCAGCCTTTGGGTCAATATTAACATGGTGTAGTCATGTATATAGTGTAGTTTAACGTAGTTTAGTCACCTAGGGTGGACACAAAGTGCCGGTGTAACTTAGAGGATCGTGCAGGATCTCTGGAGAAAAAAGATGGGTGACGTTTTGGGTCAGAACTCTTCTTCAGCCACTGAAGAAGGATCCCGACCCAAAATGTCAACCATCCTTTTTTTTTCCAGACTCTGCCTGACCCGCTAAAATGGAATTCATGTAGATTTAAAGAAGCTGGTTTACCAAAAAATAAATTAAAATAACCGCTGAGTTACTCAAGATTCAAGATTCAAGAGAGTTTATTGTCATGTGTGTGTGATAGGACAATGAAATTCTTGCTTTGCTTCAGCACACCAGAACATAGTAGGCATGACTACAGAGCAGATCAGTGTGTCCATATACCATTTCTTACCATACTCTTCGTAGTCTTTTCCGCACCAGGGCGCTCAAGTTGCCGAACCAAGCCACGATGCAACCGGTCAGCATGCTCTCTACTGTGCACCTGTAGAAGTTCGAGAGAGTCCTCCTTGACAAACTGACTCTCCGTAATCTTCTCAGGAAGTAGAGGCGCTGATGTGCTTTCTTAATAATTGTTCTCGGACCAGGAAAGATCTTCAGAGATGTGCATGCCCAGGAATTTGACGCTCTTGACCCTTTCAACCATCGACCCGTTGATATAAATGGGTCTGTGGGCCCCCCTCCTACCCCTTCCAATGTCCACGATCAGTTCCTTGGTTTTGCTGATGTTGAGGGCCAGGTTATTGTGCTGACACCATATGGACAGTCACTCGATCTCTCTTCTATACCCTGACTCATCCCCATCAATGATACGTCCCACAACAGTGGTGTCATCAACGAACTTGATGATGGAGTTCGCACTATGACCAGCTACGCAGTCATGAGTATAGAGTGAGTACAGCAGGGGGTTGAGCACGCAGCCTTGAGGTGCTCCCGTGCTGATTGTCATCGAGGCTGACACATTTCCACTAATACGAACAGTCTCCAGCATTTTGTGCCTGGCTTTTGTCTGAGGACTTGCCCTCCTCAACCGGGACAGGTGCCTAAAGTCGTGGCTATCATATGCACAGCCGAGCATTTCACTCACCATTTTATGACATACATTTAAACCTGGGAACTAGATACTAGAACTAGAAATACTGAGCATAGGTTTAAGGTGAGAGGGGGACAATTAAAGGAGATGGCAAAAAAGTGAAGGTATATAAAATTATGAGAACCTTTGATAGAGTAGACAATCAGAATCTTATCATGGTTGTATTCCAAGTTAAAATCGGGGCTCTTGGCTACAAGACAATGTTGATGAAATGGTCCCAATGATCCAGTCCTGATGAAAATCATTCATACATTTGCAGCATGTGTGCTGGATCCCTGCTGGACAAAGCCAAGGAAAGCATACTGTTCTGATTAAAACAGAAGCCTTCAAAGAACAGGCGGAAATGCAGGAGGACATTTCGGTTTGGCCGCATTTTAGTTTCTTCAGTGGAGCGGAAAACACAAAGACTGCCCAATATTTATAGTTTGAGTTTAGTTTATTGTCCCACTGAGGTACAGTGAAAAGCTTTTGTTGCATGCTAACCAGTCAGCAGAAAGGCAATATATGATTACCATCGAGCCACCCACAGTGCACAGATACATGATGAAGGGAATAACGTTGAGTGCAAGATAACGTCTGATTAAAGATAGTCCGAGGGTCTCCAATGAGGTAGATAGTAGCTCAGGACTGCGCTCTAGTTGTTGGTAGGATGGTTCAGTTGCCTGATAACAGCTGGGAAGAAACTGTAGTGATGGTGTCAACATTCCTGCCCAACGAAAGCATGTACAGGAACAGTGTCTTTTGTCCTTGTGCTTTTCTGTTTACCAACCTGTGTGACTGAGAGGACGTTCTGACGGTTTTTCCTTCTATTTCAGAAAAGGCGACGGCGGATCGATCGAAGCATGATAGGAGAGCCGACAAACTTTGTCCACACGGCCCATGTAGGATCAGGCGATGTCTTCAATAGTGGAATGAACTCAGTGAGTACAAACATTTCTCTATGTAACCATATAACCATATAACAATTACAGCACGGAAACAGGCCATCTCGGCCCTACAAGTCCATGCCAAACAAATTTTGTTCCCCTTAGTCCCACCTGCCTGCACTTGTACCATAACCCTCCATTCCCTTCTCATCCATATGCCTATCCATATAGGCATATGGATATATATGTAGAGCAAACTAGGCTGCTTTTCTCTAGTGGCAGCACAGTGGCATTGTGGTAAGGTTGCTGCCTTACAGCACCAGAGACCCAGGTTCAATCCTGACTATGGGTGCTGTCTGTACGGACCTTTATCGTTCTCCTTGTGACCACTTGGGGTTCTCCAGGTGCACTTGTTTCCTCCACACTCCAAAAACGTACAGGTTTGTAGGTTAATTGGCTTTGGTAAAATTGTAAATGGTTCCTAGTGTGTAGGATAGTGCTAGTTCACGGGGTGATCACTGGTTGGTGCGGACTCAGTGGGCCTAAGGGCCTGTTTCTGTGCTATATCTCTAAAGTCTAAGATAAAACAATCCTTTGTATATCTCGTGGGACTTCACGTGTGTCCCTGTCATTTCCTCCCCTTCCAATGTTTCTTCCAAGCCTGAAATAGTATATTTGTGTTAGGCTTTTGGTCCCGTGGGTCACAGCGGTAAAATGCCTGCAGAACTTTCCAAGCTGGGGATTGGCATCCTGACAGATACCCCAAAATGGCCAAGTCTGCATTCTCATCCAACATCACAGGAGCAACAGTGGGTCATTCAACCCCTGCAGGCCGTTCATTCATTCAGTTGGATCATATATTTTGCTGCATGTCCCTTGGTCAATTTCCTAGCAGGGATATTAACACAGCTATAAGAATTTTTTTGCCAATTTTACGCAATTTGTTTGGGACCCTGATAACAATGCTTATGTCTAACATTTTCATAATTATGACGTACGATATTTCGTAAATTGCTGCAGGCAGGGATCTAACCTGGGACAACTAGCTCTGTTGCCTTTCTTGAAAAGGGGGGCCACATTTTCTGTCCTCCTGGCACCTCACTTGTGTTCAGGGATTATTTAAAAATCTCAGTCAGAGGCCAGCAATCTCTTCCCTTGCAGCCTGCAATAGATTTACTCTCTTTTAAATGCAGAGAGACTGGCACAAGACTGCCTACTACCTTTTTTTTCTGAGTCTGAAGTAGAATTCTGGTCCAAAATGCCGCCTATCCATGATCTCCAGAGATGCTGCCTGGCCTGCTGAGTTACTCCAGCACTTTATAACCATATAACAATTACAGCACGGAAACAGGCCATCTCGGCCCTACAAGTCCATGCCGAACAACTTTTTTCCCTTAGTCCCGCCTGCCTGCACTCATACCATAACCCTCCATTCTCTTCTCATCCATATGCCTATCCAATTTATTTTTAAATGATACCAACGAACCTGCCGCCACCACTTCCACTGGAAGCTCATTCCACACCGCTACCACTCTCTGAGTAAAGAAGTACCCCCTCATGTTACCCCTAAACTTCTGTCCCTTAATTCTGAAGTCATGTCCTCTTTGTGTGTTTTTTTTTGTAAACCAGTATCTGCAGCTCCTTGTTTACATTTTCTCCTACCCATCACCCAATTCTCCGACCACAACATCTGTTTCCTTTGTGAATATTGCTGAAAATTATTTGTTTAGCCATTTGGCCATTTCACTTTTCACGTGGCCATTTTTGGGTATCTGTCAGGATGCCGATCCCCAGCTCGGATAGGTCTGCAGGCATTTTACCGCTGTGACCCACGGGACAAAAGGCCTAACACAAATATACTATTCATTCATGCAATATAAAGTGTTATAATAGCCCCATATAACACTGGTTTCATAAGCATTCTCATTCCCAATAACACATCCCGAATATTGAATGATAAATAAATCTGTGTACGAGGTGGTATGTTAAATATATGGAGCATCGATTTCTCAAGAGCTGGTATGGATTGTCTTTGTCCTGAATCAAATGAGAATGGCAGCAGTCCCATTTCCAGTGTTACACAATTGAGAAAAAGTTTACAACACACTCCTAAGAAAAACTTAAACTGAACAAAAGCATTCCTCTTCTCCCCTCTCTCCAATAAACAAAAGCTTGTTTGACTAAAAGGAAAAGAAAACATGGGGTCAACCTTCATTTGTAGTTTTATTCAACTAAACAGTTGTTTTGACAACTATCGTATTTTTTTCTGATCACGAGTGTTCGTGAGCAAAGCTTCATTCAGCAACAATTGACAGCTAGAGATGAAAAGCCTGGAATGTGACCCAAGAGACGGAATCACAGCCAGAGCTTTGAATGTTATTGGCCGACGTCCCCATTAGTAATTGTAAAAGGATGTAAGTCAGTGTTGTATGTAGCAGTGTTCATCTGATTCCAGTAGCTAGTGAGGGCTCTGAACAATTCTACCAGCTGTGCTCCAAACAGCATTTAAAGCCAACTCTCTTCAGATGACAATATAGAATGACTGATTGATGGAAAAGTACAGTATGGAAGGAGGCCATTTGGCATCTAGAGGCCAATACAGCCAGAACCACTGGTGGTCTGCATCTTTCACAAACCAGTGCAGTAAAGGGGCTGTCCCACGGCGGCGACCTAATCTGCGACTTTAGACGAGTTTGCCCTCGACTCAAAACTTGCAGCATGGTCGACACGAGATCCTATGAGGTCACTGGAACTCTCCTTCATGCTCGAGGGAAGTTCCTGCATACTCGCAGTCTCAGCTAGGGCGTGAAAACATTTTCAGCATGTTGAAAAATTTTCCACGAGTCAAATTTGGTCAGTATGGTTCTTTTTGACATAGTGTAGTGGAGTGGGGTCACTATTTAGTTACAGGCAGTCGAGGGTAGCTGTAGGCAATCTCCTTCGCTGATTGGGCATTTTGATTGGCTCATGGACCAGGGAAAACCGACCGGTAGATAAGATGCCCGCTAAACTTTATTATACTTCTTAAAAGTGTCTCCACTCCTTCTCTCCACCTCTCCTCCTCCAGGGGTCCCCCCCCCCCCCCCCCCCCCCCCCCCCAGCCGACCCCCTAGGAGGTCACTGCGCTCTCTAAAGGACTTACCGTGCACAGTGGCAGCCGTTTGAAAAATTTTCCACGAGTAAAATCTTCATTGCGGGTGTGAATTTCAGACAGCGCTCGAGGGTAGCTTTCCCAATCGCCCCCGCCTTTGAAGTTTGTGTGTGTGTGGGTGTGTGTGTGTGTGTGTGTGGGTGTGTGTGTGTGTTTGTGGTTGTGTGTGTGTGTGTGTGTGTGTGTGTGTGTGTGTGTGTGTGTGTGTGTGTGTGCGGTCGGTCGATCCAGCTCGCGGTTGTGTGTGTGTGTGTGGTCGATCCACTCGAGGTTTCCAGGCGAGTGCCCTCGAGCTTGAAGGTCGAAGGCACTCTTCTTATCCCACTGATTAGGTCGCCACAGTGGGACAGCCCCTTTAATCCAATACCACCATAGCTGCATTCCATTGCATTCCATTGCAATTCTTTCCAGTATCTATCCCATTCCTTTTAAAGTCTTCTACATCCAACATCCACTGCCCTGTCAGATAGTGCAGTCAAAATCCTAGCTAGTGAAAAGAATAGACACTCTCACAATCTTTTGAAAACATTCCCCCACAATGTCTCTGGTTCTTTTGCCAGTTACCGTATTTAGGTTTTCTCTTATTAGTGATTGTTCAGATTTATGGTTTTTACCCTATCTGAAAACTTCTGATTTTAACTATCCCTATGGAATATTCTCTTAGTTTTCTGTGCTGTACAGCGTGACTTCTATTTATAAAGCTTCCTTAACTTAGTAACACACCAAAGGCTCTTTACAGGAGAGATGCTTAACTAGAAGCCAATGAAGATCAGTAAAGAGACTGAGTGGAACTGGATGTCAGTTAGCTGATGGCAGCAAGATTTTGGATAGCTGGAAGTTAGCTTGATTGTAGGATAATAAATATGGATAAGAGTATAGTTAATGCTACAGGGAACTCTCTTTAAAAATTAAGGAAAGAGAATGAAGGCTAATTAACCTGCAAATGTGTGTCTTTGGACCATGGAAGAAAACCAGAACACCAGGAGGAAACTCATGTGGTCGCAGGAAAATCTCCACACAGATAGCAACCCAGGACCCTGGTGCTGTGAGGCAGCAACTCTACCAGTTGCACCACTGTACCACCCATTGTTCTAGCCTTAACCATCCTCTGCTGTGTTATCACTGACCTTCCATCCATCACAAGGTCAGAAATGGGGATGTTAACTGATGACTCTTAACATCAGTTCGCTGTTGAGACCGCACTTGGAGTATTGTGTTCGACTTTGGCCACCTTGCTTTAAGAAAGATGACTTTGAACTGGAAAGAATGGAGAGAAGATTTATTAGGATGTTGCCAGGACTTGAGGCCCTGAGCTACAGGGAGAAGTTCGGCAGGCTAGCACTTTATTCCTTTGAGCAAAGGAGGCTGAGGGGTGATTTTATGGAGGTGTATAAAATCATGAGAGGGATAGATAGGGTGAATTCACAGAATATTTTTCCCAGGGTAGAAGAATCAAGAGCTATATGGCATAGGTTTGAGGTGGGAGGTCACTTAAGGGGCAACATTTTCACACAGTGAAACTAATTGAAGTATGTACAATGATAATATTTAGAAGACTTTTGGACAGGTACATGGATGGGAAAGGTTCAGAGGATTATGGCCCAAATGCAAGCAAATGGAATTAGCTTAGAATTAGCATCTTGTTCGGTATGGATTAGTTGGACTGAAGGGTCCATTTCCCTGCTGTATGATTCTGACTGGACACTGAAAAGCCAGAAACTTGATTCTACATCAGAAGTAAAAATGTATTAATCATCCTTGGAAATATGAGCCTAATGTTGACCATGAAGTCAAGAATAAACAGCCACAGAGTTATCGAATCTCATTCCCTGTACACTCAAAAAACATGTATCGCTGTTTTTGGCTCAAGAATGTGTTGCGTGATGCTTTCAGTTCTTTACAAGAGACACATGCAAAACAGTGACATCAGTTGGTTTATGTTCTGGTCGGCTGTGGGAAAAAATAACTTGTGAGAAAGTTGCCCACGCCTCTTTGAAGTTATAACGTCACTTCTTCTGGATGAAACATGTAAAGTTGTGGCACATAGATTTTCTGAACTGGATTTGCCAAAATCAGCATTGATTTTATATTTGCTATTAATATTCCAGAAACCTGAAAAAGTAGCCAATAAATTTGGAATATGAACTGGCAAGCTTCCTTCTGGAGTACAAATATGAAGTGTAATTCTGTTTTAACTTAAGTGCTCCATGTTGTGGTGGTGTGTATATGGAACGAGCTGCCAGACAAGGTAGTTGAGGCAGGTACCAGAATAGCATTTAAAAGACATTTGGACAGGTACATGGATAGGAAAGGTTCAGAGGGATATGGGTCAAATGCGGCCACATACCACTAGGTTGGATGGGACATCTTGTTCAATATGGACGAGTTAAGACATTGGATTTTGTTGAAATATCCCCTCACCACTGACAGTTTGAGTTGCAGGAATTCTTCAGTCATGGTTCGTTTTTATGATTTAAAAATAAATTGGATAGTTATATGGATGGGAAGGGAATGGAGGGTTACGGTCTGAGCGCAGGTATATGGGACTAGGGGAGAATATGTGTTCGGCACGGACTAGAAGGGTCGAGATGGCCTGTTTCCGTGCTGTAATTGTTATATGGTTATATGGTCTTTGCAATACTGGGCTATTGGTGCATGTGTGGATGTTTTTGTTTAAGAAAGAACTGCAGATGCTGGAGAAACTCAGTGGGTGAGGGAAGCATCTATGGAGAGAGGGAATAGGTAGCGTTTCGGGTCGAGACCCTTCTTCAGACTGGTGGGTGTGGGGGGGGGGAAGAAAGGAAGAGTCTGAGACAGTAGGCTGTGGGAGAGCTGGGAAGGGGAGAGGAAGGGGGGAGAAAGCAAGGACTACCTGAAATTGGAGAAGTCATTGTTCATACCGCTGGGGTATAAACAGTGTGTGGATGTCTAGTGCATCTCTGTATCATGGAGTCATACAGCATGGAAACAGACCTTTCAGCTCAACTTGCCATACCAACTAAGATGCCCCATCTATACTGAGGGCTAGTTTCCCTCTCCCCTTACTCTCCAAAACAGCTTCTCCACAGATGCTGCCTGACCCACTGAGTTACTCCAGCATTTTGTGTCTATCTATGATCTACTATGGACTGTTATGGTAGCACAGTTTTGGTGGCACCTCAGTCTTGCACCTGGTTATGTAATATTACTGATTATTCATTGTTTTATTGATTATTGTATATTTGTTTAGGAAGATAGACACGAAAAGCTGTAGATTAGTTAAAGTGTTACTGCATTAATGAGCCTGTAAAGATGCAGCAAGTAAGAATGTTTTTTTCTGTTGCTGTTACCGTGACAATTCAACACTCTTGACTCTCTTAACCTGGAAATCTACCATAATTATTTGGCCGATTTGAAGTATTATGCAATTGACTCGATAAGAATCAAAGGAGAAAATCAGTGGCTTATTTTAATATTAGCAAGTATCACACAAGATGACAATGCTTCCACATTCTTTTTCTTATGTGAATGTCAAAATGTTCTTTGATCTCGAAAGGATAAAGCAGTCACCAAATATTGTGAAGGTAACGTCAGAAACGGAGATATCCTTCAGGGCAATGCAGGGTGCATCAGCTTTAAGACACTCAATCTCTTCAAAATAGCTTGTTCTGTGTTTTGGGCCTTCAGAGGTTAATGAAATGCTTGGCTTTGTGCCATTCATTTTACCTGTTACATATGACAAGTAAATACTCTTGACTCTCTTAACCTGGAAATCTACCATCATTATTTGGCCAATTCGACGTGTGCAAGTGGCTTAAAAAGAATCAAAAGAGAAAATCAATGGTGGCAATGTTTTCATCGCCTCTTAATCATGAGATGAGAACAAAAGTCATGGTAAGTATCTCAAACACACATTGCATTCTTGCCAAGTTTGGGACAAATTAATGTTTCAATGAGTCCAATGGTGTTATCGTTGTACGGCTTACAAGGGAGGCTATGATGGTCAAGTGCTGTCGTAGCGTCATAGAGTGATACAGTGTGGAAACAGGCCCTTCTGCCCAACTTGCCCACACCTGTCTAAAGTATTTAAATTGCATCTGACTCTACTGTTTCCATCTTCCACAGGTGAGCTCAATTCAGAACCAAATGCAATCCAAGGGCGGGTATGCAGGTCCTCCCATGCCAGTGAACGTTCAGATGCAGCTTGTGGACACAAAAGCTGGATAACATTTAAAATAAAGCCTGTGGTAAGTACCAATGGTAAATCTCAGAACAAACAACAAAATTACCATAAAGAGTGGCAAAAATAGACACAGAGTGCTGGAGTAACTCAGCAGATCAGGCAGCATCACTGGAGAACATGGATAGGTGATGTTTCGGCTCAGGACCCTTCTTCAGACTGATTGTGGTGGGAGAAGAGAAAGCTGCAAGAGATGAGGGGCAGGACAAAGCCTGACAGGTGATAGGATGATGCAGGTGAGGGGTTAGCTTTGAAGGACAGATGGTTGGACAAAGGCCAGAGATGAAAAGACAGGAGGTGTGAGACAACAGGATTGAAGAGTTGTGAATTATGAAGCTAGAAGAAGGTGAGAATGTAGGTGGAACTGGACGGAGAAAGGAGAAATAGGTAAGAGTCCAGATGGGAATAGGTGGGGGGTGGGAGGTAGGATGGGAGGGGGGGTTGTCATTACTTAAAATTGGAGAATTCGGTGTTCGTGCTGTTGAGTTGTAAGCTAACTAAGCGGAATACGAGGTGTTGTTCCTCCAAAAGTCCAAAACAAAACTGTTCCTCCAGTTCATGTGTGGTCTCACTCTGGCATTGGAGAAGGCCCAGGACAGAAACGTCTGTAAGGCAATGGGAGGAGAAGTTCAAATGTTTAGTAACCGAGAGATCCAGTAGACCTTGGACCAAGTGTAAGTGTTCAGTGAAACGGCCACTGAGTCTTTGCTCGGTATCGCCAATGTACAGGAGGCCACGTCGGGAACTCCAGACGAGGTTGAGGAGGTGCATGTGAACCTCTGTCTCACCTGGAAGAACTGCTGGGGTCGCTGGGTGGAAGTCAGGGAGGAGGCATTGGGACAAGTGTTGCATCTCTTGCCGTTGCGGGGGAAAGTACGTGGGGATGTGGTGGGTTGGGTGGGATGGGATGCGTGAACCAAGGAGTTGCAAAGAGAGTAGTTGGAAAGAGGTGGGATGAGAAGATGTGACTGGTGGTAGAATCACTTTGGAGCTGACGGAAATTTAGTCGATGTAGCGGTGAAAGAGTTGAGGGATGGTACCAGTTTACACCTGAAACATTGACCTACAGAAAGGCAGGCATAGCTGGGGCCCATGCGAGTGCTCATGGCCATACCTTTAACTTGGAGAAAGTGAAAGGCAATTCCCTACAGTCTGAAGAAAGGTCCCGACCAAAAACGTCACCTGTTCATGTTCTCCAGAGATGCTGCCCTTATCCGCTGCGTTACTCCAGGACTATCTATTTTGTTTTGTAAACCAGCATCTGCAGTTCCTTGTTTTGAACATAAGGAATAACTCAACTTAAAAGAATGTTGTAGCTGATGTGAAAGAAAAATCATCTTGAGCACAGGAAGATGAGCTTTTTAATAGTATAACTCGTACAAAACCTGTGCAGTAAAGAATACAATGGACACCCTGAGACATTGAAGAGATGTTCTTGGCCTTGGGTGTGAACTCTGGATCTCATGGGTGCAAACCTAGGAAAATCATCTCATCAAAAAAATTCCATTTGTAGTCATTTAAAAAAAAAAAAAAAATTGAAATACTGAGGCACGGGCAACTGCAGATGCAGGAATCATGAGCAGAACACCAAGATGTGACTGGTTGTAGGATCACTTTGGAGGTGACGGTAATTTAGTTAGAGATACAGTGCGGAAACAGGTCCTTCGGCCCACCGAGTCCGTCGACCAGCGATCCCCGTGCACTAGCATTATCCAATAACACTAGGGACAATTTTCCATTTTTACCAAAGTTTATTAACCTACATACCTGTGTGTCTTTGGAGTATGTGAGGAAACCGGGGAAAACCCACAAACTCCATACGGACAAGCACATCTGCAACATCTGCCGGCCCACCGCCACCAACGTCCCAAACATGTAAAATTAAAGGAGCGTTACAGTACTCCAATCAAAATTGCTGGTGAATTTACTTTGTTGTCTCAAAATTAAAGTTCCATGCCTCATGTTTAAATCTATTGATTACTTGGCTCATCGGTATTCCTGTTCTCTCCCCTGAATCTACATCCACTCCTTTCTCCAGAAATCTCTCCCTCTCCACTCTTCTGTTGGCTGCCTTTAAGAACGGACACAAAACTGGCATCTCCAACCTTTTAGTCTCAATTTCCTCTCGCCAGGTACATTCTTGCCTGATTGCACCTTTGTGCAGTATTTGGGATGTTTCCACATGAGAAAGTTGTTGTTGGCCTGACCTTATAATGAATCATGTAGCCTGCCTAAAGTGTTAAAACGTAATCAGATGACTTGTATTCTAACAGTATATGCAATTTATTTCTTACAGATTTCTCCAAGTTCATGTATTTCTTCCTCTCGTTCCCCATTTTCACTATGATGATTGCTTCTCTGAGATCATCATGATGAGAAAGGCATTACAACAACCCATCTCCTGTTCCTTGTGGCAATTCTTTGGCTGGAATCTCCTGTTCTGCTCTGAAGATATCATTAATGGGACTGCTCCTGCCGGTCTCTCAGTGACTTGAAAGGATTTGGCCTTTGCTGAAGTCATGGACATAGCTTCTCAATTAAAAAAAACAAATAGATTTTTAGCATTTCTTCAAGGTCTACAAGTGCCAGAGCAAACCATTGCTGTGTATATTTCAATTTGCCTATCCTTCTTTAACTGTGCAGCTTTTAAAATTCATTTTGAATGCTTTGATTTGCATTTGTTTTCAGTGATAGTTTGCAACTAAGGATGTCTAAAGGTCTGGTACCTGAAAGCACAATTCCATTATCACCCTCTCTAAGTAAGTCAGCATGGTAAATGACTGCATGTGATGTAGCTCGGCCAACGGCAAAGTGTTGCAGCGGAATGATGATACTGAAGCTGACAAGTTTCTAGCCAGCATGTTAGTTTTGCCAGATGCCTGCCTCCTTACCCCTGAGCCTATCTGCCTGCATACTTTTTACATTTGTTCTGTTTGTCAAACTCCTTTTGGAAATAACCGAATACATTAAGTGGCAATTTTTTTGTATAATGGCCTGTGGTAAATGTGCAATTCAGCATACTCCTGTATTTTATATGAATAGATTACAGAAAAATACGTTTGACCGTGAGCAAGTAACCAGTACAATTGCACCTGTGATGCAATGAATTGGTGGTGCTCCATGTGTCAACCTTTTGTAGTACGGCAACAACTGTTTCAAACAAACCTGGATCCCAAATTCACAAACTTGCCAATGCTGGGAGTGCACTCCTTATAAAGTGCTGTACAGTATTGTAGACTTTTCTCTGCAGCTCTTCGGGTGAATATCAAACTTTTAGAAGAAATACTTTCCTCAGTTGGACGTGGGAGGAGTGGCTGGGAGAGTTGGAGGGAGCGGGGGAGTAGGAGTCGGTGTAATTCAGTAGGTTGCCGCAATGTTAGGAGCTGTCTGAACAAACACCAGAGAATATTCTGTTCAACAGGGTGGCTTTCACTCTCCAGTGTAAGAAAGCAAATACTTTGCTCAGGTTTATAAGGGCATATTTTTTGTTTCCCTCCCATTCCTCTCACATGTGATGTACAAATATTGCACTGTTTCCTAATAAATGTAAATTGTGCATGGTGTAATGGTTTAAAAAACAAGGAGTCAAGATCATCTTTTCAGTCGGCAAAAACATTTGGCTTAACTCAAGAACGTACTCTGTGAAATGTGACTTAAGTGATATTTTAAGTAGTTTTAGAGCTAGTATTTTAGTGCAGTCATTGGAACCAGAATAATTTGCTAGGTACTGAATTGCAGCAATCTATGCTATGAATACGTGAGGATAGGGAAATGCTATTACGTGGAGCAGTGCAGTACAAATTGTGACAGAATGTCTGACATCGAGATATAAAGTATTTTTTGAATTATGAGTGAGTAGGATTATAATTAATTGAACGAATTAGCTGGATATTGTGGCTTGCTAGCCTTTGGGTTATGTTGTTATGAATGATCTGAATGCATCCCCGTACTGGTCGTCTAAACTCTCTGTGGTAAATGTTATATAAAGGGGTGTGGAAATTGTCATCACTTAGTGCTGCCATAGCAGGCCATTAATTGAAATATAATTTATCATTCACATGCAGGCAATAATTTTGCCGAATAAGAATTCAAAGGTTGTTTTAGCCTATTTTTATAATGCATACAATTTTGTACATGTTTGTTCCTGAGTGAAATTGGTTTAGTCCACAATGGCTTATAGTTTCAAAAGTGACTTAAGATGAAAATAAAAGTTGTAATTTGCTCTTGCAGATTTTTTTTTTGTACGTCGTTCTCTAACTGAATTTATTGACATCTTATTGTCTAACTTATTGACATCAACACAATTCCTTTACAATTCCCTATAGCACGGAACACACAGTCTGTTGCAATAATGCAAACTGATCCAGCGGCAAGTGCTGCGACTCCATTGTTGCAATGTGTTCAACTGAACAGATTAAGCTGCAATCTCAGACAGAAAAGAATCCTTCATCTCCAACTGACAACACAAACGAAAGTTGATCAACTTCAAAAATGTTTGATGGCCCAGGAGAGGTCAGGTGATGCATGAAAAAGAGATAAACGTGAACTTGCCATAACTTAAACTGGTCGTGTTACGACCATAAGAACTATGAGCTGAATTAGTCCATTTGGCCCATCAATCCTGCTCTTGCATTCGATCAAGGCTTTCCCAGTATTCCAACATTTATACTGTTGGGGGAAAAACCCTCTAATTACAGACCTTTGTGAAGTTGGTTGTGGAATAAGAAACAAATGCAGGGGGGATGCAACGGGTTTATTCTCATGAGGAACGTGACCAATCATCAACATGTTTAAACTTTAGCAAATTTGGGTGATTTTGCCAGTGGTAGTTGTACCATTTAAAGAAAAATAAACTACACCGGAAGATCGAATAATATTTTAAATTATAAAACTGAAGTCGGCTGCAGTGAATTTAACAGTCGGACAGACTGCAGGTGCATTGGAGCAAAACTGGATAACTCATTCATGGGGAGAGAAGCAGAGTCGACAAAGACCCTCAGTCTGAACCAAAATGGGGAAAGCACGCATGCTTTCAATTGTAAAGAGGGAGGCGGGTGGATCAGAAGGAAGGTTTGTTCTAGGGTACAGACCAAAATTGTCACGGTAATATTTCCTTTCAGAGCTGGAAGACAGAGAAATAAAAAACAACTGAAACAGAGGGGTGCAGCAAAAACTGAGGGAAGCGAGAAAATAAATGATCGTCATCTGAAACTATTAAATTCAATAATACATCGTGTGGCTGCAACTGTCCAAGATGGAAAAATATACTTTTGACACAATTGGGTCAGTGTTGAAGATAAACAAGTCAGATTGGGTGCAAATCAAAAGAGCGAAGGATGTTGCAAATTGATATGAAAACAAAAAATGCGGGAAACAAACTGCAGATAAGCTAGTGCCAAGTGGAGAGAGAAACAGGATTGGTTTCTTATCTGAAGCTTTTAATTCTGTTACTCTTTCCACAGATGCTACCTGACATGCTGAATATTTACAGCCTTTTCACAATTTCAAAAGCTATTTCAAAGGCTTTTTCAAAAGTAGAATTAGGTCATTCGGCCCATCTAGTCTACTCCGCCATTCAACCATGGCTGATCTCTGCCTCCTAATCCCATTTTCCTGCCTTCTCCCCATAACCCGTGACACCCGTTCTAATCAATAATTTGTCTATCTCTGCCTTAAAAATATCCACTGACTTGGCCTCCACGGCCCTCTGTGGCAATGAGTTCCACACATTAACTACCCTCCGACTAATTAACTTCCTCCTCACCTCCTTTCTAAAAGAACGCCCTTTAATTCTGAGGCTATGACTGGTCCTAGACTCTCCCATTATTGGAAACATCCTTTCCACATCCACTCTATGCCTTTCATTATTCTATAAGTTTCAACGAGGTCTCCCCTCAACCTTCTAAACTCCAGCGAGTAGAGGCCCAGTGCTGTCAAACACTTGCGAGGGATCAAAAACACATTTTCTGGTACAAAATGGGAGTACCTAGATGAATAGCACCCTATCTTTCCTCTGGAGTGTTGTTTAAGATAACCACACCCTTTTTCTCCACAGCTGTGGTATTACCTTCCTATTTTAGTTAGACAAAAATGCTGGAGAAACTCAGCGGATGAGGCAGCATCTATGGAGAGAAGGAATAGGCGCAGTTTCGAGTTGTCGATTCCTGCTCTCCATAGACACTGCCTCACCCGCTGAATTTCTCCAGCATTTTTTTCTACCTTCGATTTTTCCAATATCTGCAGTTCTTTCTTAAACATTCCTATTTTAGTTTGTTTCTTTATTGCCTTCTTTCTCTAATTGCCAACTTTGAAAGTAAACATTATCATTACAGCGTTCCCTATGTTCTCTCCATGCTCCTTTTAAAACACACGTCCTCACTTTTCCTCGTCCAATGCAGGGTCCTTGATCTCCCACCTCAAATCCTTTTCTCTTTCCTCCGATACAGTCTCTTCTAAACATTTCCAGGATTCTCTGCATTTTTTATGCTCTAACCTAAAAATACATAACATATATACATTAACACAACATTAGAATATACGAGTTATGCAGACGTACTCGAATTGATTATCGGATCTCAGTGGTCGAGTCGCAGGTGGGTAAGGTGATCAAAAAGGCTTTTGGCACTTTGGCCTTCATCAGTCAGGGTGTTGAGTATAGAAGTTGGGAGGTCATACTCGTACTCTATTAGCCAAGTATGTTTTACAACATACGAGGAATTTGATTTGTCATAGTCATACTAATAAAAAGCAACAAAACACACAAAATACATTTTAACATGAACATAGAAACATAGAAAATAGGTGCAGGAGTAGGCCATTCGGCCTTTCGAGCCTACACCGCCATTCAATATGATCATGGCTGATCATCCAACTCAGGATCCTGTTCCTGCCTTCTCTCCATACCCCCTGATCCCTTTAGCCACAAGGGCCACATCTAACTCCCTCTTAAATATAGCCAATGAACTGGCCTCAACTACCTTCTGCGACAGGGAATTCCAGAGATTCACCACTCTCTGTGTGAAAAAAAATTTCCTCATGTCGGTCCTAAAAGATTTCCCCCTTGTCCTTAAACTGTGACCCCTTGTTCTGGACTTCCCCAACATTGGGAACAATCTTCCTGCATCTAGCCTGTCCAACCCCTTAAGAATTTTGTAAGTTTCTATAAGGTCCCCCCTCAATCTTCTAAATTCTAGCGAGTACAAACCGAGTCTATCCAGTCTTTCTTCATATGAAAGTCCTGACATCCCAGGAATCAGTCTGGTGAACCGTCTCTGTACTCCCTCTATGGCAAGAATGTCTTTCTTCAGATTAGGAGACCAAAACTGTACGCAATACTCCAGGTGTGGTCTCACCAAGACCCTGTACAACTGCAGTAGAACCTCCCTGCTCCTATACTCAAATCCTTTTGCTATGAACATCCACCACAGTGACTGCTCCACATTCCTCACTGTGATGGAAGGCGGCAAAAAGTTCAATCTCTTCCCTTCTTTGTCCTCCAGCGGTCAGGGGCCTCTAACCTTCCGTTGACAGGACAACCTTACTCCCGTTGCCGGCGGCGGGCCTCCTCGTCGAGAAGATCAAATTCCTGCATCGGGGAGGGGGGGGAGGAATCTCAGCCCCCCCGATGCAGGAACTAATCGAACTTTCTGCGTCGTTGGAGCCTCCTGACTTAGTCTCAACCCGAGACTGCGAGCTCCACAACGTTAAAGTCTGCTGGCCGTGGTTGGAAGTCGATCCCAGGCAAGGAATCAGCTCCGATGGCAAGTCCATGCCCCACGGTGAGGCTCAAAGTCAGTCCCGAGCACGGCCTCCAGCTCCACGATGTTAGGCCGCAGAGCGACCGGAGATACGACCCGGAAAACAATCGCATCTCCGGCAAGGTAAGAGATTGAAAAAAGAAGAAAAAAAACAGCTGAAAGGAACCAAGGCTTTCTCATGATTACCAGTGAGAGAGGCCGCAGAACACCCTTTAATTTTGTCATCCTTTATTTCTCACAGCAAGTTCTATGTTTCATATAAAGTGACCCTGTTTATTTTCACATGAAGGTATGCTGCATCCATGTTAAATTGCAATTCCCTACATTCTGGAAAGGTCCCAGTGGATTGGAAAACCATAAATGTAAACATTTCTATCCAAAAAATGTCTTGCATTTAATCGTAATTGTGGATTGTTGCAATGTGGCCAAAGCCATTTTGTCCAGTGTGACGGCAACTCTTTTGTGTAACTATGCAACTTGCCGTACTCTTCGGTTCTATCAGAAGAGCACATTTTCTCTTTGCATAGATTCTAATCTTAAAACTTTGGATTTCATGTTTTGTGCATGAGGCAGCTGAATAGCCTTTCCCCAGAGAATACAGCCAAGGTATATAAGGAGGAACTCATATCCTTTATGGAGCTGGGCCAATTTAATGTCTATTAATTTAAATGGATGGAAATTTGTTTTTACATCCTGAAAGCCAGGTGGTGCCATTTTTCTTTTGTTTGTTGTGACTGAACCATCCAACATTGCCTCCAGAAGAAGGAGCGAAGAATATTTAACCCTGGAAATTCAGTTAAATTGTGTTTATAAAATGAATCTACAATAAAATGTTAACAACATTACAAAATTGATTGTAAGACATTCATTTTCAAATCCCCCTTAACATCTTTTAAATCCTCCCTAGTCACTTTTATTCACTGGCTTTCGACACACATCTGATTAGAATAGTTTCAATATGTACTGAATGTACAACGAATTTAAAAATGTCGCCAGTCAGTGCACCATTCGAGGAACGATACATACAAGGTTTTAAATGATAAACAACTAAATAAATATCCAAATAGCACGCATAAATTTCTGTCGATTTCACAGTGTGTTAGTTGTCTCTGTTCCTTGTTTTAGTGCTTTTATAGCAGTATCTTTTAATTTTTACTGTTTTTATAGCAATGGTATAGTTTGCCCACTTCCCATGTACAGCACTCCCGCAAAAGTTAGTTTATTATTATTATTATTATATTATTATTCACAACAATAGTCATGCTCCATTTGATTTATCCAATGTAAAGCTGTGAAACTAAGTATTTTTAACCTTTGTTGTTCATGCAGTATTGTCCATTTAGTCCCCAAGTAGTTCACAATCATGCTCCTTTGCCAATGTAAAGCTGTGAACTAAGTAAACCTTATCCCAAGCATCATACTTATTGTACTGGATTTTTGCACAGAAGCTGTGTAAAATGCCGGGATAAACTTTGACCATTTCATCCTCCCCTTTTGTAAATTCACTAACTTGTTTTCCAGCAAAAAAGTGTGTGAACAACTAATAACCAAGATCTTCCCCCTCCCCTATTCTCATCCCCCCCCCCTTTCTCTCCGCCTCCCACCCCTTCTCTCCCCCACCCAGGGCTGACAACGCATGGGCACGCTGGGCGGTTGCCCGGGGCCCCCCATAGCATGCCGTCATGCTAATCTATGTATTGTAGAATGTAATTGTAGAACATGAAAACGGAGAAGAACATTGCATGACGGCATATTTGATTCGGCATAAAGAAACTGGAAGTGTAGGGCCACCAGTGCACTGCTTTGCCCGGGGGCCTATAATGCTGTTAAGACGGCCCTGCCCCCACAGCTTCTCTTCTCCCCCCCCCCCCCCCCTTTTCCCCTCCTCCCCCCCCCCCCCCCCCCCCCCCTCTCTCCCCCCCCCCCCCCCCTCCTCCTCCCCCCCCCCCCCCCCCCCCCCCCCCCCCCCCCCCCCCCCCTCTCCCCCCCCCTTTGCCCCCCTCTCTCTCAGAAATATTACAGCAACATGAGATTTCTACACAGGTGTTTCACATTCTCCATGCGGTAACGTTGCACTCACGGCCTCTGAAAATTGTTGCACAGTTTTTGCAATGTTTAAATTTGTTGAATGCGTCACTGAGAAAAACCTCATGGATTTGTGATATTTTCAGATTTCATCTTCTGCCATCTGTGCTGAGAAATGTCACTGGTATTTTTGGGTTGTAGCTGACACTGTTCCTGAGACTTCGAGCAAGACTGTCGTTCGCAAATCCTCTCCGCCTGGCATCTGTGGTACAATGACAATAAGATGTTCACTGATGGCTATTTTGGCCCGGGCTGTGCAATGGAATTTTTACATGTGGTACAGAAAGATCTGATTGTAAAACGCTACACTACACAAAATGATTTCAAAGTCTATTTTACTTTTATATGCATTATACTAAAATGATTTGAATATCCTACAGTTGAATAACATTTGCAGCAACATCTGTTTTACAAAACATTGATAGTCTTTCACAAATATTTACTAAGGCTTGCATTAAATGCCCAATTACCTCACTACTCTTTTTATCGTTACTTAACGATTGATAGATTCCTCCTCACACATTTTTCATTTCCCTCCTATGAGAATTTCTGATTGGTCTACATGCACGGTTAAAAACAGCAAAGAATGCAATGAGTAGATTAAGATCCTAGCTTAAGATAGACACAAAATGCTGGAGTAACTCAGCGGAACAGGCGGCATCTTCTCTCCAGAATGCTGCCTGTCCCACTGAGTTACTCCAGAATTTTGTGTCTATCTTCAGTGTAAACCAGCATCTGCAGTTTCTTCCTACAAGATCTGAGCGTATCTGACTTATTGTGCAGTTCTCCTCTTTTCACAATTTATTGCTGTTCTTTTATAACTGCTTTATAACAAAACCTCATTACAACCACACCTACACCAAGTGTGAACAACACTTCCTAATTTACTGAGGACTACTCTCAATTCTAATATCCAAGAACAATAGGTTTGATATAGCTGTGCATCTTACCTCCAGCTAAGAGTGTAGCACGGAACTGCAGATGCTGATTTACACCGAAGATAGACACAAAATGATGGCGTAACTCAGCGGGACAAGTAGCATCTCTGAATAGAATGAATGGGTGATGGTTTGGGCAAGACCCTTCTTCAGTCTACTTCCTGCTAAGAGTAGGGCTGACACAGTGGCGCAGCGGTAGAGTTGCTGCCTGTCAAGTCAAGTCAAGTCAAGAGAGTTTATTGTCATGTGTCCTAGATAGGACAATGAAATTCTCGCTTGCTGCAGCACAACAGAGTATTGTAAGCATAAATACAGAACAGTTCAGTGTGTCTATTTAGCATTGACCATATATATACACACACATAAATAAACAGATAAAGTGCAATAGGCTGTTAAAGTTCAGAGTTTGTTTGATGGCGAGTTTAATAGCCTGATAGCTGTGGGGAAGAAGCTGTTCCTGAACCTTGATGCACCAGATTTCAGGCTCCTGTACCTTCTACCTGATAGCAGCAGAGAGATGAGTGTGTGACCAGGATGGTGATGTTGGCAGCCTTTTTGAGGCAGCGACTGTAGTAGATCCCTTCAATGGTGGGGAGGTCAGTGCCCATGATGGACTGGGCAGTGGTCACAACTTTCTGCATTATTTTCCACTCCTGGACGCTCCAGTTACCGAACCAGGCCACGATGCAACCGGTCAGCATGCTCTCTATTGTGCACCTGTGGAAGTTTGAGAGAGCCCTCTTTGACAAACCGACTCTCCGTAATTTTCTCAGGAAGTAGAGGCGCTGATGTGCTTTCTTTATAATTGCATCAGTGTGCTGGGTCCAGGAAAGATCTTTGGAAATATGCACACCCAGGAATTTGAAGTTCTTGACCCTTTCCACCACCTTTGATATAAAGGAGATTGTGGGTCCCTAGCCTACCCCTTCCAAAGTCCACAATCAGTTCCTTGGTTTTGCTGGTGTTGAGAGCCAGGTTATTGTGCTGGCACCAATTGGTAAATCGGTCGATCTCACTTCTATACTCTGACTCGTCCCCGTCAGTGATTCGGCCCACAACAGTGGGGTCGTCAGTGAACTTGATGATGGAGTTTGCACTATGACTGGCTACGCAGTCATGAGTATAGAGTGAATACAGCAGGGGGCTGAGCACGCAGCCTTGAGGTGCTCCCGTGCTGATTGCTATCAAGATTGACACATTTCCACCAATACGGACAGACTGTGGTCTGTGAATGAGGAAGTCGAGGATCCAATTGCAGAGGTATGCGCAGAGACCCAGTTCTGCGAGTTTGGTATCCAGCTTGGAGGGGATGAAGGTATTAAACGCCGAGCTGTAGTCAATGAATAACAGCCTGACATATGAGTTTTTGTTGTCCAAGAGGTCCAGAGCGGAGTGGAGAGCCAGCGAGATTGCATCCCCAATTGATCTCTTGTGGCGGTAAGCAAACTGCAGTGGGTCGAGGTTCTTGTCGAGGTAGGAGTTGATATGCGCTATTATCAACCTCTCAAAGCACTTCATCACCACAGACGTTAGTGCCACTGGTGGATAGTCATTGAGGCACGTCACCTTGCTCTTCTTGGGCACCGGTATTATTGATGCCCTTTTAAAGCAGGTGGGAAACTCAGGTTGAAAATTCTGTAAAAACTCCAGTCAGTTGGTCCGCACTGGTTTTTAGAACATGATCAGGTAAACCATCAGGTCCAGGTGCTTTCCGAGGGTTCACCCCCCCCCCCCCCCCCCCCCCCCCCCCCCCCCCCCCCCCCCCCCAAAGGATCTTCTGACGTTGGCCTCTGTGACTGTGACTGAAATACCATCACAGCGAATGGGGGCTCATGAAGGCCCTATCAAAATGTGCGTAAAACGCATTGAGCTCGTCGGGGACAATTGAGCTGACAATTGAGCTGCCTCCTGATTTCGCCTTGTAGGAGGTGATGGCATTCCAGCCCTGCCACAGTTGCCAGAGCGTCAGAGACGTGGGTTCGATCCTGACTGTACAAAGTTTATTGTACAACATTCTCCCTGTGAGCGCGTCGGTTTTCTCCGGGTGCTCTGATTTCCTCTTACATTCCAAAGACATGCAAATGTGTAAGTTAATTGGCTTCTGTAAATTGTCCCTGGAGCGTAGGATAGAACTAGTGTATAGGGTAATTGTTGGTCGGCACGGACTTGGAGGGCCAAAGGGCCTGTTTCCACGCTGCGTCTATAAACTAAAACCTAAGCTAAGAGTAGAATGCTGGCACAAAAAGCAATTGCTTAAGGCATTGGCTTCTTGCGTTTTGCAAATGATTCTCAGGCTAAGTACCTGATCCACACCCCAAACGAGAGAGCCCCGGGACATCAACCCTCTTTAGGAGGAAAATACTTTCGAAAAATCTCACTTTAGCCCATTCATAAATCTGAATGAGAAAAATGTGTTAAACCACAGAGGGCATGTTTGGTTTAATTTAAAGGATACCTGTACAGAAGGGTGAACTGTTTGGTTTCTGATTGTTACCCTCACTGCAGGAGGATGAGGGAGGGTAGAAGTGGGACACGCACTATTCATGAGGAAATGCAGAAAGGGAAAGCTGCAAAAACTCTGCTCACATTGCAGAGGGTTTAGAATATAGCGTGGAAACAGGCCACTCAGCCCACTGTGTCCGTGTTGACTAACGATCGCCCATATATTAGTTCTACCCTACACACTAGGTACAATTTTACAGAAACCATTTAACCTACTAACCTGCATGTATTTTGAATGTGGGAGAAAATCAGAGGTTACAGTGAAAAGCCACGCGGTCACAGGGAGAGCGTACAAACACCATAAAGACAGTACCTGTAGTCAGGTCAAACCCGGACCCCTGGCGCTGAAAGGCAGCAACTCTACCGCTGCTCCAGCTTTTAGATAGCTCTGCAAAGTTGGTGAAGTCATCAGAGCTAATATGGAAAGCATGATGTAGCAGTCATGGGATCATTATCATGAAGAGCTTTTAATATGTAAACTTCTCAATAATGCATTAAATGCTTTCAGCGGGACTGATCAGAATTGCTAACAATTTCACGCTCTTTGAAAATCATCTTTATAATTTACAATTTTAATACAAACTTGTTTTAACAGTGTTTCTCCTGCATGCTGCTGCTTGTATACAACAGCATGCTTTGTGATTTAGCAGACTTGATGAGACAATTGTCCTTGCAGAGTGTGAATCTCACAATCCCTGTCCCCACCCTCATCCCCTGAAACAGTACAGATTTTACTGGGTCTGTGGCTGCACCCCACCCCAAAAATCTCCACTGCAAGGTGTTGCAAGCAGCAGATTTTTGAAACAAAAATGTTGGTGGAGAACGAATAACCCAAGCATTTATTTGTCCCCCATTGCTATGCTCAGTCAACACACCCATTGCTTGGAATAATGTTTCCAGTATACATCACTGTGAGGGGAGTATATACACCGATGTAAACACAAGGAACTGCAGATTTAGTTTAGTTTAGAGGTACTGCGTGGAAACAGGCCGTTCAGCCCACCGAGTCCGTGCCGATCATTGATCACCTGTACTCTAGTTCTATCCTGCACACTTGGGACAATTTACATCATCTACAAACCTGCACGTCATTGGAATGTGGGAGAAAATGGGAACAGCCGGAGAAAACCCACGCGGTCACAGGGAAAACATACAAACACTGTACAGACAGCACCCTTCGACAGGATCGAACCTGGGTCTCTGACAGTGTAAGGTGGCAACTTACACTGTGTGCCACTGTGCCTTCCTCTGGAGTTACTCCAGCACTTTGTCTCTTTGTGTGTGTGTACACTCATGCTCCCTGAATGCAATATTATTGAATGGGACAGAACTGAAGGAGTGATGTGCAGTTTTTTTTTTCCAGTCCCTTTTTCCTCCTTGGAAGAATTTGTTCCACAAATACTGGAATCAATAGCAACACAGACAAAACAGCTTAGATGAAAATGTATATAACCATCATCCATCCATTGATAAATATGGCATTTGCATTTTCAAAACTATGTTTAAGATGGTGAAACCTGTTGAGATTTACGACGCTTCTCAAATGATTTAAAATCAGGCGTAGAATTACAATGTTCTTTATACAACTGGGACCGCATGCTGTTTTATTAAAAATCTGGCAGTATTTAGAATTTTTTATTTCATTGTGTATTTTTGAAGTTATTCTTAAAGTCTTTGATGTGACTTTTTGAAAGCAGACGAGCATCATGCTATAAAAATAAAATAATGGATTAATTTGTTCTGTTAAATACTCTACAGGGATCTAATTTGACTTCATTTTTTAATATCACACGTTACCAATAAATAACTCAGGTTTCTAATGTGTTGAAACATATTGAAATTAAATATCTCTGAAACCTGTCATTATGTCAGTAAAAGGACCTCTAAGGAAAGGTTAATAATTTCATAGTGCAGGCAGTCTCCTGGGCTTGGTTATGAACTGTTTGTATATTTTCACAATCTGCTATGTATTAATGTATTTCCTGCAGTATGCAAGGTATTTGTATGTGAAGGTCCTGAAGGGAAGAATTAAGGTGTTGAATAAAGCTAATACGCATTGTCAGTTTGGATACACAAATGACCCTGTTCCTGTTTTTGAGGAGGTAGTGTAAAATAAACCATGCACATTAAGTATGATCTCATCTCGGATGTTGCCTGAATTACGTAATTAACAGTGGCACTGACAACTGCAGCATCATGCTGAGACTGTGTGTGCTGTGAAGGGAAATGATCCTGACAGCATGGTTTAGGGCAAAATGCCTACATAGAGGATCTTCAAATTCCATTGGCACATGATTCGCGAAACTATTTCAATTTGATATCCGCGACAGTTCACGGAGGAACACACACTAGGACAAGAATTAAATATAAACCGAATGCAATGTTAATGTCAAACCTCGGAAATCACAGAACATGGAAACAAGGAACTGCAGATGCAGGTTTGTGCCTAGGATAGACACACAGTGCTGTAGTAACTCAACGGGTCAGACAGAAAAAGGATGGGTGACGTTTTGGGTCGTTCGGGACACTTCAGATTGAAAGTAAGGGGTGGAGGTGAGAACATAACAGGACCGACCAGGGCTGGCCACAAATGACCTCAGGCAGGGAGGTACCCTGGTGGGCCCACTGTTGGCTAGGGAAGGGGTGATCTCAAGAGGGAAACTATGTGGAGAACTGTGGAACTGGTAAAACGATTATGGTGGAGGGAAGGGGGAAGGGAGTGTAAGTAATCTATATACTTAAAAAACTCTGATCTGATCTTTTGTTTGTTCACTTGTGAATTACATCTTCTCCAAAACCCGACGGGCTAATGGTGAAATTTTTACATATTCGGGTAGAGATTTATCTCATGATTTCAAAAATCCCCATCATCTGAAAATTTGATTAATTATTTCCCGGGTTTTTTACTAAAATTGTTCACCAATCTGACATCTTTTTAAAATCTAACGTGCTGAAGCGATGTCACAATGCCTCTGCTCCTCACGGCAAGCAGCGCAGAATTTTCAACGCGCAGGGGCACTGTTTTACACAAACTACGAGTTATGTGGACCACCCGCCCACCCTGACGGCACGTACCTGACAAGCACTATCCTACACACTTGGGAGAATTTACAATCTTTACCGAAGCCAATTAACCTCAAACCTGTATATCTTTGGAGTGTGGGAGGAAGGCTCCTTGCTACCATTTGCTATGACCGGGTAGGTTTCCTCCGGGTGCTTCAGTTTCCTCCCACATCGGAAAGACATACAAGGTTGTAGGTTAATTTTCTTCTGTAAATTGTCTCTAGTGCGTAGAATAGAATGCACACTATGTGTGTACACATAATACGGGTGATCGCTGGTCGGAGCGGGCCTGGTGGATTGAAGGGCCTGCTGTTTCTCTAAACTAAAAATGAAACTAAGACTTCTTTAAAGCAGCATGCTCCGAACATTGGCTGTTCGACTGGCATAGTTTCCAAGCTGTGTAGGATGGAACTGCAGATGCTGGTTTAAACCAAAAATAGACACAAGTTGCTGGAGTAACTCAGTGGAACACACAGTATCTCTGGAGAGAAGGAATGGGTGATGTTTCAGGTTGAGGGTCTGAAGAAGTGTCTCAAGCTCCAATCCTAGAAATCCGAGGAGCAGACAGGCGATTCTGTGGTGGAAGACGAGACGCGAGGATGGTCTGTGGCCTCCCTGGTGCCAGGGTTCAAGATGTTTTGTGCCGAATTCAGAACATCCTCGAGAGGGAAGGTGAACAGCCGGCAGTAGTTGTGCACGTGGGTACAAACGAGATCAGGAAGAAGAGGAAAGAGTTTCTGCAACGTGAGTTCAGATAGTTCGGAAGAAGAATGGAAAGCAGGACTTCTAGGGAGGTTATCTCTGGATTGCTTCCAGTACCTCGTGCTAGTGAGGACAGGAACAGGGAGATAGGGGATCTGAATGTGTGGCTTAGGGGCTGGTGCAGGGAGCAAGGATTTAGATTTATAGACCACTGGGATCAGGCGACAGATAGCACAATGGGCTAAGAGTTCGGCTGGCGACCGGAAGGTAGCCGGTTCAAATCCCGCTTGGAGTGCATACTGTCGTTGTGTCCTTGGGCAAGACACTTCACCCACCTTTGCCTGTAATGGAATGTACGGCGGCAGGCGCGGGCACACCGCGACGCCCTGTGTCTCCCTTTCAAGGGAGATGCTAAAAATGCATTTCATTGTCTCTGTACTGTACACTGACAATGACAATAAATTGAATCATTTCATTTCATCTCTTCTGGGGTAGGGGTGACTGGTACAAAAGGGACGGGTTACTCCTTAACTGGAGCGGGACCGACATTCTGGCAGGCTGACGATAAAGATGGAGTTGAAGGGAAAGTGAGTACAGGAAAAGTTACAAAAAACACTCAAATTAATGGAAAGGAAAGTTCGAGAACGGATAAGAGAGTAAGGTCAGGACCAATTGTGAGCGGTGCGAGGGAGAACGTGAATACCGAGGTCAAAGTGTTGTTTATGAATGCACGAAGTATAAGAAATAAAGTGGACGAGCTTGAGGCTCAGTTAGAAATTGGCAAGTATGATGTTGTGGGAATTACAAAGACATGGTTGCAAGAGGGCCAGGGCTGGGAACTGAATATTCAAGGGTATACCCGCTATCGAAAAGGCAGACAGGTGGGCAGAGGGGGTGGGGTAGCTCTGTTGGTGAGGAATGAAATTCAGTCCCTTGCAAGGGGTGACATTGAAACAGGAGATGTGGAGTCAGAATGGATAGAAATAAGGAATTGTAAGGGTAAAGAGACTCTAATGGGACTTATCTACAGGCCCCCAAACAGTGGCCTGGACATGGGGTGCAAGTTGAATCAGGAGTTAAAATTGGTATGTAGCAAAGGTAATGCTGTGGTTATTATGGGAGATTTCAACATGCAGGTAGACTGGGAAAACCAGGTTGGTACTGGACCCCAAAAAAGGGACTTTGTAGAGTGCCTTTGTGATGGATTTTTAGAGCAGCTTGTATTGGAGCCGACCAGGGAGAAGGCAATTCTGGAATTAGTGTTATGTAATGAACCTGATTTGATAAAGGAACCTGAGGTTAATGAGCCATTAGGAGGTAGTGACCATAATATGGTCAGGTTTAATCTACAATTGGAGAGAGAGAAGGGTAGATCGGAGGTATCGGTGTTACAGTTGAATAAAGGGGACTATGGGGCCATGAGGGAGGAGCTGGCCAAAGTTGACTGGAAAGGTACACTAGCAGGGATGACAGTGGAACAACAATGGCAGGTATTTCTGGGAATAATACAGAAGGTGCAGGATCAGTTCATGGCAAATGCAGTTTAATGTGGATAAATGTGTGGTTATCCACTTTGGTAGCAATAACTTTGGTAGTTTTGGTCCTCTAATTTGAGGAAGGACATTCTTGGTATTGAGGGAGTGCAGCGTAGGTTCACAGGGTTAATTCCCGGGAGGGCGGGACTGTCATATGCTGAGTGAATAGTGCGGCTGGGCTTGTATACTCTGGAATTTAGAAGGATGGGAGGTGATCCAATTCATTATCTTTTAATGATGTTAGAACAGCGTTGTGGAGAGCTTTAAGTAAAGTCAAGCTGAGTTTGTTGTCAGTTGCACAAGTACGGTGAGGTACAGGTGCAATGAAAATCTTGCTTGCAATTTCTAAAAGAGAAAAGACTGTGGGGAAAAAGCAAGAGTGAAAAACACAATTAGAAAGTAACAAGTCTATGCTAGTTCATTGATCGGTGTTCCATTGCCGGCGTAGGATTAGGGTTGTGCCGGTCAGTTCAAGAACCTGGTAGTTGTAGGAAACTAGCTGCTCCTGTGCCTGGTGGCATGGGACTTTTCCACCTCCTGCCAGCAGCAAGAAGAGGGGATGACTTGGATGTGGGAATCCTTGATGATAGATGGCACCTTCTTGAGACAACGCCTCGTGTGTAGATTCTTTAGATGGTGGAAAGCGCTGTGCCCCTGATGGAGTGGGTTGATCTAGTTTAGTTTTCCACCACACTAGTTTAGTTTCCAGATACACCGCAGAAACTGGCCCTTCGACCCACTGACCAGCGATCCCCATACACGAGCACTATCCTACACACAAGGGACAATTTACAATTTTTATTGAAGCCAATGAATCTACAAACGTGTACATCTTTGGAGTCTGGGAGAAAACTGGAGCACCTAGGGAAAACCCACACAGTCACGGGAAACATAGACATAGAAACATAGACAATAGGTGCAGGAGTAGGCCATTCGGCCCTTCGAGCCTGCACCACCATTCAATATGATCATGGCTGATCATCCAACTCAGTATCCCATACCTGCCTTCTCTCCATACCTTCTGATCCCACAAGGGCCACATCTAACTCCCTCTTAAATATAGCCAATGAACTGGCCTCAACTACCCTCAACTACCCTCTGTGGCAGAGAGTTCCAGAGATTCGCCACTCTCTGTGTGAAAAAAGTTCTTCTCATCTCGGTTTTAAAGGATTTCCCCCTTATCCTTAAGCTGTGACCCCTTGTCCTGGACTTCCCAAACATCGGGAACAATCTTCCTGCATCTAGCCTGTCCAACCTCTTAAGAATTTTGTAAGTTTCTATAAGATCCCCTCTCAATCTCCTAAATTCTAGAGAGTATAAACCAAGTCTGTCTAGTCTTTCTTCATAAGACAGTTCTCTGCACTCCCTCTATGGCAAAAATGTCCTTCCTCAGATTTGGAGACCAAAACTGTACGCAATACTCCAGGTGTGGTCTCACCAAGACCCTGTACAACTGCAGTAGAACCTCCCTGCTCCTATACTCAAATCCTTTTGCTATGAAAGCCAACATACCATTCGCTTTCTTTACTGCCTGCTGCACCTGCATGCCTACCTGGTGGGCTAGCAGCGGCCAGCGGCACTTGAATCACCTATAATGGGATCAGCTGTGCCCGATGTCAGATCCACTCTGCGGCCGGGCGGTAAGGCAAGACAAAAAACCATCAAAGTTGTGGACTCAGAGGAGTCCGACTTTGAGCAGCCGCGGACGGCCAGCGACCGTGAGCGCTGGAGCCGGATGGAGCGGTGTGTGGAGCATTTGCTCCAACGTGACAGGCTCCGGGAGATGGAGTCGAGTCACTGTGGGCCCTATGTAAAACCCACAGCAGCACCTCTTGTAGGGCTGCACAGTGCTTCTCCCTCGTCAGAGGGGAGCACTGGGGGTCAGTTCTGGGCTGATCCTGAAGAGGGGTTTGCAGAACAGAAATCAAGTGTGCAGGGGGTGCAGGAACGTGAAAATCTACTGGACATGGTGTCCAACTTCATACAGCCAGACCAGACTGGCCAAAACCTGGAGGACACCTGACACCGGGTAACTGTATATCCCGGAATGTTTCCTGTAGTAAATAATTGTATATGGAAACTCCTAAACAGCGGGGATAACAGCTTTCACCCGCACAGTGGATGAGAAGGACATGTCGCAGGACCAACAGGATGCACTGGCACTGCTTTACAACACACGGCCATAGACAGCACCCTTACGCACCCACCAGTAAAACAAAACCGACTTGTGAAAGCTCGAAGGTCCGGTACACCAAGCGTGAGTCTTTCTTAGGCCATGGCCCAGACCGGCCTTCTTGGAAGATACGCAAACCTCCAACATCAACCAAACCACAAACCCAGACACCGACACCTCAACATCAATGAAGGATTTACAAAAAGAAGTAAACCTGCCACTGGTAACTATGGAGGTAGGTGGGTCTGGTTCCCTACAAATTGCAGGGAGCATGGAGGTTGGGGGGGGGGGGGAGATTACTCTCCTTTCTGGATGCATGGAGTATGTTAACTACCGATACTTATATTTAAGCAGTATCCAGGGATATACAATAGAATTATACACGTACAGCCCTCCAGTTCAACATATACCGAACTGAATGTTTGTACTTTCCGGTAAAGAAAATTTAGAAGTGCAGGCTGAACTGGAGCGGCTTTACGCAAAAGGGGTAATTGAAAATTCCCAACATGAACCGCTAGAATTCGTGTCCAATATCTTTACCAAAATCAAAAAAGATGGTGGTTGTCACATCATCATAGATCTGACCAAATTGAATACATTTGTACAATATATTCATTTTAAAATGGAAAACTTTGTTACTGCTAAACAATTGATTTCCAAAGATTACTTCATGGCTAGCATCGATTAAAAAATGCTTACTATTCAGTGCCTATACGAGGTGACCACAGATGTTACTTAAAATTCAACTGGATGGGACAACTCTGGCAGTATAGAGCGCTGCCAAATGGGTTAGCATCAGCCCAGGCTGTTCACTAAAATTTTGAAACCAGCCCTAGCGTTTCTACGGAAACGAAAACACATGGTCATGGCATATCTATATGACATACTTATTGTGGGCAAAACTTTGGAATTGGCCAAACAAACTGTATCAGCCACAAAACAGTTATTTGAAAAACTGGGGTTTATTAACCATCCAGTTAAATCTAAATTAACGCCTTCCACAACTATGGACTATTTGGGGTTCACCATTGACTCAGTTCACATGTCGGTGACTTTGCCAAAGGGAAAGGCTATAGACTTAATAGAGGCTTGCAATAACCTCATTGACATCAGTAACCGTCCATCAGATTGGTAGCAAAAGTAATTGGCAAAATGGTGGCTGCCTTTCCAGCCACACAATTTGGACCTTTACATTACCAAAATTTACAGAGAGCAAAAATACAAGCACTCAAAATCAATGCTGGTAATTTTGACAGACCAATGAAGCTACCAATCAAAACTATAATGGAACTAAAATGGTGGATAGATAACATTTGGCTTTGTTTCAATCCAATCATTATCAGCAACCCTTCTATGGTGCTACAAACTGCCAGTGCACTTGGTTGGGGTGCCACCAATTCCATCTCCAGCTGTGGAGGTAGATGGACTGCTCAGGAGGCATCATTATTACTAACACTGGGCATAAACTACCTGGAAATGTTGGGTGCATTCTATGGCCTAAAGTCATATTGTACTGGGTCATATCACCAGCATGTTAGACAACAGATTGACAATACCACCGTGGTAGCATATATCAACAACATGGGTGGAAACAAATCGACATCATGTGACAATCTGGCTAATACAATTTGGCAGTGGTGTATCCAGAGAAATATTTGGATATCAGCTACTTACCTACCAGGTAAACTAAATTTAGTGGCAGACATCAGGTCACGCAAATTTAATGAAAACACCGAATGGATGTTGAATAAAAAGTATTTGTTGATATTACAGCACGATATGGAATACCAGATATCAATCTATTCGCATCCAGGTTTAATCCCCAGTTATTTCTGCCTCATCAGTCGGGTATTAAGAAAATATAGCAGGACTCTGCGTCTGGTATTTTGGTAGTACCCGATTGGCCTACGCAACCATGGTTCCCAGTGATAATGAACATGGTATTAGAACCATGTATCGCCATCCAGAATAGACCAGACTTGTTGGTTCATCCCGTAACAAGGGATAGCCACCCATGCCATAACTATTTGAATTTATTAATTTGTAGAGTTTAAAAATACCTCTACTACAGCTGGGACTGACGGACCGAACAGTGAACATGATTTTGGCGGCCCAAAGACAGTCCACCAAAAAACAGTATCTGGTCTATATCAGGAAGTGGGAGATGTATTGTAACAAAAACAGCATCACCTACAGAGATATGAACATCCCGTCTGTTCTGGAATATCTGGCAGGCCTCCATTATGATGAGGGGCTCAGTTATAGTGCCATCAACTGTGCCAGAAGTGCCTTCTCGATTTATCTATGGCAAGGAACAGAGCATCACTCTGTTGGAACTCACCCACTGGTAACAAATCTTATGAGGGGAATTTTTAATACCAATCCCCCAAGAACCAGGTACTCCCAAATATGGGATGTGAGCATTGTCCTGAAGATGCTCAGGAATTGGTCTCCAGCAACAGCTCTGTCCCTATACAGGCTGACATTAAAAAACAGTCATGCTAATGGCATTGGTCACGGCACAAAGGGTACAGTCATTACATAAATTAAGACTGGACAACATGACTTCAACATCTGAAAATATTACCTTTCATATTTATGAATTAGTAAAGCAAAACAGACAGGGATCAGCAGGCCTCAATATAGAATTTAGGTCTTACCCAACAGATGATCGTCTCTGTATAGTAAGACATTTGTCGTTATACATGGAGAAAACGAAAATCATCAGAGGCAATGAAAAGGCACTCTTAGTCAGCCATAAGCAACCACACAAAAGTGTGACGGTCCAGACCATCTCAAGATGGTTGAAACAGGTGCTAATTCAGGCTGAGGTGGATACTAATATTTTTAAATCTCATTCCACCAGGGCTGCAGCTACATCGGCAGCTATGCAGTTGGATGTACCAATGGACCAAATCCTCAAGGCAGCAGGATGGTCAGGGGGAAAAACATTCCAACTATTTTATCATAAACCAGTCATGAAACCTGGAACGTTTACAGAAACAATTTTAAGTTCTGTAATTTAATTTACCCCATAAATACATTTTGTGTTAATAAATTTTATGAATTTCAATGTTGAATTCATGTCTAAATTATGTTGACACAATTCCTCCTACAGTCATCAAGGCAGATGTGATGCATGGACTCGTTTCCACGGCATGAAATCACAGAGCTTTAAAATCTTCACGTAGTCACTCACGTGACTCCGAAGTAAAATAGTAAGATTAAACGAGAACTTACCAGTTTGAAGTTTGATCGTTATTTTATGAGGAGTAACGTTGAGGGATTACGCGCCCTCCGCTCCAACCCTTGATCATATACTCAACTGATATCTCTTCTCTAATCCTACTATGTTTAGTCATTACAGTTATCTGTGATTTCACACCGCTGCTTTGAAGAATGACATGCATGCGTCCTGGCGGGGTTCTTCACGTAATCCCTCAACGTTACTCCTCATAAAATAACGATCAAACTTCAAACTGGTAAGTTCTCGTTTAATCTTACTATTTTATAAACTAGTGAGGGTGAAAATCCCCTGGACACAGTGTTGTGATCAAGCAAAAAATCTCACCAAAATGACAAGATTTGAATTTCACAATGAAAGGTAAGAAGACGACACATGAAGCCAATGTTGCTGCAGTACCATTTGTGTTTTCAGAATTGTGGAAAATAAATTCTAAGCTTAGATCTTCAGAATGTAAGATTGTTTTCAGATCATGGAATTTGCTGTCTTTGTGCAAAGGTATATTACCCTGGCTGCTGGTAATATACAATGGTGATACAATGCATTAACTTCACAAGCTGATTGAAGATAGAATTTTATAGGCTATTCAGCCATATACCAGTGATAATGTTTTGCAGAAACCTTAATCATCTCACTCTATCAAATCCTTCTATTTCTTTCTCACCTAACACCTCTCTCAATGTTACTCCCTCGATTATTACGTTTCAGCGAGTTTCACATTCTTTTTTGTTCTCCGATTAAAGCGGTTAGTCCTGAATTCCATATTGGGTTTGTTTCTTGTGCATCTACAACTCCAAGTTTTGCCCTTTTCATCAAGTTTGTTTCATTCATCGACCGGATGTGGCAAAGCCGACATTTATTGCTCACGTCCCCTGTACTTCCATCCCATTAAATCCCTTGATAAGTTAAAATTCCACACTTTTGACTCATGGAAACGAACAATTTCCTTATAGAAATGCAGCCAATTGAATGGATGAATCAATTAAACGTACACAGATCTACATCCACATCTGTACCAATTCATCTGAATTAGCTTGATGGCAAATGCCTAAATATATGACATTGAAGCAAATTTCTGGTCAACTATTTATGGTGAATTTCGATTGTAGTAATTTTGAGTTGTAACTCTTTCCTTGGCAAATTAGCTGGTTATCCACAACAAAGTGTAAACACAGGTTGGAAAAATATGCTGGATCTGCCCTTTGCTGGTAACTACTGATCCAGCAATATCATTGAAGCTGCAACCATTTATTCTATTTAGTAACCCATGAAAATCCAGCCAGGATCCGGGTAGCTACACCCCATACAGCTCATAAAACTATTATATTACAATAATCATGAATTCATCAGAACAGAAGACACTGTATCTTCTTTCTTCTTGCCCACAATGAGAATTGTTAGTACAGGTTTATTTACACCACATGTTCCAATGTATTTCCAGTTGAATTACTAAATTAATGCCAATTCTCCATAAATAAGCAATAGTCATAGTTTTCTAGTGCTACAGAATACAAAGCAAGGACTTTGCAAACACATCTTGAAGCATTTAGACTCTCCTCATTATTATGTTGGCCCTGAAAGACTGTACTTCAAAACCATAAAAGTTTATTATAGCCTTGGATTGCAATCCAAAACGTAATTGAAAATGAGTTGCAGTGCACATTTTTGCTTGCTGACTTTTAGAGTTTGTAGATGGCTAGTGTTTAGGATGCCACTTCGGAGACCAATGGAACAGACCATCGGCTCTGATTGGTGAAGTGTGTATCTTTCACCATGGCTGCCATTGGAAATCATGCCCCAGGCTTTCCCTTCCGACAGCAAAGGTCATGTTTAGAGCAAGCCAAACCTCAAACTGCCTTGGAGCTCCTTGGAGACTGCCTTACAGGGATGGTGTCCTGTCAATCCGAGTCAGATTTGATTTTCCCCGGGTTACACTGGATTGCATTCACTTATACCAGAAATACACCTTCAACCCCAAGGAATTGTGCTTTCATCAGAGGGAATGAATTTCACCTATTGTGTCAGAGAATTGCACTTGACATTTTGTCTAATCTAGTGCAGGAGAAATTTTGAACTACAGCTGAGTTTAATATGTACAGATGAACAATGACCCAGATTGTGGAGTCAATGGCAAAGGAAGGGCCTTGGAAAAGTCTATCTGCAAAATCCTGGCATTTCCTTGAGAGCAAGTTTCCCTTTTCTAACGTCAAATTCAATCTGGCGTTTTCCATTCAAGAATAAGGCAAGCATGAGGCTAGATGATCAGCAAGTCAAATTAAAGAATCCTATTGGACAGCAATGCTGGAGTAAAAATCAATGAATATAAATCGCACAAAAAGCACTCAATAGGTCCTGAATGAATGTGGTTTGTTGCTTCACCCGCTGAGATCCTCCAGCAGTTCACATTTTTTTTTTTTATCATTGTTTCTTATAAGGAAAATATATCGTCAATTGTTGAAGTCCGCAACAAATCAACAATTTCAATCTAAATACAATTGCAAAGATAGTGTATCCGTTGGAGGAACTGAGTATCATTCTCAGCAGTAATGGGAAAATGTTACGTCCAAATTATGGCCCATTTTCCCCAGTGTGATTTTAAACATCGAAAATCAGTGACCTGTGATATGAGGTATTTGCTAACAGTCTTGGGGAATTAGAATGTATTTTGGGTAACTAACAGTTCTTTAAGACAGAGTATTTCACACATTAGAAAAGGGTCTTCCACAATAGCCGTTAGCATGGAAATACTTAGACATCCTTTACCAGACAAGATCTACTGTATGAATTTACTTAATTTTCTATTCAACCTACTATTTACAAATCAATCATGAAAGAATATTCATATTTATATCAAGACATGGTTGTTTGGAGATAGTTTCTAACTAAATGACAGTATAAACTATAAATGTTTTTTTTCCTCTTTTTTTTGTATGGCTTTGCAAATATTTGATTAGTGTATAAAGGTAAATAATTTGGTGTACATATAGAAATAAGGGTTTATAGCTGCTAAATCTGTATAAGATAATTATAAGCAGCATAAATATAAATAAGGGGTGGGAATTAATAAGCTTTGGCTTCTTCCTGCTCCTTTTCGATCACATACGAATCATTTATATATAAATATTGTTTATGACACTTTATAAATATTCTTGTTTTGTCTTTTTTGTTTTTTGTATGCTGTTTCACACTTGCTTTTTATTTTTCAGTCTGTTCGAAATAAAGGATTTATTATTATTATTATTATTATAGGAGAGGGGCATCGACAAATGAATGATACTTTTAATTAGCTTGTCACCAGCTATTGGGGAGTGGGGGGGAAAACGGGGACAGTAGCTCTGTGATCTTGGATTCTTATATTGCCAGCCCAACAGGTCCAGGAACAGCTTCTTCCCTGCGGCTGTCACACTACTCAACAATGTACCTCGGTGACAGCCAATCACCCACCCCCCCCCACTTACACTCCTTCCACAGGTAAAATAAGTAAGTCTATGACTGTATGCATGTAAACAGATTTATTTATTGAAATCATATTCTATGTCGCTCTTCCAGGGAGATGCTAACTGCATTTCGTTGTCTCTGTACTGTACACTGACAATGACAATTAAAGTTGAATCTGAATCTGAATCTGAATCATGGATCCCAATATGCAAATTTACAGAACAAAATTAAGTGGAATGTGATCAGAGATTTCAAAGAAAGGTTAAAGCGAAATTCCAATCGACCTGTTCCAATTTGCTGCACCATTTCATAGGGGTCCAAATATGGTCTCAACATAATTTCCAGCTCTTTCCCTAAGCACTGTAACCCCAGTTTTAATTTGAATGTTTGCTGGTCTCCGCCAAAACTAAAAATTCTCAAAATTGCCAACTCTACGATAGAGGGAAATCCAAATATTCGTAATCACAGAAAGAAGAAATTCCTTCTCATCTCCATCTTAAGCGAGTGACCTCTTATTCTGAAACAGTTTCTCGTAGTTCCAGACATCCCCACCGGGATAAACACTCTCTCGGCATCCACCCTGTCAACCTCCTTCAGAATCTCATGCATTTCAATAAGATAGCACCCCCCCCCCCCCCCCCCCCCCCCCATTCATCTCACTCTAATGAGCAGGTCCAACCTGCTCAACCTTCCTTCATGTATGGAACCCTATCATTGCTGGAATCTAAATAGCTAAATAACTTGGGTGATTTGAATCCATGTTCTATGCCTGTAGTTCAAAATATAATAGAAAACATATTGCTTTCAACGCAGTGGACACAAAATGTATACAAAACGTTAGTTATTAACTGGTGTAGATGGACGCAGCATGAGATCAAGAAACTGTTTCCTTTTCTCTTTCCTTTAATAACTAGTGAAGATCCCTCTGTGCCATGTAATGGAAGCAGGTATTTTATTAAACTACAGGAAATAGATTGCAGACAACCTAAATCATGTCAAATATTAACGTTGTCCTTTTTGCCTAGAAGATAAAATCTTGGTGAACAATAAATTTAAAGAATTTTTAATTGATGCCACATTCCAGACAGGATGCTGAATTTTTTTAAGCTGATCCCACAACTGGCATGCCGAACATTTGTATAGCTTGATCTCCTTACATTTGTTATTTTGCTGATGACTAGAACATTAATTATTACAATCTGTGGTTGATGTAGATTGCAATAAAGGCCTAAAGGTTTCGATGCTGAAAGAATGGAGCTTGTACACTCTGGAGTTTAGAAGGATGAGAGGGAATCTTATTGAAACATCAATAATCTTATTGATTATTAAGGGTTTGGACACTCTAGAGGCAAGAAACATGTTCCTGATGTTGGGGGAGTCCAGAACCAGGGGCCACAGTTTAAGAATAAGTGGTAAGCCATTTAGAACGGAGATGAGGAAACACTTTTTCACACAGAGAGTTGTGAGTCTGTAGAATTCTCTGCCTCGGAGGGCGGTGGAGGCCGGTTCTCTGGAAACTTTCAAGAGAGAGCTCGATAGGGCTCTTGAAGATAGCGGAGTCAGGGGATATGGTGAGAAGGCATGAACGGGGTACTGATTGTGGATGATCAGCCATGATCATATTGAATGGCGGTGCTGGCTTGAAGGGCCGTATGGCCTACTCCTGTACCTATTGTTTATTGTCTATTGATATGAGATATCGTGAAAAGTTTTTGTTTGCTTCAGGTCTGCTTCAGTTATTTTAACTTATCTGCTCTCCTTAGGTCTCCCTCACCCGATATTGTCTGCGCCCCCACTCACTGTGCTGAACCCAAGTCAACCCCGGGCCCTGGCACTGATGTTGAGTGGGAACAATGTTAGCTCATGCAAGATTCTCCATTCTAATGAAAATAATGTTTAACATGTTTGGAATAAATCAGGCTTCTATTGTGTGTAAAATGCTGATCTTTCCTTCTCATGCTGATAGCTTTTTGCTTCAGGCCATGATTGAAGAATACATGAGATGAAGTGGCTTCTGATTGTATTTTTCCCAGAAACCAAATTCTTCCAAATCTACTGCGTTGTATATACTTTATGTTACTGTCGTAACCAAGAATGCATTGTACAAACTATGTGTTAAATACATATTTTGTTTCCATGCTATACTTACTAAAATACATTTTCATAATGAGACATGGATCAGTTCCAGGAAGGGTCTATATTGCAATCGCCAAGGCTTTAGGGAATTGAAATGTTGATTAGCCTACTAATCATGAGGTCATCTCTTATGCCCAAGAAAAATAAGAATAATAAACATGAGGAATTCCATTAGCAGAACGCTGGAATATTTAACTCTTCAATGCCAACAGGCATGATTTCACCTAGACGCAGCTCACTGTTATCGCTCGGTACAAATACAAACTGCAAGAGAAAAACACCCTTAATTTGGACGCTTAGCATTGTTTTTCAGCACCACATAGCTGAAAATGCAGGAATGTGATTGTGACCATTTCTCATCTTATCCTGCATTCTGGAAAGTCAACCATCCATTTTACTATTACATCTATGTGTCACACGGTTTCCACGGTGACACAGCTAGTCAGTTTATATCTCAGAGCTCCAGTGAACTGAATACAAACCAGACCTCCGGTGCAGTCTAAGTAGAGTCTGCATGCTCTCCTTGATAATGTGCAAATTCCCTTCAGCCACTCTGATTTCCTATCATATCCCTTGCTTCCCCTCTCTCTCCATCCCCTCCCTCTTCCCAGTTCTCCCACCAGTCTTACTGTCTCTGACTACATTTTATCTATGTCCCGCCCACTCCCCTAATATCAATCTGAAGAAGGGTTTCGACCCGAAACGTCACCCATTCCTTCTCTCCTGAGATGCTGCCTGTCCTGCTGAGTTACTCCAGCATTTTGTGTCTACCTTCAATTTAAACCAGCATCTGCAGTTCTTTCCGACACATATTCCAAAGACATCCAGGCTTAGTTTAGTTTAGTTTAGTTTAGAGATACAGCATGGGAACAGGTCCTTCGGCTCACCGAGTCCGCGCCGATCAGTGATCCCCGCATATTAACATTATCCATAACACACATGGGGCAATTTTACATTCATATGAAACAATTAACCTACAGGAAACCAAAGATCTCTGAGAAAACCCACGCGGTCACGGGGAGAATACATAACATACTTACAGACAGCACCCATAGTTGGGATCGAACCCGGGTGAAAGCGCTGTAAGATAGCAACTTTACTGCTGCGCCACCTTGTCGCCTTTAAGGTCTGATGTTAATTGGCCATTGGAAATTACCATTCGTACAGAGATGAGTCTGGGAAGGATTAAAAGGAGTGCGGAGAGAATAAAATAGGATTAGAATAGATTTAGTGTTAATAAGTACTTAACACTAAATAAGTGGGCCGAAGGGCCTGTTTCCCTGCTGAATTCTATTATTTTAATAAAGATGCTCCCTCATCCTCATGCTCTATCCCACCCAAGGTTTGTTGTTAGAGAACTGTGAATTGAAGAAAGGATATCTATCAGCTCGCTGCACTACTGAGAATTTCTAACAACTTTGTTTTTTTCAATGCTGTATTCAATATCTGCTGGAACTAAAAATTAGGCACAGTTGACACACGGACGACACGGTGGCGCAGCGATAGAGCCACTGCCTTACAGCGCCAGAGACTCTGGTTCAACCCTATTTACGGGTGCTGTCAGCACAGAATTTGTACATTCTCCCTGTGACCACTTGAGTTTTCTCCGGGTGCTCCGGTTTCCTCCCACACTCCAAAGACGCGTAGGTGAATTGACTTTGGTAACATTGTAAATTGTCCCTTGTGTGTAGGACAGTGCTAGTGTAGGGGTGATCGATCGCTGGTTGGCACGGGCTCAGTGGGCTGGAGGGCCTGTTTCCATGCTTTATCTATAGTCTAAAAGCTTCTGAATATAACTTAGCTGGATGTTTGGTAACATTCTGTATTAACAGTTTCACACAGAATGTTACCAAATACAAGGGAAATAAGTCACATAGAAATTACAACCCATTGGATCTGCACGCAATTGCCTGATTTGCTTGGAAACTGTAAGTAAAAGAGCCTCAGGCATACAATGAGCTTAGATCTCATACCATCTATTTATTATATCTTTCCCTTTCAAGCATAAGCATACACTCCAATTCAAAAGGACAGTTATGTCTTTGTTATGTCTATCCCACAATTCAGATTTTTGATTGAAAATATGCTTTCACAAGTGTGATGCGATCAGATGGTTGCTGCAGCAACTAAGTAGGAGCATGCAGGAACGATGTCAATCGACAATCCCCATAGTATTATCCCATTTTATTTGCAGGGATTTAAAGTATTTTATCAATTGCTGTTGATCCAATATAATTACTATAACTGCATTAAAAAAAAAAATGTGGATTATATTTTCACAAGATGTTGATTATACATATAATATTCACAACTAAAATATTCAGTTCATCAACTGTTATCTGTGATTTCACACCGCTGCTTTGAAGATTGACGCGCATGCGGGCTGACGGCCTTCTTCACGTAATCCCTCAACGTAACTCCTCATAGAATAAAAATCAAACTTCAAACTGATAAGTACTCGTTTAATCTTACTATTATAGTTGTGGGGCTTTTGGGAGTTCTAAGGTGGAACTGAACTTTTCTCTGAGAATAGTATGTCACAGATCAGTGAATCATCAATCTTGGACCAGTAATGTTTGACTGACATATTTAGCTGAGGTGCAGTTAATGCCTTGGAGAAAGGTTACAACCATGGGGAATAATATATGACATGGTTGCTGGAGTAGACAATGGGTCAATACTTCTTTAGAAGATCTGCTCCACCTCAGTTTCAAACAATTAAAAGGAAACAGTGGTGCAGCGCGGTAGAGTTGCAGCAAATGCAGCGCCGGAGACCCAGGTTCGATCCCGACTACGGGTGCTATTTGTATGGAGTTTGTATGTTCCCCCCGTGACCTACGTGGGTTTTCTCTGAGATGTTTGGTTTCCCTCCCACTCCAAAGACGTACAGGTTTGTAGGTTAATTGACTTGGAAAATGTTTTTAATAAATTGTCCCTGGTGGGCGTAGGAAAATGTTAATGTGCGGGGTTCGCTGATCGGCGCGGACTCGATGGGCCGAAGGGCCTGTTTCCACGTTGTATCTCTAAATTAAACTAAACTAAATATTTGCTTTTATTCTCAGAGGAAAGTTCAGTTCCACCTTAGAACTCCAGAAAGCCCCACAACTATAATCCCTGAGGACAAAATGCATTGGGAGATGGGAGTGGGAAAGAAGGCCAAAGTTAAGATATACCAAGAGCAGGTTGACAAGAAACCTGTTGTTACAAGAAACAAGATGTTGTAATCTTGAGCAAAACACAAAGTGCTGGAGGAACTCTGCAGTCAGGTAGCATCTGTGAAGGGAATGGACAGGCTATGTGTTGGATCCACTACCACCTTCAGACTACAAGGAGGGATCAAAGTGAGGGAAAAGAGTCAAGGAGGGAACTCAAGGATATGAATCAATAAATGTCTGAGACATTTCCATGGCATAGAAACAGGTTCTTCATCTCAACTATACTGACCAAGATGTCACTCTGATCTAGTCCCATTTGCCTTTGTTTGGCATGTATTCCTCTAAACCTTTTCTGTTCATATCTGATGAGGAGAAAGGAGTTTTCCATTTAAAAAAAGGATCCTCCTTCATATTCCGCTACTTAAAATTTGTTGACACTGTAGAATAGTTTAACCATGATTTTGAGTTACAACAATCATACTAATCAAATATAATTTATGTCTGATTTATTGAATGGGGCATGTACTGAAGTACACGTTTACTGCACTATAATAATGAAGCAAACTCCAGTGATATATGGATAACATATCTTGATGTAAATAGATTTAAATCCGGTATAGTTTACATGTACAAAATTGCTCAATTGTAGTTAATCAGAGCCAAGTTCTGGACATCTTCTTCCTATGAATATGCACCCATGGAAAGTCAGGTTGGTATTGCCTAGACTCACTTTAGTTAAGATCATTACATTTGATCAGAGTAATGCTACATTTAATTTGCATGTCTATCTATTTATGAGCATGCTTTTACCATTTTTTGCATCAAAATTTCCTCACAAATTTAAAGAGTGAGTGATTATACAAATGCAAACCTTCACCACAAAAAGCACAAATTAAAGTATGAATTACCATTCAGAGGGGCGGAGAATGTTGAAGGACATGATTTCCATGGACTTCCAGATGTCACTTGCTTGGGTGTAAGTTTAGTGTTATTATCGCACATGTACTGTGGTATAGTAAATTGCTTTGTTTTGCATGCTATCTCATCAAATCAGATAGTGCTCTACATAAATACCACCAACCCAAACCCAGGTACAAAGGTAGAGCAAAGAGTAAGATGTATAGTGCAGAATATAGTTCTCAGCATTGTTATGCACGTGTTCCAGAGCCAAAGTTCAACATCCACAATGTGGGAGAGAAGAATCGTACAGTGCCCATGCTTGTAAGTAAGTAAGTAAGTTTATTGGCCAAGTATTCACATACAAGGACTTTGCCTTGGTGCTCCGCCCACAAGTAACAACATGACATACAGCGACAGTTACGAATGACTCAGAAAACACGAAACATTAATAATAATAAGACATTAATGATAAAACACCATTGATCAATCATGTGAACCAACAAAATACTAGATCAAAGGGAGGCTACAGATTTTTGGCTGTTGAGTAGAGCAACTACTCGTGGATAAAAACTGTTTTTATGTCTGGCTGTGGCAGCTTTGACAATCTGGAGTCGCCTTCCAGAGGGAAGTGATTCAAAGAGTTTGTGGCCAGGGTGAGAGGGGTCAGAGATGATCTTGTCCGCTCGCTTCCTGGTCCTTGCAGTGTATAGTTCATCAATGGAGGGAAGTTTGCAGCCAATAATCTTTTCTGCTGATCGGACGATTCGCTGCAGCCTCCAGGTGTCGTGGTTGGTGGCTGAGCCAAACCAGACCATGATGGAGAAGGTGAGAACAGACTCTACGATGGCCGTGTAGAATTGGACCATCATTGCCTGTGGCAGATTGTGTTTCCTCAGCTGCCGCAGGAAGTACATCCTCTGTTGTGCCTTTTTGACTGTGGAGTCGATTCAGATTCAGATTCAGATTCAATTTTAATTGTCATTGTCAGTGTACAGTACAGAGACAACAAAATGCATTTAGCATCTCCCTTGAAGAGCGACATAGCAAACGATTTGAAAATAAATAATAATAAGTGTCCGGGGGGGGGGGGGGGGGGGGGGGGGGGGGGGGGGGGTGGGGGGTGGTGATGCAGTCACCGAGGTACGTTGTTGAGTAGAGTGACAGCCGCCGGAAAGAAGCTGTTCCTCGACCTGCTGGTTCGGCAACGGAGAGACCTGTAGCGCCTCCCGGATGGTAGGAGGGTAAACAGTCCATGGTTGGGGTGAGAGCAGTCCTTGGCGATGCTGAGCGCCCTCCGCAGACAGCGCTTGCTTTGGACAGACTCAATGGAGGGGAGCGTGGAACCGGTGATGCGTTGGGCAATTTTCACCACCCTCTGCAATGCCTTCCGGTCGGAGACAGAGCAGTTGCCATACCATACTGTGATGCAGTTGGTAAGGATGCTCTCGATGGTGCAGCGGTAGAAGTTCACCAGGATCTGAGGAGACAGATGGACCTTCTTCAGTCTCCTCAGGAAGAAGAGACGCTAATGAGCCTTCTTGATCAGAGTAGAGGTATTGTGGGTCCAAGAGAGGTCATCGGAGATGTTGACTCCCAGGAACCTGAAGCTAGAAACACGTTCCACCTCCGTCCCGTTATGTGGATGGGGCTGTGCGTGCCGCCTCTGGACTTCCTGAAGTCTACAATGAGCTCCTTGGTCTTCTTGGAGTTAAGGGCCAGGTTGTTGTCAGCGCACCATGCTGCTAAGTGCTGGACCTCCTCCCTGTAGGCCAGCTCATCGTTGTTGCTGCTGAGGCCAATCACCATTGTATCATCTGCATACTTGATGATGGTGTTAGTACCATGTACAGGTGTGCAGTCATAGGTGAAGAGGGAGTAGAGGAGGGGGCTCAGCACACAGCCCTGAGGAACGCCGGTGTTCAGGGTGAGGGTTGAAGAGGTGTGCTTGTCTAACCTCACAGACTGGGGTCTGTTGGTTAGAAAGTCCAGTATCCAGTTGCAGAGGGAGGGGTCGATGCCCAGGTTACCGAGTTTGGTGATCAGTTTTGATGGAATAATGGTGTTGAATGCTGAGCTGTAATCGATGAACAGCATTCTTACATAAGTGTCTCTGTTGTCGAGGTGGGAGAGGGCGGAGTGAAGTGCCGTTGAGATGGCATCCTCCGTACTCCTGTTCTTGCGGTAGGCAAACTGATAGGGATCCAGTGTGGGGGGTAGGCAGCTTTTGAGGTGTGCCAGGACCAGCCTCTCGAAGCACTTGGTGATGATGGGGGTAAGTGCAACTGGGCGGAAGTCGTTGAGGCTTGCCGCAGTGGAGTGTTTTGGCACTGGCACGATGGAGGTGGCTTTAAGGCAAGTGGGGACAACTGCTTGGGCAAGTGACAGGTTGAAGATGTCAGTCCAGACGTCTGTCAGCTGCGCAGCACAAGCCCTGAGCACGCGCCCGGGGATGGTAGCCCCCCACTTAAGGTCCTTGGAGATGATAGTTCCCAGGAACTTAAAATACTCCACAGATGTGACTGTGGTGTTGTTGATGGTGAGTGGGGTGAGGGGAGGGGGAGCTCTCCTAAAGTCTACAATCAATTCCGCTGTCTTAAGAGCATTGAGCTCTAGGTTGTTGCTACGGCACCAGGATGCCAGCTGTGACACTTCCTTTCTGTAGGCAGATTCCTCCCCATCCTGGATCAGTCCAATCAGGGTTGTATCGTCCGTAAACTTGAGAAGCTTGACAGAGGTGTCTGTGGAGGTGCAGTCATTGGTGTAGAGAAAGTAGAGGAGAGGAAATAATATGCAGCCTTGCGGTGCTCCTATGCTGAGCGTTTGCGGGTCCGAGATGTGCTTTCCCAGCCTCACATGCTGCTTCCTGTCTGTCAGGAAGTTGGTGATCCACCGACAGAGGGGTTCAGGCACAGTCAACTCGAAAAGTTTGGAGTGTAATAGCTCTGGCTCAATGGTGTTGAATGCAGAGCTAAAATCAACCAACAGGATTCTCGCATAGGTCCCCTGGCGGTCTAGGATGAAGTGCAGGCCCAGGTTGACTACATCATCCACAGATCTATTGGCCCGATATGCAAACTGCAGAGGGTCCAGCAGGGAGTTTGTGATAATTTTCAGCTTGTCCAGCACAAGCCTTTCGAGTGTCTTCATGACTACAGAGGTCAGTGCGACAGGCCTGTAGTCATTAAGACAAGTAATCCTTGCCTTTTTGGGTACAGGGACAATAGTGGAGACTTTAAAGCAGGCAGGGACAGTACATGTATGCAGGGACTGGTTAAAAATGTCTGTGTAGACCGGTGCCAGCTGTTTGGCACAGAGTTTAAGAGTAGAGGGGGAAACATTGTCAGGTCCTGGAGATTTCCTGTAGATGGACCATTCAGAAGCCTGATTGCAGAGGGGAAGAAACTGATCCTGAGTCTGGTAGTGCACATTCCAGCTTCTGTATCTTCTGCCTGACAGGAGAGAGGAGAAGAAGGAATGACAGGTTGGGAAATATCTTTGATTATATTGGCTTCTTTCCCTAGCTAGCTTGAAGTGTCGATGGAGTCAATGATGGGGAATGTTGTTTGTGTGATGGACTGGCCTACTCTCTGCCATTTCTTGAGGTCTTGGCCAAAGCTGTTCACAAACCAAGCTGGAACTGTATCTTTGTGTGGTACACCTGCACACGTTTTAAGAGTTCAATGGTTCTTTACTGTAAGTCTGAAGAAGGATCTCGACCCAAAACATCACTCATTCCTTCTCTCCAGTGATGTTGCCTGTCCCACTTAATTACTCCAGCATTTATTATTTTTGCATAGCTTACACATGCACAAGTTGTCATATTTTGGTGCCATTTACACAAAGAAAAAGTCCAATGTCCGGTCCACATGCTGGATGTACTGAGTGCTTCTGATTCAGATGTCCAGATATGCCCCAGGCCGCTGCAGGGCCTCCTGCGTCGCCCCCAACCGCAAACTGACGTCCCTCTCCTTGGCTGGATCCTACTACACAGTGGCGAACCAAGCATGCCGCCGCACGTGGCTGCAGGCAGCCCACTGGGTCCATTTTCATTCGCAGCAGCCCGCCGGGTCCATCTTTGCTCACGATGGCATGTCGGGATCATTGGAGACATGTCGAATTTCCTCGGTGCCCAGAGAATGGAAAGGCATTGGTGTGCCTTCTTGGTTGTCACCTCATTGTGGTTGGTCTACAACAGATTGATGGTAATATTTATGCCAAGGACCAGATGCTTTCAACTATTTCCACCATGGCACCATTGATGCTGTTTTTGGCAATTACATCACCATATTTCCTCAAGTCGACAACTAGCTTTTTTGTCTTGTTGACATTGAGGGAGAGGTTGTTGGCCTGACACAATATTACCAAGTTCTCTATGTCCTTCCTGTAATCCGTCTCATCATTGTTTGTGGTCCACCCCACCAGAGTGATGTCATCTGCAAACTTATAGATAGTTAGAGCTGAATTTAGCTGCACAGTCGTGAGTATATAGGGAGTATAGTAGGGGACTGAGAATGTACCCTTGCAGGGCACCAGTGTGTGAATGACGAGAGAGAGGAAGAAAATGGTCAGATACTCAACTTGGCAGAATTTGATGAGGGCACAACTACTGGTCATATTTTGTAATGATTTAGATGGTGCTAGGCCGAGTATACAAGCTTGCTGATAATGCAATGTTAAGCATTTTAAACAACAGTGATGGGAATATAAATTTATGAATATATATTAATCGATTAAGCAAACTGAGAAATGAACCTGCATAAACAAATGCAAGGCCATATTTGAGCTTGAAAACCTAGAACAGAATATCTTCTAAATCAGTGGTTCCCAACCTTTTTTTGGCCATGCCCCACCTAATCACCTCTAAAATCCTGACGCCCCCCCCCCCCCCCATGTGGTGATATATAATTCTTATCATCAATAAATAAGGTTCTCCCATGACCTCGCGCGCTTCGTGGCGATGGCGCGGTGATTATGTAATAACTACACAATAAAGACCTTTTTTACCCAAAAAAAAGAGATTTACTCAAAATAACATCTGAAACATAAACTACATATGTTTACCTGATGGAAAATCCAAAAAAAAAAAAATTGAAAATTTGGAGCCAGACCTCCTCAGTCGCGCTCAATTGCCCCCCTTAATACTCAAATTGCCCCCCTGTGGGGCGTACGCCCCACGTTGGGAACCACTGTTCTAAATGATGAAAAACCAGAAATTGTGTTAAGGTCCAAAGAAACTTGCAAATTGATCATAGAAATGTCATGCCTCTTGCGATGTCTCCAAAGAACTAACCTACAAAGGGTGGAGTTATGCTACAACTATGCAAAACCTTATTTAGGACATATCTGTAGTACTTTAAGTGCGATAATCTGTAGGCTTTGGAGAAAGTACTGCAAGAATTCAGCTGAATGGTTCCACCAATTAAGGGATAACTTAAGGAGTGATTACACAAAGTATATTGTATTCTGGAAATATGGAAATGTACGGGGCGATTTGATTAAAAGTTTTAAGATTTTAAGGGGAACTGATAAGAGAGTGAGAAATAACTAATTCTGTCTGGTTGTGAATTAGAACCAATAAAATTAAAAGCCTATTCTTTTAGGGATAAAATTAAGTAAAAAATCAGCATGCAAAAAGTAGTAGAAGTTTAGAACACACTTCCACAAATAGCAAATGATGTCAGGTAAATTGCTAGTTTTAATCCTGAGATTGATAGTTTTTTTATTATTAACCAAAGTGATGATCAATGGAGGGGAGGTCACGGGCAGAGAAAGCCTTGGTTTCTATGAATGGCAGAATACGTTGAGTCATTAAATGGCTACTCATTATGTTTGGTTTTTTCCTGAACCTCACAGGATAATTTACACTTGTGTTTGCAGTTTGTGACGCTCTAAGTGGTGGGCAGGCATGTGAAATGATCACAATTATTATACACTGGCTGCAATATCCATTGTGCAAGCAGCTTTATGAGCGGAAAGTGATGAAGGAAGCACTATGTGTGTTGGCTGGCAGACAGCACTAATACTTTCATTAAAGGATATAAGGTTGCAGTTGATATAGATTCATAATTTTTCAGATAAACAACACTAGTTAACATCTCTGAGTTTAGAAAAAAAAAATGGGTAGCACGGTGGCACAACGATAGTGTTGCTACCTTACCTGGGTTTAATTCTGACTACAGAGACCTGGGTTTAATTCTGACTACAGGTGCTATCTGTATGGAGCTTGTATGTTTTCCCCGTGACTGTGTGGGTTTTTCCCGAGTGCTCCGGTTTCTTCCGACATTCCAAAGATGTACAGGTCTGTAGGTTAATTGGCTTTGGTTGTAAATTGTCCCTAGTGTGTCGGATAGTGCTTGTGTATGGGGATCGCTCGTTGGCACAGACTCGGCGGGCCAAAGGGTCTGTTTCCCGCTGTATCTCTGAAGTAAACTAAACTAAACTTGTGCTAAACTCAACAAAATAGAGAGAGTACAGAGGAGATTTACTAGAATGTTGCCTGGGTTTCAACAACTAAGTTACAGAGATAGGTTGAATAAGTTAGGTCTTTATTCTCTGGAGCGCAGAAGGTTAAGGGGGGACTTGATAGAGGTCTTTAAAATGACGAGAGGTATAGACAGAGTTGATGTGGACAAGCTTTTCCCTTTGAGAATAGGGAAGATTCAAACAAGAGGACATGACTTCAGAATTAAGGGACAGACGTTTAGGGGTAATATGAGGGGGAACTTCTTTACTCAGAGAGTGGTAGCGGTGTGGAATGAGCTTCCAGTGGAAGTGGTGGAGGCAGGTTCATTGGTATCATTTAAAAATAAATTGGATAGGATAAATTGTATGGATGAGAAGGGAATGGAGGGTTATGGTATGAGTGCAGGCAGGTGGGACTAAGGGAAAAAAAGTTGTTCGGCACGAACTTGTAGGGCCGAGATGGTCTGTTTCCGTGCTGTAATTGTTATATGGTTATATGGTTAAACTCTGGGATTTGTTTTGCCACCTGTAGCATATACATTATTGATCGCTTCATCGCCCTCATAAAAGTATACTTTGCTCTGTAACAGGGATGTTCTTAATGTAAGAGATCATTGGATACAAGAGCAGATGCAGAGTGCGAATTGTGGCATGATATATGGATAGATTTTGTTTCTGTGATAGTATAAAACTGGTGATAAGGTAATTGCAAACTGCTTTAATAGAACTAAATATAATTAAAGAAGGAAGGTACACAAAAATGCTGGAGAAACTCAGCGGGATCAGCAGCATCTATGGAACAAAGGAAATAGGCGACGTTTCGGGCCGAAACCCTTCTTCAGACTGATGGGGGGTGGGGGGGAGAAGGAAGGAAAAAGGGAGGAGGAGGAGCCTGAGGGCGGGGGGATGGGAGGAGACAGCTTGAGGGTGAAGGAAGGAGAGGAGACAGCAAGGGCTAGCAAAACTGGGAGAAGGAAACTGGACAGCTGACTCACTTTGTTTATGTAATCACACACGCTATAAACATACTCCCTTCTGTCCACCTTTGATTTTAATATATTGTTTTACAACCATGTATTGTATAATAGGTACATTGAGTGTGAATCAACATCACATTGAGGTGTAGATTTGACGGTTGAATTAATGTATTTCATTTAGTTAGTTATACTCTACTAATAGGTAACTGCATAAAGTTAAAACATGTTATTACACTATTCTCAATCAGATCTGCAAACTAGTTTTTTCAAAGGCATTAGTTGATATTATTTAAGAAAAGCTTGCTTTTTATATTTAAGAAGGAACTGCAGATGCTGAAAAATCGAAAGTAGACAAAAGTGCTGGAGAAACTCAGCGGGTGCGCCAGCATCTATGGAGCGAAGTCTATTGAGTGTGAAGAAGGGTTTTGGCCCGAAACGTTGCCTATTTCCTTCGCTCCATAGATGCTGCTGCACCCGCTGAGTTTCTCCAGCACTTTTGTCTACCTTTGCTTTTTATATCGTGCTTTTTGTGCACGATCGCTGTTTCTTTGGGAATAAGTGTGGCTGTCAACTCTGCCGCTGCCCCTCCGTAACGCCCTCACCTCAATTCGCATATTTGACAGTTACTTCTCTCTGAAGAAATTATTCGCCACCACCACTCAGTCTGATGCTGCAATCTTCCTCCTTGCAGTGCCCTTACAATATGGCCCAATGATATCCACGTGGTCTCCTATCCTCCCATTGCCAAGTGGTCCAACCTTACATAGTCAATGAGTTTTGAAATGTGTAAGATGATTTCACTTCCTTTACAATACCGGAGAGACCGCTCTCTGGATTTCCATCTGTTCAACTTCTTTATATTTACTTTAGTTAATTTAATTCATTACATAATGGGAAACTTCGAAATGGAAATTATTGTATAAAGTTTTGAGCAATTGACTGGGCCCCAGATGCATCTTTTACTTTTGGAGAAGGATGTAACATGGAAATAATGAAGGTTTATTTTGAATATTTCGCAACAATTGAATGTTGAGGGACTGAGAGCTCTTTTGTTCAAATTGATTAGTTTCACGTGCCTATATGGGTGCAGCCAAGTACAGCTGACTTCTGGCAAATTCAGCATCAGTGTAAAACTGTTGCTGTCTGCCCAGCTAGATTATCTGCTATTGGAAATAATTGGACCTTGCAGCAGTTTGGGTGTGTGCGACTTTCGCCTCAGTGAGACAGGCAGTGGATGACTGCACTGCCTCAATGATCATCCTTGATGCCTGCAAGCCGTCAGCCATGCAAAACAGAAATACAAACCGCAGTTGTCAATTTTGCAAGTTTAAGCAGAGCAGTTGGTTTAAATATTGTTGAGTGCACGTCGGGAACTTAAATGTTGCAATTTTGTGTTATTATTTCTTGCATAGAATGAAAACGTCTAACATATTGCTTCTCCAATACTGGTGGCTCACCCTTAGTCTGCAGACCGTACTCTGGATATAGCTTTCTTCAAGTAACTCTCATCACCCCAGCAAGGTTTTCCAAGTCCTTGCTGCCACAACGTCCAATTTGTCACCTTATATAATATCACCAACATGTTATTAGATTAAATACAAAGAATAGGGAATACATATTAGAAGCTTCCTTTCATTTAGTACATAGAAACATAGAAAACAGGTGCAGGACTAGGCCAATCGGCCCTTCGAGCCTGCACCGCCATTCAATATGATCATGGCTGATCATCCAACTCAGAATCCTCTACCTGCCTTCACTCCATACCCCCTGATCCCTTTAGCCACAAGGGCCACATCTAACTCCCTCTTAAATATAGCCAATGAACTGGCCTCAACTACCTACTGTGGCAGAGAATTCCACAGATACCATTTGCTTTCTTCACTGCCTGCTGCACCTGCATGCCTACTTTCAATGACTGGTATACCATGACACCCAGGTCTCATTGCATCTCCCCTTTTCCTAATCGGCCACCATTCAGATAATAGTCTACTTTCCTGTTTTTTCCACCAAAGTGGATAACCTCACATTTATCCACATTATACTGCATCTGCCATGCATTTGCCCACTCACCGACCTATCCAAGTCACCTTGCAGCCTCCTAGCATCCTCCTCACAGCTAACACAGCCCCCCAGCTTTGTGTCATCCGCAAACTTGGAGATGTTGCATTCAATTCCATCATCCAGATCATTAATATATATTGTAAATAGCTGGGGTCCCAGCACTGAGCCTTGCGGTACCCTACTAGTCACTGCCTGTCATTCTGAAAAGGACCCGTTTACTCCTACTCCTTGCTTCCTGCCTGCCAGCCAGTTCTCTATAGAAATTAACATAGAAACATAGAAATTAGGTGCAGGAGTAGGCCATTTGGCCCTTCGAGCCTTCACCACCATTCAATATGATCATGGCTGATCATCCAACTCAGTATCCTGTACCTTCTCTCCATACCCCCTGATCCCTTTAGCCACAAGGGCCACATCTAACTCATCAATATCCGCATCAATACTGAACCCCCAATACCGTGTGCTTTAAGTTTGTATACTAATCTCTTATGTGGGATCTTGTCGAAAACCTTCTGAAAGTCCAGATGTAACACATCCACTGGTTCTCCCTTATCCACACTACTAGTTACATCCTCGAAAAATTCTATAAGATTCGTCAGACATGATTTACCTTTCATAAATTCTTGCTGACTTTGTCCAACGATTTCACCACTTTCCAAATGCGCTGCTATCCCATCTTTAATAACTGACTCTAGCAGTTTCCCCACTGCCGATGTTAGACTAACTGGTCTGTAATTCCCCATTTTCTCTCTCCCTCCCTTCTTAAAAAGTGGGGTTACGTTTGCTACCCTCCAATCCTCAGGAACAACTCCAGAATCTAAAGAGTTTTGAAAAATTATCACTAATGCATCCACTATTTCTGGGGCTACTTCCTTAAGTACTCTGGGATGCAGCCTATCTGGCCCTGGGGATTTATCGGCTTTTAATCCATTCAATTTACCTAACACCACTTCCCGGCTAACCTGGATTTCACTCAGTTCCTCCATCTCATTTGACCCCCGGTCCCCTGCTATTTCCGGCAGATTATTTATGCCTTCCTTCGTGAAGACAGAACCAAAGTACTTATTCAATTGGTCTGCCATGTCCTTATTCCCCATGATCAATTCACCTGTTTCTGACTGCAAGGAACCCACATTTGTTTTAACTAATCTTTTTCTCTTCACATATCTCTTCAGAAGGAAGCCTCAGAGATTGTTGCACGGGCCATGTGGAGGCAGCTTGCTTTTGCACCGTGCCATAAACTGAAGATGCTGAGAGGAGTTAGCAGAGATGGATGCCACAGTGAGCAATGAGAGGAAAATTATTGTTGAAGTGCTGCAGTGTTGTCACAGAGCAACTCCTACCCAGGTGGATATGTGATACATAATATTGGCCATTAACAATAATTAATGTGTAAGACTGTACCACTTTATCAGAGTTAAATAAGACCAATTCCTATTTGACGTGATTCAAATAGAGGGAGTACAGAGAAGGTTCACCAGACTGTTTCCTGGGATGTCAGGACTTTCATATGAAGAAAGACTGGATAGACTCGGCTTGTTAGAATTTAGAAGATTGAGGGGGGATCTTATAGAAACTTACAAAATTCTTAAAGGGTTGGACAGGCTAGATGCAGGAAGATTGTTCCCGATGTGGGGAAGTCCAGAACAAGGGGTCACAGTTTAAGGATAAGGGGGAAATCTTTTAGGACCGAGATGAGAAAAACATTTTTCACACAGAGAGTGGTGAATCTCAGGAATTCTCTGCCACCCAAGGTAGTTGAGGCCAGTTCATTGGCTATATTTAAGAGGGAGTTTGATGTGGCCCTTGTGGCTAAAGGGATCAAGGGGTATGGAGAGAAGGCAGGTACAGGATACTGAGTTGGATGATCAGCCATAATCATATTGAATGGCGGTGCAGGCTCGATGGGCCGAATGGCCTACTCCTGCACCTATTTTCTATGTTTCTAAACATTGAACCAACTGTAGTAACCAACTATTCTCTGTTGCTGCAAATGTTTCAGTGCAGACCAGGGAGGACTTTGTCTGTCGATGTGGAAGTAAAGCACAGCAAGAAGACTGCACTGTACTATACCTCACTCTAGGCCTTTCTCTGATTTAATAAAGCACCCGTTTTTCAATCAACTTGAACAAGCAATTTTTAGTTTAGTTTAACCAAACTATAAATTGTTTGTTCAAGTTGATTAAATTAAATCAGAGAAAAGCCTAGAGTGAGGTGTAGTACAGTGCAGTGCAGTCCTCTTGCTGTGCTTTACTTCCACGTCCTCAGACCGTCCTCCCTGGTCTGCACTGAAATATTTGCAGAACAAACAGAGAGTAGTTGGTTAGTACAGTTGGTTCAATGTCTGAATCACTTCAAATAGTCATTGGCCTTATTTAACCCTGATAAAGTGGTACAGTCTTACACATCAATGATGCGTAAACACATCATTGTTTAATCAACTTGAACAAACAATTATATTCCAATATCTCTGATGGGCATACTAGGAATAACTACATATTTTCTCAATTAGTGCATTGTGTGTGGTGCTTTGGAGCATTGGAAATAAATGATTAGGAACCAGCAACATGAAAAAATGGGAAGTAGGTTCAGAAAATAAGAGTATGCAGCAGGCCCAAGTTCTTGCTGATCTCTAGTTTAGCCAATAATAATTCACTTTATGGTAAACAGTTCAGGAACATTGATGCGTCTTTGTAAAACTAGGGTGGGGAAGGTATCTAAACCAAAGCTAGAAAGCATTGTGTGGACTAGACCTAACACGTAACAATAATCTAGTGCTACCAGCCAAATTGTTTGCAACTAACTTCAATGAAGAACAATTTGAAAACTACTTGTTAATTTTTTACAGTGATATTGGTTAGTACGTCAGGAAATATGTCATTCTGAAGAAGGGTCTCGACGATGCTGCCTGTCCCGCTGAGTTATTCCAGATTTTGTGTCAATCTTCAGGAAATATACCCTGCTCTTTGACAAAATGGCATGGCTAATGGCATGTTGGCCTTCATAACGAAAGGATTTGATTTCTCTGGAGCGCAGAAGGTTAAGGGGGGACCTGATAGAGGTCTTTAAAATGATGAGAGGGATAGACAGAGTTGATGTGGACAAGCTTTTCCCTTTGAGAATAGGGAAGATTCAAACAAGAGGACATGACTTCAGAATTAAGGGACAGAAGTTTAGGGGTAATATGAGGGGGAACTTCTTTACGCAGAGAGTGGTGGCGGTGTGGAATGAGCTCCCAGTGGAAGTGGTGGAGGCAGGTTCATTGGAATCATTTAAAAATAAATTGGATAGGCATATGGATGAGAAGGGAATGGAGGGTTATGGTACGAGTGCAGGCAGGTGGGACTAAGGGGAAAAAAATTTGTTCGGCATGGACTTGTAGGGCCGAGATGGCCTGTTTCCGTGCTGTAATTGTTATTATTATTATTATTATTACAGGAGTAAAGAGCAGTTGGACAGGGCCCTGCTAAGACCATATCTGGAGTATCGTGTGCCGTTTTGGTCTCCTGATTTGTGGAAGGACATTCTTGCTATTGAGAGAGTGCAGCGTAGGTTCACGAGGTTAATCCCCGTGGCGGGACTGTCATATGAGGAAAGATTGGAAGGACTGTATTCATTGGAATTTAGAAGGATGACAGGATATTTTATAGAAACATATAAAATTCTAAAAGGTCTGGACAAGCCAGATGCAGGAAAAATGTTCCCAATGTTGGGGGATTCTAGAAGCAGGGTCCACAATTTAAGAATAAAGGGAAGGTCATTTAAAACTGAAATGAGAAAAGACGTTTTCACCCAGAGAGTTGTGAATTTGTGGAATTATCTGCCACAGAAGGCAGTGGAGGCCAATTCACTGGATGAATTTAAAAGAGAGTTAGATAGAGCTCTAGGGGCTAGCGGAATCAAGGGGTATGGGGAGAAGGCAGGCACGGGTTACTGATTGTGGATGATCAGCCATGATCACATGAATAGCGGTGCTGGTTCGAAGGGCTGAATGGCCTCCTCCTGCACGTATTTTCTATGTTTCTATGTTTCTAAAATAGCACCATTGGATACTCCATATCTCCCTGGGAGCGTAAATGGACTTGCGGTTTAGTGTTTCTTCCAAACAGCAATACCTCCTACAGCATCACTGCACTGGATTGTCAGAATAGATGTTTTGATATTCTGATCAAATCTCTGAAATGCAACTGAAATGTAACCTACAATTTGCCAACTTAGACACAAGAACTGAGCAAAGAGAGCAGGAAGTGTAGGAAAGAGCAGCAGATACTGGTTTAAATCAACGGCAGACACAAAATGCTGGAGTAACCCAGCGGGACAGTCAGCATCTCTGGATAAAGGAATTCTGTGTCTACCAAAGGGAACAGGAAACCAGGAAACCACAAACATCAGTTATGGATATGTCACTGGACACTGACATCAAAGACATGGCTGAATCTGAAACATATTTACATTGTTCAAAATCATTAAAATGAATGGAAAAGGAATGTTCATAGATGATTCAAAGAAGAATGATACTTTATTGTCGCATGCACCTAGGTACGGTGAAATTCTTTGCTTTTGCACACAACACACAAAATACGCAATGAGTCGCCCAATATCTGGAACCAACAAAGTTACAAAAGTATTCATTAAAGTCCCGATGGTCCATCCTTGTTCTCAGTCCCCGCCCTGCCCCATTGGGTATCTCTTTGTTCTTGTTGGCCCCCCTGCCGGGTCCTGGCCTCCCCGCTGGGTTCCTCTTTGTTCTCCACGGCCTGGCCGCCTCTCCCCCGCATACTGTTCGCCAGCGAGCCGTCCCTCTCCTCTCCTATCCTTCTGCCTTCGTGCCCCAGGGAGTGCCTCCCGCAGCTGACCTTGAAGGATGCTGCTAACACAGAAGTCAGTAATCTGTTGAGCGACAATAGACAATAGGTGCAGGAGTAGGCCATTCGGCCCTTCGAGCCAGCACCGTCATTCAATGTGATCATGGCTGATCATCTACAATCAGCACCCTGTTCCTGCCTTCTCTCCATATCCCCTGACTCCGCTATCTTTAAGAGTCCTATCTAGCTCTATCTTGAAAGTATCCAGAGAACCGGCCACCACCGCCCTCTGAGGCAGAGAATTCCACAGACTCACAACTCTCTGTGTGAAAAAGCATGTCCTCATCTCCATTCTAAATGGCTTACCCCTTATTCTTAAACTGTGGCCCCTGGTTCTGGACTCCCCCAACATCGGGAATATGTTTCCTGCCTCTAGCGCATCCAAACCCTTAATAATGTTATATGTTTCAATAAGATATCCTCTCATCCTTCTAAATTCCAGAGTATACAAGCCAGCCGCTCCATTCTCTCAGCATATGACAGTCCCGCCATCCCGGGAATTAACCTTGTGAACCTACGCTGCACTCCCTCAATAGCAAGAATGTCCCTGTAATTTGAAGACCAAAACTGCACACAATATTCCAGGTGTGGTTTCACTAGGGCTCTGTACAACTGCAGAAGGACCTCTTTGCTCCTATACTCCTCCTCTTGTTATGAAGGCCAACATGCCATTCGCTTTCTTCACTGCCTGCTGTACCTGCATGTGTACTTTCATTGACTGATGAACTGTTGGGTAAATTGAATGGATTAAAGGCCGATAAATCCCCAGGGCCAGATAGGCTGCATCCCAGAGTACTTAAGGAAGTAGCTCCAGAAATAATGGATGCATTAGTAATAATCTTTCAAAACTCTTTAGATTCTGGAGTAGTTCCTGAAGATTGGCGGGTACAAACGTAACCCCACTTTTTAAGAAGGGAGGGAGAGAGAAAATGGGGAATTACAGACCAGTTAGTCTAACATCGGTAGTGGGGAAACTGCTAGAGTCAGTTATTAAAGATGGGATAGCAGCGCATTTGGAAAGTGGTGAAATCATTGGACAAAGTCAGCATGGATTTACGAAAGGTAAATCATGTCTGACGAATCTTATAGAATTTTTCGAGGATGTAACTAGTAGTGTGGATAGGGGAGAACCAGTGGATGTCTCTCTCTCCCTCATCACTCACCACTCTCCCCCGCCCGCCCTCAGCGGCAATGGTGGTCCTGTCTAGCCGTCCCCCGGGTCCGTCTCCTCCGCCGCCGTTGCGGTAACTCAACCTCACCGCCTTCTCGGAGGAGATTTTCTCCACCAAATCGTGGTGCCCACCGTGACGAACACCGCGGCCCGGACTGGCGGCGACAGCAAGCGGGCGGGCAGGTAAGCGGGTGGGCAGGTAAGCGAGTGGGCAGGGCGGGGATGGGCCCGAGAGCGGCAGCAGCGGGCAGGCAGGGCAGGAACGGGCGGAGCGGTGGCTGAGCCAGAGTGGGCAGAGTGAGGGAGGGAGGGAGAGTCGGGTTGCAGGGTGGCCGAGCAGTTTGCGCGGAGTTTGAGTAACTCACACACACACACGATGCAAACTGGTCCAATCGTCAAGTCAACGGGATCTAAACCACAGCTAACAATGAATGACCTGTGGAGGAAGGAACTGCAGATGCTGCTTTTTATGGATGGAGGAAGGGCGGGAAGGTGAGAGTGACTGAGGGTAGGGGAAATGTGAAGGAGGGATTGGGGGAGGGGAGGGAGGAGAGGGGAACGATCCTGGGGAGGTGAGGAGGGAGTGTGAGGGGATTGAGCGAGAGGGAGTGGAAGGGGTAGGGAGGGAGAGGAGGAAAGTGGGGGAGGTGAGGAGAGTGGGGAGGAGGAGGAATAGAGGGAGAGGAGGTGGGCGGAATAGAGGGAGGAGTGGGGGAGGTAGGAGGTAGGGGTGGGGGTATAGATGGAGAGGAGGGCAGTGTGGGAGGTCAGGAGGGATAGTGGGGGGGATAGGGGGTGGTGAGGTGTGGGGGACAGAGGGATAGGAGGGGGGTAGGGAGGGGAGAGGAGTTATGGAGGGAGGAAGGGATGGAGTGACTGATGGTAGGAGAATGAAAGGGAGGGAGAGATGAGGGAGGGGTTGGGGAAGGGGAAAAGGTGAGGGGAAAGAAGAGGGAGGGTGAAGAGGAGGGGGAGGGAGTGCTGGAGAAGAGGGGAAATGAACCGTGCCTGCGCTGTTGGGGGCTATGCGTAAGTGGTGCAATACAGCGTTGGGGGGACAGGTTGCATTGGGGAACCAGGCCTCCCGTGTGACAGGGACCCAATGGGTGCCACTTAGTCCAGTAAAATATACTTTGGACTTACAGTGGGTGATGTACACAGAGGAAGCCTTAAAGGGTTAAATATTAGTGCAAGCTGAAGAAACATGGCTTGTATCCAAGAAGAGAAATGTTTGAACATTGATCTGATTAAGGTGTTTGAAATCTTTAAAGCATTTTTTTACAGAATCTGGTAGGTAATACAAGTGGGTCATTTAAAAAAAAAAATTGAGCTAAGTGAACAATCAAAAAGCATATTTTTCCACAAGGTAGACTGTTCTGTCATAGGTAATTGTGGATGCCAAGGAAACTGGGTTGGGAACTTTCAAAACGGAGATATGATTGTAGGGTACCAAGGGACAGAACAGATGTGAGTAAGTGAAGTACTGATAAGATGATTGAATGTAATAGAGCAGGAGGCTTGACGGGGGAGGAGGTGCTCAATGACCTATGCCAGTTACTTTCAGCAAAACATTAATGGGCTGTCATTCTGGACTTGAGGTGTACGACAAGTGATAGTTGATAAAAGAAAGACATATGGTGAGTGTATTTGCCAGTGGCGTTTTCATAAATTAAGTTAATAAATTATAGGAGCAGAATCAGGCCATTCGACTCATCAGGTCTACTCCACCATTCAATCGTGGCTGAAATATCATTCCCTCTCAACCCCATTCTCCTGCCTTCTCCCTATAACCCCTCACACCCATACTAATCAAGAATCAATTCATCTCCACCTTAAAAATATCCTTTGACGGCCTCCACAGCCTTCTGCGGCAATGGATTTCACGTATTCACCACCCTCTGACTAAAGAAATTCCTCCTCATCTCCTTTCAGAAGGTAAAGGTTTTAATGCAGCCAATTCATTGACATTTTATTTATGGGTTTCTACCAATTCACGGCAGTGGGCATAGACAGACCCCAAGGATGTGATCCACACTCCAGTACAAGGGAGGACAATCCAACATGCGGATTGGTGTTGAAACAGGTGAAACACTTGGAGTCGGGTAAAGAGAGAGAGAACTCTTGCAATGGAAAGTCAACAGTCAAATGCTCAGCCCCTATTGATGGAAATGTCACTAAAGGAGCTACACATGGTTGGGAAGGGCCCAGAGGGAAGAATAAGCCTTTTGTAAAGGGAAAAAAGTTGTGGTTGTAGTTGATGGAGAGATTAGCAGCAGGAGCTATAGATAAAACAAAGATGGTTTAATGACAGAAGGAAGTGAAAAAAGCAGAACCAATGTATTTATCATCTACACTCTGATATGTCTCTCACCCAGCATCCTTGCTTTCCCTTTCCCTACACGCCTGCAGCATTGTGCGATACCAAACCACAAACAATCCTCCAAAATGTCCGCCACCCCTAACGGGATCCCACCACTTGTCACATTTTACCATCTCCACCTCTTTCCCCTTCCACAGAAACCGTTCCTTTCGTAACTCCGTGGTTAAGTCATCCCTTCCCACCCAAACCACCCCCTCCCCAGGTACCTTCTCCTGCAACCGCAGAAGATGTAACACCTGTCACTATACCGCCTCCCTCGACTCTGTCCAGGGACCCCGATTGTCCTTTCAGGTTAGGCAGAGATTCACTTGCACCTCCTCCAACCTCATCTACTGTATCGGTTGTTCAAGATGTGGACTCTTATACATCGGCAAGACCAAACGCAGACAGGGCGATCGTTTTGCGGAACACCTTCGCTCAGCCCAGTTGAACCAAGCTGATCTCCCGGTTGCTGGACACTTTAATTCTCCTTCCCATTCCCACAAGGACCTTTCTGCCCTCAGTCTCTTCCATTGTCAGAGTGAGGCTAAATGCAAATTGGAGGAACAGCATCTCATATTTCGCTTAGATATGAATATTGATTTCTCTCACAGGTAGCCCCGGCAATCCGTCTCTATTCCTCCCCCACTCAAATCGCACTAGCTTCCCATTTTTACCCTACAAAGAGCTTACAATGGCCTGTTTCCTTTATCATCGTTACATTTTTGCATATCTTTAATTCGTTGTTCTTTATCTCTCCACACCACCGTCTATCTCTCGTTTCCCTTATCCCTAACCTATCTGAAGAAGGGTCTTGACACGAAACATCATCCATTCCTCCTCTCTAGAGATGCTGCCTGTCCCGCTGCATTACTCCAGCTTTTTGTGTCTATCTTCGGTTTAAACCAGCATCTGCAGTTACTTCTTACACCAAACCACTATTCGTTAGCCTTCCAGCAGGGTGTCAAGGCCACATTTTGCCAGTCAGCAATCCCTTCCTCAATCCCTTCCTGAATCCTGCAATGCACTGATCACACTGGCCTGTGTGCAGTTACTGGACTGACCTTTGCTTGTGCTGAGGACACCCACTAAAACTGATTGTTCAACCTCACATGTACTGACTGACACCAGACCTCCCCTTTGCGTGGAAATATGAAGATAGAAATATAACAAGGTGCAAGACAAGGCAAGTATTTACTTTTATTGATTAGGGTCTTGGCAACTAATCAATATTCAATTACATCACATATTAGAATCAAAAATTCAAACTTTGGTCCAGCGATGACAAACAATTTCCTCTTTCAAGGTTATAAAATGTATTAGAAAATACATTTTTGTACACAGTGCTCAGATTTTTTATCACAACGGGACATAACTGCATTTTTCTACAAACTAAATCAAGGCCATTCAGTGGCACAAACGAACACATTCATCTTGGCCGATAATTCTGTGATATTTTCATCATCGGTATTAAACAGTGAAATGGACTTTGTGAACTGTTTTTTCTTCTTTGTGGGAGAGCAGAGTATTGCTAAGGGGGCTTTTGGTGTGGGCAATGGTGGCCTGGGATACAGATCCCACAGATCTGGGACCCCCATCCTGTGAAAATCAAAAACTGCAGATGCTCAAAATCTAAAACAAAAGCAGGACATTGGAAGAGAAGAGAAGAGATTGGAAGTGTCTGAAGAAGGGTCTCGACCTGAAACGTCACGTATTCCTTATCTCTGGAGACGTTGCCTGACCCGTTGGGTTACTCCAGCATTTGTGTGTGTCTTCAGAAGAGAAACAGAGCTGACATTTCAGGTGGAAGGCAAATAATTATTTGGAGTTGTTTGTGTGTCGACTAATGAATACTAGATTTGCTATGAGAATGTGGTGCCCACTGCACCTCTGGTGAAATGAATTTGGTGTCATAAACATTTGCAAAACCTAGTGGTTTTATTAGTTCTTTGGGAGATATTCATCATAATAATAGGGCATTTGGGATTTTTGGTGCAGTTAATAAATTTACATTAAACAAGATGCTTCAAAGATCTCATTTGTCCTTTCATTGTTGCTGTTAAATTATAAGCGGTCTACGGCAAAAAGTGAATAATACTCAAGCTTGTTATGCAACAGCACCACTGAGTGGCCAAGGGAAAAGCTGGAACTGGAGTGTGTTGCAGCTGACTGCAAGGTCAGCAAATGATTTGCAGCAAATGAGCATGTGGAGAGATTGATATGTTCCTTAGATAAAGAAGCAAGGAAGGACTTGGAACCAATGAGGCTATGGGTTTTTGTATAGGAAGGAACTGCAGATGCTGGTTTACAAAGTAGATAGACACAAAATGCTGGAGTAACTCAGCGGGTCAGGCAGCATCTCTGGAGAAAAGGAATAGGTGATGTTTGGTGTCAAAACCCTTCTTCAGACTGAGAGTCAGGGGAGAGGGAAACTAAAGGGTACAAAGAACAAAAGAATTAATAGACATGAAAAGAACAAATCAAGGCTAGCAAAAATGATCAAGGAGAGGTAGGGCCCACAATGGTCCCTTGTTGGCTGTGGAAGAGGTAATAACGAGGGGGTATGAACAGTGAAACTATGCAGGACAACAGTGAAACTAGTACTATGAGGAGGATGAGGGGAGGGGGAGGGCAGGATTGGAGAGAGAGGGGTTACAAGGGTTACTTAAAATTAGGGAAATCAATATTCATAATGCTGGGTTGTAAGCTGGAGGTGCTGTTCCTCCAATTTGCGTTTGGCCTCACTCTGACAGTAGAGGACGCCCAGAAGTGCTAAACTCATTAACTCCCCTTCCCATTCCCATAATAACATTTCTGTCCTGTGCCGTTAAAATACATTTTAAACATTGCTTTATAAACGAAAATAAAAAACCGTAGGAAGTAAATAAATTAAATATATATATTTTGAAAGAATATAATTTAAATATATCTCCTTAGGTAGCTAGTTTTCTCTTTGCCAGTTTCTTTTACTGTCACATATATCTGGCTGCAATGAAATTTCTTGTTTGCATGAAGCTGATAGAGCAAACAGTACACAAGATTTGTTTTTTTAACCTCTTTTGTTTAGAATGTTATGTAATTTACGTTTAATTAATATAACATTTACTTTTGTGTGTTTGTGTCTATATGCCTGTGGTGCTGCTGCAAGCAAGTTTTTTCATGTATCTGTACGTCTCCATACTTGTTTATAAACTTAAATACCAACTCCTGATGAACTCCACTGTTTACCGTGTTCAGTTGGTGTTGAGCACCCAATCTGTACACTAAAAATATTGACGTCAAGATTCCTAAAATTCCATTTATTGAAAAGTCCTTCCAGATCTACAAAACCTCAAGTATCCTTGCTGGCACTTAGTTTAGTTTTGAGATACAGCGCGGAAACAGGCCCTTCGGCCCACTAAGTCCATGGCAACCAGTGGTCACCTATTTCTTTTCCACACACCAGGGGAAATTTACAGAAGCCAATTAACCTACAAATTCGCACATTTTCAGAATGTGTGAGGAAACCGAAGCACCCAGAGAAAGCCCATGCGGTCACAGGGAGGACACACAAACTCTGTAGAGATTGCACCCGTAGTCAGGATCGAACCTGGGTCTTTTGCACTATTGTACTTGTTACCGTTCAAACTCTTTAGACCAATAATGTTCTCAACTGTTCCCACCCCAATCATCTGCCCAACTACTTCACCCACACAGTAAATACCAAAGGCCTCATAATCGACCATTGTACGAACTCTGCCACGTAACCCTGACACATTACATTTGGGAACTTCTACAGTAAAGAATTTTAACAGTGGGGGGTGAGAGCCATGAACTGCATCCTCTACTTTATCAGAGCTGAACACCAGAACCGTGATATTGGCTGACACAACCCAATTCATACACTGTGGGTATGAAGTCTTGAAGTTGCAATATAAATGTGACTATGTGTGAGTTGGAACAGTCTTCTTCCATGCACCCATTTCAAGCTGGAGAGGGTGCAGAGAATATTTACAAGAATGTTGCCAGGACTCGAGCGCCTGAGCTATAGGGAGAGGTAGAACAGGCTAGGTGTACAAAATCATGAGAGGAAAAGATCGGGTAGACGCACAAAGTCTCTTGTCCAGAGTAGGGGAATCAAGAACCAGAGGACATAAGTTTAAGGTTAAGGGGGAAAGATTTAATAGGAACCAGGTAACTTTTTCATGCAAAGGGTGGTTGTTATAGGGAATGAGCTGCCGGAGGAGGTAGTTGAGGCAGGTACTAATGCAACGTTTAAGAAACATTTGGATGGGTACATGGATAGGACAAGTTTAGAGGAACATGGGCCAAACACAGGTAGGTGGGACTAGTATAGCTGGGTCATTACACATATCATGTAGGCTGGTGTGCGCAAGTTGGGCCGAAGGGCCTGTTTCCACACTGTAAAACTCTACATATCTATCAAAATCAAAATCTATCTATGATATGTGTAATGGCAATTTCTTAACTTTCCAATGTCCAACTTTTGATTGCCATTACTACTTGGGGGCGTAGAAGAGATATAGCTTACGCACAAGTCGATAGTAAGAATGTATCTTCTAGTCATTGTTTCTTGATTAATTAGTCTTTTATTGAAGTAGTACAAACAGTGATTCATTTCAAGTATTTCTTATTCCAATACAAATTGTTACTTTCATTCTTACTAACTGTTTCATCCTGTCATGTCTTGTAGAGTTGTGTGAGAGTAAGAATGGTAAAAACTGTTGTCTCAACTATCCCTCGTGTCTAAAATTACTCCCAATATCTGTGGCTACGCTAACCTCCTCAGATGTAGACACACCCATCTACGTATATAATCCCACCTACAAACATACAAGAAAGATAAAACGAGAAATATCTAGACATGGCTATAATACTAAAAGTAACTAACTTAAGCATAAATGGCTCCCACACTATGTATCGAAGCTGCTGGTGTTAAAGCATGAATATACATAATGTGTTGGAATAAACTTGCCTTGGGTTCCATGCTGTTTATACTCTTTGTAATATTGCAAATCATTGCCAACAGAAGCGAAAATGAATTGGTCCTTTCAGAGCCAATTGAAATTGAAATATCCAAGTTGCTGTCAAGTAATTTGACACCATACAAGTTAATTTGTCAGCAACAAATGTAATAAGATTTCCAGCTCCTGTTTGAAATAGTGTAATCTTTTGAAATATTTCAAAGGCAAGGTGAGCCACAGGACTCATGTCAAGTAGTTGTATGTCAGTAGAGCAGCATTTTTACAGGATATGAATATAAATTGAATTCCGCACGATCCCCAGATGCTGAGATCACAGAGAAACAAATTCCGCAAGGCTGTAAATTCAATTTGTTGAATCTATTTTTACTCGTGGTGTCACGCCTGATCAACACAATGTATTTTTTCTGTGGTGCCAGCTATTGTTTGCAGGTGAGCCTCATGCGGAGCAGTGGAAAATCATTAATCTTTCATTTGTCAACCAGCGCTGCTCTACCTGGGCTTCATCCCAGGTAGAGCAGCTGTTGCTAATAAATAGTGATAGGAGCACTTGGACATTGCACACAGTTGCATCCTCACAAACTAATTAAACATTGGAAAACCTCCCTAAAGGACTCATCACTCTGCAACAGTAACAATCACAATGTGGGCGGCACATTGACACAGCGGGTAGAGATGCTGCCTCGCAGAGACCCAGGCTCAATCCTGACCTCGGGTGTTGTCTGTGTGGTGTTTGCTCGTTCTCCCTGTAAGGGTGAGTTTCCTCCCGGCACTCTGGTTTCTTGCCAGATCCCAAAGACACGTTGGGTGTAGATTAATTGGCTGCTGTAAATTGCCCCTAGCAAAATTAAGATAACATGAACTAGCCTAAACAGGTCATCAATGGTCTGCGTGACTCAGTGGGCCGAAGGGCCTGTTTCCATGCTGTATCTTTCAATCAATCAAAAACCTCTATGTTATTGTTGCATTTTTGTCTTGCCGCTTTAATACATTTACTGTTCCAGGCAAATCATGCGACTTGAAATGTTCGGGATATCCATGAGTTGTCGTGTGTCTTGAGGAACTCCAGACTGCATTCAATAGCAAGAGAAACTACAAAATTGGACTAACCTCACAAATTTCATCCTTATACACTTGTACTTTAGTGCTAATTCCAAGCATGTCTCTACATTTTTTGTCAATAAAAGCACATAGTCAGTAGGCTAACTCAAATTACTTGCTCCAGAGCTGCGTTTCTGTGCCTGACAAACAACAGGAGACAGTCATGCCATTCTATTCTCTGGAACAAATCCATCAGGTGCTCTTTAGGTTAAGCCTAAATATTCAACTAATGCGGTCATGGAGAAACCTTATGGATCAAAATAAGACCAAGTCTCATTGAAAGCTGACAATAGAATGGATTATTTATAAAAAAACAGTAAGATGTTGCTCGTGGCTACCAAACTATAGAGATTAGATGGTTCAAGTAACCGTTGTTTTCCCTCTCTCTCTGTCCTTCCCCCAATCTAGTTCTCCAACTAGTTTCACTGCCTTCCTGATTCATTTTTACTGATTGTATGCATTGTTGTCACCTTCCTCTCAGCTAACATTGAATCATCCTACATTATCCTTGAACATTGTCCCCTTTGATCTGTGTTTTCACACCTTGCCCTTTCGTATATCTATGTCTCCCTCTCCCCTGGATCTCAGTTTGCAGAAGGATCTCAACCTGAAACATCGTCCATTCCTTCTCTCCAGAGATGCTGCTTGTCCCGCTGTTACTCCAGCAATTTGTGTCTACACAGAGACTAGGATGTTCTGAAGTATATCACTGCCCTTTGATCTGAGGTGGTGGAGCAAGAGGCAAAGATGACTGAAGTATTCAGTCCAGTGCTTGTAAATAACTATTTTCAATCTGGAACAGGAAAGAATAATCTTAAAGTTATAGCTAAGATATTTGTAGTTAAGTTAGGAGAAATTTTCATGCACAATGTGAAATGAAAATCTGGAATCCACTATCACAAAAATCTCCAGTTATAATTAGAGCTGATAGTTTTAACCATTAATTATTTGTTTACTGGAAGTGTTCTTTAAACATTTATTTTTCAGAATTAGGCCATCGGGTTAGCTCATGCCACTAGTTTTTTGAGAAGTTGGTCCTGACCATTTTTAAGCATCAACCACATGTTGTAGCGCTGGGGTCATATATATATATATATATATATCAGGCAATGTAAAGATGGCAGATTTCCTCTCTTGAAGGGTAGTCGTGAACCAGAGCATCAGTAATATTTGTGTTCATAACTAAGACTGGTTGTTACAAATTTAATTGCTGCCACAGTGGGATTTGAAATTGTCGTAACTGAGACTGTCATTGCCTTCACTGAATATCAATGTATTTTGGCCATATTCAGTGGTATGGTGGTAGAGAACTTGAGAGCTCCATTGTCCTTCTGAGAGGGAGGTAAGGTGATGAGAGCAAATATATGTATGGAAAATGAATTAGACACACTTGAGATCCTTTAATAATTGAAATTCTGAACAGAAGTTCCCCCACATAACTTCTGTTAAGGATTTCAACCTTTAAAGATTGGATGCTATATTTGTTTCAAGCGATCCCAATATATATTCCAAAAAACTAGATTCTACTATCACTAATTTTATATGGGATTACAGAGCACACAGAATTCAACGAAAGCATTTGTGTAAACCTAAAGAAGTTGGGGGTTTATCATTACCTAATTTCATGTATTACTACTAGGCAGTGCATATTAAGAACATAATGTACTGGTTGGATAGTTCCACTCAGCAGTTGGAGTGGATAAGAATGGAGGAAGAGGAGTGCTATCCGTATGATATAGGAACGATCCTGCTCTCACCGATAAAATTGAATAGAATAATATATAAGAAGAATCCAATTATTCACAATACAATAAGAATTTGGAAACAAATTAAAATATCCTTGAAATTAAATAATCTATCAGTACTAACCCCACTATTGAACAACCCCGCATTCAAACCATCTCTCATCGACAAAACATATCAACAATGGGATAGACTGGGGATTAGGAAAGTAGGAGATATGTATGAATTGGGCAAACTGCTAACATTTCAACATTTAAAATTAAAATTTAAACTGAAGGATAATCAATATTTTAAATATATACAGATATGTGACTTTATGAAGAAATATACACATAGATTTCAAACTATAATTTTAGACCCTTTAGAAGAAGCAATGAATATTAAGGCTGATTCACAAAAACTAATATCATACTTTTATAATAATATTAGACCAAGTGCAGACCCGTTGGGTCTGTTTCCCCAACAGCGTTTGCGGGGGGGGGGGGGGGGGGGGGGGGTGGGGAGGGGGAGTAGGGGCTGCGGCATCACACTCAAATTAACCACCCCCAAACTCACAGGGGGGGGGGGGGTGGGTGAGAAGAGGGGAGGGGGAGGGGAGAGGAGGAGGAGGAAACATGACAGATTTGGGAGGGAAAGGAGAGCGGGGTAGGGGGTGAGAGAGGGGGATGGGGAGAGAGATGTGGGGGGAGGGTGGGATGGGGAGGAGGAGGGGAGGGGAGAGAGACGGGAAAGAGTGGGGAGTGCGAGGGAGGAGGAGAGGGGTAGGGGGAAGGGGGGGGGGGTGGAGAGAGGGAAGGGGGTGGGGTAGAGAGGGAAGGGGGGTGAGGGAGAGAGGGAGAGGGGTGAGGGAGAGGGGTGAGGAGAGGGAGAGGGGTGAAGAGAGTGAAACATAGAAATTAAGTGCAGTAGTAGGCCATTCGGCCCTTCGAGCCTGCACCACCATTCAATATGATCAAGGATGATCATCCAACTCAGTATCCTGTACCTGCCTTCTCTCCATACCCCCTGATCCCTTTAGCCACAAGGGCCACATCTAACTCCCTCTTAAATATAGCCAATGAACTTGCCTCAACTACCTTCTGTGGCAGAGAATAGTAAGATTAAACGAGAACTTACCAGTTTGAAGTTTGATCTGTATTTTATGAGGAGGAACGTTGAGGGAATACATGAAAGAAACCCGCTTACGACGCATGCGTGTCATCCTTCAAAGCAGCGGTGTGAGGTCACAGATACCCTATATTGACCTAAAATAGCAAGATTATCAAAGAGATACCAGCTCAAGATTTGACCCTATGAGGGTGGGAGCGGAGGGCATGTATTCCCTCAACGTTCCTCCTCATAAAATACAGATCAAACTTCAAACTGGTAAGTTCTCGTTTAATCTTACTATTTTACTTCCGAGTCACGTGAGGGACTCCATGAAAGATTTCAAAGCTCTGTGACCTCATGCCGTGGAAACGAGTCCATGCTTCACAACTGCCTTGGTAGTTAGAGAGAAATTGTTAATTATATTCAAAGCATTCATACCAATTATTTAATGGAAATGATAAATAATATCGAATTAATTGAAATCATAACCCTGTATTCTTCAGGGATAAATTATCATACAGAACTTAAAATTGGTCCCCGAAAACACGTTCCCATACTGCTAACTGGTTTGTTAACATTTCTGAAACGTATTCTCCAACAACCATCCTGCAATCCTGATGATTTGGTCCATGGATACATCAAGGCGTTTTGCTGCAGATGTAGCTGCAGCCCTGGTGGGGTGAAAATTAAATATGTTATTGTCCACTCCCGCCTATCAGACCATTTCGCGGTGGCAGAAATATGGGATATGCGTTACACTCTATGGTACAGTATCTTAAAGCTGATTAAACGCCAATTCCTTGCCTCTGATAGCCTTTTTTCTTACTGTATAACAAAACCGTACTTTACTATACAGAGGCATTGTCCTCCGGGTAGGCCATCAATTCTATGATCTGCCCCGCTAATCCTGGCCTATTTTGTTTAATAATACGGTCCTGGATCACAAACCTCAATCTTCGTGCCGCAATAGTGAAGCCATCCAGTCTTACTTTTAGCAATAACTGGAGCTTATATACTATGACTAGCGCTATCAGCATACCATTTCTAGTTAGTTATCCAGATTTAACGCTGTAGCCGGCGACCAATTCCTTAGCAAGATCAAAGCCACACTTACATTCCAAATATAGTTATGTTACTGTTTCTTGCCATTAATAACTTGACAATGCACTTTCGGCATTATTCACAGTGCTGAAACACAGTCCTCGATATTGCAGGCTGGTAAGCAACTGTAGCACCCCCGGAACACCTTATTTCTGTGGTCCAGAAAGTTATCATGGCAGTAATTAGTCCATTTTAATAGGACCTAAATACTGTTATAGAGTAGACCTTCTTCATGCTGCTGTGATCATGTCCACAGTTCTATCAATAGCCCCATGTCCCATAGCGGTGTTATAGAGTCTACAACCTACTAAATCAATATTTACTATGACATGGATAGCTATCCTCAGTTACTGGATGCTCCAGCAACTTAGGACTACAGCTATCGTTATACATAGTTCCAGCACCATGTCCTGTACCCCGGGAAAACCATAGTTGGGTAAGCCAATCAGGTACTAAGACATCCCCAATGCCGATTCCTGTTGAATGTCCCTTCGTACCCCAAATTTATAACTAGACAAGGAGGTAATACATAAATGGAAACCCCTCCCGTAGTGCAGTGAAAAACAGCATCTGTAGCTTCTGCCTCAGGATCTGGTATCAATGATACATACCTCGGTAACTGGTGATTTAACCCCGGATGCAATTCTAATATCCGGCCTTACCTACTTTACTGATTTTAGCAAATACCATCTATCCAACATCCATTTTAGTACTTCCAATAATTTTTCGTGGCCCCATTCCCAACTTTAATTTGCCAATTCATCACAAGCTGGTGATATCTTTCCACCCATATGACTTAAATATGCCATCACCGAGGTATTATCTATCTACCATCTAGCATGCTGCAGTTTCATTCCTGAGCAATAAGCTTTTTGCCCATGAAATGCACTTAACATTTCTAACCCTTAGTGTTATGTAGGTTAGCTTCTTATATATTCCATCTCCCCCATAGCTCGAGATGGTATCAATTGTACCATAACCAATTGCACTGGCGTCTGTTTGTAATAGCACAGACGGGTAGTGAATAACTATTGGGTTTGGAGCAATACTTAACATTGTGTTCCCCACATTGTAATTCTTTTATAGCTTCTATCATTTTCCCCATTGGCCAAAATAAATGACCTCTATAATATATGCACCCATAAAACTCTGTGGCTTTCCATATTAGTAAAGTCATTAACATATTAAATGTGTTAATGGTGTCAATTTTGACTTAAGTGGATGGATAATGAATCCCAGCTGTTCAAACAATTGTTTAGTGGCAACCACTGGCTAACATGCCGATTCATAAGTTATTCCCACAATAAGGATATCATCCAACTATACCATTACTCTATGATTTTGGTGTTGCAGCAGTCCCAACGCTGGTTTACAATATTTCCCCCTGTTGGATATTGAGTAGCAAGGATCTTAAAGATTAATACTTGCCATACAGTAGCCTGCTGAACACTAAGTCTTTAGCACTGCTAAAAATATCCATTTTTAAAATGAATATATTGCACAACATTGTGCAGTATTGATAATCCATAATAATACGGCAACCCCCATCTTTCTTATTTCTAATAAAGATATTTTAGACAAATCCTGTTGTTCAGGTTTGGTTTATTCCATTACCAGCATGTATCTGTCCGGTATATGTTGTACTGGAGGGTTTTGTTTGTGTAGAAACTCTATCAGATATCCCTTAAAACTGCTAAGGATATATCTGTCCATAGATATATTACACCACGCTTCAACATGAAGTTGCAATATCCCTCCAACTTCCGTGCTCCCTATTAATGCTGGAGCCCCAAATTCACCTACCTCCATGGTATTGGTGGTAACCAAGTTATTTTTCTTGGTTTCATATGCGGTTGTGGAGAGCCTAATGGTTAATGTTACTTATGCATCTTCCACAGTGGGCATCCCGGCCCAAACCCTAAACAGGACGCTGCTGCTGGGTACCTCTGCCCAATTCTTTGTAGTATAATACAAAAACACTACCTCTCTTAGGATGCACATGAGGTTAATGTCTTCCCCAGATAACCTTTGGATGCTTTAATCAGCCCCAAAGTGAAGCCTCCTCGCCAATTCTTTACCTGTTTAGACAGGTCTCCCCCCCCAAATAACGGGGTGTATAGCCCTTTGCATACATAGTATAGCGAACTAGGGTCTAGAGCTGGCTTAATGGCCCTTCAAACTGCACATTCCAAAAAAATAGTGCTAATGGCATCCTTGTGGTCACTAATATTGTACACCTTATTTAACATGCGGGCCAAAGCTGTTATGCCCGCCATGAGACCTTTCAGAGTATTACGGATTTTCCCAACTCCTAACGGCCTTCCCAACATGTCTGCAAATGCACCTGTGACAATGGCTACATTAAGAGCACCACAATATTCCGGGGTATAGAAGCCTTGCCAATACTTCAGCAAAATATTAGCTTGAAGTTGATGGGTGGACACACAGTCCTTCAATACTCACAGCCATCCTCTCGCAATCATTCTCCGTGAGTTCTGCTGGCAGTACTGCTCATCATGTTCGGCAGGTTGTTTTCCCCCCCTTCAATAGGGGACAGTGGCTCCATCACCTTTCCATACCCTCCTAAGAGGCGTCCGACATTTCATGCAGCCCATATGGGAAACTGCTGTGGGACTTATATTATTATTTGCCCACTGTGGCTACCTCCAATTCCGGAGCCTGCCAATATGGAGAATTTTACTCCAGCAAACCGCTCCTGCCGACTTACATGCTCTCGGGCACTCGTCGTCGCGGGTGCTTAATATATGGGACCGCTCCTGCCGACCTTGGTGCTCTCGGGCACTAGTCGCATGCGGTATATCCCACAGCCCGTCCTCATGCCTACGGGCACTGGACCGTTCCCCATGGTCCTGGTCCTCACGGGCACCTCTACCCATTTAGGGTGAAGTTTGGCACTCGCTCCCATCTGGGAGATGCTGGTGCCGACATTTATAGCTGGCTGCTGCTGGTCATTAAACAACAGCCCTTCAGCTCTATACTGACATCAGTAGCTGGCTCCCTGCTGTTCAGCATCCCACCAGTAACGACCTGTGGCTGTGGCCTGCCTTGCTTAGGTGGCTCCCTGCTGTTCAGCAACACACCAGTCTCTTCAGAAATACAGCAAGCACTCTGGAAAAAGCACCAAAAAAGGTAAGGGAAATTTGTTCTTACCTGTACTGGTTTTCAGCCTGCCGTTTTCGGAGGAACGTCCTTCCTCCCGCAGCCCCACGGACCCCGTAGCACAGGTCCATGGGCTGTTGTTCCCGATGTCAGCTCCTCTCTCTCCCCGGGTGGTGCAGCTGCTTTAATCAGCTGCGGAGCGCCGAACGACTGCGTCTAAAAATAGACCCGACTTGGTCTAGAAACTCCCCGGGCCGTGTAGCTTAGTTTCCCGCCCGGCAGCAGTGTCTTGCCGGTGCGGGGAGCAACGTCGGGCACAGCTGTTCTGTGCTAAAAATAGCCGTTTGGGAATCCCCTCCAGAGGGTTCGCGCTAACGGCTGCTGCTGGCTGGTTCTGGCTGCAACATTTCTACAGTCTTCCTCCAGCTCCTGCAGCTTCTTGTATTTCCTACCTGCAAGGTAAGTGGAAAAATTTTGCAGTCTCTTACCTGCTTCTTTGCCTTTCTCTCTAGGGAGACGTCGTCTCCCACTTCTGACTCCTTCAATGCGTGTATGCGATATGACACGCATGCGTCGTAAGCGGGTTTCTTTCATGGAGTCCCTCACGTGACTCCGAAGTAAAATTCCAGAGATTCACCACTCTCTGTGTGAAAAATGTTTTTCTCATCTCGGTCATAAAGGATTTCCCCCTTATCCTTAAACTGTGACCCCCTGTTCTGGACTTCCCCAACATCTGGAACAATCTTCCTGCATCTAGACTGTCCAACCCCTTAAGAATTTTGTAATTTTCTATAAGATCCCCCCTCAATCTTCTAAAATCTAGCGAGTACAAGCCAAGTCTATCCAGTCTTTCTTCATTTGAAAGTCCTGACATCCCAGGAATCAGTCTGTTGAACCTTCTCTGTACTCCCTCTATGGTCTGTTTCCCCAACGGCATTTGCGGGGGGGGGGGGGGGGGGGGGGGGGTGGTGAGAAGAGGGGGAGGGAGGAGGAGGAAAACGGGGATAGATTTGGGAGGGAAAGGATAGCGGAGTAGGGGGTGAGGGATGGGAGAGAGAGCTGGGGGGAGGGGGGATGGGGAGGGGGTGGGGGGGGAAAGAGGGGAAAGAGTGGGGAGGGAGGAGGAGAGGGGTAGCGGGAGTGATGGAAGAGGGACAGAGGGATAGGGGAAGGGTGTGGGGGAGAGAGGTAGGGGGTGGGGTAGAGAGGGAAGGGGGTGGGGGGGGAGAGAGGGATGGGAGAGGTGTGAGGAGTGGGGGAGGAGAGAGTGGGAGAGAAGTGGAAGAGTGGGGGAGGGAGGGAGGGGTAGAGGGGTAGAGGGGGTGGTAGAAGAGGGACAGAGGCGTAGGGGGAAGGGGGTGGTGGTAGAGAGGGAAGGGGGGGGTGGTAGAGAGGGAAGGGGGGTGGGGGAGAGAGATGGGTGGCAGAGGGAGAGGGGTGAGGAGAGGGACACATAGAAACATAGAAATTAGGTGCAGGAGTAGGCCATTCGGCCCTTCGAGCCTGCACCGCCATTCAATATGATCATGGCTGATCATCCAACTCAGTATCCCGTACCTGCCTTCTCTCCATACCCCCTGATCCCCTTAGCCACAAGGGCCACATCTAACTCCCTCTTAAATATAGCCAATGAACTGGCCTCAACTACCCTCTGTGGCAGAGAGTTCCAGAGATTCACCACTCTCTGTGTGAAAAAAGTTCTTCTCATCTCGGTCACAAAAGATTTCCCCCTTATCCTTAAACTGTGACCCCTTGTCCTGGACTTCCCCAACATCGGGAACAATCTTCCTACATCTAGCCTGTCCAACCCCTTACGAATTTTGTAAGTTTCTATAAGATCCCCTCTCAGTCTCCTAAATTCTAGAGAGTATAAACCAAGTCTATCCAGTCTTTCTTCATAAGACAGTCCTGACATCCCAGGAATCAGTCTGGTGAACCTTCTCTGCACTCCCTCTATGGCAATAATGTCCTTCCTCAGATTTGGAGACCAAAACTGTACGCAATACTCCAGGTGTGTTCCCACCAAGACCCTGTACAACTGCAGTAGAACCTCCCTGCTCCTATACTCAAATCCTTTTGCAATGAAAGCTAACATACCATTCGCTTTCTTTACTGCCTGCTGCACCTGCATGCCTACCTTCAATGACTGGTGTACCATGATACCCAGGTCTCGCTGCATCTCCCCCTTTCCCAATCGGTCACCATTTAGATAATAGTCTGCTTTCCCGTTTTTGCCACCAAAATGGATAACCTCACATTTATCCACATTATACTGCATCTGCCAAATATTTGCCCACTCACCCAGCCTATCCAAGTCACCTTGCAATCTCCTAGCATCCTCCTCACAGATCCCCCCCTCTCCGTACCCCCTGATCCCTTTAGCCACAAGGGCCACATCTAACTCCCTCTTAAATATAGCCAATGAACTGGCCTCCACTACCTTCTGTGGCAGAGAGTTCCAGAGATTCACCACTATCTGTGTGAAAAATGTTTCCCTCATCTCAGTACTAAAGGATTTCCCCTTTATCCTTAAACTGTGTCCCGCGTGTCCTGGACTTCCCCAACATCTGGAACAATCTTCCTGCATCAGACAAATGCAATTCAGGACTTTTCACTTCACAAGCAAATCAGAAATGACAGTTAGTGAAGAATTTGAATAATCCCTGAGCGTTCTCTATGGCAACAATGTATTTGAGCATTGGGCATTGTGACATCACACGATGGAATGTTCACTGGGGCTGTGGCTCCTGCAAAGGCATATGTAAATGAATCCATTCCGATTGGCCATCTGTGAGCATCGGGCATTGTGACATCACACGATGGAACGTTCACAGGGAGCTGCTTGTGTGGATGAGAATCCAGTTTCTTTTTGAAATATTGAGGTGGTGGTGGGGGGAGGGGGGGGGGGGTAGGATTTGATTAAAAAAGCGTACTCAAACACGACGAAATGTAACGAGGAGTGGATACTTAGAAAGAAAAGCGAAATCTCTACCGAAATGGAAAAGACGTCGGCGATCCTGCGTCCGGTTTCGGAGTTGCGGAGCGACAAAGGAAGAAACGCGGCGGACGCCGTACGGCGGCAGGCGGACTGATTTGAGTTTTATATATATAAGATATTAAATAGAGAATTACCCTCAACAGAAGCACTAAGAGAAGATTGGGAACATGAGCTAATGATAAAGATCTCAAAGGATAGATGGGAAAAGTATCTGATGAACACACATAATTGTTCCATTAATGCAAGACATAATTTAATTCAATTCAAATTATTACATAGACTATATTATTCAAAAACGAGGTTGAATAAATTTTACCCAAACGTCTCTCCCAGATGCGATAAATGTTTGTTTCAAAACGCTAATATAACACATTCATTTGTAGGATGTACAAAGTTGAATAAATTTGGGGCGATATATTTGATATATTTACAAAGCTTTTCAAGTCAAGAATAGAACCTAAAACGGAATGGATTATATTTGGAATAATAGTAGAAGATATCAATTTAAATAAAGACCAAAACGTTTTTTTTAATTAGGGGTTAATTGGAAGTTATACCAACTGTTAAAATGTGGATTAGGAATATGATGGACATAGCACGCCTTGAAGAAATGAGACTCCGACTAATAGATAAATATGACCAATTCTTAAGGAGTTGGTCTCCTTTCATCGCCTTTTTGGAATCATGTGATGCAGCGGTATCGTAAATATTGCTGATTTCAGTTCATGCCGTGGATAGATCTACATCTCCGAATAAAGATTTGAAAATGTATCTTTTAAGGGGCCTTCTCTCCTATTTCTACTTTCCACTTTTTCTTTCTTTATATATATATATATATACACACTTCATATTTTTCTATTCTCTACCATCTATTTTTCCTCTTTTTCCCCTTTCCATTGTTTTCTTTTTCTTGTCTTGCTTACTTCCTTTTCAAAACATAAAACTAGAGGTTGTACATAGAATGGATTACGGTATGACATAGTTGGCACCTAAAATTAGGTTCCACTGTATTGTTTTGTATTGTATTAACTTCTAATAAAATAAACAAACCAAAAGATTAAAAATAAAACAATAAAAAATAAATAAAAATAAAAAGATTGGATGCAAGATGCTGATCTACAAAAAAGACACAAAGTGCTGGAGCAACTCAGCAGGTCAGGCATCATTTCTAGAGAATATGGATAGGTGACGTTTCAGATTGGGACCCTAATTGTCCAAGACTCCCACTCGTGGAAACATCCTCTCCGTATCCACACTATCCAGGCCTTTCACTATTCAATAAGTTTCATAGAAACATAGAAAATAGGTGCAGGAGTAGGTCATTCGGCCCTTCGAGCCTGCACCGCCATTCAATATGATCATGGCTGATCATCCAACTCAGTATCCTGTACCTGCCTTCTCTCCATACCCCCTGATCCCTCTAGCCACAAGGGCCACATCTAACTCCCTCTTAAATGTAGCCAATGAACTGGCCTCAACTATTTCTGTGGTAGAGAATTCCACAGATACACCACTCTCTGTGTAAAAAATAAAATTCTCATCTCGGTCCTAAAAGACTTTCCCATTATCCTTAAACTGTGACCCCTTGTTCTGGACTTCCCCAACATCGGGAACAATCTCCTTGCATCTAGCCTGTCCAACCCCATTAAGAATTTTGTAAGTTTCTATAAGATCCCTCCTCAATCTTCTAAATTCTAGCGAGTACAAGCCGAGGTCCCTCGTTTCAATGAGGTCCCTTCTCATTCTTCTAAACTCCAGTGAGTACAGGACCAGTGCCATCAAATGTTCATCATACGTTAAATCAATCATCCCTGGGATCATTCTTGTAAACCTCCTCTAGATCCTCTCCAATGCCAGCACATCCTTCCTTGGCTATGGGGCCCAAAACTGTTCGCAATACTCCAAATGTGGCCTGACCAGAGCCTTATAGAGTCTCAGCATTACATCGTGTAAGAAGGAACTGCAGATGCTGGTTTAAACTGAAGATTGACTCAAAAAGCTGGAGTAACTCAGTGGGACAGGCAGCATCTCTGGAGAGAAGGAATGGGTGACATTTTGGGTTCAGCTTTTTGTGTCTATCGCAGCTTTACATCCTTGTTTTCACACTAATCCACTCAAATTAAATGCTAATTGCATTTGCCTTCCTTACCATCGATTCGACTTTCACCATAACCTTTTGGGAATCCTGCAAGTCCCTTTGCACCTCTGATTTCTGAAACTTCTTCCCATTTAGAAAATAGTCAACACTTTATTCCTACTACCAAAAGGCACAACCCCACACTTTGTTACGCTGTATTTCATCTGCCACTTTTTAACTCTCTCGCAACCTGTCCAAGTCCTTTTGCAGAGTCCCTGCTTTCTCCACACTACCTGCCCCTCCACCTATCTTCGTATCATCTGCAAACTTGGCCACAAAGCCTTCAATTCACTCATGCAAATCATGAATATACAAGGTGAAGAGTAGCAGCCCCAGCACCAACCCCTGAGGACCACACTGGTCTCTGGCAGCCAATCAGAAAAAGTCCTCTTTATTCCCACTCTTTGTCATTCAGCCAACCTGCTGTCCATGCGAGTATCAGTCCTTTGATACCATGGGCTCTCATCCTCATGTGCGGCACCTTTTCAATGGTCTTCTGAAAATCCAGGTAAACAACATCCACAGACTCTCCTTTGTCTATCCTGCTATTTACGTCCTCAAAGAATTCCAACAGATTTGTCAGGCAAGATATTCCCTTCACAAAATTATGCTGACTTTGGCCTATTTTATCATGTGCTTCTAAGTACTCAGAAACCTCATCTTTTATAATGGATGATCGTATAATCTTACCAACCACTGAAGTCAGGCTATGGTTTTTAGAATGAAGTTTCCCTTAATTTGTTTCGATCCCTTCTTGAACAGTGGAATAATACTTGTAAATCAAGGATTAAAGAGCTACGAATTCTGAAGCTAGAGAAGGAATGCAGGTGGAAGGGGATAAATAGGTGCGACTCCAGGTGCGGCACAGTGGAGGGAGTGGGGAGGAAAGAAGAGAAAAGGGGAGGGTTTTGTAGCTTTCATCCAATAGTATGTTATAACCTAATCAGTCTTAAGAAAGGACTGGACCCGCAATGTCAGCATTTCCATTGATGCTGCCTGACCTGCTGAGTTACCCCAGCACTTAGTATCCTGTGGTATGAGCATTGAATTCTCCAATGTTAGGTCAGCTTGGGTAGCAAATCATTTTAACTCCTCTTTCCATTCCCATACTGACCGCTCACAACCTGGAGGAACAGCACTACATATTCTGCTTGAGTAGCTTACAACCCAACGGTATGAACATTGAATTCTCCAATTTTAGATAACTACATAACCATCCCGCACTTTTTTCTTCCCCCATATAAACCCCTACTCCACCTCCCTCCACTTTCCTCTATGCCCCACCTGGACTTGCACCTATTTCTCCCCTCCCCCCTTTCCACCCATATTCCTTTCTCCAGCTTCGCAATTCACAACTCATCAAACCTTTTGTCTTGCATCTTCTGTATTTTCATCTCTGGCATTTGTGCACCATCTGCCTATCAAAATACCCAATCACCTGCCAGGTTTTGCCCTATTGAAATGTCACCTATTCCTGCTTTCCAGAGATGCTGTCTGACCTGATGAGTTACTCCAGCATTTTGTGTCTATCTTCGGTTTAAACCAGCATCTGCAGTTCCTTCCTACACGTTTTGTAAGCTTTCTTTCCCTCCCCCCCCCTTACAATTAGTCTGAAGACCCAAAACATCACTTATCCATGTTCTATATATGTGTTGCCTGACCCATTGAGTTACTCCAGCACTTTGTATCCTTGTTTGTGTCCATGATAAAGGACCAGGGATGCATTGTGTTGAAAGGAACTGCAGATGCTGGTTTAAAACGAAAGATAGACACAAAAAGCTGGAGTAACTCAGCGGGACCAGTGATGCATTGTTAAATCAAGATGATATACTCGCAGAAACGGGGCTATTTAATAAAGGGAGTGGAGACTGGAATAAAAATAAAATTGCAAAGCTAGTCATTATATCAAGAAGATTGTAAAATTAACCAGTGTTTAAAATAGCAAAATATGGAACGCTTCACGAATTTGCGTGTCATCCTTGCGCAGGGGCCATGCTAATCTTCTCTGTATCGTTCCAATTTTAGTATATGTGCTGCCGAAGCGAGCACGACTACAGAAGGCGGCTGCACGCTATATAAGGTCTCACATGTCGCATAACTGTACGTCTATGGTGACTTATAAAACTTTGTCTTTATGATACACATTTTCAATTCCATAATTTACAAGTTAGCAAACGTATATCTTGCTGAATGTCTGCGAATTCATTTTCTTTGGTCAAATACTTTACTGGAAATTATCGTAGTGCATTATGGGAGCCTGCGTATGTAAATGAGACGCCGCTGATAACCAATAGGGTCTGGGTTCTCAGTAAAATAAGTAACGTTGAGACGTGGGTATTGCATCACTGAAAGGTTGTGCTCAACACCAAAGATCTTATGGCAGAGCTCCGCTATAGGACCTTTGCTCAACACTGTTAATGCAACAAACTTCACATTTTGATGAGGACTTAAAGTGAGAAATACTTTGCAATTCTAAAGTTGTGATTCGGCAATGGAGATATAAATTGCAAATCAAGGTCAAGGTGAAAGTGCTCCTTCCTTGGCTAGTAATTGAAGTAACTTTGCACCAGATACATCTTCACAATGGCAGCCGCGCTGCTACAATTTTTGTAGAAAAAAACCCATTTAAAATATATTAAATTAAAAGTAACATACATATATATTTGTGTATGTATATATGTATGTTTATATATAATACTATCATATATATATATATATATATATATGATATGAGTATAGAGTGTATATATATCACTGAAGATGCATCCCAGCGCATCTAGAAGATGTATCTTTCACACTAGATATGTGTGTATCTATAAATATATACATATGTGTGTGTGTGTGTGTGATAGACATTAAAAGCTGGAGTAACTCAGGGATCATCTCTGGAGAGAAGGAATGGGTAATATTTCCGGTCGAGACCCTTCTTCAGACTGATGTGTGTGAGTGTTTGTGTCTATGTTTATATATATATATATATATATATATACACACACACTGAACAATTTTTCTCGTTTGTTAGATTGTTTAGAGTACTATGGTTACATGCCCTGTTGTGCTGCTGCAAGTAAGGATCTCATTCTGCCATCTGGATCTTGGTCTCTGCGCACCCCTCTGCAATTGCATCCTCGATATTTGTGGAAATATGTCATCCTCGATAACAATCAGCACGGGAGTACCTCAAGGCTGCGTGCTCAGCCCCCTGCTGTACTCACTCTATACTCATGACTGTGTAGCCGGACATAGTGAAAACTCCATCATCAAGTTTGCCGACTACACCACTGTTATGGGACGAATCACAGATGGTGATAAGTCAGAGTATAGAAATTAGATCAACTGATTGACCAATTGGTGCCAGCACAACAACCTCGCTCTCAACACCAGTAAAATCAAGGAACTGATTGTGGACTTTGGAAGGGGAAGGATAGGGACTCACAATCCCGTTTATTTGTTGGAAAGGGTCAAAAACTTCAAATTCCTGGGCGTGCATATGTTCGAAGATCTTTCCTAGTCCCAGCATACCGATGCAATTATAAAGAAGCACCTCTACTTCCTGAGAAGATTATGGAGTCAGTATGTCAAGGAGGATTCTCTCAAACTTCTTCAGGTGCACAATAGAGAGCATACTGACTGGCTGCATCGTGGCCTGGTTTGGCAAATTGAACGTCCAGGAGCGGAAAAGACTGCAGAAAGTTGTGACCACTGCCCAGTCCATCACCGGCTCTGACCTCCCTACCATCAAAGGGATCTATCGCAGTCGCTGCCTCATAAAGGCTACCAACATCATCAAAGACCAACACAATCCTGGTCATACACTAATTTCACCGTTGCCTTCGGGAAGAAGGTACAGGAGCCTGAAATCCGTAGCATCCAGGTTCGGGAACAGCTTCTTCCCCACAGCCATCAGGCTATTAAACACATCAAATAAGTTATGAACAATAACAATCTATTATTATTATTGCACTATATCTGTTTATTTATAGGTAGACAAAAATGCTGAAGAAACTCAGCGGGTGAGGCAGCATCTATGGAGCAAAGGAAATAGGCAATGTGTATAGGGAGGTTTCACGGCAGTCGGGTCACGACCCATGACCCGTACTGTTGCTACGCTACTCCAAATGGATTACACGCGATGTACTGCAGGTAGGCACTTACCATTGTTTCCAGTGTAGCGGGCCCGTTAAAACCCCACGGCTGAAATTGTCCATTTTTGCGCTGTAAATAATTATGGAAATCGGGATAAGCGTGAGAGACATTTAGCCTACTTCAGAATTCCAAAAGTGAGGAGAAATTACGGTAGATAGAAACGAGAGCTGAAGGGGACAACAACAGCCAGAGTGCTTGGCGAACATTGGCCGTTTGCTCACTTCATTTCACCAAGTACAGCATTATTTGTGTTTTTTCTTGATTCCTTTGGCATCTAAAAAGTTTCAGAAGTGATGAATCTGGCTGTATTTATTTAAATCGCCCATGGTTCTCGTGGGTTTTACATACAAAATGAAAACGCATCTGAAGAAAAATTTACAGTCGGATTTATCACTTCTGAGAATTATTAGATACCAAAGGAATCAAGAGAAAACACAAATAATGCCTTACTTGATGAAATGCAGTGAGCAAACGCGATAATTCCCAATATTTTCAATGTTTGCCAAGCACTTTAGCTGCTGTTGTCCCTTCAGTTCTCGCTTCTCTATACCTTCATTTCGCTTCACTTTTGGAATTCTGAAGTTAGATACATGTCTCTCACAATTACCCCGACTCCCACAATTTTTTTCAGCGCAAAAATTCAACATTTTGGTGGTTTTTAACAGGTAGGAAAGTACGCGTTTCTAGCATTAATAACATATACCGGAAGTGATGGATGTCTTCCAGTTGGATTTAGCGGCTCCGTGCGTCGAGCCCTATGACCCAGTGACCTTCCGTGCAACCCCCCTATATATGATCTATGGTCTATAGACACATTGAACGTATCTTCCGTTTTGTATTATGTTTACATATTCTGTTGTAGAAACATAGAAAATAGGTGCAGGAGGAGGCCATTCGGCCCTTCGAGCCAGCACCGCAATTCATTGCGATCATGGCTGATTGTCCCCAATCAATAACCCGTGCCTGCCTTCTTACCATATTCCTTGATTCCACTAGCACCTAGAGCTCTATCTAACTCTCTCTTATATCCATCCAGTGATTTGGCCTCCACTGCCCTCTGTGGAAGGAATTCCACAAATTCACAACTATGGGTGAAAAAGTTTTTTCTCATCTCAGTCTTAAATGTCCTCCCCTTTATTCTAAGACTGTGACCCCTGGTTCTGGACTCGCCCAACATTGGGAACATTTTTCCATCATCTAGCTTGTCCAGTCCTTTTATAATTAAATATGTTTCTATAAGATACCCACTCATCCTTCTAAACTCCAGTGAATACAAGCCGCAGCATGTAAGAATTTCATTGTCCTATCTCAGATAGACAACCTTAGGCACAGACGAGCGGACAGCATCGTCACAAACAGAACACGCTTTTTTAAGAGCTTCTTCCCTGCCACAGTGAGACTCTTGGCCAAAACAAAATGAACTGATGTCCTGACCTACCTCATAGCACATCATATTATATTATATTATATTGTCTCCTGGGCCTGTGCAATTTACAATGCAATCGACACTTTTTATATAGGGTTTGTGTAATTTACAATGCTCTCACTTTCCCCTTTATATAGGGTTTTAGGCATTTTCTTTCTTTTTTAGTTCTAGAGAAGTATATGTTTTTGTAGAGTATGTGTCTTCTGTGTGTCTTTTTAACTTGACTTGACTCTCTGAACAACCGCACAAGAGTTCCTATATATGTAAGCACAAATGGCAAATAAAGTTTTTGACTTTTGACCTTTGAGATAGTATCTGGGACACATGACAATAAAACTCTTGACTCTTGACAATGAAACCATTGACTCTTCTCTGGGCACCCGACGCCCGCATCAAAGATGCCGGCCGCCTCTGTCACAAGCCTGCAACTGCACATGCGCGCCGCCATCTTTGGCGCTGGCAACTGGATGGAGCAGCAAGATGGCGGCGGGTCAACAGTGGGTGTTGGTAGAAATGGTCCAGGCCTTTTATGAGGTAAGATAAAACTAACCGCACAAAATAATCGCCCGATTCCGTAAGAAGTGTGTGAGTCGGGTTGTTGATGATAAGCAGCCGTGGTCACGATGTTAACAGACCGGCTGCGGGACGTCGGGAGGCGGTTGGGCGCTAAAACTATTGATTCCATTCGCGACAAGGATGTTCCGGAAATGGGCGGCGACCGTCGCAGAAACAACCAATGACAGCGCAGCATCCCCGTGACGTGCCCGCGGGCGCGTGAGTGACGGGTCAGCCGGCCAATGAGGACCGTGCGGGGGCGGTGCCTGTACCAGCCCGTGATGTCATCCAGAGCAGTGACATTGAGAGTTTCTGGCCTTGGACTCAATCTGGGGAATTGAGTGGCAATGCTCGCTAAATATTTATTTCATGCACATGGTCTCACCCGTATTAGGTTGGATTATACGATGACATTTGGGTTGGAGAAGCCATAGCACACAGATGGAGTGTATAGCCAAAGTGAAGCAAAACGTGGGATTATGAGTTGCTGACCCATTGAGTTCAGGAAAGAACCTGGTTTATTAGGGTGAGGTCTTTGTGTGACCCATATTGGGGTAATCTGGATCCAGATCAAACGTGGGTCATGTACCCAGTGATATAATGCATGAATCTTCAGAGAAAGAGCAAAATCTACACAGTGTAATCCAAATGCCTATGTAGCTGCATCAAGCACTAAAAGTAAAAGTAGCAAATTTGCAGATGACACAAAGCTGGGTGGCAGTGTGAACTGCGGAGAGAATGCTAGGAGGTTGCAGGGTGTCTTGGACAAGTTGAGTGAGTGGGCAGATGCAGTATAATGTACATAAATGTGAGGTTATTTACAGAGGAGATTTACGAGAATGTTGCCTGGGTTTCAGCACCTAAGTTACAGAGAAAGGTTGAACAAGTTAGGTCTTTATTCTTCGGAGGGTAGAAGGTTAAGGGGGGACTTGATAGAGGTCTTTAAAATTATGAGAGGGATAGACAGAGTTGACGTGGATAAGCTTTTTCCATTGAGAGTAGGGAAGATTCAAACAAGAGGACATGATTTGAGAATTAAGGGACAAAAGTTTAGGGGTCACATGAGGGGAAACTTCTTTACTCAGAGAGTGATAGTTGTGTGGAATGAGCTTACAGTGGAAGTGGTGGAGGCAGGTTCGATTTTATCATTTAAAAATAAATTGGATTGGTATATGGACGGGAAAGGAATGGCGGGTTATGGTCTGAGTGCAGGTAGATGGGACTAGGGGAGAGTAAGTGTTCGGCACGGACTAGAAGGGCCGAGATGTCCTGTTTCCGTGCTGTAATTGTTATATGGTTTGTTATATGGTTATCCACTTTTGGGGCAATAACAAGAAGGCAGATTATTATCTCAATGGTGTCAGATTAGGAAAAAGGGAAGTGCAACGAGACCTGGGTGTCCTTGTACACCGGCCACTGAAAGTAAACATGCAGGTACAGCAGGCAGTGAAGAAAGCGAATGGAATGCTGGCCTTCATAACGAGAGGATTTCAGTAAAGGAGTAAAGAATTCTTCTGCAGTTGTACAGGGCCCTGGTATGACCGCATCTGGAGTATTGTGTGCAGTTTTGGTCTCCTAATTTGAGGAAGGACATCCATGCTATTGAGTCAGTGCAGCGGAGGTTAATCCCCAGTATGGCGGGACTGTCATATGAGGATAGATTGGAAAGACTGGGCTTGTTTTCACTGGAATTGAGGATGAGAGGGAATCTTATAGAAATGTATACAATTCTAAAAGGACTGGACAAGCTAGATGCAGTCTAAGGATAAAGGGGAGACTGAGATGAAAAAAAAAGTTTTCACCCAGAAAGTTGTGTACTTGTGGAATTCTCTGCCACAGAAGGCAGTAGAGGCCAATTCATTGGATGAATTTAAGTTAGAAAGTACTCTAGGGGCTAGTGGAATCAAGGGACATGGGGAGAAGGCAGGCACGGGTTACTGATTGTGGATGATCAGCCATGATCACAATTAATGGTGGCTCGAAGGACCAAATGGCGTTCTCCTGCAACTATTTTCTATGTTTTCTATGTCTATGTTTTCTAAGTATACAAACTTAAAGCACATAGTATACAAACTTAAAGCACAAGGCATTGGGGGTTCAGTATTGATGTGGATAGAGAACTGGCTGGCAAACAGGAAGCAAAGAGTAGGAGTAAACGGGTCCTTTTCACAATGGCAGGCAGTGACTAGTGGGGTACCCAAGGCTCAGTACTGGGACCCCAGCTATTTACAATATATATTAATGATCTGGATGAGGGAATTGAAGGCAATATCTCCAAGTTTGCGGATGACACTAAGCTGGGGGGCAGTGTTAGCTGTGAGGAGGATGCTAGGAGACTGCAGGGTGACTTGGATAGGCTGGGTGAGTGGGCAAATGTTTGGCAGATGCAGTATAATGTGGATAAATGTGAGGTTATCCATTTTGGTGCCAAAAACAGGAAAGCAGACTATTATCTAAATGGTGGCCGATTGGGAAAAGGGGAGATGCAGCGAGACCTGGGTGTCATGGTACACCAGTCATTGAAGGTAGGCATGCAGGTGCAGCAGGCAGTAAAGAAAGCGAATGGTATGTTAGCTTTCATTGCAAAAGGATTTGAGTATAGGAGCAGAGAGGTTCTACTGCAGTTGTACAGGGTCTTGGTGAGACCACACCTGGAGTATTGCGTGCAGTTTTGGTCTCCAAATCTGAGGAAGGACATTTTTGCCATAGAGGGAGTGCAGAGACGGTTCAGCAGACTGATTCCTGGGATGTCAGGACTGTCTTATGAAGAAAGACTGGATAGACTTGGTATATACTCTCTAGAATTTAGAAGAATGAGCGGAGATCCTATAGAAACTTACAAAATTCTTAAGGGGTTGGACAGGCTAGATGCAGGAAGATTGTTCCCGATGTTAGGGAAGTCCAGGACAAGGGGTCACAGCTTAAGGATAAAGGGGAAATCCTTTAAAACCGAGATGAGAAGAACTTTTTTCACGCAGAGAGTGGTGAATCTCTGGAACTCTCTGCCACAGAGGGTAGTTGAGGCCAGTTCATTGGCTATATTTAAGAGGGAGTTTAACCTTGGCCCTTGTGGCTAAGGGGATCAGGGGGTATGGAGAGAAGGCAGGTACGGGATACTGAGTTGGATGATCAGCCAGATCATGATCATATTGAATGGCGGTGCAGGCTCGAAGGGCCGAATGGCCTACTCCTGCACCTAATTTCTATGTTTCTATGTTTCTAAGCAGTACAAAAACGTAGGCAACGTGAGCTCCCAAGTGTCACTGATTTAATTTCAAAAATAAACTTTATTCATTATATACATGCATCAAGAACACACTGCATGGATCACTTTGCATTCGTAGTGTTGTTCAGTTTAAATATTTGCAGTGTTCTTGGTTCTACAATTGGTATTGTTTGCATATTTTCTGTACATAGCATCATTGGTGTAGATGGAACTTGTTGGTCTATGTGGGCAAGTTGTGCTGAGGGGCCTGTTTCCACACTGTAAGAATCTATGACTATAATTGCCCTGCTCTTGACTGCCGAAACTTGCAAAGAGTGGTAAACAGGCTTGTGTCCAACCCTGTACAGCACTTCCTTCCATCCAGTCCATCTTCATGGTGTGTCACATCAGGAAGGATGGAAGTGTCATCAAGGATGTCTGTTACCTTGGCCATTCTCTTTTCTGTCATATCTTCTAGGAGATGATACAGCAGCTTGAAAACCTCGACGTACAGATTTCAGAACAGTTTCTTCCCCACTGATACCACACTTCTGAACATTCACTACTTTCAAATCCTTTCGCCGGAGGTGTTGCCACTCTTAACTTTACATTCAGTTATTCTGTTATTGCACTTTAGTATTTTTATGCACGACCTCACATGGTGCCCCGTATTTGCATTCCAAGAACTGCTTGATGCAGCTACATGCGAAGGAATCCAAACGAAGGTTGCCATCAAGAGAAGAGTAATGTAGGGTTTGCTTTTGCTCCCCTTGACCATGGACGTACACATTGCGACTCATTCCATCTTAGATCCCAAATGAACTGGAAAATGGCTCGGCTAACTGCCAGGGCAAAGGAGCAAGGAATGGACAACACCAGTGCTAAGTCGAGCAGCACCTAGAGCACCTCGCACCTGATTCTTACCAAGGTTCTTACCAATTATTGTGAGGGACCGCTGCTCCGACTGTCATAATTTTTGTTTAACCTTGCCTGTCTGCTCCAGCAAGTTTTAGTTACATGTCTCATCCTCTCTGAATCATTTTCATAGCACCTTCAAGTAGTGGAGATAAAAGGAATGGAGGACTGGCTGAGCCAGTTGCCAAAGAGCGTGGCCTCACTCTTCCAGGGCTTCATTCTGGACCAACTCAAATTGGTCGCAGATGCTGATCAGTCTGCATATCGACTGTGCATTTGAGCAGAAGACATTATCCATGGTAGGGAAGACTTTGAGCTGAGTGCTCCTACTGCCCAACATTGTTACTTCTCTTATGCCCCCATCCTTCCTGATAGATTCAGCATAGAATCTACGTGGCATACAAACACAACAGAGGATACAGGGCAGACCTGGCTTACTCCAGATTGATGAGGAAATTATATTTTCTACCAATTAATTTGAAATGCACTTGGAATGTCTGTGTAGAGCAGTTAGATCTAATTCATGATTTACTCCTCAGCACATTTTGGAGTGCACCGCCATCATGTATGTGAGTGATATTCTGTCCAAGACCTTCTCCTGACTTGACAGGTGTACCATTCTCTGTGCTGCGCATAGGTGATTTTAGACCTGAGCAGTGCAAGGTTATCAGAGATTTTCCTGGTGGGTGCAGCACAGCTTTGGTCAGCTGGATCACCTATCTCAATGCAGTCTTGACCTGGTTGGCTATGACGTTGGATAGGATCTTGTAATCCACTTTCCACAATGATATTGGTCTCCAATTTCTGTTGTCCACTTTCTCTGTCTTCTGCTTGTAGATGAGGGCATGATGCCCTTCCTCATGAATTCTGACATGCTATCCACTCCGCACAGAACAAGTACAACTCAGCCGATAAGCTACTGCTTCCGGGAGTTTTATTCAAATCAAAGGAATGGAGAGAGCCTGTTGCCATCTAAGATCTTCATGATAGAGGGCAGGAAGCTTTGTAAGGCTATGCTGTTGGTGGCTTTTCTGTCAGACAGACTGGCTTGGAAGCATCTGCAGATCTTCAATACGTCTATCCGTGGGGATGTTACCGAATCATCCTCTTCCCAAAGGCTCTGGGCTAATGCTAACCAAGATGACCATCTCAGCTGGTTCCACACTGTCTAGCTTTCTGAAGACTTCTGAGGATGAAGAATGCCTTCATGACCTTGGATGGCTTCCAACATGCACCATGGATCTAAAGAAGGACGTCATGGTTCTTCTTCCTGCATTTTGGCAGCGTTCCTTACATCTGGGGTGGGAGATTGCAACCTTCACGTAGTCGGCTCTGTTTCGACGAATGCGATCAACCTGGTGTGCACAATCAAATAAGATCAAATAGAACAAGTTGTCCTACAACTCTAGGCTGTGCACGTCATACGCAAGAAGAAGTGCCATACACCCACCCTTTGTGTGGAAAAAGTTACCCCTCAGATTCCTATGAAATCTTTTCCCCTTCACCTGGGTCCTGTCCTCTGGTCCTCGATTCACCTACTCTGGGCAAGAGAATCAGTGTATTGAAATGCATTTTAGATTTCTCGAAAGTCTTTGTTTAAAAAAAGTAAAGTTTCCATTAACATATACCCCCTTTACTAATGTCATGGTTTGATGGTTCTAAATTCAAATCAAAATGAAATACATGTCAAAAAGAGAACGTATACTTTCAAAATACTCTTGATTTTTATCCCCGAGCAAAACATAATTTATATGACTTTGCAAAATTAGGAAATGTTATGATTATTTCTTGTCCCATTTTCCAACTACAAACGAAAAAAATAGCGCTTGAAATGATAACAAGTTTTTTTGTCAAATTTTCTGTACCGAGGAAGCCACTGGCGTCGATCCCGGGGGGGGCGATGGGGTAATATATCCCCCCACCTTTTGAGGTGGGGTTGACCTGCATTATTATCCCCCAGTTTTTGGAGGTCAAGCAATAACAATAATAATAATCACCTGTTCCTATCGCCCTACGATTGGTCGGTGGGGGCACTGTGAGCCTGCAACCATGCCAGCAGTGTGTTAGTTTTTTTCAACTTTTTTTGATTTTTTTAGTGTGTTTCAATGTGTGTGTTTTAATGTTTCTCTGTGTTGTGTGGGGGTGGTGTGGGGGGGTAAGGGGGAAACCGCTTTGGTCGCCTCCACGGAGAGGCGTCTTTTTCCATATCGCCTCCACCGTGGCCTAACATCGAGGATCGGTGCGGCCTTTCCCGGAGACACACCCGGGGCTTCAACTGTGGCCCGTGGCAGCCTAAAGCCACAGAGGACTGGGATCCCTCGTCCCTCGTTGGGGACCCTGGAGGGAAGTGCTCCGACCGCCGGCCCGCGGCCTACTTCTAACCACGGGCGCGGCGGGGACTTGCCATCCGGAGCGGGATCCCTCGCCGGGGAACCCTGGAGAGGAGCTCCGATCGCCAGCCCTGCAGTCTGCTGTGCTTCTGGCTGCAACGCGGCAGGGACTTTAGATCTTTGACCGCCGGCTTGCGGCCTACACCATTTTGAAGCCGTGGTCTACGGTGGGGAGGCACCGAGGACTTACCTGGACTTACCTTGTCTGCACATCTGGACGCCCGCAGCAGCGACTGTGGAGGGTTGTGGTTCCGACCACGGGGGAAAATGGAGGAGAACTGGCCAAATGTTGCGCCTTCCACCACAGTGATGAAAGTTGTGGTGGATGTTTGTGTTACATTTTTATTGTATACTGTGTGTTCTTTTTTTATTGTACCGCTGCTGGCAAATTCATTTCACTGCACTTTATGTGCATGTGACGAATAGAACTTGACTTGACTTGACATCTTAAAAATACTTCAAACAAAAAACATTGAAATCATACTTCTACAATGCACTAAAACATTTCCCCCCTCCCACACCCTCACCCCACTCGGTAGCTCCACTCCCTCGCCGGGTACCCCCAAGCTCAGTGATCGCTCAGCCCTTCCACTTTCAAAAACCCTCCGCGGCCCCTGCACGATATTGGTAATTCAAATGTATCACCAATGCAAATTTCAACGGAACATTTTATATAGCATTGTGATTCAATTGTTATGTTTAAAGATCCATATCAGACCGTCTCTGCTTCCTAAACTGCTTTTTGATTTCTATGTAGATAATTCATTGATAGTTATGAGTCCTTATTCCAAGAAGTACACCAGTGCACTTCACATTTGGTCTTTGGAACTTGTATATGAGCTGCGCACTAAGTTGCACTCTCTAATGTGAGGATTCATGTAAGCTGGAGTGAGTAGGCCTCACCTGATGAACTGGCTATTGCTGCAAAGGTGACGTGTAAAGTCCTCACCAGGCTGGCTTTAAAAGAGTCAAACGATTCATTTATCGTCAAGTGTAGAATTCCACAGCAATTTAACTGGATGTTATATTTTACTTCATAATTAAGCATCTGCTTAAGTGACATTTAATAAACATCCAAGGTTGTAAATTAATGCTTTGGAGATTTTGTGTGGATTACAATGATGGAATGAGATGCTGTTGCTTTTGTGATTTAGAGAATTACGTATATGGACCATTCTTTGGAAAGTGAACCCAAATGTCACACACGTAACCAGATGGCATCACATAAAGTAGCACATTAAAAAATTCTTGTGAGAGATTAATCTTATTCATTGCTATTTTCCTATAACAGAACTATAATGTGTGTCTGCTAAAGATATGAACATTCTAGCTTTTTTTTTAAATACACAGTTTGTAAGATAAAACATGAAAAAATGCTTCTGTGTGATGTCACACACGTGACCAGTCATATGCGACCTCTGACCCTTAACAAACATTGTCAGCATAACATAAAAATGTCACTTGATAAACTTACAAAAAAAATATGAATCATATATACAGTACACAACAATGTACCTGTATTAGAAGAGATGAATTCCACAATTTTTCATATTTTTGGTTACTCACTAGACTAAGAATGGGCCATATGCAGAACAATACAAGATATTGCACCACATTTGTCACAAGAAGGAGATATTTGCTCAAATAATGTTTTTCAATTAATCGTCGATTTTTTTTGTGTCCTTAGGCTCCAGCATACCATCTGATTCTGGAAGGAATTCTTATTTTGTGGATAGTGAGATTACTTTTCTCCAAAACGTACAAACTTCAGGAGCGTTCTGATCTTACAGAAAAGGTAATCAAGCAGATTTTAACAATAAAAAATAAAAAAACACACATTTTTGGGTAGTGCAACATCTTGTAATTCTAAATGTCTTCTTCCCTAACAGGAAAAAGAAGAGCTTATTGAGGAATGGCAGCCAGAGCCACTTGTGCCACCGATGTCAAAAGACCATCCCGCCCTCAACAATAACATTGTCTCAGGGTAGGTAAAATAATGCATTGCTGAAAATGTTATCCATTATCATAATAATTATTTTGGTTTAACTCGTAATTGACAAAGATCAGTGGAAAAAAACATTTTTCTAAATATGCATTTAAAACTTTTATATTTTAAGCACCTATTCTTAATATTTTACTTATTAAAAGTTGTTATTTACTGCTCTGCTGAGCCAAAGGAACTGGGAAGGTCCCAGGCACATGGATAGGAAAGTGTTAAAGAGGTCTACAGGGATTTGGGCCAAACGCAGGCAAATGGGACTAGCTTAGATGGGGCATCTTGGTCGGCATGGAAGAATTAGGTCAAAGGATGTGTTTCCATGCCGTATAATTCTGATTCTAAGAATAAAGCCTTATCTGTGGTATGTTAGCTGATCTATGTCAGACATGTATTAAAACCAGCTTCAGCCCCTTGGGTTCTGGAGCCCACAGAGACTCAATTATCATACTTGCTTTGTGACCTTGAATGATCCCTGACGTGTTTGAAGCAAAGAATGAGGCTGAGGAGAAATTATTTTACTTGCAGAATACGGCCAAGGCTTAAATTATTGCCTTCAGGAAATAGGAAAGGAAGAAATTTGCAACAACAAACAAGAAAATCCATCATCAGAATGTCATTTTCTCAGTTAATGAGTTGATAAAATCAGTATATTTAATTCTAAAGCATGAGGTTTGCTCTGTTTTCTACCAGTTTAATTTGGAATGTCTCTTTGAATTAAAATTTTGTTTCAAACTAATCTAAACTTCTCTATAACCATACAACGCTTAAGGGTTATACTTTATTTTGGTCTGGGCTTTCTCTGACGTTTGCAAATTTTATTTTTTATTACTTTCAGTCCTCCAACACACAACATAGTGGTTGATGGCAAAAAATGCATAAACCTCGCGACCTTCAATTTTCTTGGATTGCTAGACAATGAAAAAGTCAAGGTGAGTATTTTGCTGTTGGTCCAAGCGAAAAATATGCTTTTATATTAAGCATATGTCACAAAAAGAAGGGAATTGGTGATTAATAAATGACTGTTAAAATGGACTTCATTGTAGTGGAATTGCTGAATGGGATATTTCTACATAGGGACTGTGTAATTTCTGGAGCAAATGAAGGCTCAAAAATAATGGGTGTAGTGTGCATATTTCCAATTGCAATTTCCTGGTAATGCTACACTCTAGCTTATAAACTAAATCATATAATTTAAATGTTGAATCCTTAGAATTTACTTCTGTTTTTGAAAAATACATCTTTGTTCCTGCACAGAATGCGGCTTTAGCTTCATTGAAAAAATATGGTGTTGGTACCTGTGGACCCAGGGGGTTTTATGGAACATTTGGTAAGTTTAAACTTTTTATAACTAATTAAGTGGAAGTATCTCACTTTTTCTGTTTGCAAATCTGTTCATGAACAGAATATTTTAGAACCAGTCGTTTTCCAAAATCACTTTATAATTGAAAACAATCTTATATGATTTAGTAATGTGATTTAGAAATGGGCTTTCTTTGATGTCAACCTGTTGGTCTAGGATCAACCATCAAAGAGAATGTGACAATGGATTAGGCTGGCTCCTATCCACAATAGACCTCTATTTATCAGACCCAATTAACTGCCTTTTAACATTTTTTATTTTAATGTTCTTTCCAAAATCTTTACATGACTTCAAATTAAATGATGGTTTCATCATTGAGCAATGTAAGTTATTTATCAGAAAAAAAATTAATTTCCTGTGAGTTTATCCAGGACTGGTTTTAGACTCTAGAGTGCCGAATGAATGAAACAAGCTGTCTATATTGCCAATAAAAATCTTCATGAGGTATGGTGGCAGTGTACTGGTTAGTGTACTGCACTGATGGCCTATTATATTATATACGTCAGTGGTGGAATTTAATTTCAGTTAATAGGCTGGAATTTTATAAAACGTAGTCTTCAGGAAGGGTGATAATAAACCTACCGGATTATTATGAAAATCTATGGTTTATTAATTTCCTTGTTCAGAAATCTCTTGTCCTGGCATGGCTGGGACTTCAGACTTACCCATGTAATAATTGGCACCAAAATGTCACCTTGAAATGTTATAGCTGCCAAGAGTAAGATATTTTATTGCTTGGGCAGAGTTCTTTCATCTCCAAAGCAATTCTTTCTCCTGTACAGAGGATGAACAGCCAGTAATCTTGCTAGGTAGCTCTGCTATAATGCGAATTGGATGTAACATGAGTGATGAATTAGGGAACACTATTTGTATTGAAGCTCTTGCTCCTTTCCCTGATTTACACGACAATGTTTTTAAAGTGCTATTTTCGATACTCCGAGGCTTCTTAGAAACCCAACAATCATGTTGCAGCAGAACTACCTGTATTTTGTGTTTCAATGTTGAAAATATTACTAATTGATCTGTACAATCATATCATCAACAAAAATTGACATTTGTGTGGTACAACACCCAATGGCAATTCATGTGAACGCTATCCAGTAATCTTTAGTAGCACGTTTTATGAGGAAACAACATAGCATTTTATCAAAAACTTAGTCAAACAGGTGGTTTTAAAAGCGAATGTTAAGGTGTGGTGAAATTTAGGGAAGGGAATTCTGAGTTGGTCTTAGACAATTGAAAGCTGTCACTAATGATGTAGCGGTTTAAAAATCAATGAGGTTTTTTATTTTCACTTTTTGAAAGTCATGGATGTTCAATTTGCAAAAATCAGAGGAGAACAGAAATCACACAGTGGGGGGCAATTTTTTGAATGAAGAATAAAGGTAAACAATAAATGTATCATTCGAGATCCCTAAATGCAGGCATCAAGGTTTCTCAGTTTTTTGTTTTTATTCACTACTTTAACACTATTTGTTGGCAGAAACAGTGGAAATGGTGACATGGCTCTGGTCAAACAGCAATGCAAAAGATAAAAGTTATATATTAATTATATTTTTGAAAAGAAAATTCAAAATAACACACATTATTGTTTGAACATATTTTATTTTTCTCTGATTACTACTAGACTTTGGCCCTGTCATGATTTCAGCTCCCAATTCTCCTTGAAATGACAACTAGTGATCTCTGGGTGATGAAGCCGAGTTTTAGTTAAAAATATAAGAAGATATTAAATTGGTTTCTGGGCTAGCTTACAGCTTATATTTAGTGTCAAATTAGGCTTGCCTTAGGTTGCGGTGTGTGTGAGATAATAAATCCTATAACATTGTCTCCCAAGTGAGGAAGTGACAGAGAGGAAGAGAGACATAGCTAGTCACATCTTTGTAAACAAATGACCTATGTTTATGAGCGACCAAATGACAGAGGAAGCAGCGAAAAGAGCTAGGGTGGTCTATTTGGAGATAAAATGACCTAAAGCAAATGGCCAATGTTTTTAGTATATCTTGTACCATGTAAACAAAAGGTTTGATGTGATGCATTCTGTGGAAACCTTTTCCTGTACCTCTGACCATGACTAATGTCTGTGGAATGTGCTAAGGGGACAAAAAAACCCTATTTAAGGCAATGTAATTCTGTTGTTCAGAGAAGGTGGCTGAGCACAGTCAAGTGTCTGTGTTGGCACTTGACTGGAGTTCTCCCTCCCTTCCATCGGCCGTTGTTAAGTAAAGTTTTGAACTGGTCTACCAAACAGTTTGTGTGGTGTCTGTTTATTAAGAAGCGAACCTGGTTTAGTAGTTATAAAAGTAACTTTTTCATGGGGATACATTTTTCTTTCCCCTTCTATTGACTATATTGGTGCTGTATATAAATTGTCAACTGCTGAGTATTGGTAAAAAAAACTAATTATTATAATTGTACACCTTTAGTCCATCAAGCCCTATTCCAGTGACTTGCTATCAAATATGGTTTATCTCTAAATTAGGAATATCTTCAAATTGCTTTATGAACCAGCCATAATTTGACAGTTAAGTGTATACTTACCAGCATCTTTTTCTTCATCGCTTTCTTTTCATTAGATGTTCATTTAGAATTGGAAGACAGAATTGCCAAGTTTATGAGAGCAGAAGAAGCTATTATTTATTCCTATGGATTTGCCACAATTGCCAGCGCCATTCCAGCCTACTCAAAGAGAGGAGATCTTGTATTTGTGTAAGTCTTTTCCTATTTAATTTGAACCTTATATATGCCTATAAGTAAATTAAGTTTTCCCCATAACAAGCCCAGCTGGGAGAAATAAAGTAATAGGTGATACAAACTTTAAAACTAGATTTTTATTTAGACCTTTGGCAGTGAAATTTGAATGAAATTTAATTTAACATCCTTCCCTCAACAAATCTCCACACAAATTCCACTCATTACTGAACAGCGCAGTACTTTGAAATGTTGGCAAATTTCTATACAACCCTTCAGGTCATTTTGCAGAATATTATGATGGAAATAAATGAGCCCAGCAGCATACTTTGTTTAATTACATGTAAATTTGGCAGGAGTTGACTTTATTTAAGTTATGAACAGAGCCGAAAGAAACTGAGTATGCTTTCCCGGGGGGTAGAAGAGGTAAAAAGGAACATGATTGAGGAACATAAAATTATGAGCGATTAGATAGACTGCAGGAAATCTTTCCCTACATCGGAAATAGACAAAATCACAAGACATTAAATTTAGTGTAAGGAGTAAGGGATTTTGTGGAGATTTGAGGGAAGCTTTTTCATCCAGAGAGTGATGAGTACCTGGAATACACTGCTAGTGACAATGGTGGAAGCAGAATTGCTGACAACATTTAAGAAGTATCCAGACAAGCATTTGAACCAGGTTACACAGAAAAGCTGGAGAAACTCAGCGGGTGCAGCAGCATCTATGGAGCGAAGGAAATAGGCAACGTTTCGGGCCGAAACCCTTCTTCAGACATCTTGGCATAGAAAGCTATGAACCCATTGCAGGAAGATTAGCTTAATATGTGTGTGTCTCCAATGGTCATGTGTATGTGGTGGGCAGCTAGTCCTGTTTTCTTGCTTTACGACTTTATTTATTGATCAAAAGATGCTCTGTATAGAGTGCAAAGGAAATTTGCCATAATGTTGCCTGGGATAGGGTGTTTCAGCTCTGGGTTTGTTTTCCTTGGAGCAGTAGAAACTGAGAGGAGAGTTGATTGAGATACACAAAATTATGAGGGACTCTGAGAAGGTAGGTAATGATAAATTAGTCCCCATAGGAGAGGTGCTTTTTAGTTTAAATGGTTACCTTAGATGGTTATTCTTGTGATTGTAAATTGATGAAGCAGTGGCAGAAAACAAATTGAGAACAGTATTAACCCAGACTGACGAGAAAGATAAATCTGCATGAAAAACTAATGTATCCATTAAGTTATTTTGATTAGAATGTTTGTGGTGAAACATCTTGGATCATCTGCACTATTAGAGGACAATGCATTTTGATGCGTTAAACGTGTTACAGGGATGAAGCTGCGTGCTTTGCTATTCAAAAAGGCTTGCAAGCTTCCCGTAGCAGCATAAAATATTTTAAGCACAATGACATGGATGACCTGGAACGACTACTGAAAGAACAGGAGCTTGAAGATCAGAAGGTAAGGTGCATCTAAGCCAATTGGAATAAAATAGAACAAGCTTGTTTCAAAGGTTCTCCATCTTTTGCTGAATGTTTTTTTTAAATCCCATGTAAAATTATTTTTCCAGAATCCACGTAAAGCTCGGGTAACCAGACGATTTCTTCTAGTGGAAGGATTGTATATGAACACTGGATGCATTTGTCCTCTCCCAGAACTGGTAAGTGAAAACCGTTTAGGGAAAATAAAAGATGGCTTGTGAGAGAGGGCAGAAGTAAGATCAGTAATGTAACGGAAACTGAAAACATTTTGTATATTTTCAATGCCTTAAACTCATGTATCTTCTACCAGGATTATTTCTAAATCATTAAAATATCCTTTCATATCCCTTGCTGACCAGGTCAAACTGAAATACAAATACAAAGTGCGAATATTCTTAGAAGAAAGTCTGTCCTTTGGGGTTCTAGGGGAGCATGGACGAGGTGTAACTGAACATTTTGGGGTGAATGTAAGTTGTTTTTTTCTTGTAATATGTGATTTGCAAATTGTGCATAACTTTGACACCATTGATATAACAACATGAGATTAAATTGTTGCACCAGCAATCTAATGTGTAGTAATGATGCTAGGACACCATAGCAGCATGCAATTTGATTTCTGTTTCATTAAAAATAATCTGGAAATATAAATCTGGTATAATTGCCTATTTAGGCAAGCAACTAAATTATTAGCTACTGGTTTGTTAATGGCTTGCAGTGAGAGTAATCTGTTCTCTGCCCTTGACCGTTGCAGACATTTAAAGGGTAAGTAGCTAAATTGTTGAATGATATAAAAATCCAGGACAATGAATAACTGGGACAAAAGAGGAGTACTGGGCAGATCAGCAATGATCATTTTGAATGATGTGGCAGGCCTGGGGGCTTTAGTGGCCTACTAGTGGTTCATATTTTCGGTTGCGTTTTTATGACCTAGACCTAGAATCGAGCTGTGTAGATGCCTGCCATTTGTAACACTATACCTTTGCTGTTCTTTTTGAAATAACTATCTAACTAATACTAGAGTCGTGCAAAAATCCTATAGCCCTGCAAGTAGTTGACTCTTGCCCTGTACCAACAAGGTTAAGGAAAGACCAAAATGATCTATGAAGTGCCTTGATCAAATTAAACACCCTGGAATGAACTAGACTAGTTAAAGAAGATCCAGACCATCACATCAATGCAAAGCTAATAAATGGGGTTTGCCAACTTTGCAAACATCTTGAGAAAAGATCCAATCTCATGCTTCTGTGATAGAACCCCCATTGTGTTGACTAGTTACTTCAGTCAATCTCCGACCTGACGGGAAGCCATGACTGATAGTCTGAAGAATAGTCTGGAATCGAAATGTCCTTCTCTCCACATATGCTGCTTGGCCCGCTGAGTTACTCCAGCATTTTGTGTCTATCTTCATCTAATAGGTGAAGCAGGATTAGAGGGTGTGATATTTTCTTATTAAGGCCATGAGCCAATGTATTGCCTTTGTATTTTTTTGACTTTGTATAGCTTCTAATAGAAATTTTTATGTAGCAGCAAATATATTTCATGATTTTTCTTTCCCAATGAAAATACAACAGATTGATGACATTGACCTTATAAGTGCAAACATGGAGAACTCGTTGGCTTCCATTGGAGGATTCTGCTGTGGAAGATCCTTTGTTATTGATCATCAAGTAGGTATTGATCATCAAGTAGCTGTTGCATTGAAACATCTTTTTTTTCCAAAGCCTTGACCCAGATGTCAGCCCACTGCCAACTAAGTATCACCATTAGCCTATCTACATTTTTAAAGAACAGTTATTTGAGAGACAGCAGAAGATAAAACAGTGCCCAGTTGGGAAGAAAATTGTCAGGAAAGAGTAAATATGTCCTAATCTTAAATTATCATAAAATTTATTGCTTTAGACTTTAAAGATACAGTGTGGAAATTGGCCCTCCGGCCAAACAAGCCCGATCAGTGATCACCCTGCACACTAGCGCGATCCTACAATTTACACTAGGGACAAGGGACAATTTACAGAAGCCAATTAACCTACAAACTTATACCTCTTTGGAGTGTGGGAGGAAACCCACCCGGTCATCAGGGAGAACCATTGCCATGACATTGTAGAAAGTACAAGCGCTTACTTTATGTAAAACAAATTATTTTTTGTTCCCATTTTGAAGATATGATCTTCCAAGGCAAAGGCAATAAATGTACTAATTTAGCTTAAACCAGGTATATGCGGCATTTTGTGTGGAGACCCAAATTCTTTCTATGTAATCTCTTAGGGTTGAATGGGCTTTTAATCAACGGGTTTGTTTTCCTGAATTCATAAGCATACTTTTGAACTGAGTTTGCTAACGATGAATTTCAATTAATTGTATTGTCTTTATCTGCAGCGCCTTTCTGGACAAGGCTATTGTTTCTCAGCATCTTTGCCACCTATGCTTGCCTCTGCTGCTATTGAGGGTCTCAACATAATGGAGGATGATCCAGGTATTGTAGGAGTACCGCGGTAATAATCTTACACATTGATTTATCCACTTCATGATATTTGTTAATTTGTAATTGCAGCTGTATAATGAAGAGAAAACATTAGCTATAAATTACATTTTTTCCTACAAAAATGAAGATGCCAAATATAGAATCATGATTGTGTTGTATTATTGTGCAGCCGTTCAAGGCATCCTTTGTAAATTAATCATATTTGTGGACAGAAAATATAAATTGTGGATAGAAGAAAAAAAAGATTTTGTTTTCATTTTGAGAAAAAATATCTTCACAATTTGTAGTCAGAATGCTATATTTTAAATTCTGTTTTGAAGATTTAAATATTTGTTTAACGTAAGATACAAATTCTAAAATGTTTTTCAGATATTTTCAGATTATTAAGCCAAAAATGTCACCGAATTTATAGTGCATTGCAGGGGTAAGTGCATATTTGTTAATTAACTGTTAGTAAATAGGATGCATTTTGTTTTGACAACTGCTTATATTTAGAATCTTCAGTATCACTATGTTTCTTTTTTTGTTTATTATTTACCTGCAACTTAATTTAAATAGCAAATTATTTCCTTTTGTGAGCTTCAAGCTCTTTTCCACCAAGAATAAAGGATAGACCAAGAGCATGTGTGCAGGAAGGAACTGCAGATGCTGGTTTATACCGAAGATAGACACAAAATGCTAGAGTAACTCAACAGGTCAGGCATCATCTTTGGAGAGTAGAATGGGTGACGTTTCGGATCGAGACCTTCGGACCAGAACATTTGGCCGGCTACAGGAGAATCTACATGAATTTTCTTTGATACAGTAATATTGTTTCTAAAAAGAGATCTTGTTTTAAAAATGAATGGTGCCCAGGAAAGCCAAGGGAAGTAAACTTTATCTGACTAGACTATTATTTAGCCTATTTTGGAAGGTTGGTCTTGGAATAAACTCGTAGTTACGTACGGGTTGGCTTAAATTCAATACTGTCCAACTAGATGAAAACAAGATCAACTGGACAAAACTGAATGTAATGTAGAACTTCATCAAAATGTGGTTGAGTAGTTAATGTTAACAAAAGAGTCAAGGGCCTGTCCCACTTGGGCGTCATTTGCACGTCAATTACGTGACATCATTTACGCGCCACGGCACAATGATGTGCGCATGGCGTGCATTACGCCCGCATGGTGCGTAGTGATGGAGACATTGATGCATGGTCGCGCGCGGTGCCCTAGGATTTTGGGATTCACCCGTGTGACGCGCAAATGACGCCAAAGTGGGACAGGCCCTTTACTCTCCCACCTTGCTGCATCTTTTGGCAGTTCAGATGACTGGATTATGGAATTATGGTGGTTTATTTAATATTGATATATTTTATCATTACAGTATCCCTGGTTTGAAACTTGTGGGCGAATCATTTTCTCCGGCCTGTCATTTGCAGCTGGCAAAAAGCAGAGGATCACGAGAAATTGATGTGAAATTATTGCAAGAGATTGTTAATTATGTAAGTGTTTCTTTCTGCAACATAGAAACCTAGACATAGAAAATAAGTGCAGGAGTGGGCCATTCGCCCTTCGAGCCAGCACCGCCATTCAATATGATCATGGCTGATCATCCTAAATCAATATCCCATTCCTGCTTTCTCCCCATATCCCTTGATTCTGTTTGCCCTAAGAGCTATATCTAACTCTTGAAGATATCCAATGAATTGGCCTCTACTGCCGTCTGTGTCGGAGAATTCCACAGATTCACAACTCTCTGGGTGAAAAGATTTTTCCTCATCTCAGTCTTAAATGGCTTGCCCCTTATTCTTAAACAGTGACCCCTGGTTCTGGACTCCCCCAACATCGGGAACAATCGGCAACAATGATACATAAATATTTAACATTTTAATTTACTATCTTAAAACATTGTGCACACTATTTTATGAAATATATCTTACAACATCAAGTTTTGTTATAATGGTAAACAATTTCTTGGTTTTGAATCTTTGTGAAATTATGTTGATCTAATCATTACTGTTAACAGTTAGTCATGTTTAAAGGGAACCTGCCATGACCACCACTATTACAATGGGGATTTATGATGCTTGACTTGGACATGTCTCTGCAGTGGCCTCCATAATGTATGGGATAAAGACCCGTCATTTATTTATTTGCCTCTGTACTCCACAATTTGAGATTTGTAATAGAAAAAAAATCACGTATTTAAAGTGCACATTGTCAGATTTTAATAAAGGCCATTTTTATACATTTTGGTTTCACTATGTAGAAATTACAGCAGTGTTTATACATAGTCCCCCCATTTTAGGGCACCATCATTTTTGGTACACAGCAATAGATATGACCTCCGGAAGTCCATCAGGAAAGCCAAGAGAGTCTACAGGGACAAAGTGGAATCTAATTACTACAGCTCTGACCCGAGACGCATGTGGAGTGAATTACGTTGCATCACGGATTACAATGGGAAAAACAGGAGCACTGTCCAGCCTACCGGTTCGCTCCCGGACGAGCTTAACACCGTCTATGCCCAGTTCGATGCAGACAACACAGAGCCCACCATGAGTCCACAGGTGTGCAGGGGGACTACCTCACTGACCCTACAAACGGCAGACGTGAGGCGGTCCTTCAAAAAGGTCAATGACCGCAAAGCTCCGGGGCCGGAAGGTATTCCAGTGCGGGCTCTCAGGGCGTGCGCTGATCAACTGGCAGAGGTGTTCACCAACATCTTCAACCTCTCCCTGAGTCAGTCTGTGGTTCCCACTCCCTTCAAAGTATCCATCATTGTTCCTGTTCCAAAGAAACCATTAATCTCCTGTTTAAATGACTACCGTCCTGTCACACCAGTCATCATGAAGTGCTTCGAGCAGCTAATCAAAACTCACATCTGCTCCTCTCACCCTGACACCTTGGACCCTCTTCAGTTTGCGTATAGACCTAACAGGGCCACGGATGATGCCATCGCCATGGCAACTCACACTGCGCTCACCCACCTGGACAAAGGGAATACATTTGTGAGAATGCTCTTCATTGACTACAGCTCGGCATTCAACACTATCATTCCCCTCAAAACTCGTCCCCAAGCTCCTTGATCTTGGACCTGAGACCTCCATCTGCGGCTGGATATTCGACTTCCTGACGAGCAGGCCCCAAGCGGTGAGAATTGGCAGCCACACCTCTTCCTCACTGATCCTCAACACAGGCGCACCACAGGGCTGTGTGCTCAGTCCTCTCCTGTACTCCCTGTTCAAGCATGACTGTACTGCTAAGCACAGCTCCAACATCATCTTAACGTTTGCTGACGACACGACCATCCTAGGCCTCATCACAGACAATAATGAGATGGCCTATAGAGAGGAGGTAAAGGCACTAGACAGCTGGTGCCAGAAAATAACCTCTCTCCCAATGTCAGCAAAACTAAAGAGATGATCGTGGACTAGTAGATTAGTATACAAACTTAAAGCACACGGTATTGGGGGTTCAGTATTGATGTGGATAGAGAACTGGCTGGCAGACAGGAAGCAAAGAGTAGGAATAAACAGGTCCTTTTCACAATGGTAGGCAGTGACTAGTGGGGTACCTCAAGGCTCAGTGCTGGGACCCCAGCTATTTACAATATATATTAATGATTTGGACGAGGGAAGTAAATGCAACATCTCCAAGTTTGCAGATGACACAAAGCTGGGGGGCAGTGTTAGCTATGAGGAGGATGCTAGGAGGCTGCAAGGTGACTTGGATAGGCTGGGTGAGTGGCCAAATGCATGGCAGATGCAGTATAATGTGGATAAATGTGAGGTTATCCACTTTGGCGGCAAAAACAGGAAAGTAGACTATTATCTGAATGGTGGCCGATTAGGAAAAGGGGAGATGCAACGAGACCTGGGTGTCATGGTACACCAGTCATTAAAAGTAGGCATGCAGGTGCAGCAGGCAGTGAAGAAAGCGAATGGTATGTTAGCATTCATAGCAAAATGATTTGAGTATAGGAGCAGGGAGGTTCTACTGCAGTTGTATAGGGTCTTGGTGAGACCACACCTGGAGTATTGCGTGCAGTTTTGGTCTCCTAATCTGAGGAAAGACATTCTTGCCATAGAGGGAGTACAGAGAAGGTTCACCAGACTGATTCCTGGGATGTCAGGACTTTCATATGAAGAAAGACTGGATAGACTTGGCTTGTACTCGCTAGAATTTAGAAGATTGAGGGGGGATCTTATATAAACTTACAAAATTCTTAAGGGGGTTGGACAGGCTAGATGCAGGAAGATTGTTCCCGATGTTGGGGTAGTCGAGAACAAGGGGTCACAGTTTAAGGATAATGGGGAAGTCTTTTAGGACCGAGATGAGAAAAAACATTTTCACACAGAGAGTGGTGAATCTCTGGAATTCTCTGCCACAGAAGGTAGTTGAGGCCAGTTCATTGGCTATATTTAAGAGGGAGTTAGATATGGCCCTTGTGGCTAAAGGGATCAGGGGGTATGGAGAAAAGGCAGGTACAGGATACTGAGTTGGATGATCAGCCATGATCATATTGAATGGCGGTGCAGGCTCGAAGGGCCGAATGGCCTACTCTTGCACCTATTTTCTATGTTTCTACGAAAGGAGACAGCAGAGGAGTGGACACGTCCCTATCCACATCGGTGATGCTGAGGTTGAAAGGGTCAGCAGCTTCAAGTTCCTCAGTGTGCACATCACTGAGGACCTCTCTTGGACACTGCACACGGACACAATAACTAAGAAAGCCCGCCAGCTCTTTTTCCTGAGAAGACTGAGGAAGTCTGTCGTGAACTCCAGCATCCTCACAAACTTCCACAGTTGCACCATCGAGAGTCTGGTGACAGGCTGCATCACAGTCTGGTACAGGAACTGTTCTGCCCACAGCCACAAATCACTACAGAGAGTGGTGAAGACGGCACAGCACATCACTGGCAACTGTCTCCCGGCCATTCAGGACATTTTCCACCGGCAGTGCCTGCGGAAGGCAGACAGCATCATCAAGGACCACAACCACCCAGCACGCAGACTGTTCTTGTTGCCATCAGGCAGATGATATAGGAGCATGGCTGCACATACCACCAGACGTAAGAACAGTTTTTATCATCATGCCATCAGGCTTCTGAACTCATAAACACATCATATATGTTGATTATTTTATTTATTATTGTCTTTTATCTTAATCTCACTTTTATCTTATCTTTTTTTTACATTAATTTTATCCTTGTAATATCATTGCTGAGGTGACCCGTTGTCTTGTCAAAAACATTTCATTGTACCGTTGACCCTGTTGTAACCTACATATGACAAATAGAACTGAACTGAACTGATATCATGTAATTGAAAGTAGTCATGTTTAGTATTGTGTTGCATATCCATTGCATGAAATGACTGCTTGAAGTCTGTGATTCATGGACATCACCAGTTGCTGGGTGTCTTCTCTGGTGACGCTCTGCCAGGCCTGATTTGCAGCCATCTTTAGCTTATGCGTGTTTTGTGGGCTAGTCCCCTTCAGTTTTCTCTTCAATGCAGTTCAGATCGGGTGATTGACTTCGCCACTCAAGAATTTACTTTTTTTTAGCTTTGAAAAACTCTTTTGTTGCTTCAGCAGTATGGGATCATCGTCATGCTGTAGAATGAACCGCCGGCCAATGTGTTTTGAGGCATTTGTTTGAACTTGAGTAGATGGGATATGTCTATACCCTTCAGAATTCATTATGCTACTACCATCAGCAGTTGTATCATCAATGAAGATAACTGAGCTAGTACCTTCAGCAGCCATACATGCCCAGGCCATAACACCCCCCAACCACTGTGTTTCACAGATGAGGTGGTATGCTTTCGATCTTGGGCAGTTCCTTCTCTCCTCCATACTTTGCTCTTGCCATCACTCTGATATGTTAATCTTCGTCTCATCTGTCCACAAGACCTTTTTCCAGAACTGTGGTTGTTCTTTTAAGTTCTTCTTGGCAAACTGTAACCTGGCCATCCTATTTTTGCGGCTAACCAGTGGTTTGCATCTTGCAGTGTAGCCTCTGTATTTCTGTTCATGAAGTCTTCAGCGGACATTGGTCATTTACAAATCCACACCTGACTCCTGATGAGTGTTTCTGATTTGTCGGACAGGTGTTTGGGAATTTTTCTTTATTATAGAGAGAATTCTTCTGTCATCAGCTGTGGAGATCTTCCTTGGCCTGCCAATCCCTTTGCGATTGGTAAGCTCATCAGTGCTCTCTTTCTTCTTAATGATGTTCCAAACAGTTGATTTTGGTAAGCCTAAGATTTGGCTGATGTCTCTAACAGTTTTATTCTTGTTTCTCAGTCTCATAATGGCTTATTTGACTTTCATTGGCATAACTTTGGTCCTCATGTTGATAAACAGCAATAAAAGTTTCCAAAGGTGATGGAAAGACTGGAGGAAAGACTAGGTACTGATCGCTCTATTATACCTGGATTAAGGAGGCATTTAAACACACCTGAGCAAGTACAAACACCTGTGTAGCCATGTGTCCCAAACATTACGATGCCCTGAAATGGGGGGACAATGTAAAAACACAGCTGTAATTTCTACATGGTGAAACAAAAATGTATTAAAATGGCCTTTATTAAAATCTGTCAATGTGCACTTTAACCACATGTGATTTTTTTTCTATTACAAATCTCAAATTGTGGAGTATAGAGGCAAAAAAATAAATGGTGGGTGTTTGTCCCAAACATTATGGAGGGTACGGTAGGTATATGGCTAATACCTGAATTTGGGTATGAGTACAGGAAGGGTAATTCATATTAAAGATAATTCATATTTAAATTGCTATTTAAATATTGTGTTGGTTATATTAATGCATTTTTTATAGTTTGCCATTTTAAATTGTGGTGTAAATTTACCAAATTTACGATAAGCCCTCATAAAATATTTTTTGTATTGCTATAAGAATACTGAATCAAATAATTTTCAGTATTAAATCCTATTTTGATAGTATTGATTTGATCGTTTTTTTTTTTTCCCTAATAGTGCTTGAATCGAGGGATTGCATTAACTCAAGCCCATTATTTGGACAAGGAGGAAAAGTTTTTGCCACCACCAAGGTAAATCTTGTTTGTATTTTGTATAATAAAAATCTATTAAAAAATGCTCCTGCTTTAACCATTGTGGGATCCCCTTTTTTTGTTTTATTTATTTTCAGAGTAAATACGTACTGCCTGCTGCTTGTTCTTATATGAATAACATCAAAACCATTGAATATCATCAAATCGTGTCTTTTAAATTTTTTCCACACCAACATTTCATTTTAAGATTTTGGATACAGTTTCATGAGCACATAGTTCATACTTACAGGGGTAGCTCATTTAGGCCCTTAAGATTAATTACAATCATAGATGATCTCTAAAATCCCCATCTGTTCCATTTTCCTTGACAAAATCTACCGATTGCATTTAAAAACAATAATCAACCATGCTAGTATTTCTTTGCTGGTATCTCACAAAGGCAAGCCATTGGTCTGCAAGCCATTGGCATTATTGCTTAGGATCATTTTCTGTGTGGAATGGTTCTTTATTTCACTCGTAAAAAGCTTGACTAATGTTTGGTTTGTCCCTTAGCCTTGGGCTCTTCAGCTGATAAAAAATATTTTCACTTTCTTCATCAGTTACTCCAATGCCTTTTAAACTCACCGTGCAATCTTGTTTTAGTTTATAGACAATACAGCTGTCAAAATTGCTGGAATGTACAGGCATTGATTGTAAAAAAAAAATTCCACAAATTAATCCTTGGTCTCGGTATGTTTGTGGTAAGTTTAGATTTTTGGATATTAAGGAAATCAATGGTTGTGGTTAAATCAAGAAGATGGTACCGTGGTAAAAGGTAGGCCGTGACTTATAGAATAACAGAGCCAAATAGCCTAGTCCTGCTTCAGTTTACGTGCTTGGTTTCTTATATTGCACTTTCTCAAGACAAGTCAACTCTTACAGTGGTATAGCTTCAGACTGAAGACTTCTAGGTATAGTTTTACTAGGGCTCTGGGTAGTTGCAGCATACATTTCTATCTATTAATTCTCCATAAATAAAATGCAGTCTTTTTTGATAAATTTGAGCTTGTCCATAATCTGTACACATCTAAGTATTGGTATATTTATTTGGAAAATATTTTTTTGCTAATCTCTTGGTGAGTGAATGTATTCTCAGTTAGCTGCACTGAAATTCATTTACTGCATTCATCGACACTGCTTTTATTGCAAGCGATCTTTTGTATTAGCAGCTAACTTGGACGTGTGGGTCTCTATCTCATCGTGTCATCAATAAATGTGGAGACTTTTAAATAGTAAATCTGTGAGACAAGGTTACACAGAAGAGCTTGGCCATATTTTGTCAATGTGTCAATGTGATTATTCTTGTCTTTCAGCCAATTTCCTCGTATGGTCAATAATTTACCTTTCAATGCATGGAGCTACAATATTAACTAAGTCTATTATCAGGACTCTATCATCTGGTTTTGGAACTCAACCTGAGTTGCATCCTTTTACATTCACCTTTTTCTGTTACTTTAGTAACTTAGTCAGATAACAAATTGTTCATCAGGCATGATGTTTCCTATATACAAATCTGTAAATCCACCTGGCTCTCTGATCCAAAATCCAGTTATGTGGATCAGTGTTATTTCTTCTTTAACAGCTTTTGTGGTGGTTTGCCATGTACAATTTGCTATTGTAGTTTTTGGAATTTGCTCTGTATTAACTGATCTTGTCCCATGGGCAGAAGGTTGTGTGTTTCTAGCTAGATATGGGCCTGTTCAATGATGTTCTGCACTTTTAAAAAATTGCAGATGGATAGAATATTATGTTGAATTATTTACTCTCCCAGTAATTCATTCTACTCATTGAAAGGAAAGCAAATTTAGAGACCAACAAAAAATGTTCATTTCCTCCAGATGAACAGCAGTTTCTAGGTTTTCTTTTAATATAGAGCTGATCGTGCAGGCAGTCCTGCATTTATAAGATTTTCATTCACGCATTCACTTTGTCAAAAACTTTGAAACTTGGAACTTTGGCTCTAGTCCGCGGTGCTGGCTCGAAAGGCCGAATGGCCTCCTCCTGCTATTTTCTATATAACTTTGGCTGATAGGATGTTTTTTTCCATGTGCAACAGCAGATGGCATATAGCACCTTTTCAATGTAGAAAATGGTTCAGACTATAGATAGACACAAAGTGCTGAAGTTACTCAGCGGGTCAGGCAGCATCTCTGGCGAAAAGGATGGATGACGTTTCGGGTCGGGGCCCTTCCTCAGTCTGAAGTAGGGTGCTGACCCGAAACGTTACTCATCCTTTTTCTCCAGAGATGCTGCCTGACCCGCTGAGTTACTCCGGCACTGTCTACTTGCAGTATAAATCGGCATCTGCAGTTCCTTTCTTCACAAATGGTCCAAACCTTTGCTGAATATGTAGAAAATAAGATATATAAACAACTAAGCCGAGGTTCACAGTTACGAAAGATAACTGGAAGGTAGGTCAGAAATGTATACTTGGAAGGTTAAAAGCTGCAACGGTTAAGTTTAGTTTAGAGATACAGTGTGGATGCAGGCTCTGTGACCCACCAGGTCCACACCGACCATCAATCACGTTCTCTGATATCCCATTTTCACATCCACTCCTTACACACTATGGCCATTTTACAGGGACAAATTAACCTACAAACCTGCATTTCTTTGGAATGTGGGTGGAAACTGGAACACCCGGAGAAAACCCATGTGTCCAAGACCATACAAACTCCACACAGACAGCACCCGAGGTCAGGATTGAACCAGGGTCTCTGGCACTATGAGGCAGCAGCTCCATCAGCTACACCACTGTGCACCCAAGGGGAAGGATTGTGGGACTGAGTTATCTTAAGGCACTGCAATGGTAGGGTGAAGTGAAGCAGGCTCCAATAAAAGATCAGGATTTCAATGTTGGTGTCCTATGAAGGGTTTGTGAAGCAGAAGTGCTTTCAAATAAGTCAGAAAGGCATATCATAGTACAAAAGATGGAGTCAGTGGCAAAGATCTTTGGCTTTCCAGTTTTCAATTGTCTGAAAATATAACTTTTGCATTTTGTTCAGTCAGATAGTTTGGCTTGATCATTGTTTTGGTTATGGCACTAGGATTAATATTCTCATTAAGATTTGAAGCTTTTTTGGATTCTGGACCTATTCCAGATCCTTGTTCACAAAAAGTGAGGCTGACATTGAGGGAGTGTTACACTTTGGTGGCGACATATTTCAAATGAGATTTTAAACATCATCCCCATCAGATGAATCTATATTACTAAAAGTCTGATCTTGACCGCTTTTAGCTCGCTGTGGTGTGATTTCCGAGAGAACGCCGCCACCTACGGCCGTCATTTTTGGCCACCTCGCTCAGAGCCCCCCTCCACCTTCCAGGACCGGAGGATGTTTCCCATTGATGAAAAATCAGAGAGATATTGATGTTTTTTTTTTTTTAATTGCCATTCTCTCTGCTGCCCCTGCTGGTGGGAGGGGGGAGGGACTATAAACCCGGAAGTGGTTTGTCTCACTCAGTCTCTGCAAGATGGAGGAAGCCAGAGGATCACGTCTCTCTGAGCTCTGAATGACACTGAATACGTTAAGGGGACTCAACTGTGAGTCCCCTTAATGTGGTTTGAAAATGAAAATATGGTTGGTTTGAAGTAAAAAGGCACTGCCTGCAAATGGTTGTTTGATCCTTTGGCTTGAAGTTAAAAGGCACTACTGCAAATGGTGGTTTGGGTGCTTTGGCTTGAAGTTAAAAGGCACTACTGCAAATGGTGGTTTGGGTGCTTTGGCTTGAAGTTAAAAGGCACTACTGCAAATGATGATTTGGGTGCTTTGGCTTGAAGTTGAAAGGCACTACTGCAAATGGTGGTTTGGGTGCTTTGGCTTGAAGTTGAAAGGCACTACTGCAAATTGTGGTTTGGGTGCTTTGGCTTGAAGTTAAAGGGCACTCCTGCAAATGGTGGTTTGGGTTCTTTGGCTTGAAGTTAAAGGGCATTACTGCAAATAGTGGTTTGGGTGCTTTGGCATGAAGTTAAAAGGCACTACTGCAAATGGTGGTTTGGGTGCTTTGGGTAACTTCCTGTTTGCACTCTATATTGACTTTAGATAAAATGCTACCACTTACGGCTGTGATTTTTGGCCATCTTACTCAGTCCCCCTCCGCTCAGCAGGTGCAGAGGATTCTTCCCATCAATGAAAAATAAAAGTGTTAATAGTGTTTAAAAAATGTTGAGAATCTCTCTCCTGTCAATCATGCCATGAAGGCTACACCTTTTTCAGTGGGAGGGGGAGGGGTTATAAAGTGTGGGTGTGGCTCAGTCTCTGCATGATGGGGGAGGGAGAGGTCACGACGCTGTCTGAGCTGTGAATCAACTGAACACACTGAATGTCTACTGAACTGTGAGTTTGGTGTTTTGTGTGGTTTTATGGTGGTTTCACCCTGCATGAAATGGTATGAAGCTGCATTTGAATTTGGTGGCCTTGCACCCTGCTTGAAATGGAATGAAACTGCACGAATTTGGTGGCCTTGCACCCTGCTTGAAGTGGAATGAAACTTCACTTGAATTTGGCGGCCTTGCACCCTGCATGAAGTGGTATGAAAATGCTCTGAATTTGGTGGCCTTGCACCCTGCTGAAAGTGGTTTGAAACTGCACTTGAATTTGGTGGCCTTGCACCCTACTTGAAGTGGTTGGAAACTGCACTTGAATTCGGTGGCCTTGCACCCTGCTCGAAGTGGTAATAAACTGCTTGAATTTGTTGGCCTTGCACCCTGCTTGAAATGGAATTTCAAGGAATAGCCATGAGTCAACTGCCAGCCCACCAGCCGTGAGTGAGCTGCCAGCACATCAGGCTTGAGGGACTGAGCTGCCACCTCAAGAACCCATACCAGCGCTCCAGAAAGCCCCCCCACTGGCCACCAATATTGGCCACCAATATTGGAATTGGTGGAGAGGTGGAATATTGCGTTGGGGGACCAACCCTCCCGTGTGAACATTGGACCCAACGGGTCCCACTTAATCATATATATATATATATATATAAGACTAAGTGGGACCTTTCATCTACTTTGAGGTGATGAGTTTGGCAGTTATTCCTTTCATCCAGGCCCACATTTCTCAATCACATTGCATCGTCTGGTTATTATCACATTGCTGTTTGTTGAACTTCATGAGCCTTCGCGACACCATAAGATAAACTCCACTTGTTCAACTTTAAAATACATTGGAATTACTTGAGGTTGTGAAAATTACAATACATATAGCCATCAAATAGCAGATGATCTTACAGATGACATCAATGAAAGGTGGGAAATAACCAACAAATATTTTTCTGTATAACCATATATAAATGCAGTTAGCTCCATAAACAAGTGAACTTATTTGTATCTCTGGAATCCTTAATCTACACTTTTAATTGCCTTCCATAGTGTCCGGTTGGTGGTTACGGTAGAATTGACAGAGGAAGAATTGGACATGGCTGCAGCATTAATCAAGGAAGCATCAGAATGCATCTTGCACCAGTAGGATGGTTTGATGCTTGATTTTTGTGGACTAGAAATCACACATGGATGTCATACCCTAAAGGACCAGACTTGCAGAATATGCTGAAGGAAATCAGAACTGAAAATAAGGACGAGCGATCCACAGTAAATGAATTTAACATATTTTACTTTTTACATGTTTTGTAAAATGATGGAAATTGTACTTAAGAACCTGTGTACATTTGTTTGATAAATAAGTGCAAAAATTGATTTTCAAAGTTTGATCAGCTGAGGACCCTGATAGACTCCTCTCCAACAGTTTCTTGTCCAAAATGTTGTTTTATATTATAATAAGATTGTTCCAATATTAATGACAATTTTGTGCATATAGGTAATGGGGTAGAGTGAAATATTCTAAAGAAAACTAGATAGTATTAAATGAGAAAATGTTATAAAGATTTCTGTAAGATGTATAAGGCACTGGAATACATTGCCTATTTAAAATTGCCAACTTTATTGATAGTACTATAAAACTAATTCTGCATTTGCTGAATGAGAATTTGGCATGTCACACATTTACAGGAATTGCCCTCATTGACTCATTATCTTATTTTTAACATTACTAATCTTGCTTGATTTTTGGGATGTAGGTATCCTACGGACTACAGATGATAAACTTCAGGTTTAAAAGACATGTTGGTCGTATAACCACCCCATATTTTAAATGTGGCATGAAATGGCTTAATTTGATTGAAGCTAGACAGGGATTGTAAGGTGAAGTTGCCTAAGGAAAACCTGCTTCTGGCTGACAATGTGTCACAATATAGACCGTTCACTTATAAACCTCAATCAGGAGGAGAAGGGGCTACATTTCTCATTTCCATTTGAGTTGCAGATTAGTCCTGACGGTTTTACCTTTTCAAAGTATAGTAAAATACAGTGGAATCTAGGAGAGAATGGAGATCTTCTCTGCCCCCCTTCAATGCCCTGGCCTGTGATGTAATACTATGTGTCACACTTCCCAACAAATTAGTGTGCTTCCATCAGGATATTGCAGTGTTTCTTATAATTTGGCTTATCTGCTGATAATTTTGTTATGCAGAAATTTGCACAGTCAATTTACAGTTTGTGGTATAATGTTACAGCAGGTTACTATCAGCATCATTTTGTAGGAAACCCAGAGAAGTGTGACATTTGTGCTGTTCGGGAGATTTGTACAGAGATGTTAGTTTTGAGATGAAGTTGGTTCTATCTATTTTAATACTGGTTTACATAATTTGCAGCATGAAATGCAAGCACTGTGCATGATTTTTCAAATGCCAATGACTTTAGGAATAATTGTTGTAAAATTTTATTTAAAATTGAACGAAAATAGCAAAGGTAAAAGGCATTTTTGGTGACTGGGAAGGTTATTTTTGTCGTCTGTGCTTTTTACTGTAAATTTTATTGTGTTTCTTCATCCAGGATTCAAGAACATCGGGCCTTTCCTACCAATTATATGTCTTTTCTAGGGAATGGGCGTCTGTTTACAGATGTATTTGTTATATACCTCTGCGTATAACTGCACTGTATGTGTGCATTGGAAAATTGCACAACACTGTGAAATTGCAACTGGTATTTTCATTGGAGTTAAAATATGGGTACCATTGTAATCTCGCAGTTGACTTGCCAGCTGCACAATAAAACCAAAAATCACAAGTAAAAGTGTGGGTTTATATTTTTTATTCATATCAAAATGTGTACCAAAATAATAAAATAACTAAATACTGTCTCAAATATTGTCATTTTTAATATAGAACAGTACAGCACATTAAAAGGCACTTTGCCCCACAATGTCTGAACTGAACATAATGCCTGCATGTGATCCATATCCCTCTATTCCTTGCATATCCCACGTGTCTATCCAATAGCCTCTTAAATGCAACAATCATATTTACTTCCACCATCGCCCTTGGCAACGTGTTCCAGGCACCTACAGTTCTCTGTGTTTAAAAAAACCTTGTCCTGTGCATCTCCTATACATTTCCCCTCTCTAACCTTAACGCTATGCCCTCTAGTCTTTGGACTTTTCCACCTTTTGCAAATGGTTCTCAATGTCTATCCTCAAGTTCAAACTGTGTAATACAGTATAACACAAGCTGTATTAATGATCTTGTCATTCCTAATGATGGCATGCGTCATATCTTGGCTTTGCATATTATAGTAGAATTGCACCCTCCTCTACATTCACCAACACACCAACTGATGCTTATTGGTTTTGTCACCTCACAACAAAATCAGCTACACAAATGCTGCCAAATGTTGAATTAAACATTATTATTTTAACATTTCCTCCAAGCATGTCAATTTAATGTTGACCTTTTGGGAGTAGAATGTAAAGAGAAGTGACACCCTCTGCAGACATCTGAAATCTGACTGAAAAGGGCAAGCAAATGTCAATATCCTTAACCAACCATGAAAACATAGCAAAATTAATAATGAAAGTACTGGATAAGTGAGAGGGCAAGAACACGGACAAATAGAGAGAATAAAAAGCCAAAGTATTGGGAATTAGCTGCTAGAAGAGGTATTTGAGGCAGGTACTATCGCAACATTTAAGAAACATTAGGACAGGTACATGAATAGGACATGTTTAGAGGGATATGGGACAAATGCAGATTGGTAGGACTAGTATAGACGGGACATGTTAGCCGTTGTGGGCAAGTTGGGCCGAAGGGCCTTTTTCCACGCTGTAAGACTCTTAGGAGTCTTCTGACTCGATATTTCAAATAGTTATTTTCTAGTTCTGGATAAACTCCAGTGATTTATGAAAGGGTATTTAGATTTAATTTCAATTTCGATATAATAGTGGTTATCCTGAAGAAAAAGAATCAAGCTACTTGGAATTAAAGAACCTTGAGACCCTTTAATGGGCCTGACCTGAAACATCACGTATCCATTCCTTCCACATCTGCAGACTGACCCACTGAGTTACTCCAGCACTTTGTTTTGCTCAAGATTACAGCATCTACAGTTCCTTGTGCCTCAACTTGAGTTGCATCCAGTTCATTTGCCAAGCTGAGTATCATGTTGAAAACCAAGTATAGAATAGTTCAACAGTGCTTAATTGTCACATGTGCAAAACACAGTGAAATTCTTTTTCACATCGCCAGATTTAACATTATTTCCAAAATAATGTGCTAGGTCTGATGGAGCGGCTCCCTGGACTGTTCAGCATACCGACGTTCCTCTACTTGCCAGCCACCTTTGTACCCCTGTGCATCTCCCGTAGCTGACCTTGGGGGCTCAGAAGGTTGACTTTCTTACCGGCGTTGCTCCTTGTGGCCGTCGTCGCCAGCTCCCTCCTCTTCAGTATTACGGTCTTTCCCCTTTACAGGACGCAGCCTGCATCCGGCCGCATGGACCACCAAGTCTTTTTACGATCCACGTGGTCTTTTCGGGCGAGTTCTACCAGCGATACAATTGTAAAACATTTCTGTCAAGTGCTCCAGTTAATTTAGACTTGGATCAGTTTGGAGAACTATAAGATATGTATTAAAAAACTTTCATAAGGGCATGTTTGTGTTACATGTCTCACATATTTTAAGTGACTCCGTTCCTTTGAATTACATGGGATGATGGATAAATTTTAAATGTTCCAATACCAAACCTGAAGATGTGTTACTATAATGAGTATAGAGTTGATTCCCCCCTCCAGATCTTAACAGTTGATCGGATGACGATTCTCCACTTAACAGATTTCAAATTGGAGATCTGATTAGTACATCTACTTGCAAGATATGTAGATCAGATTAAACAAAATAAAGTGAGTGGGTGGAGCCTCTTTGAAGGCTCTCAGCACTGGCCAAGACAGACCATTTGACCCATTTTCCAAATGCTCATTACAATTTTGTAATTTATCCTGCTCCTTTCACTGCTCGTAATTCATGAATGGAAATGATTTTTTTTAAGGATACCACATTCAAATTACAAAAGTAAGAATATTTCTGCCAGAGAAAATAAGGATCATTTTACCAGTTTGGGTTCTTGGGAATCTGAATTAATTAAATGTACTCTTATTTTTCCAAATCTTGCAGCGAAGTTGAGTGAATTTCGTGTCAGAAACACACTCTCAAACAATTTTGATAATTCTCATCAAATGGTAAGAAAACTAAGATGAAGAAATCTGATTGAAAATAGATTTTTGATATAAATGATTATGATCATCCTTAATATGTAAAAAAAAAACACAAAAGATTCCTTAAATATTACACAATGAAATTGATTTTAAACCATGTTTTCATCCATCTGGCATAGACAAAAAAAACCATTAAGGTGAATCATCTCATAACTCAATTATCTCTGCAATAAACAATCATGGAAGCCATAAATCATGTACCCCCTTGTTTTAAATACTTATACCATAAAAAAATGGAATTTGATTTAAAATATCTATTGAATGAGTCAGAGAATATTAATTGTGATTAATCTGCATTGGTTTAGCGATGCATTTGGTTTAGTTCCAGTGATGTTCTTTTTCAAACAATATTGTTTGTTGGAAACATCAAACTATTTTTAAATGTAATATTTTACGATTTAAAAAAAGATTGCATATTATTATAATGACATATAAGTAAGTATTTCACCCTATCCGTGCCGTTAGCGGAGACACACCCTAGCTAAATTATAACATTTTATTAGCTGGACGCAAAATTAAAAAAAATCATAGTATTAAAATAGTCAGCTTCAATGGACAATTATGGATTATCACTGCAAGATTTTTTTAAAGCAGAGATGACGATTCAAAAGTAGAAAGGAGGAATAGTATATCTGATTGACAGCATCAAAAGTGTTGCAATGTTTAAAATATCTTCAAGAATCCATGTTTGTCGGGGAAATCTAAATAAAATAAACCCGCACAAAAGAATTTCTCAAATAGAATATCATTTTTAATTATATTTTATTTAACATGTGAATGTTAGTGCTAATAAAGAGAATGATCTGAAATGTGCATGTTATAAAAATCTAATTATCACAAAGTTTAAACAGCCATTTAATGTTTCTAAACCAGACTGTTCGTAAAAGTAATTTTTATTTTGTTCTAAGCATTGATTGTATCAGTTGAACACAGGAATAAATGAAAAATACATTTAAATGGTTACATGATTAATAGGTTGAAACATTGCAAATTGATGTGAATTTAACTTTTATAAATTAAGTAATATTTCCAAGGCATTTCTCCTAACAAATTATAAAATGCTACAGACACTGTGAACCTCAGGCAAATAACAAAAACAAAAGTTACATTCAATGGGTCAAATAATTGCCACTGGCATTGGGGAAAAGTATGCTTATTGCAGATTCCCTGATTTTAATCTGCTGGGAACTTAACCCAAACTAGTGATTTCTAGGTCTTGTGCAACTTAATGCTGTCACAGTGGGTTAAAACTAGCAGCGTCCACAGAATAGTTGAAAAACAAATGAACAGCAGGAAAGGCATGGCTTCCCATTTTGCAACATATGAATGACTTTGAAAGATTCTGAATAGTTCTGACATTCAGAAGCAATTAAAAACTAACATAATTTACAAGTTAAATATTTGACAAAAATTAAAACTAAATAAATATTACTTAAAATCTCCAAATAATTTCAAACCTGAAAGCAAACACAATTTAAATGGAAATTATGTTATCCTTCCATGCATGACTTCTGGCCTTTCCAAATTAATTCACTCCTTCAGCCATCTCCAACCTGACATGCATGTCCATTATCTGAGCAGAGCTAGGAAATGACCTGTAGAATCTAGCAAGCAAGCGTTTCCCCATTCCAGTCAGTTATTAAACTATTGACAATCATAGGAGGTAAATGTATTTAGTGTGGAACTATTGGTTTTTCCAACAGGCTTTGGCCCATCATTTCAGGCAAACTGGTCAAATGGGGCAGGACAGTGGTGTGTCGGTGGAGCTGCTGCCACACAGCATCAGAGAGCCAGGCTCAATTCTGACCTCAGATGCTGTCTGTGCGGAGTTTGCATGTTCTCGCTGTGACCGCATGGAATTTTCACCGGACTCTCCAGTTTCCTCTCACATCCCAAAGACTTGCAGGTCAATGGGCTATTGGCCTCTGTAAATTGTCCCTTGTGTGGATGCTAAAGTGGGATAACATAGAACTAGTATGAACGGGTGATCAATGGTCAAAATGGTGAGCTGAATGTTGTATCTACAAACAAACAAACAAACAAACAAACAAACAAAATGCTTCACTGATATGTTGAGTATTTCCTGAATTTGCTTTTTTTCCCAAATACAAGCTTACATTGATATAAGGTTTTTAGTAAAAAGCCATATCCTAAAGAACATCTGGGTAATGGAACTAGAAAGCAGCATGAGCAAGATATTTGTAAGTTAATTGAACTGATGAATCTTCACGTTTACACGGATAGAGGAATAATTGGAGAGGCACAGAGGAATTATTAAGCAAGCTGGAGAGAGAGAGAGAGAGAGAGAGTAGGACTTAGGACGTAGAAAAATATTACATTTGAGAAGACTGCAAAGCTGTACATGGAAATGACCATATATGGATTTATATGCAAGGACAAATATTTTGAATTTAGTATGCGGCAAGAAATGAACCCAGTGTGCATCAGAAGGACAAGGTAAAGAATATGCAGTACTTAATGCAGGACAGGAAATAGGCAGCTGAGTTTTGGAAAAGTCAGTTCAAGCAAGGTCAATGATATAATGCTGGCAGTGAGCTTTCTTGGGTAGCTGAAGTTGGAGGAGACAGAAATGCAGACATTAAGATGTCATTTGGAAGCAAATGGTTTTGATTATAAATAGGACGTTGGTCCAAACGTTATTTGAGATGGAAAAAGATAATAACCAAGACTGAGAAAACATTCAGGATAGAAACGGAGTAATAGCTGGAAGGGAGCAGAGTTTGTATTGGGTTTGTATTCAGAAGCCTGTCTTCAAGATTTTAAACATTTTGAGCTGTAGTAAAGGCCTTGAATTGGCATGATAGGCTGAATGGACATAATGGGAATATGAGGAAAGACATTTATTTATCAACCCCAGCAAAACTGAATACCACCTTGGAACATTTTAATAGGAGAAACTGAAAATCATAAAACTGTTGTGCATTCCTGAAAGGAAAACAGTAAATTAGTTTAAAACTTCTCATGATAATTTTGCCTTCTGTTTCAAACAAATGTAAAACAATATTCATTCACAAGATGTGGGCATCAAAGTTAAAGACAATTTGTTTTCCATCCATAATTGCCCTGGAAGTGAGGAGGTAATTAAGAATCAAACACACTTCCAGTTTGTTTTGTTGATGAGGTTCATAATAGATAATAGATAAGGTCATAATAGATAATAAATAAACACCAATTATGCCCATGCAAGCTTTTGATGCTGCAGTCCTAGCAGAGTGTACAAGCCCAGCTGCTCCATTCTCTCATACGCTGGGAGAATGGAGCAGCTGGGCTTGTACAATCTGGAGTTTAGAAGGATGAGAGAGGATCTCATTGAAATATAAGATTGTTAAGGGTTTTGACACGCTAGAGGCAGGAAACATGTTCCCGATGTTGGGGGAGTCCAGAACCAGGGGCCACAGTTTAAGAATAAGGAGTAAGCCATTTACAACGGAGATGAGGAAACAGTTTTTCTCACAGAGTGTGGTAAGTCTGTGGAATTCTCTGCCTCAGAGGGCGGTGGGGGCAGGTTCTCTGGAAACTTTCAAGAGAGAGCTAGATAGGCCTCTTAAAAATAGCGTAGTCAGGGGGTATGGGGAGAAGGCAGGAACGGGGTATTGATTGGGGATGATCAGCCATGATCACATTGAATGGCGGTGCTGGCTCGAAGGGCCGAATGGCCTACTCCTGCACCTATTGTCTATTATCCCAGCTTTATGTCTTCTGTGAACCATCACTTAGTTCCTGTACTACTGCAGACATAAAGACTTGCCATTGTTGACTATTAATTTACCTTCCTATGCTGGCTGCACAACAGTTTGTTTATTTGCTTAATCTTAAACTGAGATTTGCAATCGCCAAATTTACCTGATAATGGATGCAAAGAAAGTGTCCAGCAAATCAATCACTGGCAAGATTTTCTCATTTTCCAGCACTTGGTGTTATATAATGTCAGCTTTGTGATCATAGCTGTGATTCTCAACAAACTGACTGAACTGCCAATCTTATTAAAACAGTCTTACAGTCAGCAAACCAAGGAAAGGGTAGCATTTTTAATTGACCTTTTAGATTGTATTTTTTGATTGGTTAGGGTGTCAGAGGTTATGGGGAGAAAGCAGGAGAATGGGGTTAGAGATAGATCAGCCATGATTGAATGGCGGAGTACACTTGATGGGCTGAATGGCCTAATTCTGCTCTTATCATAGGACCTTGGGTATATAAATATTCAATATAGATTGAAACATACACTTATGATTATGTTAGAACCTGAAATTTAAGTACATAGTTATCAGGATAGTTTATGACAAAACTGCTTTATAAATACCTGAAAATAAACAAGTTTAAATGAATGTTCTTGTTTGATGTGGAAAACTGCAGACAATGCAAACTGGGGAGGTAAGGTGAATACAGATAAGATGAATCACTGACCGAAATTTGAGCTTTACTCTGCAAATACAGAAATCCCAAAACTACTACTAGTCACAGATCCAATAGTTTTGCCATCATAACTACATAATATAGGCCAACATTTCTGTTAGTAGTCGTGAACCCACTGCTGAATTCATAGCTGATGGCGGACCAAATGCAACAAATTTAATGAATTTCTGACCAGACAATGAAAACATTCCTTTTATACTTGTCTCGCCTGCATCTTCCTTCAAAGGCCATATCTGCTGATGCTAAGACTACCAATTGTCTTGCAGATATTCGCAAACCTATTTGCATTTTCCATGCTCAATGCAGTTCTTCAATTTGCGCAGAGATCTTAAACAACTCGATCAGCAGTTCCCTGAAAGAATTATAGAATCAAGTGGTGAATTAAGTGGGTCCTGTGGTGAGGGACAAACCATCCAAAAAGGAATAGAATAAATTAAGACGGTAGAAAGAGCAAAAAACACGTGAGGAGTCAATGAAAGAGATCAATGGTACAGAGAATTCAAAGAAAAGACATGATATGAAAAGCAAAAAACAGAGACATAAGAGGCAACAGGGAAATGGAAACATTGTACCGTAATGTGTCGGCCAATGTAGACTACTGTTGGTACATCCAAAATTCTTCAGAACTGTACTTACAAAATCTGCAGGGACTGGTATTTAAGGAGCTATAGAGTATCTCTTCAATTCAATACTTGAGCAACAACCAGTTGTTCCCATCCTTGAATAGTCTGTAACTATTCTTCTTGAAGTGCACAATGGCAGGGAAATTATTCAGCGTTCACATACACAGCATAATCTACTAGAATAAGGGAACAGAAGAGGGAGGCAGGTTGTTCAGGGAATGATTCTCCTATTTGAAACACAATAAGGAAAAATGTGGAAACTCCTGCGTTTTATCCCATTTAAATATGCCTAATACTCTGGCCATAACTACAACTACAGAACTGTACAGACACTGTTTGTGGTGGTTAAAATACATTTTGATTCTATCGACTGCTCCCTTCAGATTTGAGTTGGGAAAATCTTGTATATTTGCTTTTGCTTTTCATTGTTGGAATTTTGCACTCTGTTCCCAGGGAACCAAACATTCCTGATTTTTCTATGTGTAAGAAGGAACTGCAGCAGGATCGTTTCGCTGAACACCTCCGCTCAATCCACCTAAACCTACTGTACCTGATCTCCTGGTTGCTAAACACTTCAACTCCCCCTCCCATTCCTACACTGACCTTTCTGTCCTGGGCCTCCTCCATTGTCAGAGTGAGGGTCACGCAACTTGGAGGAACAGCACCTCATATTTCGCTTGGGTAGCTTACACCCCAATGGTATGAACATTGACTTCTCCAACTTCGTAACCCTTGGTTTCCCTTTCTCTCCTTCCCTCCCCAGTTTTCTGACCAGTTTTCTGAGTGTCTCCGCCTACATTTTATCTCTGCTTTGTTGTTACCCTCTCCCAGCTAACAGTGATCTATTCTACATTTTCCTCGATCTCCATCCCCTTTGTCTCGATTTCACACCTGACACTTCCTTGTCTATGTATCTCCCTCTACCCTGACTTCAGTCTGAAGGGTCTCTACCCAAAACGTCATCCATTCCTTCTATCCAGAGATGTTGCCTGTCCCACTGAGTTACTCCAGCATTTTGTGTCTATCCTGATTTTTCTTTGCTGAAAATAACGGACGGATGAGCTCACAACGATTTTCTATGGATCAAGATATTTTGGAAATACAAGGAACTGCAGATACTGATTTACAAAGTGCTGGAGTAACTCAGCAGGTCAGGTAGAATCTCTAATTAGGAAGGTGTCAATGGTTACAGGGAGAAGGCAGGAGAATATTGTTGAGACGGAAAAATAGATCCTCCATGATTGAAAGCGGAGCAGGCACAATGGGCGGAATGGCCTAATTCTACTACTATGTCTTATGGTTTGGTGAACATGGATAGGGTGGAGCTGGGCCGGGTGGAGCGGGGCCGGGTGGAGCGGGGCCAGGTGGAGCGGGGCCGGGTGGAGCGGGGCCAGGTGAGGTGGGGTCGCGGCTCTGGGTAATGTCAGCTGCAGCAAAGTTTGGGACGGTCTGCTCCCTCCGCCCACCCAGAGTCACTGACCGCGCTGCACCGACGCCCTCCTCACCACACACCCCTGCCCACGGGGATAGACGGTCCGGGGTCCGCGAGTGTTCAACCAATCCGGATGCTGGGCCAGAAGAAGGGCCCGCTGTGCTGGCAGCTGTAATAAATGCTTACCTGCAGTTCATCGGGTGTACTCCAGTTGGCGTTGTATGGCAACAGTATGGGTCACGGGTCATGACCTCGACTGCGTGCAACCTCCCCATTCCAGCATGAGAATGTAGAAGGGAATAATAATGATCTGATGATGAGTCCATCTAAAACTTAATAAGTAAACTTAAGAAGCTTTTCACTGTACCTCGGTACACGTGACAACAACCTGAACTCAAACGTACTTCCTTTTGTTTCTAAAGACAGATACAAAAAGCTGGAGTAACTGAGTGGGACAGGCAGCATCTCTGGAGAGAAGTATTGGGAGACGTTTCTGCTGTTGCTGTGCGTTATTGTAGAGTCCTTTCCTCGCTCTGCACAACTATATGTTCCCACCTGCAGGACACGCTCTTAACTGAGGACGGTGATGTGGGTCTCGGGGGCGCGCTCTGTGGTCTCCCGGGAGCGTCCCGCGCGCGTGAGCATTGACAGCGCTCGAGTGTGAAGGGGAGACTGTTGCAGGACTTTGCGCTCTCTCGGCTGCAGGAGATGTTGCAAAACCCCCCTCGATCAGCTCGGGGACAACTTTGAGCTTTTGATGCTCGATTGGGAGGGAGTGTGCAGGAGAGGCGAGCGGCTCTGTAGCCCGGTGCAGATTGGGGTCGCCCGTTCTCGTGGTCTCGTCTCCCTGGGAGGGGGCACCGCTCGGGCTCTGTGGATGAACACGACCAGGTCGCTTATTTTATAGTTGCTCTGGTCTGCGCGTAACTAACGAGTGATGTACAAAACCAGCATAAAGTGGATGCTTCCTGGGAAACACTTGGTGCTGCTTCTGTTCATGTGCTGCCCACTTTTCGGAGAGATTTACACAGGTATGGTGTTTAAAGTGGAAAACGTGAAAATAAAATGTCATCTTATACATCGTCAATTCACTGAACAACGCAGTTGCAAAATTATTCGTTTTTATGACATTTTCACAGATTTCCATTATGAACTTGCAGGTCTCAATCATGATTTCCGAGGTGCGCTTTCATGTTGTTGCGCAGACTATTTTCTAATTTTACTTGGTGACTTTAGATCAAAGACAAAGAACGTGGATTGGAATTGTGACCGAATACTTCCTTATTACAGAACATTTCCGACGATTTGGCGTTTATTTTTCAATTGTACCTCTTTTTTTCGAATTATGAGAACTTTAACGTTCTTATTAGAATTAATTTGCTGAATGGAACAGACTGAATAAAAAGGGCCTTGGGCATTTCTGTTTTTGTTTGCTTGCATTTTACATTTCTTCCTGATAGTCAATTTTGGTAATGTTATGGTACATGTCTATGTTTTAAAGACACGGTTATCATCTCCCCCTCCTGATGTCGTGGTCAATGTTTATTTCAGTCAATGCCCCAGAAATAGATTATTATTGTTGTCACCATCATCTTGCTGTGTGCACTGCTGCATCCCATGCGGCAACATTCTAGTGAATCTCCTCTGCACACACTGCAGTGCAACCATATTGTTCATTCACCTCACCTTCCAGTGATCTAAACAGCCCTTATAGAGATTTCCTCTGCACCTCTTCCAATCTCAGCTTTTATATTTGGTGCTCTCAACGTGGCCTCCTCAATATCGATGAGACCAAATGTTGACTTGGCGACCACTTAGCCGAGCAGTTGCGCTCTCTCTACAATGGCCACCTGGAACTCCTATTTGCAAGCCATTTTTAATTCATCTTCCCATTCCCACACCAGATTCCACCATTGCAAGGGTGGGACGAAACAAGCTAGAAGAAAAGCAATTCTGCCTGGGTAGTCCACAACCCAGTGGCATGAACATTGAACTTTCCAACTTCAGGTAACCTGCTGGTCTTTTGCCCCTTCCTCTCTCCTTCTGATTATCCAGGCCCTCTCACACACCCCCTTCTTTCCAATTCCCCCACCCTTACCAACCAGTTTCAATTTGTTGCATCTGCCACCATCCATTTGGTTCTACGCTTCCTCTCTTATCAGATTCCATAATCTACAGCCCTTTGTTGTCTCCATTTATCACGTTCAATACTCTGTCACTGTCTCCAACCTTCCCTCCCTCTCTGTTGACTTCATCTCCCAATCAACGCCTCCTCACTTGCATCCACCTATCGCTTGCCTGTTGTTGCTCCACAACTCCCCACCTCTTTAAACTGGCTCTACCTTTTAGTCCAGGTGAAGAGTTTCAACCTAAAATGTTGAAATTAATTTCCCTCCACAGTTGCTGCCTGACATGCTGAGTTCCTCCAGCAGTTTGTTTTTGCTCTACATCCCATCATTCGTAGTCTCTTGTTTCTCCATTTCCTTCTGATAGTGTTGTGGTCCCCCACAATGTTATTTTTATATATCCACAAGGCATTTACTGTTTATTTTGATATTCAATTTTACACAATACTCCTGTTGTAGCCTGTCTAATGTTTTGTAAAATTGTACCGTAACCCTCTATTCCAATATGCCAAGCATCCTGTATGTATTCTTCACGATGGTGTCTGCCTGTGCTGTCACCTTCAGATGCCCTTGAACTTGTACACCAAGATTATTTTGTTCCCCACAGAGTGTGGTGGGTATATGGAATGAGCTGCAAGAGGAGGTAGTTGAGGCAGGTACCATAACAATTTTTTAAAGATATTTGAAAAGATGACTAAAAGATTAAAAGATGACTAGGAAAGGTTTAGAGGAAATGGGCCAAACTTGGGCAAATGAGATGGGGCATCTTGATCGACATGGAGAAGATCCTGTTTCAGTATTGTTTGACTCTATTACGCCCAAGGACCCTATCTGTCATTGAGCATGTCCTACCCTTATTTGTCATCCCTAAGTGCATCACTTTGTATTATCAGGATTAAATTCCATCAATCATTGCCCTGTCCATTTAACAACTGATCAATACAATGCTGTAGCTTAGGACTGTCCTCCTCACTATCATCATCGCCACCAATTGCCATGCCATCAATAAACGCATTGATCATAGCTTCAACATATAGAAATTATGAATGTATACAACCAACCTTAAGGGTTTCAGTACTGACCCATTCATTAAACAAACCATCATTGTAGATGAGTCTCAACCTGAAACGTCACCCATTCCTTCTCCCCAGAAACGCTGCCTGTCCCGCTGAGTTACTCCAGCATTTTGTATCTATCCTTCACCATCAACCTTTGTCTCACTAGAAAACTGATATTGAATTTAGTTTGCCGTCTTTTCTAGGATTCCATGGGTTCTAACCATTTCAGATTCAGATTCAATTTTAATTGTCATTGTCAGTGTACAGTACAGAGACAACGAAATGCATTTAGCATCTCCCTTGAAGAGCGACATAGCAAACGATTTGAATAAATAATAATAAGTGTCCGGGGGGGGGTGATTGGCAGTCACCGAGGTACGTGGATTTGGATCAACTTCCAATGTGGGGCCTGGTCAAAGGGCATACTGAAGCCCAACAATGGAAATTTCTGGAACCTCTCATCAGTTTCATCCTTATTCCTGATATTCTGGTGAATGTGGCCCATTCAATACGTATTTACGAGGCTACAATGTCTAGAAATAAATGCAGTACCAACAACTTATTCAGAGCTTTTTCCAGCCTGAGCTTAGTTTTCTCTTTTGATTTTAGCACCTTTCAGATAAAGGATGATATTCCATGACACATTTAAAGTATATTTTATATTATCTTTCAAGTCAAATACAATTGCCAGGTAATCAATGTATTACATATTATCTAAGTCTTTGACATTGAGAGTGTCTCAGAGCAGTAGATGTAATAATTAATAACTGCAAGGAACATTAATTCATAGTTTTAATATCGACTCCAGGAATAAAGAAAAGCACAAGATGTTTACAGGCTTCTTCTTGTATATATTGCTCTTACTGATTCATTATGGCATGACATTATTCTGACAACAGAAATTGACTGTTCCGTTCAAAACACCAGACGTTTCTTTGTTTAGCAACAAGGATATAATTCATTATTCTGTGTCCAATTGACAAATTTTCTGTACCAAGACTGCCTTTGCCTCTACATTTGCCACAGTTTTGTTCACTGTGTTGGTTCAATTTGTCTACCCACAGTTTTGTTCAATCTATCAGTTGGTTCTTTCCTGATTTCTGCTAATATCTGCACTATTTTCTGTGCTAAATGATCATGTCTTCAGGACCAACTGTAATGTTCCTTGGTCACATCTGTACAGGCTAGCACTGATCTGAAAGGCATAAATGTCATCCTGCAGTTGAAGACTTTCCTTCTTTTACATTGTCCTTCAAAATTGAGCATGACTTACTTTCACTCCAGTCTTGTAAATTCTGTGGTGGTTGATGAAGCCCACAGACTTTGCCACAAGGAGGTGCATGATAGAGTTGCATGATAGAGGTGCATGAGAGGGATGCTTGAGAGGGGTGCTTGAGAGGGGTCCTGGCTGGGTGGTTTGAAAATTGCAACTCCTTGCGACATTTCCACTGGGTATTTATGTGCTCTGAACAAATGGACTGGAGGCACGCTATGCCATCTGGAATGCTCGTCTTCCAGTTTGAAAGGTCATCGATCAGGGATTCCTACAAATAAATGTGAATGTTAAACTTTTTCAGGGAGGTTCTGACAATATTCCTGATATTTATTCTTTGGTGCACAAACATTTGATGGATGCTAACGTCATAGTTGTGGGACCTGCCTGTTGAACTGATCTGGCAAAGCAAACCATGGCGGTATTGCACAGTGCATCTTGAATTAATTCAACTGAGTCCTGCCTAGTTCTTCTTGAAAGCAACAAATTTGGTACTCTTTTGGTCCATTTGGTAATCTTTAGTGTATTTTGAGCCTTGATTTTTGGGAAGTTGGTCTGGGTGAGTTTGTTGACATTGTTTTCTATATCCTGCTGATGGGTTTGGAGGATTTCAGATGTAGCATTGGTGTGTCTCGCCAATGCTTTGATTTACCTGCTGTGGGTAGACTTTGACTTGGACATATAAATGGGCAGAGATCTCTGCTGCCTGGTGGACCATGAGCTGTGTACCATATTTGAGATCATGATATTTAAAACAGCCTTTCCCTCAGGCAACCAAAGGTTTTGCTGGTGCACAGAACATGATAGAGAATCTCATCGTCAATGTGATTTCAGTGAGAGATGATTCCTGAGTCATGGGAAGTGGTCCTTGTTTTCCAAGGTCTTTTTATTGTTGGATGGCACAATTGTACAATGAGAGCAGGTTGGTCGGGTACTTTCAGTTGACTAAGTGTAAGGCTGATTCTCTCATACTGTTGCAGTTGTAGTACAGGTGCACAACCTTTTATCCGACAGCCTTGGGACCAGACACTTTTCGTAATTCAGAATTTGTCGGTCTTCGGAATGGAAATTTTTTTGCATAGATTTTAATGGCTGGCTCAGTGGTAGAGTGTTCGACTCATATCCGCAAGGTCGCGAGTTTGCGCCTTGATCCCGGCAGTTACTCGGTCGTGAGTTTGAGTCTTCAATGTCGTTTTTTCTTGCAGAATAAATGTTTGTATGAAATGCAGTGTAGGAGAGGTGTACTGACTGTGTGGGCAGAACTTTGGAAGTGATTGCCCACCAGTCTAAAAAGCCGCTGTGTCTCCCTGTCCCTGGGATAGCAGGGGGCGATCAAACAGCACAATACCCCCCTCCCCCTCCAACTCCAGAGGAATCCGCTCCCCGATGGGCCGCTACGGCGACAAGTGGCAGTTTGCCCACAGCCCGAGTTGCGCCACCCCAAGAACACCTTGCACACCATCAGCTTCTGCCCCTACGTGTTCCTCTGGAGTTGGAGCGGGGCTGGGCTGGAGTTGCTGCTGGTTGTGGGTCTCTGAGATCTCCGTGCTTGCAGTGGGCTTGGGGGTCGCTGTCCCGTTGGTCCTGACGTCTCCGGCCACCCCCCTGGACTGGAGCTGAGACAGGGAACTGTACCGCCCTTGCCCCCTCCCGGAGACGTCAGGACCAACAGGAACCCGCTCCCCGATGGGCCCCTACGACGCCCCGAGCTGCGCCCCGTCATCCGCAACCCATGTTCCTCTGTAGTTGGAGCGGGGCTGGGCTGGGCTGCTGCAGGCTGTGGGTCTCTGGGATCTCCGTGCTTGCGGTGGGCCTGGTGGTCGACGTCCAATTGGTCCTGACGTCTCCGGTGACTGCACTGACCTGTGGTTTATTCTTAGAATGAAGATTGGTGTTACAGAACTTACACAGTTGTATGTCGGAATAGGCTGTTCCCTGTATGTTGTGGGGAAGTCCAGGACAAGGGTTTTGTCACAGCTTAAGGAATATCGCCGACTTGAAGACAGTACAAAGCCCCCGCGCCGGTGCAATGAGCGGGGAGCTGGAGAGGGGAGGGAAGGGGTCACACACATGGCCGGGGAGCAGAGGGGTGTAGGTGGGGTGAAACTGAAGGGAGCGACAATCTGCTGCTGCCTACACTGTGTATCGTGTCTACCGTGGGAACTTTTAACTCAGCGGGCAGACAGCAGCATATTGTCAATTATTAACCCTCCCGCGCAATATACCCTCACCTTCTCTTTTATGAATGGGGATTTAGTTCCCCTTTCTTCGAGGACCGACCGGAGGTTCCGCTGTCACCTCTGCGGGCCGCCCTCGGTGAACGTCCTGTCTCCCTGTCCCTGGAATAGTAGGGGGCGATCAAACAGCACAATACCCCCCTCCAACTCCAGAGGAATCCGCTCCCCGATGGGCCGCTACGGCGACAAGTGGCAGTTCGCCCACAGCCCGAGCTGCGCCACCCCAAGAACAAGACGTACCCCTTGCACACCATCAGCTTCTGCCCATACGGGGAGCGTGTTCTTCTGGAGTTGGAACGGGGCTGGGCTGGAGTTGCTGATCTGGGATCTCCGTGCTTGCAGTGGGCCTGGGGGTCGGTGTTCCGTTGGTCCTGACGTCTCCGGTGACTGCACTGTGCTGCTAGCATCGCGACGTGAAGACAGTACAAAGCCCCCGCGCCGGTGCAATGAGCGGGGAGCTGGAGAGGGGAGGGAAGGGGTCACACACATGGCCGGGAAGCAGAGGGGTGTAGGTGGGGTGAAACTGAAGGGAGCGACAATCTACTGCTGCCTGCACGCTGAGTTAAAAAGTTACCACGCTACCGTGGGAACTTTTTAACGCAGCTGGCAGGTAGCAGCATATTGTCAATTATTAACCCTCCCGCGCAATATACCCTCATCTTCTCTTTTATGAATGGGGATTTAGTTCCCCTTTCTTCGAGGATCGACCGGAGGTTCCGCTGTCACCTCTGTGGGCCGCCCTCGGTGAACGTTTTCAAGGACCTTTCTTCAAGGACCGAAAAAATGTCGCTATTCGGAGGTTTTCGTTATTTGGATCGTCGGATAAAAGGTTGTGCACCTGTACTTACTCCTTGTTACTTTTTGGTCTTTTGCCTTCTAATCAAATCCCTGCCTACATCGCGTTATCTTTAATCAACATAATTTAAAATAGAACACAAAAAAAAAATTGTGGATTCTAGAAAGTTAACACAAGAACAGAAAATTCCAGAATTGCTCAGCAGATACATTAGCGAACATGGATATCAACTGTTAATTTTGGCAGTGGAGGCCAAATCACTAGATGGATTTAAGAGCGAGTTAGATAGAGCTCTAGGGGCTGGTGGAGTCAAGGGATATAGGGAGAAGGCAGGCGCGGGTTATTGATAGGGGACGATCAGCCATGAATGGTGATGCTGGCTCGAAGGGCCGAATGGCCTCCTCCTGCACCTATTTTCTATGTTTCTAATTTAACCCAGTGCGGTTCCATTCAGTTTCTATAATTTTTAACTTGTCGGTTTCCTACAACTAATCAGCTGAACGTTTCAGATATTTTGTAATTTTGTTTCAATGTCTATTTCCTTTGCCTCTGCACATCCTGTTTGGTTTTGAAAAAGTAAAAAGATGCCAGCTAATACCTCAAACCGTGAGATTTGACAGAGATTGGTGCACAAAATTTGATGGCTGCTAAAGTCATAGTTCTGGGATCTGCCTGTTGATCTGGCAAAGCAAACCATGGTTGTATTGCACATTACATCTTGAATTAATTCAACCGTCCTGCCTAGTTCTTGAAAGCAGCAAATTATCTTAAAGCATTATCATTGGCATTGAATTAGCATTAAAGCACAAACGTTCTGCTTTTAAATACAATAAATAATATTGATAAAGTTTGGACATCAATGAAAGTATCAGGGCAACATAATGTTACTGTCACTTTTGAAATGTTTAGTTCAGAAATTAGATTAAACAAGAAAGAATCACACAGACAGTTGAAATATAATCATAAATATATAGTTACATTTTAATGAAAAACTTATAAAAGAACTGTCTAGATTATTTTGAAGTATGGATTATATCTAATATTCTGAAGTGTAACATTATACTTTTGATGAAGCATTAATATGGTTATGATTAACTAGCATTACAATGTTTTTGAGTTATCTTTCTGTTGATCTTACTGATATTCTCCACAGACTCGCATCTGATTCTGATTTAAAAAAAATTCTGTTGATGAATTAAAAAAGATTATAGCCATCCGAAATGTATTGACTGTTTCTTACGTCGCTTCTGTAACTGCCTTCTTAATCTGGTTTGTGCTTGGGCGACAGTATGTAGTACTCCATTGAAATGTTTTGGTTCGACTTCTTGAAATACTAGTGACAACAAATGATCACAAAGACGACTTTAAGCGTCATCAAGTTGTCAGTCCACCTCTGTCTCAATTATTTGATAAAACAGCTCTGTGAAAATATTAGCCTAATGGAGGAACATCGGTTTTGCACCAGCAAGTACCTTAATAGGGACATTGAAAGATGCCTGAAAGCTTTTAAAATCTATTATGTCATGCAGAGTACTCGAATGTGTCCAGTAAATGGTATTCTTCCCAGATTTTAAACCCAATTTCAACATCTGTAAATTTGAATTACTCACTGGTGATAGGTTTTGCTTAAAAACAATGTTTTTTTATTACTAATTTTTGCATGTTTAACTGTAGTAGTAAACCAATATCAATATATCATTCTTGATACTTAAAAATAAATACTTCCATGCTAATTTAAAACAAAAACTCCAAATTACTGAACAATTATATTGGCTAAGAGTAGATGATATATTTATCAATGTTTATAGTCATACAGCATGGAAACAGGCCCTTGCCCACACCACCTAACATATCCCATCTACACTAGTCCCACCTACCTTCATTTGACCCATGTCCATCTAAACCTATCCATGTACCTGTCTAAAAGTTTCATAAACACTTTGCGATAGCACCTTCCTCGACTACCTCCTCCAGCAGCTGTTCCATGCATCCACCAACATTTGGGCGAAAAAGTTACCGCTCAGGATCCTATTAAATCGTTTCCCATTCACCTTAAACCTACTGTGTGTCTTCTGGTTCTCTATTTTCCCATCTCTGGGAAGGATATTTGTACATCTTCACAAGGTCACCCCTCATCCTCCTGTGCTCCAAGGAATAGAGTCCAAGCCTGCAGAGCCTCTCCCTATAGCTGGGGCCTACGAGTCCTGGCAACATCTTCATAAATCTTCTGTGCACTCAGGGCCGGCCTTAGGAGTTGCGGGGCCCAATTGGGAACAATTTTGGTGAGCCCCAAGTTCCCAGCCAAGGTCTGTAGATTCATATAAATATAATTAAAGTCTATTATAGACTTTATATCTCTATGCTAGAATGGAAAGTAATCAAAATGTGCACTTAAAAAGTGCCTGGGAGTTAATGGACCAAACAGATCTAAGCTACATTTTAATATAAAATTGCATACATGTAAGCCTACAAGTAACGAACAAAATGTGTAGATCACCTCTGAAAAGTACATAGTTACAATACCACTTGTTTTAGTGACTGTGAAATGAGAAAAAAGTAATTTAATTAAATAGATCCTGGAAAACCAATAACCATTGGTGAAAAACCAGTCCAGGCATTAAAGTTTCGGCTTCAGCCCCATCCTACCCTTTGGGCTTCTACCCCATCCTAACTTAGTTGTGTGTGTTAGTTGTCCGTGCGTGATGTCTGTGTGTTAGTTGTCTGTGCGTTATGTGTGTGTGGGAGGGAAGGAGAGGAGGGAGGGAGGGAGGAAGAGGAGTGAGGGAGAGAGAGAAAAAGAGAAGGGAAGCAAAGATCCTATAGCTTGCTATATGCTCATGGGAGGAAGCACAGTAGGGAGGGAGTAGAGAAAGGAGGGAGGGAAGGAGAGAAAGAAGGGATGGAGCGAATGAGAGAAGGGAAAAGAGGGAGGAAGGAGGGAGGGAAGGAGAGAAAGGAGGGAGGGAAGGAGAGAAGGGAGAGAGAGGGCCGCTGCGGGAGCGGATGCCGGGGTCCGGGCAGACGGGTGTGAGCTGAGGCTGATGTTTGTAAACGTTGCTCCAACCCCCGGCCTGACTCTCTGTGTACTGTTCACCGCGTCTCCCCGGGGAGAGAGAGGGGTGGAGCCGAGACTGTGTGCGTGAAGCACGGCGACTGGAGGGGCCGGAGCGCTGCTGTGAGCGAACAACCCACCTCCCCCTCTTCCCCCTTCTCCATTCCCCCTCACACCCCCCTCCCCATTTACCCCTTTCTTCCCCCTCCACCCCTCTACTCTCTCTCTCTCCGCCCCTCACTCCCCCCCTACACGCAGGATAGATCTACCCGAACCGAGGGTAGATGACTCTGGCGCGGGGCCCCCTTACTCGCGGGGCCCAATTGGGAGCAATCGGTCCAATCAGCTTAAGGCCAGCCCTGTCTGCACTCTTTCCAGCTTGACAACATCTTTCCTATGACATGTTGCCCAGAACATCTACTAATACAAATAATCTTTTTCAATACTCTCTGTGGTTTGGGCAGCCTTATAATTAACGAATGGCAACAATTTGACTGTGGCCCTAACATTTTATCTTGTTCATTTCACTATCTATTTTAATACTAGCCCTGCCCCATGGTACGTGTTCATTCCAAGAGCTCTCCCAAGTTTAAAAAAAAATCAAACTCGTGGTAAGCACGGAGAATGAACATAGCGGATACGTTGGAGCTCGGGGACGTGTCTTGGTGGCTCGTAACGTTAACGGCAGGTAAGCGCGGGAAGACTCGTGAAGATTTTTCAACATGTTGAAAAATGTCCACGAGAGTCCCGAGTACCGATGAGTGGACACTGCCGTAAATCTCAGTTCGAATCAGGGCAAACTCGGGAGAGCTCTTGGAATGAACTCGTACCATGGGACAGGGCTTTAAGAGGTCAATTTCGTAATGAATTAAATCAAATTGCTTTCAAGTGAGAGACTAACAAGCTTCTGGAATTTGTTGAACCCATGCAATGCAGGTCAGATACTTGAAGGCATTTGAAATAAAAATAGTTGATCCCTGCATTCCCCAGAAGAGGAGTTTATATTGATAGGGTTGTCTATGAGACTTGCATGTTATATAAATTGTTTCTGTTCTATTTTGACTGTGATTAATGTTTGTAGTTAAACATGATTTAAAGAGTTACCGTGTAACTATTCCAGAATATTCACGGCAGAGCTTATTTTTTTAAATAAAAATGTTAATATTATTAACTTGACAAGAAGGAATTTAAGCACACAGATAACTTGAAATAAAAGCTGTGAATTTAGAAAAAAAAGATAGTTTGTACCAGTATTCTTTGAGGTCTAACATTAAGATATGGACCTGAAATGTTAACCTTGTTTCTTAATCTTTAGATGCTTCCTGAACTAAGTATTTATAGCATGGTTTTACGTTTGGGAGTTGGGAATTTTGGGAGGATTATTTCAGTCATGATACGTTGTGCAAAATATTTAATTTTTGCACAATCTAAAGGGAAAGAGGATTAAGATAATGTTAATATGCATTTTTTTAATTGATCTGAAACTAATTCATCATTGGGTTAGTGGTACAGATGGAAGCTGTCGAGTCAGGAACCCATGACATCTGACTGGTGCCAGAACACAGAATATCGAAGCCACAGAAATTGTCCCTGATCTGCTTCCTCTGAACGAAGAGCCCTTCTTTAAGTGTAGACTGCCTGTGCCATGTAAAGATTCTGAGAACTAAGCCCAGCCCAAAATTTCCACAAGTCGTAAACACTGTCGGCTGAGATTGCTGTCGGCTAAGGTCATAAAAGTTGCACTGGGAGGTTAATTGGCTGCAGATTAGTACAGATCTTAGTAAATTTTAGTTAATTTTAGGTCCTAATTAGTTAGTAAATTGCATAACAACGGGAGTTACCAGTCTGCAGAATACCAGATTGGAGAGTTTCAACCTGTACTTTGGCAAGAAAACGTTGTATTTTCATTCTAATGTCTTCACACAGACATGTAAAAGGCTTAATTCCAATGAATGCAGATACAGCTGTGAAGCTTGTTATTGACTGGTGCATCTCTCGCATACTGAGAAGGTTGAATGCTTCCTGCTACATTGCAAATCATTTGCTGTTTACTTTTTTTGTAAACTTTTTTTTTCTTTTCAGAATAGAACAGAAAATGAGAGGTCAAGATAGAAAAGAAAAGAATATCATAAGCTGTAGTGTTAGTTCGTGAGATAGTAAAGAAAGCCCAAATAAAAGGTAGAAGTGGACAGAGTAGAAAAAAGAGAAGAAAAAGAAAAAGACATAGAGAGACAGAAAGGAAATAAAAATAAAGAGATTGAGAGAGATTTACCTATTTAATATCTTTAGCCACCCTTCACCCGGTTCTGATTTGCTGTTTACTTTAATGAAGTTCTATGTAAAGAGCTAGCTTTTATTTACATAAAGGCTTTGACAAAGTTGTATGTTCTGAGTCATTGCATAATAAAATGGCAGTTTTAAGAGGATAGCAATTGCTGGGCCCATGGTACATGTTTGCATGATTTAAACCAAAGCCCTATTGCTAGAAATGTGGCCCCACACTTCTCCTTTAAGCTCCCACCTTAAAGATACACCCACTAGTTTTTGACATTTCAACCCTAGCAAATATGTTCTGTTTACAATGTAACCATATAACCATATAACAATTACAGCACGGAAACAGGCCAACAGGCCATCCCGGCCCTACAAGTCCATGCCGAACAACTTTTTTCCCTTTGTCCCACCTGCCTGCACTCATACCATAACCCTCTCATACCAAAAACCCTTCTCATCCATATGCCTATCCAATTTATTTTTAAATGATACCAACGAACCTGCCTCCACCACTTCCACTGGAAGCTCATTCCACACCGCTACCACTCTCTGAGTAAAGACGTTCCCCCTCATGTTACCCCTAAACTTCTGTCCCTTAATTCTGAAGTCATGTCCTCTTGTTTGAATCTTCCCTATTCTCAAAGGGAAAAGCTTGTCCACATCAACTCTGTCTATCCCTCTCATCATTTTAAAGACCTCTATCAAGTCTTCTGATTTATGCCTCTCATCATTTTATTGCTGAAAATGTGGGTATTGCTGGAAATGGGAGAGGGTTTCCTTCAGAGGGCTCTCCTGGAACAGGTAGAGTAGATTCTTCTGGATTACAGTTAGGACCATTATCTCCAGGAGAAATCCACAGCACTTATGACAGACATGGTCCATTAGAAATCCCTCCATATTGGCTCCACCTCCATTGAATTTCCATTCAAATGATCAACATTTGAGCAGTTCATCAATGCAAACATTATTTGCTGTGACCCTCAAGCATCACAAAATGTGCTTTTGGCCAGATCATAAGCCAGCAACAAACACAGTGAATATTGTTAGACTGCCTTATGGGAAATTTAAGGGGAAAGTATACAGTTAATGGCAAGATGGGATGGGAGATTGCTACCTTCACGTGGTCTGCCCTGTTTCGACCAATGCAATCAACCTGGCATGCACAATCAAATAAGATCAAATAGAACAAGTTGTCCTCCAACTTTAGGCTGTGCACGCCATACGTAAGAAGAAGAATGGCAAGATCAAGCATTGATGTGGTAGAGGGGATCTCGGGGTCTAAATCCAAAGCCCCCTCAAAGCGGTAACACAAGTAAATAAGAGTGGTAAAGAAGGCAGATGGCATGCTTGCCTTCACATGACATGGCATTGAGTTTAAGAATCAGGAACTCTTGTTGCAGCTTTATAAAACTTTGGTTTGGCCGCCTTTGGAGTATTGTGTGCAATTCTGGTCGCCCCATTGCAGGAAGGATGTGGAGACCTTGAAGCGGGTGCAGAAAAGATTTACTAGAATGCTGCCAGGACTACAGGATATTAGCTATAAGGAGAGGTTGGACAAACTTGGGAATGTTGGAGGCTGAGGGGAAACCCAATTTAAAATTATGAGAGGCATAGATATTGTAAACAGAACATATTTGCCAGGGTTGAAATGTCAAAAACTAGAGGGTGTAACTTTAAGGTGAGAGTTTATAGGAGAAGTATGGGGCCAGTTTCTTACACACAGTGGTGGGTGCCCTGTACATGGTGCCAAGGGTGGTGGTGGTGGTGGCAGATTCAACAATGGCATTTTAGAGGCTTTTAGATAGGCACATGGATGTGCAGTGAATGAAGTGATGTGGCTCTTTGAGTAAGCCAAACTGAAGAAATAGAAAATGCAGATGCCTTGACAAATAAAGAGCATAAATTAGGTGGTTGATGAATGATGATTAATATGATGATAAATTATTTCACTCGACCAAATCTACGCTTAATGCTGCACTGAATCTCTTTCCATCCCAACACATCTAACTCCATAAAAGATTTTCCCTTTTTCCTGGTGTCCGGCTTCTGGCTTCTGCCTAAATGAATATCTTCTCTTTAAATACGCCTTGTGGTAGTGAGTTCCATGTTTTGGCCGCTCTGTAGGTCAAGAAGTCTTATCTGATTCCCTGCATTAGAGGTGTCTATATTTCTGTATTTTATATTAAGAGTTTTAGCTTGCCAGATATTAACTTTTATTATTGTCCTGTTCTTTTCTTAAAGGTAATTCTCTATTAACACTCGATTCGGAACTCAATGGACAGTAAGTACTATGATCAGAGTCAGCTATTTAACAGTATATTTTTGAAGATCCTCAGATTATGTTAATCCAAGTAAGGGTCTGCACGGTTTAATGGAGATGCAAGAAACTGCAAATGCTGGAATCTGGAGCAAAAAACAAAGTGTTTGGGGAATCTAGTGGATCTAGCAACATCTGGGGAGGGATTGGATGGACAATGTTTGGTCGTGAGCCTTCTTCAGAATAATTGAGTTGGGGAGAGGCGACGGGGAGCTGGAAAAGATAGGTGGGGTGGGGCAAAACCTGGTAAGTTGTAGTCGATAGGTGTGGGGGGGGGGGAGGGGGGGGGTTGATGGCGATTGGCCTATGGTGGAGTAAGGTACAAGGGCCAGAGATGAAAAAGATAACAGGGTGTTAGATAAAGAAGAAACCTGGGGGGGTGAAAAATGTATTGTCCGAGGAAGGGATAGGGGATAAACGTCATTCCATTGCATTCCAACCTTTTTTTACGAAGTTTTTTTAAGTTTTAATAGTTTATTTGAAAAAATTAACTGCTTTTCCGTGGGAGAATCTTGCAGCAATTTCCATTGATGATGTCACAGTGCCATCTCATTTACATATGACATCACAATGGGACAGGGGTGGGAGATTGCAACCTTCACCTGTTTCCACAAATGCAATCAACCTGCTGTGCACAATCAAATAAGATCAAATAGAACAAGTTGTCCCCGTCCTTCTCTACCCCCTCCCTCTCTACCCACCTCCCTATCCACCCCCCACCTATCCACCCCCCACCCTATCCACCCCCCACCTATCCCCCCCCCCCCCTATCTACCCCCACCCTATCTACCCCTCTCCCTATCTACCCCTCTCCCTATCTACCCCTCTCCCTCTCTACCCCCTCCCTACCCCCCCCTCTTAACCCCCCCCCTCTCTCTACCCCCCTCCCTCCCTCTAAACCCCTCCCTCTTTACCCCCTCCCTCTCTACCCCCCTCTCCCTCTCTAACCCCCTCCCTCTCTCTCTCCCCTCTCTCTCCCTCCCTCCCCCTCCCCCCCCCCCTCCCCCCCCCCCCCCCCCCCCCCCCCCCCCCCCCTCCCCCTCCCCCCCCCCCCCCCCCCCCACCCCCCCCCCCCCCCCCCCCCCCTCCCTCTCCCCCCCCCCCCCCCTCCCCCCTCCCCCCCCCCCTCTCCCCCCCCCCCCCCCCCCCCCCCCCCTCTCTAGGAGTGGTGAGTAATTGGGACCTATGGGTGATTTGTGGAGTATTGTGTTCGGGGACAGCCCTCCCCCGTAATGCCGTGGTCCCCCCCCCCCCCCCCCCTCAATCACTACCCCCTTCTCCTCCCTCTACCCTCCCTCTCTACCCTCTCACCCTCTCCCTCTCTTCCCCCGTCCCCCTCTTCCTCTCTACCCCCCTCCCTCTCCCTCTAACCGCGCCTGCTCAGTGGGGGCTATGCGTGAGTGGATAGGGCAGGTGATGGGGAAAAGGAGCAAGTGAATGATATTAATATAATATCAAGGGGGGGGGGGGGGGGGTTAGTGTGTATGTGTGATGCCGCAGGCCACCTCCACCCCCCACAACCACACGTTGAGGGAACGGGTCCCACTTTGTCTAGTAACAAATAAAAGTGTTTGTTAATGCTTAAGTATGCTGTGAATACCAATAATTTGCTTATATTTAGAATTTGAGTATGACTCGCATCACATAATGGGCAAGCAATCATTCTTGTAAGCATTAGGCCGTGGGCCGAGGTGCCAAAATGGCTCTAGATTTTACCTTTCGTGACCCATGTCTGGTATCTACTTGAAATTTGGAACAGATTTAGATAAAACAACAGTGATAAGGAATTCCAAACTCGTCAGTGCAAAAAGTTGCACACTAATTAATTAAGCTAATTAGAAAAAGTAACAGCGCTCTCTTGTGCTCAATAATATAAAGCTGTATATGGGAAAATTGAATCCGGGACTCCCGCAGAGGTCCTAGTTTTCACCGGCTCCTGAACCTGTCTAATTAATGGGTGAGGGCAGATCCTGTGCGTTCCCCAATTTACTGAACCCCACTGATTGCCAGTATGCAGAATGGGGGTCACGGCCATAGTGGGACTGGGGCACTGCCAGGCTAGGGGAAGGCTAAGGCATCTTCCACTGAGAGGAAAATGCCTAACCCTAACTTGCCCGCCTTCTAGAACTGCCCACGGCAGGAGCTGGAGCCGCTTTGGGACCGGCTGCGGGCTCCAGTCGTGTGGCCGCTCAGCGCGTCCACCTGAGCCAGCGTGCCCTTCTGGATCATCAGCAGCAGCCCACCCGACGCCACGATTACACCGAATGTCAACGTGGCAGGGAGCAGCACTGCCTTGCATGCCGCCCAGGCTGCCTTCAGCACCCCCATAGCGCCGGCTCCGTCAGTCAAAGATAAATCAGTTGTAAAACAAAATTATCAGCAAACTCATTGCCTTTCTTACTTCAAAACCTTGCTATTGTTGTGATGTTATTTGGAGACAGCCATGATCCCAGTGTGCTCGCTGCCTAGCTGGCATGAAACAAAGTGCTTGATTGGTGAATTGACGTCTGACTCAATGTCAAACGTACTTTGATTGGACAATTACTACTCGGAAAATTGGAGGTTTTTCTCATATTTAAAAAATATGTGCAGGTTTTGTTCTTGGCGAGTTTCAGGTATAATTTATATAATATTTTTACACAATATGGTATAAATACAGGTAGATACGTGATTTGCGTCATGAAATGAAACGAAAAAGCACCGCGGCCCACGGTCTACATTGAACTATGAACGTCCTGGTTCATGAAGGAAGTTACAGATAAAACAAAAAAAATTAGATCCATTGATATAGTATCTCTACCATAATATAAACATCCTAATATAAGAACTTGATGGAAGAATTAGCTACAAGAGATTGACTCAGAGTCACAAAAGGAAATCTTATGGTATTGACTTTAGTGTCATCAATTTACTGCCTTAAGATGAATAGTCAGTTGTAATTCTGTCAGCTACACTGTAGGTCTTTCTTTCAAACTAGCCAGAGGGCTAAGCACATTTGCAACAGCAAATATCAATGCCATTTGTAATATTGCAAAGCACCAAAAACAGTTTTCTTAACAAGAATAATTTATTTTCTGCAGTGAAGGAGATGGATTCTGTCAGCGATACAGAGGAGTTACATGTGCTCGATTCATTAAAGACAATAACATTTATGTTGAATCTCTCGATATGCAGGAGGAAATTGAAAACCAAATTATTGGTAAGCACAGCAGAGGAGCAACCATTTCTACTGCTTCCCTCTGGAAAAACCCCCCACAAATGTTTATTATCCTCTGGAATGACACTTCAATCGCAGCAGCATTTTCATTTTAATATAATATCAGATTATTTTTTACATTATGCTTTTTTTGCGACATTTTAATTTTAATTCATCAATGCGAAGTCTCAAACCTGAAATATTTCCTGTGATTCTCCTTCCAAAGTTGCTTTCTGTTCTGTTGACAGCATTTTTATTTTATATTATAAAATTCCAGAATTTGCAGTTTTCAAATTTTCTTTTTACTTCTTTATGGTTGTGTGAACTATTGCACTTGTCTCTGTCTCGTAGGAGCTGTTTAATGATGGAGGATTATGTATTTTAAGACTAATGGAATATAAAGTAAAAATGAAAGTAAGCTTATCAATCTTAAAATAAAACACACTTTAAATTTGTTATATCTAGTAGACAGCAGCTATAGAATTTAAATATTCACCATTTAACTAGCCAAGTGTAAGGTGCAAGAAGGAACTGCTGATGCTGGTTTAAATTGAAGTGTGATCTTTAACAGTCTGCCATTTTTCTGTTGTATATCTGAATTTGACCTTGTGAAAAGTTATAAGCATGTTCTGGATGTAATTATATGTAGTGGTGGAAGTTTTGATGGAAACTATATTTGCGATGAATGATTTGCAGTTTGAGGAAGCTATGGGAGAATTGAAATTCTTCAATGTCTTGATAGGTTTGCAATAGCTGCAACTTTGTGCAGGATGCCCAACAGCTGGATTCTAATACACACAAGGCTTAAGGGGTTGTCCATGATAAAATAGTGCTGAGCTATGGGCTTCGATGTGAGGGGAGGAGGTGGGTTGTAGTCAGGAATATTAGGAGGATAGGACATTGGACACTGGAGCGGCAGCTTTGATCAGTCATTGTAGAATGGAGCAAGGTGGCCGAGTGCATAACCTTACTTCCTTGGAGAGATTAGACCAACACTTGGGTGGAGTTTTGATATGTGGTCACACCCCAGTGTGGGGTGGTAGGCAGATACCCAAACAAGGCAGTTCGATCAATACAAATTGGTGGAGTGAAGACACCAGGTGAAGGAATGGGATTCTAGAACATTTGGTAATGGAGTTGGGAAGCATATGTCGAGGATGTTATTTAAAAAAGTTCTTGCCCACAAGGCAGGGGACAACTCTGACTCATGGTACGTATGCCTGACGCCCCATGTATGCAAAAGTTATCAAGAACTGTAGTTTCTTTATATCATGGAGGGAGAACCTGGTAAGCGATAGGCGAGTCAAATGGAGAGAAGGATATGGGGGAGGGGAAAGAGGGAAAATAAAAGGGAAATGTGGGACTCTAGGATTGGAAATGGGCATAGGGAGGAGAGGAAAGTAGCTGGATGACTGGGATACTGGGAGAAGTGTATGCACACGGGTTGGAGGGAGTAATATCTGGTTTACATTGCAATCAAGTTCATATCGCATCTAGCTATGACCATTTATTTTGAATAATGTTTGCAGCATTGCTCTGGCAAGAAAGTGGTTTGATTGTTCGATATTTCTGATTCACTATAAGTATCAAAGTAAAAGAGTAATATTAGTATTCATAGACTAAAATGAAGAAATGTAGGAAGTCCCATAGATCTAACAGCAAAGAATAAGTTTAAGAATAAGTTCAAGATCAAGAAACCTCAGTAGATCAAGCTGATCAGAATCTATTCTGAGGCTGGGGTTACATTTCCATCAACTCCCAAGGTCACTCAGGGAGATGAAAGTGGAGTACTAGAGGGAATATACAAGGTGGCTAAATTAAAGTGAGAAAATCTACTGTGGAATCTTTGCCACATCTTGGAGAGAGTCAGTTTATTTAGGGAACCAAACAGATGTCAGAGGTTATGGGGAGACAGAATGTGGAGGGAGAGATAGATCACCATGCTTGAGAACGTGCAAATGACCTGCACATTTTGTGAGAATATGCTTTGAATCTACACAATGACCGACCAATGCTATCAATTGGCAACTAAGCCTTTGGCTTATCATATTGTTCAATAGATTTTTACTTTTTTCTTCCATGTGTTCTGGAGCTAAGTCTAGCCACCCACAGCACAGTTTATTCTTCCAAATAGTTGTGCCTATTCTGTGCCACCATCCCTCACTCAACTGTGTACTATTACAGTGTAATTAACACATGGAATCTTTGAGATTTTAAGGAAACCAAAAGATTGTGAGGGAGACATGTGGCCACAGTGAGAACGTGCAAATGTATGGGAGATCAGATTAGCTGGAGCAGGTGTCAGGGGTGCACTATGGAGAGACACATGGAATTTAATAGTATGCAGATTGTGGGGTTAAGAGGTAGGTGAATGTGGTTAAGATAGATAGATTAGCCATGATTGAATGATGGAGTAGATGTCATGGGCCAAATGGCCTAATTCTGCTCCTATCACTTATGAATTTACAAAGTTACTTCAGGGATTAGGGTTGAATATTCATTTCTAGGGCAGCACAGTGGCGCAGCGGTAGAGTTGCTGTGTACGGTGTTTGTACTTTCTCCCCATGAACTGCATGGGTTTTCCCTGGGATCTCTGGTTTCCTCCCACACTCCGAAGATGTACAGGTTTGTAGGTTAATTGGCTTGGAATAAATGTAAATTGTCCCCAGTGTGTGCAGGATGGTGTTAGTGTACGGGGATTCCTGATTGGCGCAGACTCGGTAGGTCAAAGATGGGCTTGTTTCCGTACTGAATCTTTAAATTAAAACTAATACACTGGACTTTGTCTATTGAACTGATGTGCTCCACTGCGCTCTGTATCTTCCCCTTTGCTCTTTCTGTTGTGCTTGAGTTTGATTAGATTGTATTTATGCACAGCAATATCTGATCTGTTTGGATAGCATTGCAAAATAAAGCTATCGGCCCACTTGACAATAATAAACCTAAATCTAGGATCAAAGTTGTCTGATTTAAAGACAATTTAAATCAAGTAGTTATGTTTTGGTTCAAGTACAAACCAATGCAAATTATTTAATAAAAGAGCTGAAGTCACAACATGATAGATATGTTGCGCAGATGAAGTAATTTACTGAAGGATGAGAAATTTCAAATGAAGAGCACATGTTAAAACAAGCATCTTTAAAGCTGCTTATACATTTAATTGAGTAGTCAGTTTCAACTAATAGTGTACTCTATTTAATAAAACACCTTTTTGTAAATAAAAGCTCATTGGATGAAATGGCTCAAATAAAATTCGCACATTTTCTTCAATAATATTTTGGCTCTTGAGCATTATTCTTGATAATTTGCATTGTTTATGAATTATATCCAAGTTGCTGGTAAATGTATGCAAGCAACTGGGACAAGCCATTTCTTATGTTATAGGCTTCATATACCTCTGAGCTATTAACATGTGTTTACCATTTCAGCTGGACAGAATGCGAATGTTACTTCCATAATGTTGTCCGATCAGTGCTCACAATTTGCCTTTCCGGCCTTCTGTCATTTTGTGTTCCCACTCTGTGATGAAGACTCCTCTGTTCTCAAACCACGTGAATTATGTCGGGCCGAGTGTGATATTCTGGAAAGTTATCTGTGCAGTGCAGAATATGTCTATGCAAGGTCAAACCCGTTCATTCTTCAGCAAATTCAGTTGCCGAACTGTGAGGACCTGCCACTCCCGGAAAGCCCGGAGTCTGCGAACTGCCTGGGAATTGGAATTCCTCTGGATGTTAACAGATGTAAGTATGAAAAGATGTAATTTATCTTGACTAAATTCATTAATAATTGATGTTCCATTGCCTTCTTTTCAACTAATCAAATTATCTCTCGGCCACTTGAATTGTTTAGACCATTTGAATGTACACACAATTATGGGCCTGAAGTAAAAATGCATAGTTTAGCTCACAGGCTAATAGAATACAGTAAGCTGTTTGAAATATCAATACATGGAATTAATAGTTGTGCAAAGAAGCAAAGGTCCTGGCAACTGCCCTTTCCCTCACCCCCATCATCACTTTTTGCTGTTCGTTAAAGCACTTAACTGGTGGATTTGACACTGACAACATCTACGGACCGAGGATGGGAGTCTTATACTGGACAATAAATAATGCATTCTTGTGTGATTTACGGAAGGCTTTATTCCTGTATTGGGAATATAATTTCACTGTCGATAGCTATTTACAAGGCGAGTTTACTCTGTGTCAAACTGCAATTCAACTGAAGTCTGCTGTTTTTTTCGGTGAGTGGTGAAATTTATGCTCATTTTGGCTCTGTCAAAGGATTGCTTTATTGTTTTCTCTGGAAATGTATTGCAAAAATGTGAGTATAAACAATCGGATATGGAATCTTTTATGTCCACATACGAGAACTATTTTAGGAATGCTTTTTAAATCATTTTATTGAAGTAGGAATGGCTGAAGAATAGATGCATCATTCTAAATGTTATACAATCTTGTATATTGTACTTGTATAATCTATGTGCTGATTATATGGAGAGCTCTGGCTGCAGCGGCTTACCGGCAGTCTCGTTGTTTTGTGTTTTTTATGTTGTTTACTTTGTTTTGGTTAGTCTAGTTTTTTGGTTTTAGCTTGTGTTTTTGGGGGGGGGGGGGGGGGTTGAAACGGGGTTTGCAGTCTCTCCCTGCGGGGGAATACGACCTTTTTGTCGTATTCCCCTTCTTTGCCTCCGTCTGCGCTGAGGCCTAATGGAGCTGACGACCTCGAGGCTCGGGAGGCAGAGCACCGTCAGGACTCGCCCTGAGCTCGCTCCCGTGAGGGTGGTCCGACTCAGGGCTGGAAGAGGCTGGGACGCTCCCATGAGGACGACCAGCCCGAGGGTGGAACGAGGCTCCCGTCGGAGCGGCCGAGCTCGGGAAGGTGCGGCGCTGGCAGCCCGAGGGAGGTTCGGCGCCCAAGTCGGGGCAACCCAGCCCGGGGAAGAAGCGACGCCCAAGTCAGGACGGCCCAGTCCGGGGGAGAAGCGACGCCCAAGTCGGGGCGGCCCGGTCCGGGGGGAGAAGCGACGCCCAAGTCGGGGCGGCCCAGCCCGAGGCTGAAGATGGCGCAGTACTCACGTGAGGGTGGCTGGGACGGTGTTCTGGCGGTGGTGGCCTGAGTCCGGGGTTCGGCCGTGGGCCAGCGGCTGCGTCTGCAGGACTGGTGGGCGGCAGCTTCAACCACCCCGGGCCGTGGTGTTTGAGCCGTGGTGCTGCTTTTAACATCGCCCGGGGGGGTGTATCGCCCCAGCGCAGAGGGAGAAGAGGAGGGAAGAGACTGCAGATCTAAGACTTTTGGCTTCATCACAGTGAGGAGATGCTGGGTGGACTCACTGTGGTGGATGTTAATGTGTGTTTATTGTTGTTTTATTGTATTGTATTATATGTATGACTGCTGCAATTTCGTTCAGACTTCAGTCTGAATGACAATAAAAGGCTATCTATCTATCTATCTATCTATCTATCTATCTATCTATCTATCTATCTATCTATCTATCTATCTATCTATCTGAGCGTAGGATCCAGTATTCAGTATTTACTTTAATGTCATTTTCACTGAGTACTTACATACTCAGAAGAAACAAAAAATTGTTTCTCAATCAGTTCCTGTCAGTGCAGTTAATAAAAGCAGAGTAAATACATACAACTTTAAAATTAACATATCTGAAATAGACCTAAAAATTGAACTAAAAACAGACATTCAGACTGAACAGTGGCTTTGCTTTGACAAGTCTAGCTGTCAAAGTATGTGTTGGTGTATGATGTATGGGGATGGGACACAGTCTGTTAACCAGTTTTATTGCCTGTGGGAAGAAGCTGTGTAGCATCCTGCTGGTTTTGTAGCTGATGCTCCTGTACCTCTTCCCAGATGGCAGAATGGAGCAGATGTGGTGTGATGGGTGATAGGGGTCCTTAATAATGGAGATGGCTCAGCGGATGCTGCGCTTCTGATAGATCTCCAACAGGAAAGGGAGTGGAGCACCAATGATCCTACTGGCTGTCTTCACAGTCCTGTTAAGTTGTCTTTGTTCATAAGCCTTGCAGCTCCTAAACCAGGCAGTGATGCCGTAGGTCAGTATACTCTCGATGGTGCCCCTGTAGAAGGTCGTTAGGTGAACAGTAGGGAGACCTGCTTTTCTTAGTCTCTGGATGGGGTGGAGCCGCTGCTGTGCTCTTTTGATGACTGCTGTGGTGTTGGTCGTTGAGGTCCGGTCGTCCGCCAGGTGAAGTCCCAAGAACTTCACACTGCTGACCCTCTCAACAGCAGCTCCATCAATATGCAGCAGTGTGTGATGGTGTTTTCCAGCAATCCTGAAATCGATCACCATCTCCTTTGTCTTTTCCACGTTGAGGGTGAGATTGTGAGATCAGCACCGCTCCGTAAGCAGCTCCACCTCCATCCTGTACGCCAACTCATTGTTGTCACTGATGAGACCCACCACTGTTGTGTCATCAGTGAACTTGTTGATATAATTATTGCTGAATCTGGCAGTACAGTCATGAGTCAGCAGACTGAACAGCAGGGGGCTTAGGACACAGCCTTGGGGTGAGCCAGTGCTCACTGCGATGGTTCTTGACGTCCTGCTGCCCACCCTGACTGTCTGCTGCCGCTGTGTCAAAAAATTAAGGACCCAGTTGCAGGTGCCAGTGTCCACCTTCAACAGCTTCAGCTTCTCCACCAGCTGCTGTGGGATGATTGTATTACAAGCTGAGCTGAAGTCTATGAAGAGGATCCTGGCATAGATGTTCTTCCGGTCGAGATGTGATAGTGCGAGGTTGGGTATTGTAGAGACTGCGTCCTCTGTTGGTTCTGTAAGCGAACTGTAGTAGGTCCAGGTTGTCAGGTAGACAGTTTTTGATGTGCTGCATGACCAGCCCCTCAAAACACTTCATTAATATGGGAGTGAGAGCCACTGAATGAAAGTCATTGAGACAGGCTGGGTTGGGCTTCTTCGGGACGGGAACGATGATGACACTTTTGAGGCAGTTAGGCACTACTGCCTGGCTGAGTGAGATGTTAAAAATGTCTGCAAAAACATCTTTCAGTTGTTCTGCACAGTCCTTTAAAACGGGTCCAGGGATGTTATCTGACCCTGCAGGATGCCACACATGCTGTTTTTTGTAGGTCGTGCTTGTTATTTTCATGGTAAATTGGGGCAGAGATCATGGAAAAACATTTCAATACAAAATGACAGTATGTACACTAAAGGTGTACTTTCACAGCTCAATGCTTGATATTGAGTTAAGATAAATCAAAAGACTATCTTTTTCCCTCCTATTTTGATGTCCAGATAGAGTGGAAATGGAAAAGATGTCTCCATTAATGGGAGTGCCTTGAACCAGAGCACAGACTCAGAATAAAAGGGTATACCTTCAAAACGGTGATGAGGAATTTCTTGCCAAAGGATGGTGAATCTGTGGTTTCATTGCCACAGATCGCTGTGGAGGATTTTGGATATTTTTAAGAAAAAGATTAGTAGGTTCTTGATTAGGAAGGATGTCAGAAATTATGGGGCGAAGGCAGAAGAATTAGGTAGAGAGGGAAAAATAGATCAGCCATGACTGAATGATGAAGTAGACTCGAAGGGCTGAATGACCTACTTCATATAGTTTTGAGAGTGCTCGTCAATGTGTAACACATGTGGATTCCTGTTTTGGAGAGGAAACCCGTGTACTTACATGTGTTATGTAAGACTTCACAGCAAAATCTTGAATTCTTTAGATTATATAATTGTTAAAATATTTGCAAGGACATTTTCATCTCTATATAGAAATGTGCAGGATTGTAAAGCTAATTCAGAATTCTTCTGAATAATAACCATGTGTTACTGGGAGCCATGTACTACGATGCAAACTATTCCCCGCATATGAATGAAGCATCATTTCACAATATTTAAGAACATATTAATTCAGTATCAGTATGTCACATCATTATTTATGCATCATCATGTATTGTTTCCAGATGTTTAAGTTGTATATTGAATTCTGTATGTATTGCAGAAGTGCTCATTCAGTCGGGGAAGGGAGTATGAGTTCATTGATTTGATGGGGAGTTTGGTATACAGGGAGTGAGTTGTGACTGACAAACATTCAGAAGGGAGGAATAGATCGGGGAGCAGATGAGGTGCTCCTGATCATGGATTGCTGTTTAGTATCCAGGGAGACGGATGAATATCTGCCTCTTCTGATTCAAGCTTACAAACCACCTTGATGCAGCTGTTTCTGTCTACTTTTAGCAGCTGTGTTTCTAATTAAAGTTGTCTGATTAAAGTCCAATTTAAATTATTTTGCCAATTACATGCTACTTTTTTAACAGAAGATGTAAATAAGATCATAATTGAATAAATGATTAAAAATACAGCAACTAATATTGAAGACAATTGTTTCTCAGGACAAACATAGGATCAAATCTGCACTGATATCTTTAGTTTACTGAGACTTGCATTATCCACGAGGCAGTAATAATTGTGAGGAGTGTTGCTGAAAATTCATGAATACAAATGATTTAACAATATTTGTCACGAGGTTCTCAATCTCCTTCCTCCATTCCATCACATTATTATTTAATATCTGGCCCACAATGGTGATGTCGTCTGCAAATTTCAAAAATTGAATTAGATTTGTACATGACTGCACAGTTGTGGGTGTACAAGGAGTAACGAAGGGGGCTTTCCAAGCCTTTCTTATCCCAATACCTTTCTCAGAGTCTTTTAAACATATTTTGCATTTAGGTTGGGGTTTTTTTTTGTACCATTATCAAAGTAAGGAAATAATTGCATTGGTTATTGCATTTATATAGTTTTTTGGTACTTTTAAGGAACAATGCGTGTGTTGATTCAGTCTTTCTGTTTAGTATGTGCTTATTATGGCTTTTTATGATATCAAAGCCAAATGGCTCTGACGTGTTCCTGTTGTGATGGTGAATATCGACCAAGGGACATCACTTCCAAGAGTAATCATGATCTTGAGGTTGGTTGGATTGACTGAATCCTGTTCAGGGTAGGAGGAAATGTCTCCCAACTCCATCTGTGCCCCTTTCTTAATATTCTTTGCTTGCTGACTCATTGATAATAGTTTAATATCTTTGTTGATTTTATGTAAGTCTACAATTATAAGCTACAATTTTGCTTACAGATATTCCTCCCAAATTTGATCACATTGAGTATTTTGAACTTGGAAATGATCTGCACAGTCCGCCACCTAGAACTGAAAGTAAGTCTTTTGCCCTTGCTCCAGCTAAAGTCAGAATATAACACATTTATTTTGCAGTAGACATTGCACACACAAGTTAGGTGAGGTAAATGGTAAATTCAGTGTAGTTTTGGTGGGAAGGAGGGACTAGGAGATGTGGTTTGTACAAATAATTTTGGCTAGTTGTACAGTCATTTTACTGATTAATATAAACCAGTTATATTAAAAAAATAGCAGCTAATCTTGAAGACCTTTGTTTCACAGAACAAACATGGTATTAAATCTGCACTAATATCTTTGGTTGACTGAGACTTGCATAATTCCTGTACCAATAACAATTAAGGAGTGTACAGAATATTAACAGTGCAAAACCTGAGATCGCTACCAGGAATGAGCGCTGGGCCAAGTCAGAGATCGCCAGTACCACCGCATATGCATCTTCATGGCGAGGTTCAGCACCCCCATGTGGTCCTGGGCTTTCTTACCATTGTAAATAAAACATATCACAAGAGTTCACACTACTGCAAGTGTCGGAGTGGTCAATGCCAAACCCGGCGTCAACCCAATCCCCACAACCGGTACATGGATAGGAAAGATTTGGATGGATATGGGCCAGGCATTGATAAGTGGGACTAGCTACATTAAGCAATTTGGTCAGATTAGGTGATTAGTCTTGGATCTATAATAGTTCCCTCCCTTTTTTTTCTTACATTCGTCCCTCCGTCCCTCTAGAATGCGTGGGCTTTATGGGCAACTAGACCAAGTGCAGACACAACGCCTTTCCTCTTCAATCCCTAAAGAGGGAGGGGGGGCAAGGTGGGGGGGGGGCGGGGGGGGAGAGGGGGCAGAGTGGGAGATGGGGCAGAAAAGGAGGGGGAGGAGAGAGTGGGGGGAGGGGGGTAAAGGGGAGGGGAGAGAGGGAGGGGGAGGGGGTAGAGAGGCAGAGGGAGAGAGAGAGAGGGAGAGGGAGGAGGGTAGAGGGAGAGAGAGTGAGGGGGGAGGGAGGGTAGGTAGAGAGGATAGAGGTAGAGGGAGGGGATAGAGAGGGAGGGGGGTAGAGAGGGTGGGAGTGAGGGTAGATAGGGAGGGAGAGGGGAAGGGAGGGTAGAGAGGGTAGGGGTGAGAGAGAGAGTGTAGACATGGCGACTACCCTCCCTACCCCAGAAGATAGGAAAACCAGATTGACACATTGTGGGCACATCGTGGGCACAAACAGGACGAAGATTTTTAGTTATATAGTGATAGGTGGACACGGTTCAAATAACCAGCCAATAGCAGCTGATTGGACCCAGCTGTTACCAGTGATGCTGGGATTGGCCTCTCCCGGCCTGTCAGCCAGTGATAGTGATCAGAGCGGTCTCTAAGGGACGGAGTCTAAGTTTCTTTTAAATGTATTCTGGCTACATTTTGTTTTGTACTGTTGACATATAAGGAAAAACATTTTTTTGTATGTTTGAGTGACAATCCCTGCAATGATTCATTCTTACTACTTGGTAAGGTGTGGATTTCCGGAGTGATAGCACAATCCGGACTGCACATGGGCTAAGAGTTCATTCGACCGGAAGGTAGCCGGTTCAAATCCCGCTTGGAGTGCATACTGTGTGGATTTTAATTCGTTTGCAAAGCCGGCGGCAAACCACGCTCTGACCTTTCAAGGGACATGTTGTGCATGGTTGTCTCTGAACTATACACTGACAAGTCGTTGAATCATCATTTCATTTCATCATTTCATTTCAGTGGAATCATTTCATTTATCGTCAAAGCCAAATAGCTCTGACCTTTGAACATGTTGTGATGGTGAATATCAACCAAGTCGTTCATCACATCCAAGTGGAATCATAATCTTGAGGTTGGTTAGATTGACTGAATCTTGTTCAGAGTAGGTGATGTCTCCAAACTCCTTCTATGTGCCCTTTCTTAATATTATTTGCTATCTAAGCCACTGATAACCATATAACCATATAACAATTACAGCACGGAAACAGGCCATCTCGGCCCTACAAGTCCGTGCGAACAGCTTTTTTTCCCTTAGTCCCACCTGCCTGCACTCATACCATAACCCTCCATTCCCTTCTCATCCATATGCCTATCCAATTTATTTTTAAATGATACCAATGAACCTGCCAACACCACTTCCACTGGAAGCTCATTCGACACCGCTACCACTCTCTGAGTAAAGAAGTTCCCCCTCATGTTACCCCTAAACTTCTGTCCCTTAATTCTGAAGTCATGTCCTCTTGTTTGAATCTTCCCTATTCTCAAAGGGAAAAGCTTGTCCACATCAACTCTGTCTATCCCTCTCATCATTTTAAAAACCTCTATCAAGTCCCCCCTTAACCTTCTGCACTCCAGAGAATAAAGACCTAACTTATTCAACCTATCTCTGTAACTTAGTTGTTGAAACCCAGGCAACATTCTAGTAAATCTCCTCTGTACTCTCTCTATTTTGTTGACATCCTTCCTATAATTTGGCGACCAAAATTGTACACCATACTCCAGATTTGGTCTCACCAATGCCTTGTACAATTTTAACATTATATCCCAGCTTCTATGCTCAATGCTCTGATTTATAAAGGCCAGCACACCAAAAGCTTTCTTTACCACCCTATCTATATGAGATTCCACCTTCAAGGAACTATGCACAGTTATTCCAGGAGGTGGAATCTCATATAGATAGGTTTGTAAATAGTTTAATATTTTTGTTGATTTTATGTAAGTCTTCAATTATAACCGACAATTTTGTTTTCAGATGAACTTCCCCAACTAGATCAATATGACTCTAGTGACTCTGGAGGTCTGCAAAGTCCGCCACCTGGAGCTAAAAGTAAGTCTCCTGCTCTTGTTCTAGCTAAAATCAAAAAATGCCCGTTCAACACTTTTTTGTAGTAAACAGTGTACACACTTGTTATGTGAAGTAAGTTGTAAATTCAGTGTTGTTTTGGTGGGGAAGGGTAGGGAGAGATGAGGAGGCAAGATGGTGGTTTGTATAACAAAGTCTGGCTGGTCTTCACTTTAAAAATCGATATAAGCAGTTTGCATTGCATGGGCTCCACAGTCATTTATTTGTATGGTTGAAGAAAACTAGACCCAGCAATCGCATATAATGTTTTACATCTTCATGATGTTCTGAATGTCGTACTATATATAGCACCATGTAGGTGAATTAATATCTGCATTATTTGACATACAAAATCCTTAAACGGTAATTTTTCCAACATGTCCAATATGTTGGTCAGAGTTTTGATCAAATTAAACCATTTCTAAACTAACACCCCCATGGGGTCCTGGGCTTTCTTACCATTGTAAATAAAACATATCACAAGAGTTCACCCTACTGCAAGTGTCGGCGTGGTCAATGCCAAACCCGGCGTCAACCCAACGCCACAACTGGTACATGGATAGGAAAGGTTTGGAGGGATAATGGCCAGGCATAGATAAGTGGGACTAGCTACATTAAGCCATTTGGTCAGATTAGGTGATTAGTCTTGGATCTATAATAGTTCCCTCCCTTTTTTTCTTACATTCCTCCCTCCGTCCCTCTAGAATGCGTGGGCTTTATGGGCAACTAGGCCAAGTGCAGACACAACGCCTTTCTTCTTCAATCCCTAAAGAGGGAGGGGGGTAGAAAGGGAGAGGGGGCAGAGAGGGAGGGGGAGGAGGGGTAGAGGCGGAGGGGGGGGGGTAGAGGGGGGGGGGGAGAGGGAGGGGGGGTAGAGAGAGAGGGGGGAGAGAGGGGGAGAGGGAGAGGGAGGGGGGGGGAGAGGGTGGGTGAGAGGGTAGAGAGGGAGGGAGAGGGTGGGGTAGAGAGAGGGAGGGAGTGGGGGTGAGAGAGGAAGTGTAGACATGGTAACTACCCCTCCCTATCCCCTCCTCTCCCTCAATCCCCCCACACTCCCTCCTCATCTCCCCAGGATCTTTTCCCCCTTTCCACCCCAATCCCCACTCCATCTCCCTCCTCCACCCTCCCAATCTTCCTCCTTCACGCTCCCCCCCCCCCCCCCCCCCCCCCCTCCTGCCACCCCATTCCCCATGTCATCTCTTGCCTCCTCATTTACCTCATCCTCCTCCCCTCACTCCCATTCCCTGCCCCAACACCTACCCAGGCCGTAGAGCAGCGCCGGGACCTACAACTCGGCCTGGTTTTCGTATCCGGCCCGGCCCTGGCTGTAGACTCCAGCCGTCAGCTCAGCCACCGCCTGGGCTCCAGTGCAGGCCCCGACTTCATCTCCGTGCTCATCCCTGACCCCGGACCCAGGCTCGTCCTTGGTTCCAGACCAGGCAGCATGCTTCTTTCTCGGCCCCGGTCATGGCCCAATCCCATGCCCCGGGCTCGGTCTTCACTCCAGCTTCAGCACCAGGCTCGGCGCCAGCCCAGGCCCAGTCCCCGGGCTCGGCCCGAAGCACCACCCTCTCCACCAGGTACTGGGCGGACATCGGGCGCCGGCAGCCGCCGCCACTCCTCATTCACTGTGAGCGCTGGAGTGCCCCTCCCTCCCGGAGTGTCCCGTCCAGCCTTGCGAGTGCATTGTGATGTCACTACGATTTTCTTTTCCGAAATGGGTGAGTTTTTGTGGCTGTTTTTAAAATTTCAAGGATGAATAACTTTGTAAATATAGGTGGGAATGCGACGGGAATATGTTTATCGCCATAACGGGAAAAGCGTGAGTAGGATGTGTGAAAATAGGAAGGCTGTGGCCTAGTGTTTAGAAGAAGATAGGAAAACCAGATTGACACATTGTGGGCACATCGTCGGCACAAAAAGGACGAAGACTTTTAGTTATATAGTGATAGGTGGACACGGTTCAAATAACCAGCCAATAGCAGCTGATTGGACCCAGCTGTTACCAGTGATGCTGGGATTGGCCTCTCCCGGCCTGTCAGCCAGTGGTAGTGATCAGAGCGATCTCTAAGGGACGGAGTCTAAGTTTCTTTTGAATGTATTCTGGCCACATTTTGTTTTGTACTGTTGTCATATAAGGAAAAAATGTTGTTTGTACATTTGGGTGACAAACCCTGCAATGATTCATTCTTACTACTTGGTAAGGTGTGGATTTTAATCATGTCAAAGCCAAATAGCTCTGACCTTTGAACCGGTGAAAATCAACCAAGTCGTTCATCATATCCAAGTGGAATCATAATCTTGAGATTGGTTGGATTGACTGAATCTTGTTCAGGGTAGGAGGTGATGTCTCCAAACTCCTTCTATGTGCCCTTTCTTAATATTCTTTGCTATCTAAGCCACTGATAATAGTTTAATATTTTTGTTGATTTTATGTAAGTCTTCAATTATAACCGACAATGTTGTTTTCAGATGAACTTCCCCAACTAGATCAATATGACTCTAATGACTCTGGAGGTCTGCAAAGTCCGCCACCAGGAGCTAAAAGTAAGTCTCCTGCTCTTGTTCTAGCTAAAATCAAAAAATGCCCGTTCAACACTTTTTTGTAGTAAACAGTGTACACACTTGTTATGTGAAGTAAGTTGTAAATTCAGTGTTGTTTTGGTGGGGAAGGGTAGGGAGAGATGAGGAGGCAAGATGGTGGTTTGTACAACAAAGTCTGGCTGGTCTTCACTTTAAAAATCGATATAAGCAGTTTGCATTGCATGGGCTCCACAGTCCTTTATTTGTATGGTCGAAGAAAACTAGACCCAGCAATCGCATATAATGTTTTACATCTTCATGATGTTCTGAATGTCGTACTATATATAGCACCATGTAGGTGAATTAATATCTGCATTATTTGACATACAAAATCCATAAACGGTAATTTTTCCAACATGTCCAATATGCTGGTCAGAGTTTTGATCAAATTAAACCATTTCTAAACTAACAAACCATGTTCTACGACCAGCATTGGCCACGTTTCATTCAGGACCTTATAATCATTTTATGAGGAAGATATTAGTGTAACTAAAAGATTTCTTAATATTAATTTAAGATGGCTTGGAGGGTACATATAGGTGATCCTGAAATAGTTATAACTGTCTTCCACAATCGTTTCATTTCTTATAATCTATCCATTCCAGTGCTAAGAAAATCATTAAACCCAGTAATGTAAGTCTCCTTTCAGTCACTCCCAAATCAATTCAGGTTTTGGAACTACCAGACTTTTCCTTGAATATGATAGTACCAGCACAGCTGCTAGGCCAAACAAACCATGGAAGCAGGATGTCATGGAGGGGAAACAAGAGGTATAACTGGAATAATGGGACTTTCATCCCCCCCCTTCTCCACCACCACCGCACCCCTCCATCCCACCCCACCCCATCCTGCAGCATACATTTAGCTAATGTTCAGTCACTCGAGCAGAAATTTAAATAGCTTGAAGAATTTAAAAGAGCAATCAGGGACCGCTGGGACCATGCGCCTCTATGGCGTGGGTCAGTGCCCCCGTGCGGTCCAGGACTTTCTTACCATTGTAAATGAAACACATCACAAGAGTTCATCCTACTGCAAGTGTCGGTGTGGTCAATTTCAAACCCGGCGTCAACCCGATACCACAACATGTACATGGATAGGAAAAGTTTGGCCAGGCATAGATAAGTGGGATTAGCTCCATAAAGCAACTTGGTCAGAATAGGAGATTATTAGTGGATCTGCAATAGTTCCCCCATTTTTCCTTCCTTCCCTCCCTCCCTAGATAATGCGTGGGTTTTATGGGGAGGAGGCTGACAAGGTTCAAGTAGCCATCCAACAGCAGCTGATTGGACCCAGCTGTTACCTGGCCTCTCCTGGCCTGTCAGCCAGTGATGAAGGGACAGAGTGCTGTCACACTGTCTAAATTTCTTTTGAATGTATTTGCATTCTGATCATATTTTTTGCACTGCCATCGTATAAGAAAAAAATTGGTTATTGCATTTGTACAATTCTTTTTTGTACATTTGCGTGACAATCCCCACATTGATTCAACCCTATTACTTGGTATGGTGTGGATTTTAATCATGTCAAAGCCAAATAGCTCTGACCTTTGAACCTGTTATGATGGTGAATATTGACCAAGCCGTTCAGCACATCCAAGTTGAATCATGATCTTGAGGTTGGTTGGATTGACAATTAAATTGACTCTTGACTCTTGACTCTTGATTGACTGAATCCTGTTCAGGGTAGGAGGTGATGTCGCCAATCTCCATCTGTGCCCTTTCTTAATATTCTTTGCTTGCTGACTCACTGATAATAGTTTAATATTTTTGTTGATTTTATGTAAGTCTTCAATTAGCTGGCAAAGGAAGCTGGCAAAGGTGAAGCCCATTCTCGAGCGGCAGCATTTTGAAACAATAATCCATGCCTTTATTTCATCTCGGCTGGATTGCTGTAACGCACTCTACTCTGGAGTCTCACGAGCTTCGTTGGCTCGTCTCCAGTTGGTCCAAAACGCTGCCGCTCGCCTTTTAATTGGAACACGAAAGAGGGAGCACATTACACCAATTTTGGCCTCCCTTCACTGGCTCCCAGTACTCCTTCGAGTTCATTTTACCCATTCTTTTATTTGGCCTTTCCTGGCATTGAAAGCCTCGCCCCCCGCCTTACCTCTCAGAGCTGCTCCACCTATATGCTCAGTGCTGTCACACTGCCTAAGTTTCAGCGGATGTATTTGCTCCTCTGATCACCAAGGTTTTGCGGAAGCCATTGTATAAGAGAGCCTTTTCTGTTGCATTTGCCCCATTCTTTGGAACACCATTGCCGCTGCAGATCAGACAGGCCCCTTCACTGTCCATCTTTAAATCCTCCCTAAAAACTCATTTTTATTCACTGGCTTTCGACACTGGCTGAGACATTGTTCCTGTTTTTAGTGCTTTTAATGTCTTTTAATTTTTACTGTTTTTATAGTCCTGTCGTCTTAATGGTTTTAGTAGTTTGTAATAACTTTTTGTTGACTTCCCATGTACAGCACTTTGTGGTAACTGATGTTGTCTAAAAGCTCTTTATAAATAAAGTTATTATTATTATTATATTATAATTATAGACTACAATTTTGCTTTCAGATGAATTTCCCGAACTTGATCAATCTGACTCTAATGAATCTGGAGGAGGCATGCAAAGTCCGCCAACTAGAGCTGAAAGTATGTCTTCTGTTCTTGTTCTAGCTAAAGTCAGAAAATGATCATTTAACACATTTCATTTGTAATCAATAGCCAGGATTTTGCCATCTATACCATGTGCCTTTTCATGCCTTTTTTTTTGATGATTTCACCAAGATAATGCCTTTTTCACGATCAAGTGCCTAAATCAGCCTTTTTTTGCCGTTTTGCTAAAAGGTTGTGCTATTTTCTCTAGTTGTACCGTGATTACAATGACGTTTTCTATGTTAACACGTTAATATTAATGTTGTTATTATTAACGTGTTAACATAATATAACTTACTAGAAAATTTCCACCACCGGGGTGAAACCGGGGGCACCACCGTCTGTCAATCATTCGTTCGTGCCGCTGCCCGCTGGTTCAGTCTTCTCCAAGATCTATTTAAGAAAGAACTACAGATGCTGAAAAAAATCGAAGGTAGACAAAAAATGCTGGAGAAACTCAGCGGGTGAGGCAGCATCTATGGAGAGAACGAAAAGGCAACATTTCAGGTTGAGACCCTTCTTCAGACTGATGTGGGGGGAGCTGGAAAAAGAAAGGAAGAGGCGGAGACAGTAGGACTAGAAGGAGAGCTGGGAAGGGGAGGGGAGGAGGTAGAAGACAAGGGCTATCTAAAGGGCTTTGAGGAAACACTTTTTCTCACAGAGAGTTGTGAGTCTGTGGAATTCTCGGCCTCAGAGGGCGGTGGAGGCCGGTTCTTTAGATACTTTCAAGAGTGAGCTAGACAGGGCTCTTAAAGATAGCAGAGTCAGGGGATATTGTGAGAAGGCAGGAATGGGGTACTGATTGGGGATAATCAGCCATGATCACATTGAATGGTGGTGCTGGCTCGAAGGGCCGAATGGCCTAATCCTGCACTGATTGTCTATTGTCTAAAATTAGAGAAGTCAATGTTGATACCGTTGGGCTGTAGAACTACACAAGCGAAATACCCAAGCTTATCTCCTACTACATTTAATGCTTGCTCCAGTAGTAAGTTTTCGAGTGATCTGTGCAAGGTATTCATTGATGCTGGAATTCCACTGTGGAAATTGGAAAATAAATCTCTCAGAGATTTTTTAGAGAAATACACAGAGGAACATATACCGAGTGAGTCATCATTAGGGAAAAATTATGTTGACAGCAACTTCAACATTGTTGTGCAGAAAATTAGAGATGAAGTTGCATGCACCAAAATATGGATCTCAATAGACGAGACAACCGTTGCTGTGGGGAGATATGTTGCCAATGTGGTCATCGGTACATTGTAGGCAGGTCAACCATCAAAGGAGTATTTGTTGACATTGGAAGTATTGGAGAAGTCAAACTGCTCAACTATTGCTCAATTGTTTACATGTTCACATGCTGAACTTTGGCCAGAAGGTATAAAACACGAGAGTGTTCTTCTGTTTGTGACTGATGCAGCTCCGTACATGAAAAAAATCTGCTTGTGCTTTTAGTTTAATTCCCCAAAATGTTGCATTTGACATGCTTAGCTCACGGACTCCATAGAATTGCCGAGCACATACATAGCTTGTTTCCAAATGTGGATCGCCTAGATCCCAATGTCAAGAAAATCTTCCTCAAAGCACCGTCAAGTGTGCAGTTGTTCAAGGTAATGGCACCTGAGATTCAGCTACCTCCTCAGCCTGTTTGGGGGGTACATGGCTCTCTGCTGTACTCTACTATGCTGCAAATTTTGAAAAGATAAAATAAATCGTCAACTGTTTTGAAGAAGAAGAATCTGCTGCAGTCAGGATCGTCAGTGAAATCATCAGAAAAAGTCCCTCCACCGCGATCTTGTGTACATTGCTTCCTAATTTGCAAACTTTCTACAAGCTATCACTTCCCTTGAGAAACATAGCAAAACATTAGTGAATAACAAACAAAGTAACTGACGATATTCGTAAAATTCCTGGCGATGGAGGTAAAGACATACAAAGAAAATGTGAGAGATTGATTTTAGCTAACAAAGATCTTGAAGAAATACAAAACATAGCTAAAATTCTCAAAGGTAGTTGTAATGCACAAGATATCGACATGAATATAGAGTCTAGCTTGTTTTGGGTATGCACCAGTGACCTCAGCTGAGGTAGAAAGAAGTTTTTCACAACTGAAGCATATTCTGTCTGACAGACGGCATAGTTTAACACCAGATAATTTGAAAAAGAAATGCTAGTAATTAGGTGCAACCAGGCAACTTTGGTCATTTAATGTAGTATATATTATCATTTTAAACCATATTTTGGTGTTGGAAATACATGACTTTTTATGCCTTTTTTTGGTCAATAATTGCCATTTAGATGCCTTTTTTGTAATTTCATTATGCCTTTTTGCCTGCCTATTTCAGAGATTTTTAGTGCATCAACATCCTGGCTCTAATAATAAACAATGCACCCACGTTAGATGAGGTAAATTATAAATTCAGTGTGGTTTAGTGGGGAAGGGTAGGGAGAGACAAGGGGACAAGAAGGAGGTTTGTACAACAAATTCGGGCTGGTTGTACACTAATTTTAAAAATTGAAATAAGCAGTTTGCATTGAATGAGCTCCACAGACCTTTATTTGTATGGTCAGGGAAAAGATCTAGGATATTCTGAATGTCGTACTATAGTTAGGACCGTCAAAGTGAATTAATATCTGCTCTATTTGACATACAAGATTCATAAATTATAATTTTTTTGTATTAGCATTTCATTTCCATTGTCCCCATTTAATAGGTAACAATCATAAGGAAACAACTGTGCAAGTTGGCCATTGAGCATTTCCGCCACGTCCAATCTGCTGGTCAGATTTTTGATCGAATTAAACCATTTCTGATACTAGCAGCTCACCATATTCTACGATCAGGATTGGCCACATTTCATCCAGGACCTTGTGATAATTTTATGAGGAAGATGTTAGTATATCAAAGATTTCTTAATATTAATTTAAGATAGTGCTGGAGAGTACATGTAGGTACTCTTGAAATAGTTAAAACTTTTCAATTTTTTTCTTCTTATAATCTATCCAGCGCTAAGAAAGTCATTAAACCCAGCACTGTAAGTATCCTGTCAGTCACTCTTAAATTAATTCAGCTTTTGGAACTACCAGACGTTCCTTCTTGGACCTAACTCTACCAACATCTGTTTAAGAAGGAACTGCAGATGCTGGAAAATCAAAAGTAGACAAACATGCTGGAGAAACTCAGCAGGTGAGGCAGCATCTATGGGGCGGAGGAAATAGGCAATGTTTTGGCCCAAAACGTTGCCTATTCCCTTCGCTCCGTAGATGCTGCCTCACCCGCTGAGTTTCTCCAGCATTTTTGACTACCAACACAGATGATAGGACAAACAAACCATGAAAGCAGGCCAGTCAGGGAGGGGAAACACGAGGTATAACTGAAATAATGGGACTTTCACCCCCCCACCCCACAGCATACATCCAGCTAATGTTCAGTCACTCTAGAAGAAATGTAAATAGCTTGATGAAATTCAAAGCGCAATCAGTGTTCTTTGTTTCACTGAAACCTGGCTCACCCCGGACTTGCCTGACCCTGGTCTACAACCTGAGGGTTTCACTATTGATTGTATCAACGTTGCCAAATTCTCTAGCAAAGAGAATGGAGGTCATGCCTGCTTTTGGTCAGTGTTTCGTGGTGCACTGATGTGACAATCTTGGGTCAATTCTGCTACCCTGAATTTGCGTATCTGTTCATATAAGGCCATCAATTTTCCTCCCAAGGAAATTCACCTCTACTGTCTTGTCAACTGTCTACATATACCACCCGCCTCCCCCGTCAACGGCAAAATGGCACTGGAAATATTACGCTCTAGCATTAATGCTCTTGAGACAGCAAACCCTACTCCATCCAAACTAACTTCACAAATGTACATCCCAAATTCCAAGTAGCATGTCTCTTGCCCCATGCATTGGTGTTAGCACTGTGGTTGGTTATGTCAAGAATGCCCATAGTTTGAGCCATTCGCCTTATCATGGAAAGTCCAGTCATCTGTTGATGGTGCTCTGACGAGCTTACGGTGACTACGGGTGCTGTCTGTACGGAGTTTGTAGGTTCTCCCCGTGTCCGCATGGGTTTTCTCTGAGATCTTTGGTTTCCTCTCACACTCCAAAGACATACAGGTTTGTAGGTTAATTGGTTTGGAATAAGTGTAAATTGTCCCTTGTGTGCGTAGGATAGTGTTAATGTGTGGGGATCGCTGGTTGGCGCGAACTCGGTGGGCCGAAGGGCATGTTTCCGCGCTGTATCGTTAAGGTAAACTAAAAGTAAAGAGACATGTCTCAATGACTATCACCCAGTAACTCTAACACTGACTGTAATAAAGTGCTTTGAAAGACTAGTAGGAGCCCTCATCTATGCCGGATTTCAAGACAATCTAGTCACCTTGCAATTCGAGTACACTAAAAATAGTTCTATGGATGACACCATCTCTCTTGCAGATCATTCAATTGGATCACCATGACAATAAGAACATCAGCCTTCACACTGACTAAGCATATATTTAAACTTCTGGAACACCCTTGGGGCCTCCATTTGTAGCTGGTTTCTGGATATCCTGACTGGCAAAATTCAGACAGTTAGAACTGATCATATTATTTCATCCACCCTGATCCTCAACAAAGGCCTGGATAGAGTGGATGTGGAGAAGATGTTTCCACACATGGGAGAGTCTAGGACCAGAGTTCATAGTCCCAGAAATAAATGGTGTCCCTTTAGGAAGCAGGTGAGGAGGAATTCCTTTTGTCAGAGGGTGGAGAATCTGTGGAATTCACTGCCACAGAAGGCTGTGGAGGCCAAGTCAATGGATATTTTTAAGGCAGAGATAGATAGATTCTTGATTAGTATGGATGTCGGGCGTTATGGAGAGAAGGCAGGAGAATGGGGTTAAGCGGGAGAGATAGATCAGCCATGACTGAATGGCAGAATAGATTTGATGGGCCGAATGGCCTAATGTTCCTATCACATATGAAATGAATGATCATCCTCTAGATTGTGTGCTCAGTCAAGTATGCCAACTTGATCTTTTGATTGATTCACTGATGTTGGTCGGATCAACAAAAGTGATGCGACTTGAGTACATGAAAGAGACCAGGAACCTTGTCTCATGGTATCAGAAGAGCATCTATCATTTAATGAGAGAACGTGTATCGACACAAAGTGCTGGAGCAATTCAGCGGGACAGGCAGCATCTCTGGAGAAAAGGAACAGGTGACTTTTTGGGTTGGAACCATTATTTAGACTGAAAGTAGAGGGGGGAAACCGGAGGTAGGAAAAGCTATTTTATAGCTTAAAAATGATGGAATTATTCATCGATTGAATTAAAGCTTTTTTTTAAAAATAAAAGCTTTATATCTTCAATATATACCATAAACTGCAGTTCCTACCTACACAAGAGAAAACACACCATGCCCTAAGGAAGAGGGGGGTGAACACAACCCTGTCCTCATCAAGAGTTGCTGCGGAGATGGTTAACAACTTCAACTTCATCAGTATCCATATTACTAGCAACAAAAAACATAGGATTAAATCTGCGCTAATATCTTTAGTTGACTGAAACTTGCACAATTCCTGTAACAATAATAATTGAGAAATGATGTAGAACATTAAGCTAGATTTTTTAAAAATCCAACATTGTAATTGTGCAGCTAAATCCCGAGTATATCCTAGATATTAGATCAAATAAGGTCATTCCCTGCGCAATGCCGTTTGGAAGATAACTTTTGTGCACTTGGTGCAATTAGATCAGCGTCGTGCAGTTATGAATTAGACACTGCCAAGGTATCTGTAGGATCCTCCGCCCAATTCTTCTTGCATAATTTAGGCTGGATTACTTCTGTTTCAGTTCTATAGTTTTTAGCTTGCTGTTGGGTCCCTCAGACACTGTTACAGATCCACTACTAATCACCTAGAAATAAATAAACCTGAGACTGCTAGCGCCTCCTCTCGAGGCAAGGGTGAAGCCTGAGAATGCTACACCTCCTTCCAGACCAGGGCAGAGCTGCTGGACCAAATCCGTGATCGCCAGTACCACCGCACATGCGCCTTTCTGGTGAAGGACAGCATCCCATGTGTCCTGGACCTTCTTACCACTCTAAATAAACCATATCACAAGAGTTCACCCTGCCAAACCCAGCGTCAACCCAATACCACACCGGGTACATGGAAAGGAAAGGTTTGGTGGGTTTGGAAAGTTTTGTGCCAGGCATAGATAAGTGGGTCTAGCTCCATTAAGCAAATTGGCCAGAATAAATTATTAGTAGTGGATCTGTAATAGTTCCCCCTCTTTTTCCCTTTCCTTCCTTTCCTCCCTCCCTCTTGACTGCGTGGGTTTTATGGGGAGTAGCTGACAAGGTTCAAGTGGCCAACCAACTACAGCTGACTGGGCCCAGCTATTACAAGTGATGCTGGGGATTGGCCTCTCTTGGCCTGCCAGCCAGTGATGGAGATCAGAGCGGCCCCCAAGGGACAGAGTGCTGTCACACTGTCTACGTTTCTTTTGAATGTATTCTGCATTCTGGTCATATTTTTTGTACTGCCATTATATAAGGAAAAAATTGGTTATTGCATTTGTACTATTTTTTTTTGTACGTTTGAGAGACAATCCCTGCATTGAATCAATCTTATTGCTTGATAAGGTTGGATTTTAATCATGTCAAATCAAATAGCTCTGACCTTTGAACCTGTTGTGATAGTTAATATCGACCAAGCCGTTCATCACATCCAAGTGGAATCATAATCTTGAGGTTGGTTGGATTGACTGAATCTTGTTCAGGGTAGGGGGTGATGTCTCCAAACTCCTTCTATGTACCTTTTCTTAATATTCTTTACATGCTGAGCCACTTATAATGAATTAATTCCGAGGGGGACCAATATCCTAGCAGGGAAATTTGCAAAGGCTGCTGGGGAGACTTTAAACTAGAATGGTTGGGGCGAGGGACTCAAATATCGAAAGCAAGTAGACAGAATGGGAGGCAGGAAGCAGAAAAGGGAAGCACTCGGACACAAGAGGAGAAAGAAAAAAAAGAAATAAACGGAGAATAAGAGACGGGGGGTTTCTTAAATGTGCATATTTTAATGCTAGGAGCATTGTAAGAAAAGTGGATGAGCTTAGAGTCTGGATAGACACCTGGAAGTATGATGTTGTGGCGATCAGTGAAACGTGGTTGCAGGAGGGCTGTGATTGGAAACTAAATATTCCAGGTTTTCGTTGCTTCAGGTGTGATAGAATTGGAGGGGCAAGAGGTGGAGGTGTTGCATTGCTAGTCAGGGAAGATATTACAGCAGTGCTTTGGCAGGATAGATTGGAGGGCTCATCTAGGGAGGCTATTTGGGTGGAATTGAGAAGTGGGAAAGGTGTAGCAACACTTATAGGGGTGTATTATAGACCGCCAAACGGGGAACGAGAATTGGAAGAGCAAATATGTAAGGAGATAGCAGATATTAGTAGTAAGCACAAGGTAGTGATTGTGGGAGATTTCAACTTTCCACACATAGACTGGGAAACACATTCTGTAAATGGGCTGGATGGGTTGGAGTTTGTAAAATGTGTGCAGGATAGTTTTTTTGCAGCAATACATAGAGATACCTACTAGAGGAGGGGCAGTGCTGGACCTCCTGTTAGGAAATGAGACGGGACAGGTGGCGGAGGTATGCGTTGGGGAGCACTTCGGGTCCAGTGATCACAATACCATTAGTTTCAATATAATTATGGAGAGGGTCAGAACTGGACGTAGGGTTGAGATTTTTGATTGGAGAAAGGCTAACTTTGATGAGATGCGAGATGATTTAAAAGGAGTGAACTGGGACATTTTGTTTTATGGGAAAGATGTAGAAGAGAAATGGAGGACATTTAAAGGGGAAATTTTAAGAGTACAGAATCTTTATGTTCCTGTTCGGTTGAAAGTAAACAGTAAAAATTGGAAAGAGCTCTGGTTTTCAAGGGAAATTGGACATCTTGTTCGGAAAAAGAGGGAGATCTACAATAATTATAGGCAGCATGAAGTAAATGAGGTGTTTGAGGAGTATAGACCCCGACCTCGGGTGGACTATGAGGGGGGAGAACTGGATATTTTTAGTGCCTTCCCTCACAGTGAATTCTGCTGTAGGGGGACGTTTCTTGTTGATTTCTATAGTGTACTGTTCTGTGTCTTTTTTCTTTTTTCTCTTTTTTTTGTTTTTATGGATTTATTGACATTTGATCTGTTCAATTAATTTAATCAATCTCTGTAAAGCACTTTGGTTCAAATACTGGTTTTGTTGAAAAGTGCTATATAAATAAAGATTATTATTATTATTATTGTAAGGAATGTAAAAAGAATCTTAAGAAAGAAATTAGAAAAGCTAAAAGAAGATATGAGGTTGCTTTGGCAAGTAAGGTGAAAGTAAATCCAAAGGGTTTCTACAGCTATATTAATAGGAAAAAGGATAACGAGGGATAAAATTGGTCCATTAGAGAGACAGAGTGGACAGTTATCTGCAGAGCCAAAAGAGATGGGGGAGATATTGAACAATTTTTTTTCTTCGGTATTCACCAAGGAGAAGGATATTGAATTATGTGAGGTAAGGGAAACTAGTAGAGTAGCTATGGATACTATGAGGTTCAAAGTAAAAGAAGTACTGACACTTTTGTAAAATATAAAAGTGGATAAGTTTCCAGGTCCTGACAGGATATTCCCTAGGACATTGAGGGAAGTTAGTGTAGAAATAGCCGGGGCTATGACAGAAATATTTCAAATGTCATTAGAAACGGGAATAGTCCCCGAGGATTGGCGTACTGCGCATGTTGTTCCATTGTTTAAAAAGGGGTTCTAAGAATAAACCTAGCAATTATAGACCTGTTAGTTTGACTTCAGTGGTGGGGAAATTAATGGAAAAGATACTTAGAGATAATATATATAAGCATCTAGATAAACAGGGTCTGATTAGGAACAGTCAACATGGATTTGTGCCTGGAAGGTCATGTTTGACTAATCTTCTTGAATTTTTTGAAGAGGTTACTAGGGAAATTGACGAGGGTAAAGCAGTGGATGTTGTCTATATGGACTTTAATACGGCCTTTGACAAGGTTCCTCATGGAAGGTTGGTTAAGAAGGTTCAACTGTTAGGTATAAATGCAGGAATAGCAAGATGGATTCAACTGGCTGAATGGGAGAAGCCAGAGGGTAATGGTGGATGGCTGTTTATCGGGTTGGAGGCAGGTGACTAGTGGGTGCCTCAGGGATCTGTGTTGGGTCCTTTGTTGTTTGTCATGTACATCAATGATCTGGATGAAGGTGTGGTAAATTGGATTAGTAAGTATGCAGATGATACCAAGATAGGGGGTGTTGTGGATAATGAAGAGGATTTCCAAAGTCTACAGAGTGATTTAGGCCATTTGGAAAAATGGGCTGAAAGATGGCAGATGGAGTTTAATGCTGATAAATGTGAGGTGCTACACCTTGGCAGGCCAAATCAAAATAGGACGTACATGGTAAATGGTAGGGAATTGAAAAATACAGTTGAACAGAGGGATCTGGGTATAACCGTGCACAGTTCCTTGAAGGTGGAATCTCATATAGATAGGGTGGTAAAGAAAGCTTTTGGTATGCTAGCCTTTATAAATCAGAGCATTGAGTATAGAAGCTGGGATGTAATGTTAAAATTGTACAAGGCATTGGTGAGACCAAATCTGGAGTATGGTGTACAATTTTGGTCGCCCAATTATAGGAAGGATGTCAACAAAATAGAGAGAGTACAGAGGAGATTTACTAGAATGTTGCCTGGGTTTCAACAACTAAGTTACAGAGATAGGTTGAATAAGTTAGGTCTTTATTCTCTGGAGCGCAGAAGGTTAAGGGGGGGACTTGATAGAGGTCTTTAAAATGATGAGAGGGATAGACAGAGTTGATGTGGACAAGCTTTTCCCTTTGAGAATAGGGAAGATTCAAACAAGAGGACATTACTTCAGAATTAAGGGACAGAAGTTTAGGGGTAATATGAGGGGGAACTTCTTTACTCAGAGAGTGGTAGCAGTGTGGAATGAGCTTCCAGTGGAAGTGGTGGAGGCAGGTTCATTGGTATCATTTAAAAATAAATTGGATAGGCATATGGATGAGAAGGGAATGGAGGGTTATGGTATGAGTGCAGGCAGGTGGGACTAAGGGGGGAAAAAAATTTGTTCAGCACGGACTTGTAGGGCCGAGATGGCCTGTTTCCGTGCTGTAATTGTTATATGTTATATGGTTATATGGTTATATGGTTAATATTTTGTTGATTTTATGTAAGTCTAAAATTATAAGCTCCAATTTTGCTTACAGATATTCTTCCCAAATTCGATCAATATGAGACTTTTGAACCTGGAAAAGATCTGCAAATTCCGCCACCTAGAACTGAAAGTAAGTCTTTTGCCCTTGTTCCAGGTAGTCAGAATATAACAAATTTGTTTTGCAGTAGACATTGCACACACATGTTAGGTCTTTATTATAAACTACAATTTTGCTTTCAGATGAATTTCCCCAACTTGATCAATCTGATTCTCATGAACCTGAAGGACTCCTGCAAAGTCCACCACCTGGAGCTGAAAGTAAGTCTTCTGCTCTTGTTCTAGCTAAAGCCAGAAAATGACCACGGTATGGAGGGATACAAGGCCAGGCAAAATGAAGTGGGACCAGCTCCATTAAGCAATTTGGTCAGATTAGGTGATTAATGGAGGATCCATAAAAGTTCCCCCCTTTTTTCCTTCCTTTCCTCCCTCCCTCCAGAACGCATGGGTTTTATGGGGAGTAACTTAACACCTGTAGTTGGTAAGTTACTGGAGAGTATTCTGACGGATAGGATACACAAGCATTTAGATGGGCAAGGGCTGATTAGGGATAGTCAGCATGGTTTTGTACTTGGGGAGGGTCGTGTCTCACAAATCTGATTGATTTTTTTGGAGACCTGACCAAAAGGTTTGATGATGGCAGAGCTGTAGATGTTGTGTATATGGACCAGCAAGGTGTTCGGCATCGTAGGCTGCTCTGGAAGGCTAGATCGCATGGGATCCATGGAGAGATAGCTGAATGGATAGCAAATTGGCTCCATGGAAGGAAGCAGAAGGTAATGGTGGAAGGTTGCTTCTCAGACTGAATGCCTGTGACTAGTGGTGTGCCTCAGGGTTCGATGCTGGGCCTGTTACTGTTTGTCATCTACATCAGTGATTTGGATGAGAACATAAAGGGCAAGATTAGCAAGTTTTCTGATGATACAAAAGTTAGCGGTGTTGCAGATAGTGAAGATGGTTGTGAACGGTTGCAGCAGGATCTGGATCGATTGGCCAGGTGGGCGGAGGAATGGTTAATGGAATTTAATATAGAGAAGTGTGAGGTGTTGCATTTTGGGATGTCAAACAAGGGCAGGTCCTACACAGTAAATGGTAGGCGTCTGGGTAATGGTGTAGAGCAGAGGGATCTAGGAGTACAGATGCATGGTTCCTTGAAGGTCGAGTCGCAGGTAGATAAGGTGGTCAAAAAGGCTTTTGGCACTTTGGCCTTCATCAATCGGAATATTGAGTATAGAAGTTGGGAGGTCCTGTTGCAGTTGTCTAGGACGTTGATGAGACCCCATTTAGATTATTGTGTTCAGTTCTGGGCTCCATGTTATAGGAAAGATATCGCCAAGCTTGAAAGGGTTCAGAAAAGATTTACGAGGATGTTGCCAGGATTAGAGCTATATGGAGAGGTTGAGTAGGTTGTGTCTCTATTCCATGGAACACAGGAGGATGAGGGGAGATCTTAAAGAGGTATACAAAATCATGAGAGAAATAATTTGGGTAGATGCACAGTCTTTTGCCCAGAGTAGGGTAATCAGGGACATGGGTTCAAGGTGAAGGGGAAAAGATTTAACAGGAATCCAAGGGGTAACGTTTTCACACAGAGGGTGGTGGGTGTATGGAACAAGCTGCCAGAGGAGATAGTTGAGGCTGGGACTATCCCATTGTTTAAGAAACAATTAGACAGGTACATGGATAGGACAGGTTTGGAGGGATATGGACCAAGCGCAGGCAAGTGGGACTAGTGTAGCTGGGCCATGTTGGCCGGTGTGGGCCGGTTGGGAGGAAGGGCCTGTTTCCACACTGTATCACTCTATGACTCCATATAACCATATAACATATAACACTCTATGACTCCAGCTGACAAGGTTCAAGTGGCCAACCAACTGCAGCTGATTGGACCCAGCTGTTACTAATAATTATGGGATTGGCCTCTCCTGGCCTGTCAACCAGTGAAGAAGATCAGAGCGGCCCCCAGGGAATGGAGTGCTGTCACACTGTCGAAGTTTCTTTTGAATGTATTCTGCATTCTGGTCACATTTTGTTTTGTACTGACATCATATAAGAAAAGAACTGCATTGCTAATTGCGTTTGTACAATTTATTTTGTATGTTTGAGAGATAATCCCTGCTTTTATTTAACCTTATTGCTTGGTAAATTTTAATCATGTCAAAGCCAAATAGCTCTGACCTTTGAACCTGTTGTGATGGTGAATGTCGACCAAGCCGTTCATCACATCCAAGTAGAATCATGATCGTGAGGTTGGTTGGATTGACTGAATCCTGTTCAGGGTAGGAGATGATGTCTCCAAACACCATCTATGTGCCCTTTCTTAATATTCTTTGCCTGCTGAGCCACTGATAAAATTTTAATGTTTTTGTTGAGTTGTAAATCTTCAAATATAGGCTACATATTTGCTTTCAGATGAATTTCCCCAACGATCAGTATAACTCTAATGAACCTGGAGGAGGTCTGCAAAGTTTGCCACCTAGAGCTGAAAGTATGTCTTCTGCTCTTGTTCTAGATACAGTGCCCTCCATAATGTTTGGGACAAAGACCCATCATTTATTTATTTGCCTAGGTACTCCACAATTTGGGATTCGTAATAGAAAAAAATCACATGTGGTTAAAGCACACAATGTCAGATTTTAATAAAGGCCATTTAAAAAAAAAAATTTTTTGTTTCACAATGTACAACAGTGTTTATACATAGTCCCCCATTTCGGGGCACCATAATGTTTGTTGGACAGCAATGTCATGTAAATGAAAGTAGCCATATTAAATATTTTGTTGCATATCCTTTGCATGCAATGACTGATTGAAGTCTGCGAGTCATGGACATCGCCAGGCCTGTATTGCAACCATCTTTAGCCTATGCTTGTTTTGGGGGCTAGTCCCCTTCTGTTTTCTCTTCAGCATATAAAAGGCATGCTCAATTGGGTTCAGATCGGGCGATTGACTTGGCCACTCAAGAATTGACCATTTTTTAGCTTTGAAAAACTCCTTTGTTGCTTTAGCAGTACGTTTGGGATCATTGGCTAGCTGTAGAATGAACCGCCGGCCAATGAGTTTTGAGACATTTGTTTGAACTTGGGCAGATAGGATGAGTCTGTTTCACAGATGAGGTGGTATGCTTTGGATCTTGGGCAGTTCCTTCTCTCCTCCATACTTTGCTCTTGCCATCACTCTGATATGTTAATCTTCGTCTCATGTGTCCACAAGACTTTTTTTCCAGAACTGTATTTGCTCTTTTAAGTACTTCGTGGAAAACTGTAACCTGACCATCCTATTTTTTTGCAGCTTACCAGTGGTTTGCATCTTGCAGTGTAGCCTCTATATTTCTGTTCATGAAGTCTTCTGCGGACAGTGGTCATTGACAAATCCACACCTGACTCCTGAAGAGTGTTTCTGATCTGTCGGACAGGTGTTTGTTTTTTTTTCTTTATTATCGAGATAATTCCTCTGTCATCAGCTGTGGAGGTCTTCCTTGGCCTGCCAGTCCCTTTGTGATTAGTAAGCTCACCAGTGCTCTCTTCTTAATGATGTTCCAAACAGTTGATTTTGGTTAGCCTAAGGTTTGGCTGATGTCCCTAACAGTTTTATTCTTGTTTCTCAGTCTCAAAATGACTTATTTGACTTTCATTGGCACAACTTTGGTCCTCCTGTTGATAAACAGCAATAAAAGTTTCCAAAGGTGATGGAAAGACTGGAGGAAAGACCAGGTGCTGAGAGCTCTCTTATACTGAGTTGGATGATCACCCATGATCATATTGAATGGCGGTGCAGGCTCGAAGGGCCGAATGGCCTACTCCTGCACCTAATTTCTATGTTTCTATTTTTCTATACCTGCATTAAGGAGGCAATTATACACACCTGAGCAATTACAAATGCCTGTGAAGCCATGTATCCCAAACATTATGGTGCCCTGAAATGGGGGGACTATGTATAAACTGCTGTAATTTCTACATGGTAAAACCAAAATGTATAAAAATGAAATCTGACAATGTGCACTTTAACCACATGTGATTTTTTTCTATTACAAATGTCAAATTGTGGATTACAGAGGCAAATAAATAAATGATGGGTCTTTATCCCAAACATTATGGAAGGCACTGTAAAATCAAAAAATGACCATTTAACATGTTTATTTTGTAGTAAACAATGCACACACAAATTAGGTGAGGTAAATTATAAATTCAGTGTGGTTTTGGTGGGGAAGGGTAGGGAGAGACTAAGAGGGAAGACGGTGGTTTGCACAACAAATTCTGGCTGTTTGTACACTCACTTTAAAAAATGATATAAGCAGTTTACATTGCATGAGTTCCATAGTTCTTTATTTGCCTGGTAGGGGAAAAGAAGACCTAGCAATCATATAGAATGTCTTACATCTGCAGAATATTCTGAATGTCATACTATATTTAATTCCATGTCAAAGGGCATTCATATCTGGACAGTTTGACATTTATAAATTGTATTTTTTTTGTGTTAAAATGTAATTTCCATTGGCTCTATTTAATGGGCAAAAATAATAAGGAAACAACATGCAGCCATTAAGCATTTTTAACGTCCAATATTCTGGTCAGAACTTTGATCTAAATAAACCGTTTTTGAAACTAGCAGCTCACCATGTTCTTCAACCTGAATCAGCGATGTTTTGGCCAGGACTTTGTAATGATTTTACAAGGAAGTTTTGATTGTTAAAATTTTCACAATGGTGATTTAAGAAGGCACAAGAGTGTTGCAACATTTTACATGTAGGTCTTCTTGAAATAATTAAAACCATCTTATGTGATTGTTTGTACTTTATAATCTATCCGTTCCAGCGCTACAAAAGTCACTAAACCCAGCACTGGTAATGCCCCTGTCCCACAGGAAACCTGAACGGAAATCTCTGGAGACTTTGTGCCCCACCCGTGAGGTTCCCGGAGGTTTTTGTCAGTCTCCCTACCTGCCTCCACTACCTGCAACCTCCGGCAACCACCTGCAACCTTGGGTGGGGCGCAAAGTCTCCAGAGGTTTCCGTTCAGGTTCCCTAAGTGGGACAGGGGCATTAGTCTCCTGTCCATCATTGTTAAATCAAATCAGCTTTTGGAACTAGCAGTCTTTCTTTCTTGGACCTGATTCTACCAGCACAGCTGTGAGTAGAAGAAAAACTATGGAAGCAGGCAGTTGGGGAGGTGTAAGTGAAATAAAGGAAATTTCATCCCCCCCCCCCCCCCCCAGGCACACTTCCAGCTAATATTTAGTGGCCTTGGCCTTATCTTGGACAGTCCAATCGATCAACAACTATCAGGCTCGATCAAAAAGACCAGAAATTTTGTGTCATAGTGCGGAACAATATCTAGCCCTTAATGTCAGCAAATCAAAAGGAAACGGGGGGTGAAAACAACACTGTCCTCATCAATGGATTGATATAGAGATGGTCATTAGCTTCATGTTCCTTGGCATCCATAGCACCAGTAGCCTATCCTGGTCCCTTCACACTGATGCAAGAAAGTGAGCAGCGTATTTAATTTCTTCGGTGTCTGAGATGATTCTACAAGTCCATGAAGATTCTCTGGAATTTCTGCAGATATGCTATAAAAAATATTACTGTGTGATTCTCTGCTTGGTATGCCAAGTGCTTGGCTCTTGATTGCCAGAATCTGCAGTGTGGTAAACACAGCTCAATCCATCGCAGTCTTCTCACTTCCTTCCATCCAGTCCATCTTCACAGGGCGTTGCATCAGGAAAGCTGCAAGTGTCGTCAAAGATAGACACAAATGGCTGGAGAAACTCAGTGGGTTAGGCATCATCCCTGGAGAACATGGATAGCTGCCGTTTCGGGTTCCGACTCTAAATGTCACCTATCCATGTCCTCCAGAAATGCTGCCTGACTCGCTTACTTTGCATCTTTTTTTTGTAAACCAGCACCTGCAGTTCTTTTGTATCTGTAATTCCTTTTTTCTTTACTCTAAATACCTACCTTGCACAACAAACTGCTATCTCTGACTGCAGTGCTTGTTTTGTGATTGCACAGGCCTGTAGGGCATACCAGCACCTCTTAAAAAGTTAAAAAACTAGCTTGTCAAATGTTTACAATTTTTAACATTGCAGAAAGATCAAAGTTTTTAAAATAAAGTATTAATTAAATCAAGTTGATCTGGCGCTTAAGCAGAGGCAGCTCTTAGGGCAACGATCTGCCATAGACAACATCAGCAAGGAACAACAGACGTTCTGGTACGTTTTTGTCTACAAAAAAACACTGGCTTTCAGCATATGTTTTTAATTCAGGTCGTGTTCAACAGAGCATATTGAAAAGAGTGCTGTAATTTTAATACATTTTGTGATCTCTCTGATTATTATTTTATATAAATAAAACTTCCTCAGTACATGGTTAAGACTCCTTATTGCTACACTGGACCACATGTGGAGGAGTTACCATGTCTGTCATTAAGTTTTTTGTATGAAGCTTTTCAAAGCAAGATCACATATATTAATGCACAATTAAACTCACGATCAATATTTAAATTGCCAATGTTTTGAGACTGCCAAAGGTTTGACAGATCATTTTTCCTTGTAAATGTATTTTTGTGTGCAAAATGTTAACCTAAAGTGAAAAACAATGAATACTGTGTAAAAAAAGACACTAATTGCTGGAGTAACTCAGTGGGCCAGACAGCAACTCTGCAAAAACATGGATAGGTGATGTTTTAGGTTGGGACCTGTCTGAAGGTGGGTTCTGACCTGAAACGTAACCTGCCCATATTCTCCAGAGATGCTGCTTGAACTGCTGAGTCACTTTGTGTCTTTTTATTTCATAAACCAGCATTTGCAGTTTCTTGTATCTTACACTTAATACAGTATACTATTTCATCTGTGGCTCTACAAATCAAATTAACTCTGTGAATATATCTAACATTGGTGAGCATTAATCAACCCCTACATCTTCAGGATTAACTTTTAACTATGATTTCAGGTTATTTTCTGACCTTGTTGGCACCGATGAATAATATCACAACAGTCCAAGGCCAGACAGCGAACTTACACTGCAAAGTTGTGGGTTATCCATTACCAAACATAAAATGGCTGAAAAATAATTCTGCAGTGAATCAGGAGCCAAGAAAGAGCACAATAAGTAGAAAAGAATATGGATCTCGACTGCGAATTGTAAAACTGGACAAATCGGACACGGGCTATTACCAGTGTGTTGCATCTAATGGCAATGGAACCGTCAAAGCCACTGGGCAGTTAAATGTGATGCTTGGTATGTGCTTCTTAGTTATACAGGATACATTGAAGCACATTTATTAACTGATCTTTCGCATGTAAATAATGTAAGTTGGTAAATAGAATTCATGGGTTAATTTGCTGATTTCTCCTATTTTCATTTCTCTTTCACTCCACACGAATGAATCTTTCTCTTTTGTTATTATCAATTTGATCAATTAGTAAAGCGTTTTTGGCAGTTCCTCAGGATTGAAGATTACTTGCTTCCCCTACAGTTTTGTGGATTCTGAGGTTGTTATTGGGACCAATGAAAATTGTTTATTAAGCACATTGTCTTCAATGGCCATGTTAAGTTCACTGTTGAATGAGCAGCAGGAGCAAGATGATAGTTAAAAAAACAACTATTAGTATTCCAGAGTGGCTGCTGTAGAGGTACAGGGGGAGTGGCCATCTTGGAAGGGTAACGTTTTTCTTGTTTGAAGGTAGTGCTGAGTGTTTGGCTCATGAGGCTTTGGTGAGGAGGCTGGGCAGATGGTAACAGCAAGATAAGATAAGGAAAGGTCCTTTTTAGAAAAAAAATCTTCCTTGCTCTTACTGCAAATGAATAGCAGTCAGGGAATTGGTATGCACCTCCTACAGGATGTGGAACATCAGGGAGTCTTCCAGGTGCCCCTGAGGACAACAACTGAGGGAAGTGCATCCAGCTGCAGCTGCTGACTGACTGCATGAGGGCACTGATGCTGCAGCTGGTTGACCTTAAGATTGCCCGGGAGACTGAGGGCATCGTAGATAGGATGAGAGTGAGATGGTCACACCAAGTGCAGGCAGAAAATAGATGGGTCACCATTAGCGCAGAAAGCCCTAATGGTCATACCCCTCAAAATCAAGTACACACTTTTGGATTGGAGCATGGGGGTGACCATTTAGAGGAAAGCAGCAGTAAGATTTGTGGCACCAGACCTGGCTCTGTGGCACAGCGGTGGGAGTAGGGTGAGGTCAGACAGGGCTATAACGATTGGAGACTCATTAGTTAGGGGGACAGACAGTAGGTTCTGTGGCAGCAAACAGGGCTCCAGGATAATGCGTGCCTCCCTGAGTCCGTAATGACTCAGAGTGCCTTCAAAATACTCTCAAAGGGTGAGCAGCCAGAAGCCATTGTACATCTTTCCTGTTCTATTACATAACATAATTCCATGTGCAGTTAAACTCTGCAACTTTTAAAATTTACTTTTAATCATTGTTTTAATATCTATTGAGACATATTTTGATTGTTACTTGTAAGCACATTTTCAATCTAAAACTGAAGCCATTTGATAATGTATCTTGCTTTATTTAAACGATCCAAAACTGGTTGAATTGGATTAGACGCAGTCAAATTTGAAAACTTTGGTAATCTGTCGACAGTTTATAATCTGAGAGTTTTAAACATTACTTAAATATTCATTTCTGACAATGCAGGTTATTTTCTGAAGTTTTTGATGCCTGTGAACAATATCAGCACAGTAGAAGGCCAGACAGCGAATTTGCATTGCAGAGTAGCTGGTTATCCAGTTCCAAACATAAAGTGGCTGAAAAATGATTCATTAGTTCTCCAGGAAGAAAGACGGATCACGATACGGAAAACAGAATATGGTTCTCGATTGCGAATTCAAGACTTGAACAGAGCGGACACTGGCTTTTACCAGTGTGTTGCTTCCAACAACAATAATACTATTTCAGCTACTGGGATTATTTATGTGAGAGCTGGTATGTACCTTTTAACTTCATTAGTATCATTCTGCTAACTTACACTTACCATAGTCCTCCAAAAGAGTTCTGCCCCTACTAATAATGCCAGTATGTTCAATGGTTTATGAACATATTTTATTATAACAGAAGAGCAAAAAGTCCTATACCTTTTGATGGACATCTTACAAATTGCAAAGCCCGGGCTGAATTGTTTTGGGGAAACTACATTTTATGCATGTTCCTAAAGTTGTCATTGTCATTCATTAAAGCTGAGACGTTCGCAAGAACTTTCATGATCAAATATTATTAGCACTTTCCTGCCTATTTACTGAAACTTAGATCAGATCTTTTGCTAAATTAGAACAGTACTTTTGATCCATGCAAAAATAGATTGCATTGTATGGGTGAACAATCTAACCAACTCATCTTTGTCCAATATAACGTAATAACAGAACAGAATGAATGGCTACTGATAAACCTCTGTTAATTTGGAACAAAATTGTCCACATTGTAATGCACAAGTTACACTTAACTGAGAAATGGTGGGAAAAAAATGATGTATCATGTATTAAGCAATGTGGAAAATTTGTTATAACTTGCCAATAAAGCTGGTCATACTTGAAGAATGTTCGTAAGTTAGTGTTGGCATGCTGACTCCAGGAAGCATGAACATCAACAAAACTTGCATCCAGTGATATTGAACATAAATAACATAAATTGTAAAATGTCTTACAAAGAGAAAAAATTGGATGCATGTATTTGTGGAACATACTCTGCATGCTAAGTGATGTAAGACTTCAAACGAACAATAGGAAATCATATTAAGCAATCACATGGAACTAAAACTAAATTCCAAACAGATGGCATCAATGCAAGTACAATACGCCCCCATTACCTTTAATGGATTACTTTTGATAGATGGATTATATATTATGAAAACATGCTTTTAATGAATTCATTAAATGTTATACCTTGTCACAAATTAATTTTGATTTTGCACTTTTCCCATAGGACTGCCTCCGACACTCAGTGGACCATAAGATGTGTGAAGTCAACTCTTTGTTTCAAATACTTTTTTTCTGGTCTTCTGAATATGATGACATATATGGTGGATCTTAACTAATCAATAAGATACATTTTTGTTTACATTTATTTTCTGTATTGACTATTTGAAATGCATGCTGTGACAGAATGGGTCAAATTAAGTGCATTTTCTTCTATCTATCTTAGTGATGATATAAGTGGAGAAAGAAATATTAACCTGGAAATGTTTGATTCTCCACATAAAGAAAAAAAAATGTCCACTCTTTTTATAGGTCCTTATTTCATTGTTTCGTATTTTGTCGTTTTACTCTCATTTTTGTGTGAATAACAGAGACTATTTGGTATCCAGGGCAGGATGGGGTTTCAATCCCAGTCTCCATGAATGCCTTAATGGGCCTGTCCCACAGGCGATTTTTTAGCGGACTGCCGACGATTTTTCAGCAGACTGCCGGCGGTCGCCTGAAAAACTGGGAACTGCAACAACCAGGTTCAGGAATAGCTACTTCCCCACAGCCATCAGGCTATTAAACCTGGCTCAGACAAAACTCTGATTATTAATAACCTATTATCTGTTATTTGCACTTTATCAGTTTATTTATTCATGTGTGTATATATTTATATTATGGTATGTGGACACACTGATCTGTTTTGTAGTAAATGCCTACTATGTTCTATGTGCTGAAGCAAAGCAAGAATTTCATTGTCCTATCAGGAACACATGATAATAAACTCACTTGGACTTGAACTTGAACTGGAACGGCGACTGTCAGAGTGGAACACACAAACACATTGCAAAGGCGGGGGCCAGGGCAAGCGGGGGACGCTGTCTAAAAAATTCCCATGATGCAAAGCCAAGGTGATACAGACACACACCACGATGAACAGGAAGGTTGGCGCTGTAATTAAGACAGCTAAAGCACAGTGCATGATAAGTCCTTTAAAAGATGGGGTGAGAGGGGGGAGAAAGAGTGGAGACAACTTTTAAGAAACCAGAGATACACAGCTGTGAAGTTCGGCAGACATTTAACATTACCGGTCGGCTCCTTGGTTCGGAAAACTACTGCTTCCCAGTGACCATAATGAGGCCGCCACTAGTTCCCAAAATGTGAGAACTCCTCACGACCATGAAGGCGACTCCCCGGCAACCACCCGCGAACATGTGGTGACCATGTGGCAACTGCAGTCGCCTAAAAAGTCGCCTAAGTGGAACAGGCCCATAACTCTATGCAACACATTTGAATGTAGAGAACATTCTCTGACCTGATTGTAGCTTCCAGTTGGATGAGTTCACTGAAGTAGATCGTAGTCTCAAGTAGTCTGTAGCTGCTGGTCATAGTCATACAGCACAGAAATGCTCATCCCACCTGCCTGCATTTGGCCCACATCCTTCTAAATCTTCACCATCCATGTACATGTCCAAATGTCTTACAAATTATGTGATGGTTCCTGCCTCATCACCAGCTCGTTCCATATACTACCCCATTGTGTGAAAAGGTTGCCTCTCGGGTTTCTATTAAATCTTTCCCCTCTCACATTAATCCTATGTCCTCTGAGATAATGATGGGATAAATTCTGTTTTGGACCCCAGCATTGATTTTAGAGCATTGATTTTATGTAATCTGGGTGGGGTTTGGAATTGGGTCTTCGTGTGGGGATAAAGGGTCCAGCCCTAAATCAGTAGTTGAGCTCGGATCTGAGTAAGCACCTTTTAAAGCACAGCATATAGACTATAAAGGGCTATTGTGTTTGTCTTTTGTCACATGCCCATATGTCTGTAGTGACTTTTTGTTCCATACCCTTAAACTCTTGTCACCTCAATCAGCCATCTACAATTTCAGTGTAGCTCTCAGTAAGAATATGCAAATACAAGATAATATTTTCCACGTTTATATTGATTCTACCTAGATTTTTCTCGAGTACCTGTGATAGTCCTCGCACCTTTTATCAATAGTCAGACTCTTTGTCTGGTTGACAGAAATGTAGTCAATTAAACCTTTGCAAAACTGTCATCTAACCATTTGAAAAACTGAAGCCAGTCCAGTTCTCAACAAAAATTCTGTTTCCCTAGCAATCTCTCTTCCTGGCAAGTCTGTGAAATTGAACCTGGTTATTTGCAACCTTGCCAGTCATATTTGGCCCCATGTTAGGCCTTAGCAAGTCTGATTTATGTTTGCATTTCTGCAGTGTCCCTGAATGCCCCTGTTTCAGCTCAACAACTGCTGAAGTCCTCATCCATCCTTTCAGTACCTCTGGGCCTGACTGTTTCAATGCACCCCAATTCAAGGATAGCCACTCATGAGATCACCCAAAAAATTGTGTCACTAATTTACACCAGATCACTCCTGCATTTACTAACCTGCATTGGCTCCAGTTGAACTGATGTTTTGAATTCATGGTTTTCATCTTTATTTTGAAATCACTCTCCCCATTTCTGTTATTGGCTCCATGTAACTCTAAATCATATTTGCACTCCTCAGGGCCACCTAGACACTTTTAGATTTAAATGATGCCCATAACTATAAATCCAAAGGCCAGGCATTGTGGGATTCCAAACCAGAACTTCACGTCTCTCTTCCTGTTTTTCTTACTTCAAGATGCTGCTTAAAACCTGTCAGGTTGAGTAACATTTGATCATCTATTTGGATATTGTCTTGTGCGAACTTAGTGCTGAACATGGCTAAGTATAAACATTTTGTGTGATAATACTCCTGTGAAGTGCTTTGGAATGTTTCTGCTCTGTTAAAGACATGGTATCGCGATGTCAGGGACCCGGGTTCGATCCTGACTATATGGAGTTTATACATTCTCCCTGTGACCGTGAGTTTTCTCAGGGTGATTTGATTCCCTCCCACAATTAAAAAATGTACAGGTTTGTAGGGTAGTTGGTTTATGTAAATTGTCCCTAATATTAGGATGCTGAAGTGGTCCAACGTAAAACTAGCGTACGGGTGATTGATGGTCAACGTGGGCTGAAGGGCCGGTTTCTACACTGTATCTCTAAACTAAACTCAACTAATGTCATGGGACCCTTTGCATTCACCTGTAAAATAAAGCCTCAGTTTAATGTCTCATTATAAAAATGAAGTGACATTGTGCTGCGCAATCTTAAAATTATTTTGTGGCTATAATTAATCAGAATCAGATTTTATTCCCCACATGTTTTGCAACATATGAGGAATTTCACTGGCCAGGTCAGCTATACAATTAAAAGCAACAGACACAAAAACACATTTTAACATGAACATCCACCACAGTGACTCCTACACATTCCTCACTGTGGTGGAAGGCGAAATAGTCCTTTTTGTTCTTCCTCATTTGGGGTCCACGAGCCCTCCGTTGACGGGACGGTCTTGACTCCCGTAGCTGAGGGCATTCGGACCCTCCGCATCGAGGTGTTCAGCTCCTGCATCGGGGGGTTGTCAGCTCCCCCCCGCCGGCCGATCGAACCTCGTGTTGGGGATGGTCGAGCCTTCCGCGAAGTCGGAGCTCCCGACTAGTCTCTCCCGAGACTGCGAGCCCTTGATGGTAAGTCCGCAGGCCGCGGTGGGAGCGATCCTAGGCAAGGGATCCTCTCCGATGTTAAATCCGCGCCCCGCGGTGGGGCTCACGACAGTCCGAGGAGGCCTCCAGCTCCTTCTATGGTAGGCCGCAGAGCACAGAGAATGTGATCCGAAAAATTGATCACATCTCCGGGAAGGTAGGAACTTGAAATAAAGTTTCCCCCGATCCCCTCCCCCCACATAAAACAAACTGAAGTACATTAAAACAAACTTTTAACAAACGCTACAAATAACAAAAAGATGAAAAAACGAACAGACTGACGGCAGGCCTTCCATCTCCCCGACGCCCCTGGTGGTCAACATTTATAATTCCAATCATAAAATTGCACAAATGGTTTGTTTGTGTTTGTGGAAACCATATGGAATATGTGTTTCAGATATTGTGGAGTCACTGAGTTTGTGTGGCATTCCCTGCCTAAACACAAATTTATGCTGAAACAAATCCTCAATCTTTGTTGCTTGTGTTTTTATTTGCTCTGTTTGTTTCACTGTCTAGGGTTAATTCTTTCATGACATAGACCTTGTTCAGAGTAGCTTCCACACGCAAACCACCAAATGATATTTGTAGGTTTTGGAAGCTTCCATTCCTGACAACCTGACAATGCCAAGACTTGAGGTGGACAGAGTCTGCGAGGGCCAAGTGCTCAAGAGATCGGTGGGATAAGGCTGAAACAAAGGCTTCATTTAATTTGCATGTAATTAATCTTCACAAGGAGGTGAAATAAAAGTATATGTTCCAGCCAATATCAACTTTATGTATTAAATGAGCTTGCGACTTCTGGAATCTGATTCATTGCCCCATTTATATACAGTAATCAATAAATGGTGCATTTTCAAATTCTTCCATATGTTGGTTTCAGAGTCCTGGCAAGCAACATGGGAACAGTCACACATCAGTAAAATTTAGGTTCCTGCTGTTGCGAAAGCTTGAATGAAGCATTAAACAAGTTCACATGTACCTGCTAAAGTTGGATTGGAAACATGAGGGAAAAAAACATTAACTTGGAATCTCAAATAGGACTACCCCAAGACGCCAACTTGGACGGCACGAAGGACCTGTTTCCGTGTTGTCCCGCTGAGAGACCATACTGAGGCAATTCCCACGTATATGAAACAGAGAGAAACGTGATTTCTACACGGTTCTGCCCGACTTTTGAGAATGGATTTGGTGGTTTGTACCCACTCCACCTCCCTGCCCACCCACCCACCAAGCCAGCCAGTCAGCCCCCTCCTTGTTACAGCGGCGGAAGCGACATTTCCAAGAGAATAGGGCAGGGAACTGGGGCAGGGCTGGGATGGAAGCAGGGCAGATGAGGCGCACCAAAGAAACAAACAAGTTGATGGCTGCAAGGGTCAGGCGGCAGAGGTCTTGTGCCCCAGCGAGGTGGACCGCTCTTCCCCCTGCTAATGCACACACAGAAAGAGAGAGATGAGAGCAGAGAATGATCCCAGCCTAACCCAAGAGCCTTGTCACCCCAGACAGATTAATGACGCCTATGCATCCCTCCCCCCACCCCAGTAACTTTCAATACTGAATCAGAATATACTTACTGTATGAGATGCTGTCCAGCTCCTCTATTTGATACTTAAAACAGACCTTCATTCACAGTTGGCTCAAGAGTAACTCGGGAGAGGAACTTGGTAACTCGGGAGAGGAACTTGGTACATCGCAGAAGTAAACGGCAAACTTAGACATACACTTGGGAACTCGTTTAAACTCGTGAACATTAACTTGGAATCTCGTAGACAACTACGAGTGTGATTTTTCTTTCACTTGTGATCACTCGTGGGTTGGCTCGCACCGTGAGACTACATGTTAGCATCTCCAGGAAGGGGATGTGAAAGAGGTGATTAGTTGGGTTGCAGTGGGGATTAGTCCGATTGCATTGGGGATTCATCTGCAATCATCTACAAGTGGTTTGTCATTTACAGCTCCTCTTGGCATTTTTCTCATTGTCACATTTAATGCCAAATTTTACCGTGCATTATCGTCACTTAATCACTCTTCCCCTTTTGTTCCTTCCTCCTCCGACTCTCTGCCTCTGTATTTTCTAAAATTAATTGTTAAATCCTTTAACGATCAATGCTTGAAATGGATTTTCAATGTGTTGACAAAATGCAGATGAATGAAAAAAAATCAAATGTCTTCAGGGTACATAAAAATAGTGACGGAGAAAAGCATGTAAGTATTATGGCAACCTGCTAACATTTTTGATATTGTTACCAATACACCCAGTATTTCATAGGGCAGCCTACAGGACATTAGATATGCCCAATCAACATTTATATGTGTTTTCTGCAGCTGAATTCTCAATATGTTAAGATGAATGTATATAAATACCTAATGCATTATATAATCACCCAGTGTAGGATATAGACAATAGACTATAGACAATAGGTGCAGGAGCAGGCCATTTAACCTTTCGAGCCAGCACCGCCATTCAATGTGATCACGGCTGATCATCCCCAATCAGTACCCTGTTCCTGCCTTCTCCCCATATCCCCTGCGCTATTTTTAAAAGCCCTATCTAGCTCTCTCTTGAAAGCATCCAGAGAACCTGTCTCCAATTTCCTCTGAAGCATAGAATTCCACAGACTCACCAATCTCTGTGAGAAAAAGTGTTTCCTCGTCTCCGTTCTAAATGGTTTATTCCTTATTCTTAAACAGTGGCCCCTGGCTGGAGTCTGTACGAGGATTTTCAACCAGTCTCTGGCCCAGTCCACTGTTCCACCCTGTCTGAAGTCCTCCACCATAGTCCCCTTGCCCAAAAAACCCAACATCTCCAGCCTCAACGACTACCGGCCAGTTGCACTCACACCAGTGGTGATGAAGTGTTTTGAAAAACTGGTCCGGGGTCATATCACATCACTCCTGCCCCGAAGCTTTGACCCCCACCAGTTTGCGTACAGAGCAAATAGATCTACAGAGGACGCTGTAGCCACAGCTCTCCATGCTGCACTGTCCCACCTGGAACAGCGGGGGAGCTACGTGCGGATGCTCTTTGTGGACTACAGCTCTGCTTTTAATACCATCCTTCCCCACAAACTGGTGGACAAACTGGGGGACTTGGGACTTCCACACTCCACCTGCATGTGGATAAATAGCTTCCTGTCGGGTCATAGCCAGAGAGTCAGAGTGGGCCATCACACATCCACGGCCCTCAGCCTCAGTACCGGCTCTCCACAGGGCTGCATACTGAGCCCCCTGCTCTACACCATCTACACACATGACTGCACCCCCGCCCACAACAGCAAAACCATTGTCAAATTTACAGATGACACTATGGTAGTGGGACTCATCTCCAGGGGGGACGAGTACGCCTATCGGGATGAGGCGGAGCAGCTGACAGTGTGGTGTGGAGAAAATAACCTGCTCCTCAACACCTTAAAGACAAAGGAAATAATAATAGACTTCAGGAAGAATAAAACGGACATGGTACCATTAATTATCAGAGGGGTCTGTGTGGAGAGGGTGGCAGATTTCCGCTTCCTGGGAATCCATATTGAGGAGGACCTGACGTGGAGCGTGCAGATTAAGGGGGCGCTGTCCTGTGCGTGGCTGCCCTGCCAGCAGTTGTCTGTCTTTTCACCGTTTTATTTTTAGTTAGTTAAAGTGTTTTGTTTGAAGGTCTAGACTTTTCTGTGGGGGGGGGGGGGAAGGGGGAAACTGCCTTTCAGGGTCCCTACCTGGTCGGAGAGACAGCTTTTCTCCGGGCTGCAGCCTCAACCCGTCCTCGCAGCCTACCAGCGGACCTGGAGCGGCATTTCCTGTCGTGGACCGCCAGAACCTCGGCTTTGGCGGTGGCACAGCGCTGGAGTGCTATCGTGGAGCAGGCGATGCCTTGCCTGGGTCGCCGCGCTGGAGCTGCGGTGAGTTGAGACTGCCGGGAACAACATCGCAGAGCTGCGGGACTGTGGAGCGGCCAGCTGCGGGCGGCGGCGCCGAACTTTACACCGGGAGCCTGGGATCTCGCGACGGGATCGCCAGTTGTGGAGCTCCATCCGGCGTGGCCTTGTCGGCTTCGGAAGCCGAGGCCTCCAGTACGGAGGCGGCCGTTCCAGGGCTCCCATGCCGCTGTGAGGACACTCTCTCCACACACCGGTGCACCACCACTCGGCGAGAACGGCCAGGAACATCGGGCCTCCATAGAGGCAACTGTGGAGGCCTCAATAGGCCCGACTATGGGTGAACTGGGGTTGGGGACTGGACTTTGTGCCTTCCGTCACGGTGGGAGCCATTGTGGGGGGATGTTCTTTGTGTTTAAGACTCTCATTGGAGTTATGTCTGTATTCTTTTGTGTACTGCAAAATGGCAAAAAGCATTTCACTTCATTACACCTCGGTGTATGTGAATGTGACTAATAAAAAACTTTGAATACTTTGAACACCTCTGCGCTGCTGAAAAAGGTCCAGCAGAGACTGCACTTCCTGAGGGTGCTCAGGAAGAATAACATCAATCCGAGACTGCTGCTGTCCTTTTATCGGTGCTCCATTGAGAGCATCCTAACATACTGTGTATGCATATGGTACATCAGCTGCACAGCGGCTCAGCGGAAAGCACTCCAGAGGGCCATTGACAACGCCCAGAGGATTGTCGGCTGCCCTCTCCTTACCTTGGAGGACTTACACAGTTCCCGCTGCATCAAAAAATCCCAGAGTATTATAAAGGACATTTCCCACCCCGGACACTCCCTGTTTGAACTGTTGCCGTCAGGCAGGCGGTACAGATCTACAAGGACAAGGACAAACAGACTTAAAAACAGTTTTTACCCCACTGCTATAAAGGCACTAAATGTAGCCGCCAAGGAACGCAGGGGCGATACATACTAAGGGACTGTGGTACACTGTGAAATTGACAGAAGGATGTAGGGTTGGGTGTTTATGCGTGCTATTTTCATGATATTTATTTTAGTTGTTTATCTTTTTAAATATTTTACCTTGTATGTATCGTTAGCTTTTAGAAATGTTTGAATGGTGCACTGACTGGCTGACATTTTTAAATTTTGTTGTACATGGTTCATGTTACAATGACAATAAAGAAACTATTCTATTCTATTCTGGTTCTGGACTCCCCCAACATCAGGAACATGTCTCCTGCCTCTAGTGTGTCCAAACCCTTAACAATCTTATATGTTTCAAGGATGCGTAGCATAGTTCATTTTGTACCTTTGGGATGTATTTGATTTGATTCAATTTATTGTCATTGCTCTTTTCAGTGCAACAAAATGGTTTAGCCTGCAGTCATAACATAGAATAAATAACAAACACTCAACACAGTTTAAAGTCCAAAAGTCATTGTCTCTTCCCTCCTTGCTCTCCCTCTGCGCTGAGGCAATCCAAGCCTCCGATGTTGTGACCCCGCCAGGTGATGGTAAGTAAGTCCCGCGGCTGAATCCGTGCTCCGCAAACGGGCCGGTTCAAACTCCGCGGCCCGGGGTCGGTCGAAGCTGCCGAAGCTGCCGCCCTCCAGTCCAGCGGACGCAGCTGTAGTTGCGGGAGCTCCGGAAACAGAACTCGAGCTCCCGTTGATGTCGTCCACTGGCCCGCAGCCGAACCTCCAAAATCGGGTCGGAAGTTGGGTCGCATCGCAACCACAGCCCCAGTCGGCCAGCCTCGTGTTGGTAAGTCCTGGCTCTGCCTCCGCAGCCTTGAGGTGGGTCGCAGTTGGAGGCCGCCTGCTCCGCGATAGGCCTCAGCACAGACGGACACGGAGACGGGGGATACGACAGGAAAGGTCACATCCCCCCCGAAGGAAGTCAAAAAACATGTTACACCCACCCCCCGCCACATACACAACTAAATAAACCGAAATAAACTAAAAACGGGACAAGAGAAAACAAAAAACAGAAGACAAACGGACATTTAGACTACACAATTATAAAGAATTAAATTATATTAGAGAAATTGCTCTGCAACAAAATGACTTGTTACGTGTAAAACCTCATTTATAGACAATATTTACAACATTTTTAATGAGAATCAGGTGTGTAAAATAAAAAATTGAGGAACACAATCATCAGATAGACAAAATGCTGGAGTAACTTTGCGGAACAGGCAGCATTTCTGGAGGGATGGAATGGGTAAAGTTTCAGGTTGAGACCCTTCTTAACCCAAAACGTCACCCATTCCTTCTCTCCAGAGATTTTGCCTGTCCTGCTGAGTTCTTCATGCATTTTGTGTCTATCTTCAGTTTAAACCAGTGTCTGCTGTTCCTTCCCACACATATAGAATCATCAATTCTGAGTTGATTGCTTATAGAAAGACTAGACGTGCACCATGTAGCATAAGGGCACGTAGGTTTCCGTGCTTAACTGCCAGAAATGACCAACTACTGACCATCACACTTGGTTGGATTTACAGGGCATTAATGGGCCTGTCCCACTTACGCAACTTTTTCAGCGACTGCCGGCACCTGTCATAGGTTGTTGCAGGTCGCTGAAAATTTTCAACGTGTTGAAAATCCAACGGCGACCAGAAAGATGCTACGACTCTTTGGGCAACTGAGGAGACTATTCACGACCATACAGGCGACACCCTGGCGACATGTTGCGGGGTGAAGCCTGCATGGTCGTGAATAGTCGCCCAAAGAGTCGTACGTTGTTCTGGTTGCTGCTGGATTTTCAACATGTTGAAAATTTTCAGTGACCTGCAACGACCTATGACGAGTGCCGACAGTCGCCGTAAAAGTCGCATAAGTGGGACAGGCCCATAAAGCTGCCAAATTATGCAACAGACCTGGAGTGAAAGGTATTTAACGACCTGCTGCATGAGTTGCAGGCCCACTTCCTGAAGGAGATGCCCCCAGTTTTTTTTATCTTCACCTGATATCATGGCATTGCTATTCAATAATCTATGTAATGCTGAATGAATGTGCCATTGAGTCTTTCCCATCTCATCTGACATCCAGTCCGAAAGGTTGAAAGTTGCTTCAGGATAAAGCTGGCCTTTTTATTTACAATCCTTTTTCCAGAGCCAGTTTATTCAAACACCCGTCAATTTCCCTGGGTCCCATACGGCACATGTTGGGTAGACAGGCAACTCCTCCAATGCTCATGTCCTCCTGAAGGTTGTGGAGGAAGGTTGTTTTTCTGGCTGAAGGTCTGTGACCAGTGGAGTCTGCAGGGATCTGTGCTGGGACCTCTGCTGTTTTTGACATAAACAACCTGGATGTAAATGTAGACTGGTTGGTAAGTAAGTTTGCAGTGGCACTAAAATTGGTGGAGCTGCAGACAGTCAGGAAAATTGTCAAAGTATGTAGCAGGATATAGATTGACTATGGAAATGGGTGGAGAAATGGCAGCTGTAGTTTAATTCGAGCAAGTGTGAATTGTTGCACATTGGGAGGTAGAATATAATGGATTTATGAGAGAGGTTCAATTTCCAGCCCTAATTTAACTACAACCTATTCTCAGTAATCTCTTCTAATTATAGATCTTCACTATTTACACTCACCAGTTTCCCATGTGAGGCTCTGCATTAATGCATGGTTTAACTCATTTTTATTAGCTGTCATTTAAATTTTAACCTTTTTTTCATACTCTTCTTCCACAACACCCCTGTACTTTTCTTCCCTACTTATGTTTAAGCCTGTTTCATTTATTTTACCTCCAACCAATGCCTGAAGCATTTGCTTTCTTCCTATTTATTATTTTTCTTGGGGCATGGATCGAAATCTATTGGGGGCTGTGTCATTGCCCCAGCTGGTTCCTGTCTGCATGTTTGGCCTTGAGTTCCCTCTCTCATAAATCCATTAGCCACAAATTTGCTCCAATACTGATTTGCATGTGGCCTGCACAATAACCCAAAGATTATTATCCTCAAGGTCCTGCTTTATAATGAAGTTCCTCAGCAGCAAATCCCCCCCTGCTTCTACCTTTTGTCATTTGTTTTGGCATGGAATGCAACAAATGGGATTGTGTCTCCTTTGTCAAGTTGCTTTTCAACTCAAATTACCCCTTAACCGCCTGCCCCACTTGGCGACTTTTTCGGTGACTGCCGGCGTCATATCAGTGTCGCCAAAAGATTTTGAACATATCAAAACCCAACGGTGACAAAAAAATGTTGCTACACTTGAAAAAACACCGCGCGTCATACATCGTCACCGCCATGTCATACGTCATCACGCCGCGTATTTTTCAGTGACCCGATACAGTCAATGATGCCGGCAGTCGCCGAAAAAATCGCCAAGTGGGACAGGCCCTTTAGTTTGGCATGAGGTAAGCAGTGTATCCCTTGGGACTCCAGCTTACATGCATGGGGATGCCCTTACTCTGTCTTACTCTGTATAATACAGCATAACCTATGCTATCCAATAAAGAATTACAATTTAATCCTTTCATGGGGCATTACGGAATATTATTTTTAAGTCCTGAAAATATACATTTATGATATTGGGCCTACCATGCAAATAGATTTTCTACATGTTCAAATAGTCTGCATTTTTCAAAGGTATTTTGATTTTGTTCTTGACACACAGCGTACCTTGTGAGTTGCTTGCTGTTTCTGATATATAATGATTTAACATGTTTGTGCCCAGTTTTGTTATGGAATGCTACAAATGGGATTCTTTCTCCTTCAAATCTCCCTAGCGATTGCAGCCCGAGACTTCAATCAAGCCAAACTCAGCGGCGTACTGTGAAAGTATTATCAGCATGTCTCTTGTCCCACCAGGGCCCAGAACATCCTCGACCACTGCTACACATCAATAAAAAACGCCTGTCACTCTGTTCCTCATCTACCAGTTTTTGGGACGTCTGTTCACTGAGTTGTGATTCTGTTCCCTGCATACAAATAAAAACTGAAGCAGGAGGATCCAGTACAGAGAGTTGGACAATGCTTTTCCGGTGGCCAGACACAAATTACATCTTACACGGCTGCTTTGAGTCAGTGGACTGGTCCATATTCAGGGATTCTGCAGCCAACCTGAATGAGTATGCCACTACTGTGACTCACCTCATCAGCAAGTGCGTAGAGGAGAATGTGCCGAAGAAGACAACCTGGAGTGTTTCCCAGACGGAAACTGGATGAATCATGAGCCACATTCCCAGGTGAAGGTCATGTCTGCTGTAAACAGGTCAAATGATCCCAAGAAAGCTCACCATAATCTTCACAAAACTATCAAGAATGTTGAGAGACAATACCGGGTCAAATAATCATTCGGACACCCACAGACTGGCACGGTCTGAATACTATAACTGGCTGCAAAGCTAAGTGAACAACATTGCTGGCGATAGTGTAGCCCTACCTGATGAACTCAATGCATTCTATTCTTGCTTTGAGCAGATCAGGTTGGGGGGGGGGGGGGGGGGTCCCACCGCCACAGGTACCATGTAATCCCACGCTATCTGCTCCATGGTCGGATAGTCGGCGACTAAACCGTCTCGCCCACTTGGTTTGCCACGTGAGAAGGGGGCGGTGGACCTCCAGCAGGACCAAAAACAAGACCTGCCAAACAAGTAGAAGTTGCGATCACTGTCGTACATAGCATTGGAAGGCAACGTGCCCGTTGATGGTTTCAACGGCGATGATAATGATTTGAGCAGATAGCCAATGCAACGATGACATTCTTCCCATCAGACTCATGTGGCCTTTTTCCCAGGGCCACTGTTGCAGACGGCAGATTGGCCTTCATGGGGGTGAACCCATGGAAAGCAACTGGCCTGGACAGAGTCCCTGGCTGCGTCTGCATGGACCAACTGGCCGGAGTATTCGTGGACATCTTTCGTCTCTCCCTATTCCATTCTGAGATACCCACCTGCTTCTAGAAGACCACTATCATCCCTCTACCCCAAAAAAGCATGCCTTAATGACTATTGTCCAGTGGCCTTGACATCCATAATCAGGAAGTGCTTTGAGAGTCTGGTTATAGAATGCATTTAATCCAATCTACCAAGTAACCTTGACCCATTGCAGTTCACCTTCTGCAACAGCAGCACCATAGATGGTGCCATTTCCCTGGCCCGACACCCATTCCTGGAACACCTGGAGGAGAGAGATAGCTACGTCAGCTTTCAGTACAATTAGCCCAGCCGAGCTCATCTCCAAACTCGTGGAACTTGGAGTCAGCATTCATCTCTGCAACTGGATCCTTGACATCCTGAATCAGTGAGGATAGGTGACAAATCATCCCCTGCAATCATCTATCATGCAATATATTATCTAAATGGTGGCCGACTAGGAAAAGGGAAGATGCAGCGAGACCTGGGTGTCATGGTACACCAGTCATTAAAAGTAGGCATGCAGGTGCAGCAAGCAGTGAAGAAAGCGAATGGTATGTTGGCTTTCATAGCAAAGGGATTTGAGTATAGGAGCAGGGAGGTTCTACTGCAGTTGTACAGGGTCTTGGTGAGACCACACCTGGAGTATTGCGTACAGTTTTGGTCTCCAAATCTGAGGAAGGACATCATTGCCATAGAGGGAGTGCAGAGAAGGTTCACCAGACTGATTCCTGGGATGTCAGGACTGTCTTATGAAGAAAGACTGGATAGACTTGGTTTATACTCTCTAGAATTTAGGAGATTGAGAGGGGATCTTATAGAAACTTACAAAATTCTTAAGGGGTTGGACAGGCTAGATGCAGGAAGACAAATACGACTTCAGGAAGCAATGCAATACACATCCACTGAGCGCTGAAGTAGAGATGGTTGAAAACTTCAGGTTTCTAGGAGTAAATATCACCAGCAACTTGTCCTGGACCAGCTATATCGAAGCAACGGCCAAGAAAGCAAACCAATGCCTCTACTTCCTTAGAAGGCTTAGGACGTTTGGAAAGTTCTCAACTTCTACTGATGTGCCATAGAAAGCATTATATCGGGGTGCATGATGGCATGGTTTGGGAACAGTTCCATCTAAGATCGCAAGAAATTGCAGAGAATTGTGGACACAGCCTAGATCATCACACAAACCAACTTCCCTTCCATTGACAAGGCCACCAGCATAATCAAGGGCAAGTTGTGCCCTGACCACTCCTCCCATCCCCCATCAGGCAAGGGGTACAGAAGTGATAAAATGCACACGTCCAGATTCAGGGACAGTTTCTTCCCCGCTGTTATCGGGCAACTATACCATCCAATCACCAATTAGAGAGAGGTCCTGAGCTATCTACCTCCTTGGAGATCCTTGGACTATCTTTAATCAGACTTTAGTGGACTTAATCTAAACGTTATTCTCTTTATCCTGTCTTTGTACAGTGTGGACATTGTAATCATGTATAGTATTTCCGCTGACTGGATAGCATGCAATTAAAAGACTTTGAAATAAAAACAGAAGATATTAGAAACTCTTAGATGGCCAGCAGTCTCCATGGGGAGAGAAACAGTTGACGTTTTAGGTCAAAAGTGAGAAGAAGGAAAACATTAGTTTTCTGTTTCAGAAAGGATGACGGAAGCCTGAATATGATAAAGGAGACATCTCTGTCAGGACTGCCATGGTGATCTGCTGTTGATGAAACTATGTCTCTGGTAGATCAATGAGGACAGTTAGAAGGAGACAAAACATACAGAGGAACAACTTAAAGCTGTGAAATGCAAGTCGGGGAATGGGGAAAAAGGATGGCAGATCAGGAAGTGTCAACCAAGAGAGAAAAATTGAGCAAACATTACAGATGAATAAACTACAGCAGAATGACTGTGGGAGAGAACAGTGGTATCTATGTGGCGATCTTCCCGGTTTTTATCAAAGAACTTGTGCAGGCATTCCAGGCTTATCAGGTCATTCTAGCAGGTGATCCAAATATCACAGCCATAGAACAGAGTTGGGCCATTTACACGCATAATAAAAGCCTAAGTAATGCTGATATCAAGGATTACATAAAATGTCCTGGATATAATAAAATACGAAATAAAAGTCAATTAACAATCTAATGCCGAACACTTTAGCATTTAGTGTTTGAGTTACTAGTATTTTTGGCACTGATAAAATGTCGCATCCACAAAGTGATGACCAACCAATCTTGTGTTCTGTTTAAAAACAATGTTTTCCCTTTAAAGTAAGGTTGTGTCTGTGTGGAGCACACACTAAACTGTAATTTTGTTGAGTAATCTAAAATTACAATCCCACACGTGTAGTTTAAACTTTATTTTAATCAATAAAGAATACAGTTTTCAAAACCAAATTCACCTCATTTTCTTCAGGTAAGCTTTGATGTTTCATTAAAATTGCTATGTCCCTATCTGATGTTTAAAAATATGTAATGATTTTCTTTTCAAATTTAGACGAGCTGCAACTAGAAGTTGAGAATAGTTCATGAAATAACTCGTATATATAGACCAGGAACAAGTGAGTTATTGTAATGATTTATGTGATAATTATAGATTACATGAAATATTTTGTAAAGTAGATTTTATGCTTCCCATTTCAGCTGTATTTATAATGATTTCCAAGCCAGCCCATTGGATTTTTCTGCCTCTTTATATTCCCACTATATGATGGTAATTCCCAAACAACAGGAATTATGCTGAGTTGAATATGACATTTTAGAAAGTGATCTGCACAAACAAAACACGTTCGCAAAATGTCGAACCTACTCATTCTTATACAGCTTCAGTTGCCGGTTTGTAAAGTAATGTCATTCTCCGAAGGTCCAGGTCTTCAAAATGCCCGAAGATTAGAATCTGTGCAGATGATAACAGATGCCATTGTGGTGAGGTGAATTTCAATTGCCTGTGCTTGCAATAACTGACAAACCCATCAGAGAGAGTTTTTAGTCTGTCTTCAGCTGGTGACCAATCAAAAGAGTTTTCTGTTCACAACTTAAATTTTCAATTTATAAAATAGTGACTTTCTCCACTTAGGCTATAGATTATTCTATTCAGTAAATAACATTGACTTTAGTTTAGTTTAGAGATACAGCGTGGAAACGGGCCCTTCGGTCCAGTGATTCCCCCCGAACATACTATACACAAGCAACAATTTACAATTTTACCAAAGCCAATTAGCCTGTCTGAGGAAGGGTCTCGACCTGAAACGTCACCTATTCCTTTTCTCCAGTGATGCTGCCTGACTCGCAGAGTTACTCTAGCATTTTGTGTCTATCTTTGGTGTAAACCAGCCTCTGCAGTTCCTTCCTACACAACCTACAAACATGTACTTCTTTGGAATGTGGGAGGAAACCGGGGCACCCGGAGAAAACCCACTTGGTCACACGGAGAATGTACAAACTTTGCATAGACAACGCCGGTAGTCAGGATTGAGCCCGGGTCTCTGGCGTTATAAGGCAACAACTCTACCACTACGTCTTTGGAAATTACTGTCTCATCAGAAAAATTACATTATTGGCCTTATTCCATTGGAGAGCAAGAGACTAAGCACTGAGAGAGAGAGAAAGAATATCAAGGACATAAAAACCGGTGAGACTGGAAGCTCAAAGAAAGTGTATGGCAGGGACGTGAGGAGATGAGAGGGCAACTGTAACAACAGATCAGCGCTGATACAAAGTAGCAAGAGGATGCGTGCTCAGAACAGTGGTGGCCATAGTATATGGCAATATAGCAATCAATCAATCACTCAGTTTTATTCATCACATACACATATAAGTGCAGTGAAATGAATTTGTCAGCAGCAGTACAATCAAAAAAGAACACACGATATACAATAAAATTTAACACAAACACCCACCGCAGCATTGTGGTGGAAGGCACAAAGTACAGTCCATTGTTCACCCATGGTCAGGGCCATAAACCTCCGCAGTCACCGCTACGGGCGGCCGGATGTACAGGCCTTCTCGTCGGGACAGTCAAACACACTCCGTGGCTTGGAGGTCCGGAATCGGTGCTTTTCTACCAGAGACTGTGGCTTCAGGATGTTGTAGGGCGCAGGCCAGCGGTCGGAGCTCTTGTCTGGCTGTCCCCGGCGAGGGTACCTAGGCTCCTGATGGTAAGTCCACGCCGTGCCCGCCGCTTCAGGATGTTATAGGCCGCGGGCCGGCGGTTGGGGCTCTTCTCCAGAGATCCCCAATGAGGGATCCCAGGCTCCGGACGCGGCGCCCGCGGCTAGAAACTCCGCAGACCGCGGCTTCGGATCGGAGCGCTCCCTTCTGGCGACCCCGGCAAGGGCTCGCCCGCTCCATGATGAAAAGTCCACACTGTGCCCGCTGCTGATTATCCAGGGCCCGACTCCGGGAGAGGCCGCTCCAATCCATGGTGTTAGGCCGTGAGGGAGGTGACATGGAAAAAGTTGCCTCTCCATGGAGGAGGCAATTGAAAGCGATTCCCCCCCCCTTATTCCCCCCCCCCCCCCCCCCCCCCCCCCCCCCCACACACACACAAGACACACCGAGAGGCATTAAAACAAACATTTGGACACACTAAAAACTCACAGTGCCCCCACTGATGGCTTTCATGGAAGCAGTGAAGGAATAGCTCATGCCTTTGCCAAGATAAATTTGGATGGATTTTTGGTCACCAGCTCAAAGGAAGCATATGTTGACCAGATTAATTCCTGGGATTAGAGGTTGTCCAACGGAGAGTTTCAGCAGGATGGATCTACATTCACTAGTTTAGTTTATTTTGTTGTCACGTGTACTGAGGTACAGTGAAAAGCTTTTGTTGTGTGTTAACCAGTCAGCAGAAATCAATGTGTACCTTATATGGTATGTGTGACAATAAAAGACCTTTGATTGCAATCTAGCATTTAGAAAAGATAGAGATTGTTTTTTAGCAACATGTACGATTTGGAGAGCAATACCAGGATTAATATGAGTGTCTATTTCCCTGGGATGGGAAATCTAAAACTGGGCATAACCTCAGGATAAGTGGTGACTCATTTGCCAGAAGATATTTTCCTTCACTCAAAAGGCTAAAAATCTTTGAAATTCTCCATCTGAGAAGACTAAATATTCTGTGAACTATTAACTTTAATCAATCAGGAATTCAAGCAATTTTAAGGCTGCGTGGGTAGGTAGGATTGGTTTTGTTTAAAAGAGGCAGCAGACATAAAAAGCCTTCTGGCATGCATCTGCTCCTGATTTTCATATTCTACCTATCACCTCAGCATTTCAGCAACCAAAACATATTAAGATTGAGCAAATCATCAATGATTACATGTTCATATTTATCAGCTGACAGAAATGGTATTGGATGTTTTTGTGGCGTGGGACTGAGAACATTAAATATCTGTGCCTGGATTACTGGCCATCTCCAGGGGGAATGGTTTTATAGTCTGAGGTTGACAGCCAGTCAGGAACAGGTAGAAGCCGTCCACAGTCAGCAAAGATGTATGATATAGTGGCTGCAGCGGATGGTTCTGTGACATGCATTTCATGGATAGTATGTGCTCAATCTGCTCCAGTACTGCATTCAAAGGATGGCTGTACCTATGTGGTAGAAGCATTAACATTTTATTGTATGCATGCAGCCACTTACACATTATGAGATGTTGAGGTCAATTAGACTATCTAGATTTCAAGGGTTCTGCACAGCTCAGTTGCTCCCAGACCTCAATGCAAATGCCAGCTCCAATGTAATCTTTAAATTCAAACATTATTGGATGAACAATGGATAACGATGAGTAAGAGTACAGAAGGGAGAGTGAAAATCTGGGTGAATGGTGCCAGAACAATAATCTTACCGCCATGTCAGTGAGACTAAGGAGATGATTGTTGACCTTGGCAAGGTAAAGCCAGTGATCAGTGAACCTGTCTTCATAACCAAGACAGCAGTGAAGAGAGCAACTCAAATGCCCGGGAACAAAGACAATTGCAGAAGGGTAGGCTTCTGAGTTTTTTCCATCTGGAAATCCATTGCAGATCTAGCTTTATGATCTGGATTAAAGAATGGGATTTATATCTCATCAAATGTGCATTTTTTTTTACAGTAGGTAAATCAAATTAATTGAACAGGCAGGTTCTACCATAGAAGGTTAATGTGTTGTCATTTCTATGAGAAATGTTTGAGCTACACTAGTTTATATTTCCAGTGACTTGCCTCTAAAATGTTTCGTCTGAGCTAAATTACTTAGACTTATAAAAGGATTAGCTGCTGATTTGTTTGCTTTTGTTTAGTCTTTAGTTTCTAATAGGCCTTTTGTGTGTAACATCTTTGTTCACATGTCTCTATAAAATGATGGGGTGGAGAAGTACAGTTTACATTAATTTTTATTTTGTAACATTACTGAATACTTCAAATACATGCCAGGAAGTAGTGGATTAAGAAGCATAACAGATTTGCTATAAATTATGTGGCACCATCAACTAAAGGAGTATTTTGTGTAGAAGGCTTGGGTGGGATAGTTTCCGGTTAAAAGGATTTCTTGCATCAATATTTTGTTCTTGGTTGCTTCCAATAATGGTAGGTTGTTGATATTTCTGTGCAAATTACATATGGTGAAGACCATCCTTCAGATCTGTTTACTTTTTCTAACCTCAATTTACCACAGGCGGCATGGTAGAGTTGCTGCCTTACTGCGCCAGAGCGCCGGGTTCAATCCTGACCACGGGTGCCGTCTGTATGGAGTTTGTACGTTCTTCCCGTAACCATGTGGGTTTTCTCTGGGTGCTCCGGTTTACTCCCACATTCCAAAGACGTGTAGGTTAATTGACTTGGGAAAATTGTAAATTGTCCCTAGTGTGTGTAGGATAGTATTAGTGTACATGGATCACTGGTCGACATGGACTCTATGAGCTGAAGGGCCTGTTTCCGTACTGTATCTCTAAAATAAAATAATAAAGTTGCTACAGTAAGGATGATAAAAATATGATACAAAGGGAAGAGATTTTTAAAAGAAAATGCATGCAACAAATAAATTTGTTCAACCAATCTGATAAGGGTATCAATGGAGTCTGAACAACATGAAAATAGTGATTCAACACAAAATATTTAATTGTTAATATTGAAACATTTTTTAGCCTTGTTAATTTTTCTCCAAAACTTATTTGCATCAATTTCTCCAAAGCAATTCTATTTCTGATGTTTTCAGATGGAAGGTCAGAAATAACACCTGGGCTCATCCACTTGAATTGGACCAGAGGAATGAAGATAATGTCTCCAAGCAGCTGCAATAAAGGTGCCTCCTCTGTCTTAGAAGGATCTCACAAATAAAAGTTTTTTTTCATAATCATAAAAGTGTCAAAGCACAGAAAATATAATGCAGTGAATTCCAGATCAAGACATTTAAACAAACCTCATACATAACTTCCATTTATATAGTGTCTTACTCTCTAGTGGTGCATCGGGTGCTCTGGAGGGATAGTACCTCTGATGCGTGGGGGGAGGGGGTGGCTTTCATGTCCTGTAATGGCAGCTTGTCCACATCGGTCTACCCAGTAGTCTGCTCTCAGTTATGGCTCCAACCAGCTGTCTTCAAACAACAGCAGCCACATCTTGTACAACGGCTTTGGCAGATCAGTTTAATTTATTGTCACCTATACCGGGGTACAATGCAAAGCTTTTGTTGCCTGCGAACCTGTCAGCAGAAAGACAATTCATGACTAGTTACCAGTTAGACCAGTTAAATCAGGTCGGCAATGGATTCAAACCCCCGGTGAGATAGGGACCTTCTCAGCCTAATGTTCAAAAACGGATTTAGCTGCCTGGGTGGAGGAAATCAACAGATTTATTCAATGACCAGGAAGGTGATCCTGCAATGCAAAATGGATAGGTCATGTCTGAGCACAAAGGTTCAAAAACCTCATCCACTGAACTTTGACTTCTGTGTCATTCACACACTAATTTTATGCAACCCTTCATTTCAACTCTAACGTGACTGCTGTCGTGGGCAGACAGCTTGTTGGAGCCACAGCTGCATTTGGCCCTGATCCAAAATAACCTTGTCTCAAAAAAATTGTTTGATGAAATTTACCGATGGCCGAGCATGACTTGGCTCAGTTGTGAAGCATGTTGAGATGTTGTTATAGTGAAGTCTCCAAAACAGCTACAGAGATCTCCACACGGTAAATGGGTGAGACGATGGAAAATAGATCAGGAAACAAAGAAGGAATGGAGAAATTGAGAGGACAAGGAGGGAATTAGTAATGGGGAATGGTTAAATTCTGTAAAGGTATGTGATCGAGGCACCTGATGTCATGGAGTGGCCTTGGAAGATTTTGATGAAAAGTCATGAAAATATTAACTGCATCTGACTTGCTCCATCTGAAGTATTTCCACCATTCCCTGTTTTTATAATTGACAATTAGGTTTGGCACTTTAGCTCAAAGTGGCTACGTGATGGATTATTCAAGCAGTCCAAAGTTAAACACTGAGTTAAGCAGCTTGGAGACATCAGAGTCTTTACGACTGGAAAAGGTCAGCCAGGAGTCATGCCATGGAGAGATTTTAAAACAGAGATGAAAACGGGAACAAAATACAATGGCACCAGTTTACTCGATATTTAAATGGAAGAAATTTCTCCTCATTCAGAACTGGCAGTGAGTCGGGGCAGGGAGGAACAAGGCTCCTGTTTTGAAGATGACAGCACAAGGGACAGAAAAATAAGGCCAAAGAGAGGTCTCGAAGGGCAATTGGATGTTACTCCTTTTAATATCTTAACTTACTTTTAATTCACTTTTTTTAGATGTTACCAAATAATAATATTCTTCGGTGAACCAGGGGAATGCGGGAAATGGGGCCCTTCTGATTTTAAAAGGTATGTGGAAATGGGGTAGATGAGTGTTTAAAAGGAGTGTAGGAAAGAGCTCCAGTGAGTTTATGAGGAGTATTGGAATGAAGCCCAGGTGAGTTTATAAGGAGAACTGAAAATAAGGCCCCAGTGAGTTTATAATGAATGTGGAACGGAACTCTGATGGATTTAATGGCAATGGAGAAAACATCACCCAGTGAGCAAGATTTCTATCAATCAGGATTTCTGAGCCATTAGACAGTGCACAATCTGTCTGGTCCAAAGATGTGAATGTGGGCACTTGATTCCGGTTTTATTATATTATTATTATTATTATTATTATTATTATTATAGTTAAACCTGAGAATTCCACATATTTACTGTAAGAGACATTATTGCAACAGCAGATATATTACATTTTTTTCTTCTGTTTCTCCTCTGCATTGGAATCTATTTGTGTACATTGGCTGAACACTGCTGATTCGGTCAAAGCTAAGAATTGTATCTTGAGTGTCTTGTACCACAGCCCGTTTTTTGCTAAAGCTTCTGAAATTGGCGACACAAAAGCCCATACTCGTGACAGTGTTTCATTAGTTTCAAGAGAAGATCATTTGAGATTATTTGATTATCATATGTAAACCAACAACTGAGAAATAAAATTCTTACTTGCTCTAGCTTAATAGACTCATAAAAACAATAACACTGAATAATACATAATAGTTAATAATGCAATAAATTAATAACCCTAATATTGGGCAACCATATTAGTGCAAAACCAAAGTCTATAGTGCAAACAAAGACAGCTCACATAAGATCAGAATTACTGAGGTTAGTGTAATGTGTGATGTTCAAGAGCCTGATGGTTGCTGAGAAGATGCTGTTCTTAAACTGGTGGTTTTCATGCTTCTGTTCCTTCTTCTTCAGAGGTAGTAGTGAAACGAGAACATGTCTTGATATTTTAGCTTCATCCAGTTCTCCAATAGATTAAGATATATCCCAGTTTTTTCCCAATATGAAGGTAGACAGGACACTGCAAAAAGGAGATCCTGGGTTCTTTCCCAGATATTTGTTGAATTTAGCAAGGAGGAGATATGCTGATCACTAGACCTCAGTAATTTCTATTAATACCTTAATGGTTTTTAATATTGTGCCTTTTGTGGTTTTAAGTTGATTCACTAGAGCTCACATGAGAGCCAAAATATATATAACCCTTCTTGGAAATTCACTGTGCATGTTTATATCAAACATTCACTGTGCATGTTTATATCAAAGGGTGTGGACCCATTGGCAGATGCATAATTATATGGATCTTAAATTGCTTACTCCAAGACTTTGAAGCTCAGAACACTGACACTGAGCGACTTATTCAACTTGATGATTTTTGTGCATATGTTGTTAAATCAAACAAAATAACAGATGGTATAAGATGTGTTTAATAAAGAAAATGGGCTTGTAAAGTTTGGAGAAAGTTAAGACACTATGTAAAATTTGAAAAGGAAAGGAGAAAAAGTCAAAGCATGATGGAATGGTTAGGAAAGGTGACTCAAAGCCGAGTCTAAAATGTATCCCAGTACACGTAAAATATGGAGTTTGATGGCACATGGCTGCGGGCTAAGAAAGTGCACGGGTGGAATGAAATGATGGGCCTGTACAGTCAGGATATTAAATAGTGAAGTTATTAGGTGGGTTTATGAGGCTGCTGCAAGTCTCAGAGGTAGAGGGATTTGAAAGCAATTATAGATTTGAGTCTAGTAATCCTTTGTTTGGAGTGATGCTGAACTACTAACCAAAATCATGGATAATAGAGGAAAGTGATATGATGTGGCTGGATCTATTGATGGGAGACTGGAAGGAAGGATATTAGGGAAATCTTGTCTCCATATGACAGAAACATTGTGTAGGACAGAATAGTTTAGTTTAGTTTAGTTTATTGTGACATGTACTGAGGTACCATGAAAAGCTTTTTTGGTTAGTGCTATCCAGTCAGTGGAAAGATTATACATGATTCTCTAAAAATCGTGGACACATTGGTGATAATTTTCCAATGTTCTATAGATTCAGGATCAGTTCCAGTGGATTGGAGGGTAACTAATGTTATCCCACTTTTTAAGAAAGGCGGGAGAGTGAAAACGGGGAATTATAGACCAGTTAGCCTGATATCGGTGGTGGGGAAGTTGCTGGAGTCAATCATAAAAGTTGAAATAACGGCACATTTGGATAGCAGTAACAGGAACGGTCCGAGTCAGCATGGATTTACGAAGGGGAAATCATGCTTGACTAACTGTCTGGAATTTTTTGAGGATCTAACTAGAAAAATGGACAAGGGAGAGCCAGTGGATGTAGTGTACCTGGATTTTCAGAAAACATTTGATAAGGTCCCACATAGGAGATTAGTGGGCAAATTTAGGGCACATGGTATTGGGGGTAGAGTGCTGACATGGATAGAAAATTGGTTGGCAGACAGGAAACAAATAGTATGGCGTGCAGCGTAGGTTTACACGGTTAATTCCAGGGATGGCGGGACTGTCATATGTTGAGAGAATGGAGTGGCTGGGCTTGTATACTCTGGAGAGATGGATGAGAGGGAATCTTATTGTAACATATAAGATTATTAGAGGGATGGGAGGGGATCTTATTGTTTATACATTTAGATGGATGAGAGGGGATCTTATTGAAACATATAAGATTATTAAGGGTATGGATACGCTAGAGGCAGGAAACATGTTTCCGATGTTGGGGGAGTCCAGAACCAGGGCCCACTGTTTAAGAATAAGGGGTACGCCATTTAGAACGGAGATGAGGAAATACTTTTTAACACAAAGAGTTGTGAGTCTGTGTAATTCTCTGCCTCAGAGGGCAGTGGAGGCCGATTCTCTGGATACTTTCGAGAGAGCTAGCTAGAGCTCTTAAAGATAGCGGAGTCAGGGGATATGGGAGGAAGGCAGGAACGGGGTATTGATTGGGGATGATCAGCCATGATCACATTGAAAGGCGGTGCTGGCTCGAAGGGCCGAATGGTCTACTCCTGCACCTATTGCCTATTGTCTATTGATCCCATTGATCCAGAAGGGTCCTGACCCAAAATGTAACCTACCCATGTTCTCCAGAGATTCTGCCTAATTCACTGAGTTACTCCAGCAGTCTGTATTTTTCCATGCTTTGCCTAGTTAAGTGCCTCTCTAAATGCCACTGGGGCATAATGATTGTATATGACTCCACCATTTTTTATTCGTATTAATATTCCAATACATACTAAATACACTTTTTGGGATGTTATACATTCTTCAGTGAACCCAATAAATTTAAAAGGATCATGGGAACCAAGGCCTTGGTGAGTTTTAGGGGAGAGTAGGAACTGTGGACCCATTGGGTTCCAAAGGTGTGCTGGAGACCACACCCATGAGCCAGATACTAAACCATCAAGATTGCTGAATAGTTGGATAGTGAATTATCAAAATTTAATTAGACGTAATGTCTTATTCTATTCAATTGCATTATCATTACATCTTGTGAACATAACAATGGGCAGGCAGAATCTCCTCTGGGATGGTGACCTCAAGTCATAGTGGGCCACATGAATACATTCGAAGAACATTGCTGGATATAAAACATGGTGTTTGATTTAAAATGTATGTTAAATATTTCCAAATGATCTACTGTCCTACAATGCCATTTGTGTGAAATTACACTGGATTTCAATGAGTATTGTGTACATTTGTATTCTGCATATCTAATGTAGGATAAACTACATTAAACTAGGATAGATAGTTTAATTTCTTAGATAAGGAAACTACCCTGTGAGGGATAATTGCACTGTAAACCGATAGTGTACAAAATATGGAAGAATAAGAGATGATCTGGTTGAAACAGAATATGTAATCAAGTATTTGGTTGGAGATATAGAGATATCTTAATGACCTCTTTCTAAATGAACATATCATTGGAAAGATTTTTAGAAAGTATTTTAATTATCAAGCTAAGTTGCTGTCGAAAAATCAAAGTGCTTGAGGAACTCAGCAGGTCAGGCAGCATCAGACTGAAGAAGGGTCCCAACCTGAAATGTCATCTATCCAGTCTCCATAAATGCTGCCTGAACCTCTGAGTTTCTCCAGAACTCTTTGCTCAGGATTCCAGCATCTGCAGTGTCTTGTGCCTTCCAGTTGCTGTCAATTTCATGAATGAATAATTAGTCTCTCCATTATTGCTACTCTCCTGAGCCTAGTGGAACTTGTTCTCACCCTCAAAAACATTGACTCCTGTCATCTTCCAAGTTATTGGTTCCAGCTATGCCCACCTTTTTATTGCTTACGTGGAAAGTCCTCCACTTTCTCAATCTCTCTGTCTCCATCACAGGAGACAAACTATCATCAGATGTCTACTACAAACCCACTGAACACAGTAATCTTGTTTATTTGTCCACCCACCGTGACTCTTGCAAGGACGCCATCCCCGACTCTCAACTTCTCCGTCTCTGCCACATCTGCTCTCAAGATGAGGCTTTCCACTCTCGAACATCGGAGATTTTCTTTAACAAACATAGTATCCCACCTGGTGTTGTAGATGTACCCCTCACTCTGGTCTCCTCTGTATGCTGCATTTCTGCTCTCACCCCCTCTTCCCCCAAGACAGAACACGAATAGGGTTCCCTGGGTCCTTCCCTTTAACCCTACCAGTCTCCGCATCCAATACATTCTCCAATATTTTCACCACTGTCAACGTGATCCCACCACCAGTCTCATCTTCCCATCCCCATCCTTTTACGGTTTTCCCAGAAAAGGCTCTTTCTGCAACTCCTTGGTTCACTCCTCTGGCCCAACCAAAACTATCGCATAGCAAGTCCAAGCATGGACTAAGCAACTGAATGAATGAACACTTGCACTTGGTCCAAAAGAGGTCTGCTTGATGTCTGGGTTGCTAACTATTTTACCTCCCCTTCCCATTCCTATCCCAAACTTCCTGTCCTGGGCCTCCTCCATTCGACCCTCACTCTTTTCCCTGCTCCTCACCCTGGTGTGCAACAATTTATCCCACCATTTGCCACTCCTCTTCTCCTCCTCCCCATCCCACCCCATTCCATTCCACCTATTTCCCTTCCTCTTGCTTTACATTCTACTCTTTTCTCCTTATCTGACAACCTTTTGTCACCTTTTCATCTCTAGCCTTTGTCTACCCATCTACCAAATCAAACCTCCTGACCTCAACACTTTTCTAGCTATCTCCAACTGCCTCTCCCCACGATCAGGCTGAAGAAGGCTCCTGACCTGAGACATTGCCCATCTGTGTCCTCTAGAGAAGCTGCTTGACCCTCTGAGTTGCTTCAGCACTTTGTGTTTTACTTAAGTAAAATAACTCTTACTAATGTGATAATATGTGACCACCTTCTAACTCTTTATTCCTGTAAAGTAATGTATTAATAGGCAATATTCACCTGTCTGGTTGTTCTTTATTTTCTGTAGAACAACTGGTTAGATAGACAGCCTACTGCTCTGTTCTGCAATAAGATTCCCTATCTATCTGCAATGTTAATCCATGTATTTTTACTAGCTCCTTAGACGCTACCTAATCTGTTGGGCATTTAAGGCATTCTCCTTTCGACCAATCTCAGCAATAGCTTTCATCTGCATTTCAGTTTTCCTTTGTTTTTCCCCCCTCTAAATGTCCTTTATAACCTAGTTCTTAATCTCTTTGACAATTGTGGTCTTTTACCCTTGTCCTGCCAATCCCTCCACCACAGAGAGTGGTGAATCTCTGGAACTCTCTGCCACAGAAGGTAGTTGAGGCCAGTTCATCGGCTATATTTAAGAGGGAGTTAGATGTGGCCCTTGTGGCTTAAGGGATCAGGGGGTATGGAGAGAAGGCAGGTACGGGATACTGAGTTGGATGATCAGCCATGATCATATTGAATGGCTGTGCAGGCTCGAAGGGCCGAACGGCCTACTCCTGCACCTAATTTCTATGTTTTTCTGCCACTTAAAACTCTTGCCTTCTCATTTTTGTAGTTCTAATGAAAGATCGTATACCTGAAAAGTTAACTGTATCTTTTTCCACAAATGTCTCTAGCAGTTTTTGTTTGTTTTTTATATTAGTTACCACTTATTGTGCTTTGCTCCACTTGTGAGGTTTATTGAATTTCCACCAACCTTAATTTGTCAAGAGGGGAGAGGCAGCCTTTGGTCCCTTCTTGATAGCGATAACCTCAGTTCTTTCATAATTCTTGCTGATCTATTTACTATTTTCTGTATGTTCCTTCAGCTTTAGAATAATCGAACCAGAACTGTGATATAGTAAAGGACCGATAGAGACGTAACTTCATTAGCCTGAAGAACTGTCTCGACTCGATACGTAATCTATCCCTTTCCTCCAGTGATGCTGCCTGACCCGCAGAGTTACTCCAGCACTTTGGAGTCTGAAGAAGGGTTTCGGCCCGAAACGTTGCTTATTTGCTTCGCTCCATAGATGCTGTTGCACCCGCTGAGTTTCTCCAGCATTTTTGTGTACCTTCGATTTTCCAGCATCTGCAGTTCCTTCTTAAACAACGAGTTACTCCAGCACTTTGTGTCCGTTTGTGTATTAACCAGCATCTTTGTTTCACGTTTTTTTTTCCCATTTGTATCTGCCCAGAAATAAAGCTAAGAGCCCAAGTTTTCAAAGTAATGGCTCGAGAAAGTTTAAAAAGTGCTCCAATGTTAAAATAAATGCATTATGTTTGGTCAGTGTTTGCAATTAAGGCGGAGAACAGGGCGACTGATCCGCATCACAAATAAGCGAGGCGGTTTACTGTTTTGAAGAGCCCACCCTCTATTTTATTTGTTCCTCTCTCTCTGCATCTTCCTTACTTGTTGCTGTGCATTGTCGGAGAATCCCTTTCCCCGGCCCTGTGGAGAGGCATTTTCCCACCTGCAGGACGCGCTGTTAACTTTAGTTGAGGGGGCGGCGAGTCTCGTCTGCCTGGCCTGGCGGGCGCGCGCTCCGGGGTCTCGCCGAGCGCGGATCCCGAGCCCGAGCCCCGCGCTCGCGCACAGCCCGAGGTCGCGCGCACACGTACACAGACAGCGCTTGAGTGTGAAGGGGAGACTGTTGCAGGACTGCAAACCTTGCGCTCTCTCGGCTGCAGGAGATGTTGCAAAAACCTAGTCGAATTCGATCAGCTCGGGGACAACTTTGAGCTTTTGATGCTCGATTGGGAGGGAGTGTGCAGGAGAGGCGAGCGGCTCTGTAGCCCGGTGCAGATTGGGGTCGCCCGTTCTCGTGGTCTCGTCTCCCTGAGAGGGGGCACCGCTCGGGCTCTGTGGATGAACACGACCAGGTCGCTTATTTTATAGTTGCTCTGGTCTGCGCGTAACTAACGAGTGATGTACAAAACCAGCATAAAGTGGATGCTTCCTGGGAAACACTTGGTGCTGCTTCTGTTAATGTGCTGCCCACTTTTCGGAGAGATTTCCACAGGTAAGAATTTTAAAGGAGAATTTAATTCGAGGAAACAAAAGTAGGTTGTTCAATCTGAAATTGCAAGCCGTATATTCCAACTAATCGAACAGAGCTTTGAGATGCTCACTCCACGGTAAAGTTTAAGCCTCTTTATAATTACTTTTAAAAAAAAGGAAGTGCTCTTCAGGCTGACTTTGTAAAATGTTTGCGGCGAGAAAGTATGTGTTTTTCTTTCCCTCGTCTTCGTTTATGTGTTCCCAGCAAACAATGCTGGGATAAGGTAAAGTCGAATAAACTCTTCTCATTTCCTGTCTGCTTTGCCGAATGCACGTTTGGAATCGGGGAAACATTGCGCTTCACGTTAACAAGTAACACGATTGTTTTTAGAGGTCGCTAAACTCAGTGATTAACATTTGACCTCAGTGTTTGTGAGTTATAGTTTCTCCAGATTTCCGTTCGGTATATGTAAGTCTTCCATTGCAACAGGCTGCTGATGCATATTTTGTTTCTTTTTAAAAATGGGGTTACAATTTTCTTTAGTACCCAAGGGATAAAGTGATTGCATTCATTCGAGGCTAATTTTGGCCAAGCGGTTTCCTGTATTTTATTTAACTATGCAGCCGCTGAAATGCAATTAATTGCTTTGGAGTCGGGGGTTAAGAAAAGTGTGTGTTGAGATGAACTTTTCCTTGATGTTTAGGAGCATCGTTGTTGTGTGCCACGATATGGGGGTCTGATTTATGTGACGAGCTGGCCAACAACCTTTCCTCATCGGAAGAATTTGAGTTTAGTCTGTATTGGAGGCATAGGATTGCAAGAAGCTAATTTAATTGGATGCATGTGTTTTTGTTGCCTGAAAGCTACAAAAGTTCAATTATGCAGCAGTATTTCTACCCGGTACTCGCTGTAAGAGAGAGGCATGATGTTGCAGATTAGGTTGCGCGTGTTAATCAGTTGCATATTGAGAGCGATGTCTTCCTGGCGAATTCTTTGTCGGTCCCTCTAATCCATTTTCTTCTCAATGGGAGGTGACAGAAGCTTACGTTTCCTGTTGTTCAAAGGCAAATTTGCTGGGTTCTGCCATTTGGTACCACTGATGGGGGTAGGGAATCAAACGCTGCGAAGATAATGTAGTTTCGATGGAGTTTATTTTCAATTGGCTTTTTACAGCCCGCTTTTGAAGACACGGCGATAATGCGTGATACGACTGGCTGTGTGTGTCCTGTTGCTAGGAAGAAACGCAGTCTGAAAAGAGATCAGATACTGATTTTTTTTTTTGTAAGCTCAAGTGCTTCTTCTGAACCACCTATAAGAAAGTAGAATGTAGATATGTTTTGTTTATCCAAAAATAAAACTCCAGCACTTTGTGCTATCGACAAGAATGGATGGAAATACCCACATCCCGCGCCAGGGATGTGCCAATAACTCTTTGTTTTTGTTACAATGTTGGAACGCTTAACAGTTCAAACAACATGGATGGAGATCTGAAGAAGGGTTTCGGCCCGAAACGTTGCCTTTTTCCTTCGCTCCATAGATGCTGCTGCACCCGCTGAGTTTCTCCGGCATTTTTGTGTACCATGGATGGAGATATACGTGATACAGAATTAATGGATGTCAGTTTGTGGATGCTTATTTTGCTTTTCTGCTTCATTGTGTCATGAATGAATGGGTCATGCAATCAATGCCTTTGATTCTAATGACAGTGTTTTCTTAAAAATCAGCTGGTTCTTTTTGTGAAATTGATATGATGCAATACAGTTTCAATACAGTTTCATGAGATTAATTCTATCATGCCTCAAGCTCAATCCTTGTACTTACACGAGTGTCCTATGTCATCCTAAAGTTGATTGCATTCATTCTTGTGATGAAGTTAAGCTCTGGTTAATATTTTAAGTCTTAAACAGGAATAATTTTACATGTTTCTGTTTATGTTTTTTTAAATCGTGACACTTTTCTCTTTTCTTTAAGCATCAGAAAATATTGTAATCAACATGTTCTTGCACACCCCTCCTCCCACCACTGCTTCAGGCCAGCATGGTGGTAACTCTCTGATAATGGATGTATAGGAAATAACTTTCACCTTCATCCATTTTCACCTCTGTACCTGGATGCTAATTTGGTGGGGCAAGGTGCACCCATGGCTGTGTATGCTCAACTATTCATTCTTTCTGCTGAACTTCACAGTAGGGAAGTCATCTCATGGGCAGATCACTGCCCAGGTAAGGAAGTTGAAAATTGCCTCCCATTGAATGAAGTCAAGCCGCTCCTTTAGTGTAAAGTTTCAACTTTTCCAACATATCCTTGGAAACCAAGCTTCTAGTGGGTTCAGCTAATTAGTCATTGGGGCGACACAGGAGCACAGCGATAGAATTGCTGCCATCCAGCGCCAGAGGCCCGGGTGCGATCCTAATTATGGGTATTGTTTGTACGTTCTCCCTGTGACTGCGTGGGTTTTCACCGGGTGCTCTGGCTTGCCCCCCACACTCGAAAATCGTACAGGTTTGTAGGTTAATTAGCTTTGGTAAAATTGTAATTTGTCCCTAGTGTGTCGAATAGTGTTAGTGTATGAGGTGATCGCTGGTCGGTGCGGACCTGTTGGGTTGAAGGGCCTGATTTCGTGCGGTATCTCTAAAGTCCGGAATCGCTACAATCAAAGTCCTTGCAACCGTTCTCATATTTGTTGTGCAAATGATCAAAGATAATCGAGCTTTAGCCCCTTAATGGAAGTAAACCGAGATGACAAGGAAGAGGGGTATGAATCATATATAATTCTATTGACAGTGTAAAGGAAACTATTAACCATATAACAATTACAGCACGGAAACAGGCCATCTCGACCCTTCTAGTCCGTGCTGAACACATAATCTCCCCTAGTCCCATATACCTGCGCTCAGACCATAACCCTCCATTCCCTTCCCATCCATATAACTATCCAATTTATTTTTAAATGATAAAAACGAACCTGCCTCCACCACCTTCACTGGAAGCTCATTCCACACAGCTACCACTCTGAGTAAAGAAGTTCCCCCTCATGTTACCCCTAAACTTCAGTCCCTTAATTCTCATGTCATGTCCCCTTGTTTGAATCTTCCCTACTCTCAGTGGGAAAAGCTTTTCCACGTCAACTCTGTCTATCCCTCTCATCATTTTAAAAACCTCTATCAAGTCCCCCCTTAACCTTCTGCGCTCCAAAGAATAAAGCCCTAACTTGTTCAACCTTTCACTGTAACTTAGTTGTTGAAACCCAGCCAACATTTTAGTAAATCTCCTCTGTGCTCTCTCTATTTTGTTGACATCCTTCCTATAATTAGGCGACCAAAATTGTACACCATACTCCAGAATTGGCCTCACCAATGCCTTGTACAATTTTAACATTACATCCCAACTTCTATACTCAATGCTCTGATTTATAAAGGCCAGCACACCAAAACCTTTCTTTACCACCCTATCTACATGAGATTCCACTTTCAGGGAACTGTGCACAGTTATTCCCAGATCCCTCTGTTCACCTACATTCTTCAATTCCCTACCATTTACCATGTACGTCCTATTTTGATTTGTCCTGCCAAGATGTAGCACCTCACACTTATCAGCATTAAACTCCATCTGCCATCTTTCAGCCCACTCTATTAGTGCCACTGCATGTTGTTTCTACCTTCAGCATTGATAAATAATGAAAATTAAACAGACCTTTCAATACTTCCTCAGACTTGCAGAATAGAAACCAGGTGCTCAGCAAAAAAAGTTTACATTTTCTGGATTGTGCCAAATATTCTATTCTGCTGCAAAAAGATATGCCAGTCATATTTTGAACCACATCTACAACGTCACATGCTTCGAGGTTTACGGTTGTCTTGATGTGCAGATATATGGCTGCACCTTGATGCTTTCTGATGCAATAACAGTAGGTCAGTTAATATAATTAAGACCTTGCAGAATAGTGGAATCTGAAAAAGGTGATTAGTTGGTTCTCAACCAGAGGTCTGGTTCCTATTTTTTAACCCAGTAAATATGTAGTGTGTAGGAAAGAACTGCAGATGGTGGTTTACACTGAAGGTAGATACAAATTGCTGCAGTAAATCAGCGGGCCAGGCAGCATCTTTGGAGAAAAGAAATAGATGATGTTTCGGGTTGAGACTCTTCATCAGCCAATATAGGTATATGACAGGCAATATGGAGTAGATGGTAAGTATTTGTTTAGCTCAGCTGTTGCTCGTGAGGTGGACACTTACCTCATTGTCAGCACATTCAATGGTAATACAGGTTTGTAAGTCGAGATGTAACCTAAAAATAAAGGAAAGTATGTTGGATTCTGTGCAAAGATTGTTTGCTAGACTATGTTTTACTTTTTACTGTAAATGTATAATTTCTCACAAGATAGGACAACCCAGCACATGAAAGCTATGAGCTCCTGGGACAGCAATTATTTCTAGTTTTATTATTAGTTTCCTGTATGTCTAACATGTTTATACTGGGTAAGATTGCATTGACAATGATGAGATAAAGATGGAATAAAGGAGATGATAGTTGTTTTGATTTAATTGCATCGTGCACAGAAACCCATCTTCTCAGCAGTTGAAAATGGGAATTAAATGTGTGCTTGGCTGTTCATGAATGTTGAAATCTACCTACTTGAAGACATACATAATGTTACTCAACAATTTAAAGCCTGAGTATATAAGTTAGCTTTGCATAATTTAAATATGGATAATATAAAGATAAGATTCTCAAAAAGAACAATTTTGTGTCAGATGTTTTAATTAAAGTTTAATTAAAACAATACATGTCCAGTGGTCATGTATAGTTTCAAGTCGTAAGATTTAATGTAATTTCTTTTAAATCCAGATTCAGTTAAATGAAAACATCATTTTCAAATAAACTCCAGTGATGACATTTTTGTCCTTTTTTTTTGTAGGGCCATGAAGAATTACTTGGCTACAAAGAGTTTTATTAATTTAATGGATCCCATCTGGCTGTATTTAAATCTTTCAGTTGTGCTAAAAGGAATGTCTGAAATGAAATATAGGTGGTTTTAAAACATCAAAATGGTTTTAAATGGTGCTTTCATTGAAGACAAGTATGCTATGTAAAACTGTTAACTTTGATAAAAAGTAGTAGTTAATGACCGATCTGTTTCTTTATCTATTTCTGTCTTGTACAAGTTATCAAATCTTCTAGAAAGGATATTGTGCTCTAGATGAATTAAAATTGGGACACTGTAAAAGTAATACATTTCCTCTGGCAATAAAACTGTAATATATTGTCATTGACATGTGGCTATTATGCTCAAATTGCCCTTTTCAGGTTCAGCATGTGATATCTAAATTCTGAATGTTGATGTTCAAGGCATTTTACTAAAATACTCTTGGTCTTTTCAACAAGAGATCAAAATGCATGCAAGCTGTAAAGTAATGTTGATTTGCATTGTATCAAGCATAAAAGCTTAGTGAGTTAAACATTTTTAAATAATTGCAGACTTTGAGTGAATAAGCTAGGTTATTTTTAGGTTAGATGTTTGTTAGGTGGCCTAGACATGTGACACTTTTCAAAAGTTCAAATCCTTTAAGCTTGTAACCACTTACCTATTCATAGAAAAATGCCTTGTGCATAGTTTTTGAAATCGTCTTATTATTTAATTGTATTGACTTGTTGGATTGGAAAACTGATAACTTTATACTGAATAAAGTGGGATTATATGCTGTAATTGCGGTTCATTAGAAAATTTGTTCATTGATATCCATTTTCCACTCCAACTTATGAAATGTTAGGCAGCATGTGTTGAGGGTTATATTATACCAAACATACAAGATTGAAGCAGCCACTCTGCTGTGCAGAACTGATTGAAGTGGTTACTTTAACCAAAACACCCTATTAAGGCACAGATATTACTGTGTAATAGAAGGATTACTGTTTGCATAATATGATACACCACCTACATGGGTATGTTTGTTTGGCATATCTATGCAATCAGGCGCTTACAACTGTACTGAGCAGAAGCTGATGACATGTGTAGTGATTGTAAAATGGATCCTTAGTTGCCTGCCTTTCAGCTCCAAGCAGCAATAAGTGTATTTAAAAAAATGGTCTGCAGACGACAAATTGTTATTAGGGGGGGTGGGGGCGGGGGCAGAGGCCTGAACTACTGATCTGGTGACATCAATTGGATTCCCACCATTGCAGCTGAAGAATTTAAAGTAATTAAAACGGGGATTAAAAAAATTGTAGGTTGGTTAATGATGACCATGGTATGCAGTGTTTTAACTTGAGAAATGGGATGTGTTCCTGGAGCGATTAGTTAAGTGAAGTTTGCAAAGCAAAAGTGCTGGTTGACATCTATGATGTGTATTTCAGTGCAAAACAGTGCATTCCTATGTTTGAGAATGAAACGCTATGGGTTCTAATAAAAAATATTTTTATGTTAACACCCCCAAAGAGTCAATGGCATTATAATGAAAATTCAAAATTGAACATTTGTAAAAAGAAGAATTAGGGATTGCAATTAAAGCCCAACTATTTCCTAATCTCTAGCGTGGATGGAAACCTGCTGTTATTGTGCAGCCTGGCATGTATCTGATTCCAGACCCACAATAATGTGGTTGATTCTTAATAAGCCAGTTCGGTATTCTGACTGCGCATGCACAGGTCCCAGAAGTCGCTCGGGCTAAACACTCGCGGCAGCCGTGCTGCTGCACGGGACCGGCAGAGTCGAGCTGGGTCCGGGGTCCGGCGCCTCCCCTCCTCGCAGGCTGCGGGCCTGGGCCGACACTCCCGTCCGCGGACTTCTGGATAGAAGACCCTCCTTCAGACTTCATACACATTAGAGTTTTGCGCCGTGGTTTGAATGGATGGGAACGGGGATTTCCACGGGCGCAAGGAAGGAATAACCTAAAGTTTGCGTTGAGTGAACTGAGTGTTCTTAAAGTCCTCGTCGTACACCGGCGTTTTGTGAAAGTGGTTGGATTTCTGTTTCACCTTAACCAACGTAGGTCAAGTTATCCGGACCGGCAGCGGGGGACCAGGAGCTGATGCGAGGCATCGACGATGCCCTGGAATCCTAGTCGGCCGCTGCCGAGCAGCGGGGTCGAGGAGGCAGCGCCCGACCCGGGGAGTTGAGGTGTCAGTTCTTCCAGCGGCAAGCAGAGAGGCACCAGCTACCGCGGGCCGCTCACCTGTCGGGCGCTGACTCCTCAAACGCCGGTGTACGACAAGGACGGTAAGAACACTCAGTTCACTCAATACAAACTTTAGGTTATTTATTCCTTGCGCTCGCGGTAATCTCCAGCGCGGTCGAGACGAGAGGGTTCTGAAGTTGCATTCTCTCAATTGAGGATATTTTCTAGACTCTCCTAGAAGCAACGAGCCATGGCTTTACCAGTGGTTGTCTGTAACTAAAACCTTTCTTCTCCCATGTCTCACCGTCTCTCCGTCTCCCACATGCATTTACCCCCTTTCTCTCTCGCTGTTACACCCCACTCTCCCCCGCTACCAGGCACCCGTTCGCTTTTTTTTATTCTCGAATGACCTTTGCCAAATTCCGATTACTTGCGTTTTTCGGAATACCGAACTGGCTTATTGGTCCCTGAAATGGTTTGACAAGCAGTTCAGTTCGGGACAGTTTAGGTTGGTCACTAAATTGTCAGTGTTAGCTACATCCAGTGAATAACTTGTCTAAATCTGGATTATTCAAAGTGTTCATGTTAATTTTCTCGGAACATTTAACAAACTCTAAATTATTTTTTTTCTTTTATTGCCAAATATTTAAATGAAAATAATCCTTGAAAATGAAATGTGATACCCGATTTTCTAAACTATAATCATTTGGTGAATAATTTATAATCTCTGAATTAACATGCTATTTGCTATGAAACATGATTTTCAATTGCCATGATGTAGAACTGTGATAAATTATTTGGCTTTTTAGAGCACTTGATTAAACTAAAATCAATATGAAATGGTGCTTGAGGATAAATGTGATGCGTTGGCAAAGCAGTAAAGGTGAAAGAAGCTGATCTTCCACTTTATATATTGTTATGTGATTTGCTAATAAAGAACTGTATATTAAAAATCTTTTTTTTTGAATTGACTACTATTAGTTGATATTATTGCAGCTATTTCGAGAGATGGTGCTGAGTATCTCAGTAATGCATTTTTTTTACATAAAACTTGAATTTTCCATGAATCCAGTCTTATTTAAATGCCTATTATAAAATTGGATTGATGAAGGTGCATGAGAGGGAACATATGTGGTAGTCAAAAATTAATTTCCTTTCAGGGAAAGCGGTCGACAAGATTTCTGTGCTAAGCTTGGGTCAAGGTGCAATGTGACTGGTTTTAAATTGTTACAAGTAGAGGATACCAATGTTAGATTACATATGCATGCGGTATTTCAGTACTGCACACAATTTGAGTATAAATCTTCGATTAGGCAGGTAACTAATTTGCTGCTGCTCTGCAATTTCTGCAATTTGTAATCTGAGATGTCAAAGAACTGAGAATGTATTGAGTGTGTCGTTAGAAGAAGGAGACCTTGAGGACTGATTTATATATTCATCACAATTTCCTTTGTACTGTTTAACTGTTAAGAACAATTGCGAGAAATCTGTTGAAATATTTACTCTTTTGAGTTTGTATATATTTATTGTATATATGCTGAATTAATGAAATGTACGTAAATGAAATGACAGGGATGTTTTTAATAATATGCTGCTGGACTGACCATTATGTGGAAAATAAAGACTTGGTACCTACAAGCAATTATCCAACAGTATAATTGGTTTTGCTTCTATATCGTTTTCTGAACTTTTGATAAATTAAGGAGGGGGAAAACACTTTGCATTACATCACTTCAGAAAGTATTCTTACTTTTCTCAGGCATCTAACTATTCTGTTAGAATTTCATTGGATCAGGGAGATGGAATCAATTTGAATAGGGAATATCATTATCCATTATGACTGAGCTGGATGGTGTTCTGAAGGATCTGAATGGCAAAGCTTTCAGTGGCTGGTGCCTGGACCAATACTTAGGATAATTTACTAAACCAAATCTTCACTAATGTGCCTTAAAAAATGTTTACTGTCCATGAAAGCAATGGTGGAGCCACCAGCACATTTCTTGTGGATATCCCCTCATTGAAGCAGACTGCATGATTAGAAGGATACATTAAGAACAGTGAGAAGTCAGAAATGAAGGAGCTTTGGACTGTATTGCTAGATCACAATTTCACTAACTGTAAAGCTTTTAGACTGATGTGATTCAATGACGAATAGGAAGAAATGTAGTAGAAAAGCACCAGACAACCTAAAAAATGAGGATCCAAACAAGTGAAATTATGGTGTAGGACTATCTGCATGTGGGAAAGCGTGGGAACCACATGCTACGGGTAAATTCAGTGATCCCATGACAGAATGATCATCCTGGGGATCTGTAATCATAAAGTCATGCAGCACGGAATGGGCACTTTAGCCCAATCCTTCCATGCTGACTAAGACGTCCCGTCTAAACTAGCCCCATGTGGTCCATATCACTCCTATTTCCTTTCTATGTACAGGGTACTCTTCCAAGTGTATTTTAAATGTTGTTATTGCACCTGCATCCGCTACCTCCTCTGGCAGCTTATTCTGTATACCACCACCCTCTTGAGTGAAAAGGTTGCCCCTCCGGTTCCTATTCAATCTTTCCCCTCTCATCTCAAAGCTTTGTCATTTGTTTTGTTTTATTTCCCTACCCTAGGTAAAAGACAGAATTTATCCTGTCACATCCAGCCCCAAATAACACGTTACAATTTTGAAACTTACAAGAAAATGGTGGAACAAGGCATGTACCATTCTTTGCAGTGACTGGCAGAGCTGAAGTGTTTGCAACCATCTTCAACCAAAGGTGAACAGTCGATGATCCTCCTTTGTCTCCTCCTGAATTGCTCACCACCAGATAAACAGCTGAAGACAGGTAGTTTACAAAGCTTGACAAAATTCTATTCTAGGGCAGAAACCCCCCAGGACTAAACTGGCTACGTTTTTCCCCAGCACACTATAACACTGGGATCTTCCCATTGTGTCTTGTTCACAAAGCAGGTCACATTTAGTGCCGCCACTTACAACCACATCTCCGTTCAATTCTCAGCAAAATACTAGTGTTCTACTCAAAATCCATTTCATTGACAACCTAAATGGCTCTGTTCCTGCCCCTAGCTATTACAATTATAAATCCCTGTAGTTTTGACGGTAAAAGGCTGCATAATTGAAGACCCATGGTTGCCAGTGTGACATTGTGGCATAAGCATTACTTGGATTTGAATGTAAGTGCTACATGTTTAACCTTGTAATAAACTCCCAGTTTATTTGAAACCCGTTTTCTCAGTCCAATAGTAAACCTGTGTGTTCCTATGGATGTTCAGGGACAAAATGCATTAAAGATTTCGACATGGTGAAACCAAAATGTATAAAAATGTTTTTTATTAAAATCTGACAAAGTGCACTTTAACCATATGTGATTTTTTTTTTCTTTTTTTTTCTATTACAAATCTCAAATTGTGGAGTATTGAGGCAAATAAATAAATGATGGGTCTTTGTCCCAAACATTATGGAGCCTCTGTAGCAACTTAAAGCTGTTGTAATAAATGTACTTCCCAGTTTATTAGTGCAGTGGAGGTTTACCAGGCTGCCTGGATTAGAGGGTTTCAGCTACAGGGAGAGGTCACAGAGACATAGCTTGTATTCTTTGGATTGTTGGAGGTTGAGGGGAGACCTGATAGAAGTATGTAAAATAATGAGGGGCATAGATTTGGTAGACAATTAGAACCATTTTCCCAGGGTGGAAATGTCCAACGTGAGAGCGCATAGCTATAAGGTGAGAGGGGCAAAGTTTGATGGAGATGTGGGGACAAAATACTATAGTGGCATTTAAGATAGGCATATGGAAGTGTAGGGAACGGAGGGATATGGATCGTGTAAAGGCAGATGAGGTCAATTTAACTTGGCATTGTGTTCCTGTGCTGTACTGTTCTCTGGTTGAGGAATGCACTAAGTACGATTCAAGTCCAACGTGGTATAAATTGTACATAGGCAATCATCCTCTGTAATTTTCGGGCATTGTTACAGATTTGAGGTTCCTGTGAAATGTTAACTGTAATTCACATATGACCCGACATGTGATCTGATGCTATTGCTGGCCAAGAGGGTCTGGTCTACCTCTGGCCAAGGGGTACAATCAGAGGCTCTAAGCTCGACTTGGGTATCAGACCCATGGGCCATAACTACCCCTCCTTCCACGCCATTTAATCTCACTTCCCCAACCTTGTTTGACCTCATTTCCGCAGCAGCGTGACATTGTGGGCTGATCATTTTAACAGCATTGCTTCATTCAATGCAGGTAGCAGCAACACGCAGCAGTGACTGAAGTATGTAGGTTAAGTTTCAAGGCATCTTAAAACAGGTAAATCATTCTTTTTGGTTGTATGTTACCACTGTACGTAGCTCCTATTTCATGCATAAAATTTAAGAGAAGTCCATTTTCTAGGCATAATCTTTTCCAAGATCACTGATGCACTGAATTTCTTTAGGAACTTAATTACCCTGGTTTTAACAACTCATTAGAGCAGCGATTCTCAACCTTTTTACCCCTGCGCAACCCTTGAAATAATTTTCATGTCTCAGGGAACCCCTACATAAAAATTACTATATATCTTTATTAATCTCTTTCTTTCTCTTTCATAAACTTAAAGTTCATAAGGCACACATAATATATTTTTCTGCGAATTGGTTTAAGCAAAAAATAATCTACGTTTATTGACAATATAAAACAAATAACTGAAATCAAACTGCTTGTTCAAAACTGAAGCAAATAAAGGCAAACTGAAGGACTAACGGAGGAGAGAGAGAAAACAACACACAAACTTTTGATAAACTAACAAAAACATACATAAATAAACTTTTGATAAACTAACAATAATAAATCTAAACATACTTAAATTTTTTAATTTCATATAACATCCCTAAATGATGGGTAAAAATGACTAAATAATGTGGGTGAATGGGGGACTGTACCTGCACGTCAGGAAGCACAGACAGGACTGATGGAGACAATAGACAATAGGTGCAGGAGTAGGCCATTTGGCCCTTCGAGCCAGCACCGACATTCAATGCGATCATGGCTGATCATCCCCAATCAGTACCCCGTTCCTGCCTTCTCCCCATATCCCCTGACTCCGCTATTTTTAAGATCCCTATCTAGCTCTCTCTTGAAAGCATCCAGAGAACCTGCCTCCAGTGCCCTCTGAGACGGAGATTTCCACAGACTCACCACTCTCAGTGAGAAAAAGTGTTTCCCCGTCTCCGTTCTAAATGGCTAAAAGGAGACCGTGCAGGCGTCTGTACTGTAGTGAATCACTTGATGATACATGAATCCGTCACGTACAGCTCCTGTTCACTGATCACTAAAGGCCGTTTCACACTGGCACCGTATAGACGTCGCTAAATAGACATCGCTAAATATGACATGCGTGTATAATAACAAATACGAATATAAAATTAAACACAAAAATGACTCAAAGGCATTTACATATGATTAGCCTATTTATCACAATTTCTCTCTGAACCCTAGCGACCTCTCATATATAACCCTAGTGTTCCGGGGACCCCGGTTATATATAAATACTGCATTATATGATATATATATATATATACTGCATAAGAGATATTTTATAAAACACTGCAGATTGAGCTTGGATTGCCATCTCCATTTTCTTTCATTTTAGTCACACTGCCCTGTCAAATTGTTAAGCACTCACTGGTGGAGAAAGAGGAATTTTTTTTTTTTTTTTTTTAAATCGTGTCATCATTCTTTATTTGTCTATCTATACTTATTTATGCCATCTCATATATTTACCTTGAAAAGATATATCTATATTATTTATTTATTTATTTCCATCAAAACTGATTTATGGGCATATATCTGCAACTATACTGTTTCTACTAAGTGTGACTAAAAGCACACCTGAATCACCCTGAACATGGAGAGGGCTGTGCAGCCCCCTCCTCTACTCCAAGCTCAATCTGTACAGTGGTACTCACCATAATCAAGTAACTGATACTGATATGCAACAACGATATACAGGGAGGAGGTCCATAGCAATAAACATATATCCAAGAAGACCAAGGAGCTCAAGACTTCAGGAAGTCCAGAGGCGGCACGCACACCCCCATAAAGGTGAACGTGTTTCTATTCAGGTTCCTGGGAGTCAACAATAACAATAGCTATATATATGAACCACTGCAGATTGAGCTTGGATTGCCATCTCCATGTTCATTCATTTTAGTCACACTTTGCCCTGTTAGCATGTTAAGCAGTCACTGCTGGAGAATGGGGATTTTTTTTAAATTTTTTTTTAAATCGTGTTAGCATCATTCTTTATTTCCGGCGGCTTTGAACTAAACAACGTACAAAAACCCCCCCCCCCCCGGAAATTACTTAAGTTTTAGTAAATCGTTTGCTATGTCGCTCTTCAAGGGAGATGCTAAATGCATTTCGTTGTCTCTGTACTGTACACTGACAATGACAATTAAAATTGAATCTGAATCTGAATCTTTAGTAACGAGTGTGGAGGGGGAAAATAAAATGTTATGTTCTAGGTCTATAACCTTTAATCGGAATTAGTAGTTGTAGATAAACAGCTTTTAATTTGGAGAGAAGTTGGGGAAATGAGAACATAAGGAAGGTGAGTAATGACATCGAATGCAAGAGATTAAATTGCCCAAAGCAGTGATAATGCGCCTAAAGCAAGCCAGTGATAGTGCAGCAAAGGTCTGGAGGCAAATGTAGAATGATTATCTGAAATTGCCAAAGGTATTTGGAAGGAATGCTGGAAATTTCCAAAGTTGCAAGTGTAACCCTGAGCAAGTTTTCCTAATTAATTGGAAGTATATGAAAGGAAGCTTTTTCTCGTGGGTTCTGACCATTTTTGAAGAATTAAGATCGCCAATCACAACGGCTCCCAAAGAAATTTCTAGTGCCTCGGATATTAATTTTATGAAATTTAAATGCTCATCCACCGAGTCTGTCCACAGCACTACATTTTAACTTTAGTGGCACTTGAATGTATGTCCAGAATGTTAAAAGAGGCTTGCTGATTAGATGTGCTCTTCTGAAGTTAACAGTTGATGGATGTAGTTGGAACAGAATTGAGGAAAAATTGTATCTCAAAATTGACTTTTTCATGTGGAGACATGACTCTATTACCAAGTCCATTGTCTTCCTGAGAGAGTCGCTTGTTTAGTTTTGTGCCCCATGAGATATCCTCCTGGAATGTACTGCCTTTACTCAAAAATGTGTGTTGTTCCTCCAGATCCCAAGATAGAATTTGTTCTCACCTGAGGGCATTGACAATAGCCTGTTGGTGCCTCAACTAACTCCATAACTATTTAATTTAAAAAAACATGCCTTTGGACAGGAGAAAAATGTGACTATCATCGATTATATTTCTACAGAGACATTGGTTTCTTTTCATTTTCCCTGTTGTTCACATATATCCAAGTACATTGTAATTTTCTCCTTTCTTCCTCCCAAATTAGCTAATATTTTTTAAACTATTGGGATCCATTGGTATTAGAAAGATCTCCCTGTTGCTCACCATTCCCATACAGACCTTTATGTCCTGGACTGCTTCGTTGCCAGAGTAAGGCCACATGCAAACGAGAGGAGCAACACCTCGTATTCCATTTGGGTAGCTTACAAATGAAGGATATGAACATTGAATTCTCCATGTTCAGGGTAATTAACCTGCTAGCAACTACCTCTCTTTTCCCCCTCCTCACCTGGCCTCTCAATTCTCATCACTTCTGTCCTTGATTCACTCTTTATGTCTCTTCTTCTGTGTACAACCATCCACCTGTCAAACCCCATCCTTTCCCAGTATCCATCACTTGCCAGGCTTTGTCCTGCCCCCACCTCTCCCAGTTTTCTCCAATAGCCCCCTCCCCAACCACAATCAGTCTGAAGAAGGGTCAATACCAACAATGTGTAGGAAGGAACTGCACATGCTGGTCTTTAACCGAAGATAAACGCATAGTGTTGGAGTAACTCAACGGGTCATGAAGCATCTCTGGAGAAAAAGGATGAGTGACGTTTTGGGTCAGAACCCTTCTTCAGACTGAAAGTAGAGGTAGGGAGAAACTGGAGGAAGAAAAAAGGCAAAAGAAATCGGAGCCAGCAATAGATGACTGAGGTAAGGTGGAGCCATTAGCCCATGGGGGAAGAGGTGAGAACAAAAGGATACAGGGATATGAACAGTGGAACTAGTAGGATGACGAGGGAGTGGGCAGAGAGAGAATGCAGAGTTTATTTTAATGTAGAGAAATCAATATACCACTGGGATATAAGCTGCCCAAGCGAAATATGAGGTTCCTCCAATTCCACTGATGTGGGCTCCTGTATATCGATGGGGGCAAGTGCAGACTGGGCGATCGTTTCGCTGAACACCTATGCTCAGTCTGCCTTGGCCTACGCAATCTCCTGGTTGCCAAACATTTTATGTCCCCTTCCCATTCCCAAGCTGACCTTTGTGTCCTCGACCTCCTCCACTGTCAGAGTGAGGCCACATGCAAATTGGAGGATCAACACCTCATATTTCACTTGTGCAGCTTACAACCCAGCAGTATGAAGGTTAATTTCCCTAATGGGCCATTACGGATCCACCTTTCCTTGATCGTCTATTACCGGCTCTAATTTGGTCTGGCCTTTTCCTACCGGTACCTTGAGGATTCTAACCAGTATTCCTGTGGTGAATCAAGGAAACCTCCCTGTGTATACATTTCTCCTGTTAATTTTGCAGGTGGAAGTGTTGCACATATCATCATCCTTGTTTATGATTCTGCTTTTTCTTTGAACTTAATTTAGTTACTCCAGGTATAATTATAATTTTTAACTTTTTTTATGGTTCCAATCTCTCCAGATTTGAATATTTTTTTTTGCTTGCTTCATTTTATTATCAATGGCTCGTCAAACTTGAGTACCTATTTAGGGCCCATTCTGTCAGCACAAACATCTTTTTAATATTTGCTAGAGCTTGGACCAGATAAAGAATTAGAGCTCTGTTGACAGGAATCGGATTAATCCATTGCCTACATATTAAAAATGTTAAACTATTAAAATAGTCCATTCCATATTAGTGTCATATTCATGTGGAGGTAAGTATATTTTTGTTTTACCAAATGGCTGAAATAAGAATCATCATCTTGTCTACATAATTACATTTTGGCATGCTCTAAAAAGATCTCGATACTCTTGGCAGAGATATCAAATGAAAAATGTTCTCGTCTCATCTCTGTCTCCTTTCTTTTTGATGTTTAATCCAAATCAGAGGGCTGCAGGCTATCTTGTTCAACACTTCATGCGCAACACCAATTTGATGGAAAAGAATGTTGGCTGTGGTAATGAGATGTAACCTGCAATTTTAAAGATTACTGCAAGTGTTTGGAACAAGCAATTAAAGTATGCTGGTTTTTATTCTAGACAAAGTAATTGTGCAACTAAATTTCAAACATTTATATTGTTCAAACTTGATATTTTCTACTTGCATTAAGTTTTTTTAAAGATATATCATGAGGAATATACAGTAAAATCATGGTTATCTGCTACAGAGGACCTGACTTACAGAAAGTCTTTGTACTGCACAGTGCCCTCCATAATGTTTGGGACAAAGACCCATCATTTATTTATTTGCCTCCACAATTTGAGATCTATAATAGAAAAAAATCACATGTGGTTAAAGTGCACAGTGTCAGATTTTAATAAAGGCTATTTTTACATTGGGCATCGCAATGTCATGTAAATGAAAGTAGTCACTTTGTTACATATCCTTTGCATGCAATGACTGCTTGAAGTCTGTGATTCATGGACATCACCAGTTGCTGGCTTTCTTCTCTGGTGATGTTCTGCCAGGCCAACCATCTTTAGCTTATGCTTGTTTTGCGGGCTAGTCCCCTTCAGTTTTCTCTTCATCATATGAAAGGCATGCTCAATTTGGTTCAGATCGGGTGATGGACCCGATCACTCAAGAATTGGTCACTCAAGAATTGACTCTTAATTTTGAAAAACTCTTTTGTTGGTTTAACAGTATGTTTGGGATCATTGTCTTGCTGTAGAGTGAACTGCCGGCCAATGAGTTTTGAGGCATTTGTTTGAACTTGAGCAGATAGGATGTGTCTGTACACTTCAGAATTCATTATGCTACTACCATCAGCAGTTGTATCATCAATGAAGATAAATGAGCCAGTACCTTCAGCAGGCCATAATACCCCCACCACCACGTTTCACAGATGAGGAGGTATGCTTTGGATCTTGGGTAGTTCCTTCTCTGCTTCATAATTTGCTCTTGCCATCACTTTGATATAAGTTAATCTTCTTCTCATCTGTCCACAAGACCTTTTTTCAGAACTGTGGTAGCTCTTTTAAGTACGTCTTGGCAAACTGTAGCCCGGCCATCCTATTTATGCGGCTAACCAGTGGTTTGCATCTTGCAGTGTAGCCTCTGCATTTCTGTTTATGAAGTCTTCTGCGGACAGTGGTCATTGACAAATCCACACCTGACTCTTGACAAATCCACACCTGACTCCTTAAGAGTGTATCTGATTTGTCGGACAGGTGTTTGGGGGTTTTCCTTTATTATAGAGAGCATTCTTCTGTAATCAGCTGTGGAGGTCTTCCTTGGCCTGCCAGACCCTTTGCGATTTGTAAGCTCACCAGTGCTCTCTTTCTTCTTAACTATGTTTCAAACAGTTGATTTTGGTAAGCCTAAGGTTTGGCGGATGTCTCTTAACAATTTTATTCTTGTTTCTCAGTCTTATAATGACTTATTTGACTTTCATTGGCACAACTTTGGTCCTCATGTTGACAAACAGCAATAAAAGTTTCCAAAGGTGATGGAAAGACTGGAGGAAAGACTAGGTGCTGAGAGCTCTCTTATACCTGCATTAAGGAGGCAATTAAAAACACCTGAGCAATTACACCTGTGAAGCCATGTGTCCCAAACATTATGGTGCCCTGAAATAGGGGGACATTGTATAATCACAGCTGTAATTTCTACAAGGTGAAACCAAAATGTATTAAAAATACCCTTTAATAAAATCTGACAATGTGAACTTTAACCACACATTATTTTTTTAATTCAAAATTTCAAATTGTGGAATACAGAGGCAAATATATAAATGATGGGTCTTTGTCCCAAACATTATGGAGGGCACTGTATATTCTCCCATTAAATTTTTAAAGAAGCCTAACTTCCTAAACACGTTTTTCTCTCAACAGTAATCCCTAGTGTGCGTCTTTAGGCAAGAGAATTCTGATTGTGTGAGCAGAAGAGAAGGGATTTTTTTTTATTTTTTAAATTTACTAGAAATGGATGTTAATTTGTTTGATAAACTATTATTGTATAAGTTTTAAAAGAAGAGACTGCCTTGTTAGTTTACCAAGTGAAATCCCTTAAGTGGCCCTCTGCTGTGAACCAGTGGCCTATAATTATTGCCTTTAGTAAACTAGTTCAGTTCTCTGTATAGGTTTCGTGTTATTGCATAACTTTTTTGGTAATGAGTTTGTGAACTCCGTAAGGGTGAATTTCCGTTCTCTGAATTGCAATAACACAAGGGTTGACGTTACATATGCCATTAGATTAATTGTGGGTAATAGGGTGAAAATAAAAGACATTCCATGAAACGAAAGAATTGTCAGATGTATATTCATGAGAAATAGTTCATTTCTGACTTTAAAAAAAAAAAATCAGTTTCGGACCATTCTCGGGAATGGAAAACTTGCATAATGTGGGGACTGTTTGTACTGTAGAAACTGTTATTTCCAACTGGCTGGCTGGGCTGATGCAAGGGCGGGACTGAAGGAGTGCCCAGCCTGTGCCTTTATTTGCCTGGCATGTTTGACTGACCTGCCGTGTCAAGTCTGGCACGTGCTATATTACAGAGCTTTTACTGTAGCAACAGTTTCTCAGAGTACAACTGAAAGAAAAACCAAAAGAAAAAGATAAATGTAATGAAATTGTTCAGGCAGTAATGTTTTTTCATATATATGCATCCTTACGGCATAGATTTACTGTCAGATGTATCTTTGAACTTCTTCAGTAAATTGTGATAGTTCAACTTTGATTTCAACTTGCTAGTTAGTTCCTGATAATTTAATAAGAGGGTTCACTAGAAGCACGTGAGACCCGATCCTGTGCATGTCTTCACATTTTTTCCACACCCAGCTCTGGTGTTGCTTCTGCCTCACAGGGCTTGTTATTCTTTCCAAACTCTGCCATTTCAAACCCAGAATGATTGATTTAAATTTCAGCCTGCTCCCTATTCCTCTCGCATCTCGTCATTCACAGCCATTGTGGCTTTGCATCAATCTCACCTTCACGGATGACTCTTTCACTTCGGAGACAATTACTGTGAATGAAACTCGCTTTCGTTGACTTTTCCTCATTGTTTCTTGGTGTCCAAATGCGTTACCCTTCACTGCCATGAATAGGTTAGGCAGACGGAATGGAATTGATTGAATGGCATCTCACAATTGTCACCTTTCTATTTCCCCCCCTAACATTTATCACTTGTTTTGTAACTGCTGGAAATACTAATTTTCTGGCTGTTTTTTTTCCCCTTTTTTTAAATTTTAGTTTGTCTAAACTGTTTGTTTTGGGGTTACTTTAGCTTTTCTATGTGGGGGAGTGGGGTAGGTTAAGGGGAAAACCCTAGTTGCGTCCTGGCAGTCGCGTCCTGGCAGGGGACCGGACCAGAGCTACAACAGCGGCGGCGCGGTGCTAGATTCACCACGGAGCAGGCGATGCCTACCTGGATCATCGTTTGGAGCTCCAGAGCGTTGGGCCTGCAGCATCTACATCATGAAGCTGTTGGTCGCGGAACTCCAAACGCAGGCAGCGCTGACCGACATCGTGGAGTCCCTGGGGCCCTTTGCCAAGGGATGCCAGTTATGAATCTCCGCTCGGCGCGGCCTGGGGACGTCGGGAGCTGCGAACTTGGTGGGAAGTGGCCGTTTTGGAGGTCCAAGGCGCTGAGGTTGGCCTCCAATCCCGACGTCGGAGTGCCAACATCACGGCGAGCGGGCCTGAGCAGCGGGCTGCCCATAACTCCAAATACAGTCGAAATTTAGATTCGCGGTCCACGTACCGTAGGTGCGAATGTCGCTCCCGTTAACGGTCGAGAGGATGGGCCCTACCTTACCAGCACGACTGTCTCGAGCGCTTGGGGGCAGGATACTGGCATGAGCACCGGAGTCCACCAGGAAACAGTGGCCTGAATGGCGATCACGGTCGAAGAGGCGTGCGTTGGGGCCGATCGCGTTCGCCTCTGTGGACTATCGGCCTGGGCATTACCTGGAAACAAACAGGGGCTCTGACATCTTCGGGTCCGTATCGTTGGTGGCAGTAGCATCATCTGCGTTGACTGTAGAACACTGGCCGCGGCGGTTCCTCTTCGGCGCTGGGCTGGCCTCTTCTTCTTGATGTCGGCTCGGCTGCACCCATTGTGTGACCAGGGGGAGGGCGAAAGCATAAACGTCCCGCCGTCTGTGTGCCCACAGCTCATCAGCTCTCTCCGCGAGCCGCTGCGGTCACTGAAATCGGCTCCGGTGAGCATTAGCTGTACTTCATCAGGCATCTACTATAAGAACGCCTGTTCGAAAAGTAGGTAAGGGCGGTGCCCGTCCATCAGGGCCAACATCTTTGCCATGATCGTCGATGGCCTTCGGGCGCTGATACAGTACATATGTAGCAGCCTTGCCGCCCTGTCTCTACGGGTAAGGCCGTAAGCGTGAAATAACAGGGCCTTCAACCCTTAGTACTTGCCGCTGGACGGAGGGTCTCTGATGTAAGGCAACAGCCTCGACGCACAGTCTTGTGGCAATGCGCCCACCATATGGAAATACATGGTGTCGTCGGCGTCGATGCGATGTAGGTGGAACTGTGCCTGAACCACACCTGAGGTTGATCAAGCCAAAAGGCTGGCAGTTTGAAGGCCGGTGCGCCCTGCCTCGCGTTGGCTGATTCTGCGGGAAGACTCTCTTCCTGCATATTTCTTCTTGTCTAATGACAGCTAGACAGGTCGGGGTCACCAATTTAGTGGTCTGAGAAACGACTACTGGAGTTTTCAACAGATCTTTATTCAAAAGTTTGATATCCAGTATACAGGTTCTACAGACACGTCTGCCCACAACGGTGGTCAGCGCTGAACTAACGCGCGCAAGGGAAAAAATGAGCGAAACAAGCAGCCCCTCCTGAGTCGCGTGACCGCAGCTTCCGAACGCCAGGTTCGATATCAGCATGCGCCAGCAGGCGCCGCTACAGTGTGTTCTTTATTTTATTGTATGGCTGTATGGTGATCACATTTCACTGTGCCATCTGGCACATGTGACAAATAAATGTATCTTGTATCTTTATGGCTTGCCCTGCTAACATTTTCTGTTATTGTTTTTGATTTCCTGCATCTGAGGTTGTCTTGATGTTCACTTTTCACTGCTTCACTTACTCATTTGTTGCCTCATTTCTCATTAAATTTCTCATTTCTGACGTATATTTTCCATCTTTTTAAATAGGAGGGACACAATGGTGTGCAGCAATAAAATGTCGGAATTATTTATTAATTCTCGGATATGATTTGTCTGTGTTAAGCACAATCATCATCTTCTCAGCCAAACCTTCTATTGTCTTTTTTTCTCTTCCCACAAAGGAGAAATCCATGCATGCTGCGGCTTTTGCAATCAGACCAGTACTATTTCATACTGTTGTTTCTGGCTTATTAAGTCTCTGCTTCCCATAATTCAACCCTTGCTTTCTGCAAGTTCATTAAAACTGCAAATTAATGTCAAGGCTTTGAAGACCTGCAGCGGTTTTACTGAAAATAGTGCCAGGATGTTAATCTGCTGAAATTACAGCAAATTCAGCACTGGCTTCAGCAAATAATCTATGTTTATGGGTTTATTAGGCGGTCGGGTATGATGGGCACGAGTGGTGCCACATTGATAGCACTAGGGGGCGCCGCATGGATGGCAGCCTCTGCCTACAGTCTGTCTGTTTTTCTATCTTTTAAAACATTTTTAGTCTGTTTTAAAAGTATGTTTTGGAGAGTTCTTTAGTTTTTCTATGTGGGGGAGGGGGGTAGGGTAAGGGGGAAACAGTTTCCCAGTCACTTCCTGGCGAGGATGTGACTATTCTCCGAGTCGCGTCCTCGCGGCCTACCACCTGGATTAGCGCGGCCTTTCCAGCCGGGGACCGGCCAAAGCTTCAGTGGCGGCGCAGCACTGGATTCATCGCGGAGCGGGCAATGCCTTGCCTGGATCGCCATTGGAAACTCCGTAGTGTTGGGCTTGCTGCTTCACCATTGCGGAGCTGGGATTTGTAGAGGTCCCAGCGCGGGCGGCGCTGACTTCAACATCGCGGAGTCTTGGGACCTTTTGCTGAGGGCCGCCAGCATGAATCTTCACCCAGCATGGCCTGTGGACTACGGGAGCCACGGACTCCGGTAGGAAGTGGTCAATTCGGATGACCAAGCCACTGAAGTTGTTCTCCCATTCCGACATCGGAGTTCCAGCATCCCGGTGAGGGTCTGAACATCGGGCCGCCCATAGCGGCGACAGCGAGGGGTTCGGAAGCCCTCCGACCATGGGTGAGCAACAGAGGACAACAGAGGAGGATGACTGAACTTTGGTGCCTTCCCTCACAGTAGGAAACTTTGATTCCACTGTGTGGGGATGTCTATGTTAAAGACTATCGTGTTCTATGCCCTTTTTATTCATATGGCTGTATGGTGACCACACATTTCACTGTACCAATTGGTACATGTGACAAATAAATAAATGTCTCTTGTCTTGTCTGATACTACATTTGGTCGGATTGTGAGCCTTCAGAGGATGCTGGAGGCTTCAGGAATATATGGGTAAGTTGAGGCAGTGAACATTAACAAGAAGTTAAATGACCCAGTTTTACTTCTATCTTTGGATGCTTGGATGGAAACCAATTGCTTGCCTAAACTCACTCCACCAAACACAGAGCTTCTGGTGCTGCAATTTCTGTTCCACACTTCATATCCATTCCCAAAAAGACCCTCCTGAAGGCTTTGTGTAAAACCCACCCATCTCCTCACCCACCCATCTCTTTAGTTAACCTTCCTTACGTCAGTGTTTGTGCTTTGCTATTTTAATCTGTAAATATCATGGTTTCAAAGATCATTGTCCAAGTGGATGCTTTGTTTTTGGTTAGTATTTCATTGTGATCTGCCTTCCTTACCAAAAATTGCCCCACACTCCTTAATCTTAATTTCAGTCTTAATTTGTTTTTAAAGTTTCTTATGCCAACGGTTTGCAAGAGGAGGTTGCAAGCTTTCTTCTCTCTTTCTCTCCTCACTGTGTTCTCAAAAAAGAAGCTTGATACAAATTTTAATTCTTTATCACAGCCAAGTCATAGTCGTTCTCACCATTTAATGCTATCAGTTTTAATTTCTCAAAAACCTTCCTGTTTTGGGCCTATTTGTGATATTCAATAATGTATCCTCCTGCAATCTCTGCTCATCCCCTCAGTCTAAATAGCATTATCTAAAATCATAGAAATAGATGCAGGAGTAGACCATTCGGCCCTTCGAGCCTGCACTGCCATTCAATATGATCATGGCTGATCGGCCTATTATGACATTGATTTACCATAGGTTAGCCTTGTCGGTTTATAGATATTCATAATTTAATGCTTTTATAATTAACAATCATCTTTGTATGATCGGCAAATCTGAATATGTTGCTTTCAAGCCCCCAATTTACAGTTATTTATAAACAAGGCAAATTGTTGGTGTCTCAATCACACCTCCCTTTTGGACACCAGTGATCACAAGCTGCTAATTTTAGTACCTGCCCGTCATTCATGTTATCTGTAGCCTGCAGATCCAACTATTTCCCTATGTCCTTCAGTTCAATAACCTTCAGTTTTGGCCAACAATCTGTAAGGGATTTGATGAAATGCTCTTTTTGTTCCGCAAAAAATAATATTGAAATTAATCTTCCTAACCACTACTTTAGTCATCTCTTTGAAACAAAGAATGCATTTGGTCTCCTCATTGCTGAGGGAAATATTCAGGCAAGACATCCAGTAAGGAAAATCTATTAACTAGATGAAAAACTTGATAGCACATTGTAGCTTCAACTAGCCTTGGTTAAATCTATGGCCAGTCAGTTAATGCCATGATACATTTTAAATATCAAATTTCACTTTTAAATGTAAGCATATTATTCCATGTGTGCATGTTAAATGCATTGATCATTGGTGGGAACTAATCAATATGTACATTATTCAATATACACCAATTCATTGCTGACACCGACTGCTGAGGAACCCGAGCTTTATTACATCAAATGCTCAAACATGAATGTTGTTTTAGCTTTCCGTAAATATTGTCTAAAAATCATTCTATTTGCGTTCTTTAGGTTAATATTTTTTTTTAAAAGAAAGGGTGATTCAACCCTTTCATTGCACTAATGACTTTTGGGTATGAACAAGAGCACAAAAATGGATTGTTTAAATGTCATTGCTCACTGATGCAGAGCACAAGGCATTCATTGTACGCGTTCAACTGCTGCAAAAACAAAACCAAAAACCTGCATGTTCTTAGTTTCTGAAAGATTTGTTGTAATTTCATGATACATCAGTAGTTCCAGTGGCTAGGAAGTGCCTCGCTATATTAAACCATAATTCTAGAACAAGGTTTTCAAATCTTGCGGTCCTGTAATCCAAGTTACCCTGCCGCAAGGAAAATTAAAATGTGACTTCTTATTACAGGTAACAGCACTCCAAACTCCAGCAAAACAGCATGGCTCACTGAATACACAAAGGCAGGCATTTTTCTGTAGGAATAGCAGTAAGGCATTGCTGTCTGATTTATTCTTTAATTGGCAATGTCCAATACCAAGTTTAACTGCATGTGTGCTAGTATTCAAAAGAAAATGTCCCCTTCCACAAATGTAAGAACACTGATACTTGGCTAAGAGACTTGGCATTTAAACATGTGAAGGGCATGAATTTGATGTTCTCATCTGCAAAATATACCAGAAACTCTGGATGCCCATTCAAGTTTTAATTACAAGATATATCTGTATTACTAAAAGTCTGTTTTTGACCGGTTTTGGCCATCTGTACTGCGATTTCCGAGAGAACGCCGCCATCTATGGCCGTCATTTTTGGCCACCTTGCTCAGAGCCCCGCTCCGCCGCATGTGTGCCGAGGATTTTTTCCGTCGATTAAAAATGACAGAGATATTAATGTTTTTACGAAATTCCCCATTCTCTCTGCTGCCCCCGCTGGCGGCAGGGGGGAGGGACTATAAAATCAGGAAGTTGTGTGCCACACAATCTCTTCAAGATGGAGGAAGGCAGAGGGTCACGTTTCTCTGAGCTGTGAATAACACTGAACATATGTCTATTCAAATGTAAGGGCCCTTAGTGGTTCTAAAATGCTTGCAGAATGTGTATTGGTTCTAAAGCTAAAGCTTGCAGAAAGTGGCTTATTGGTTCTAAAGCTTGCAGAAAAATGCTTATTGGTTCTAAAGCTTGCAAAACAATGTCTATTGGTTCTAAAGCTTGCAAAAAAAATGTCTATTGGTTCTAAAGCTTGCAAAAAATGTCTCTATTGGTTCTAAAGCTTGCAAAAAATGTCTATTGGTTCTAAAGCTTGCAAAAAAATGTCTATTGTTTCTAAAGCTTGCAAAAAAATGTCTATTGGTTCTAAAGCTTGCAAAAAATGTCTCTATTGGTTCTAAAGCTTGCAAAAAATGTCTCTATTGGTTCTAAAGCTTGCAAAAAAAAGTCTATTGGTTCTAAAGCTTGCAAAACAATGTCTATTGGTTCTAAAGCTTGCAAAAAAATGTCTATTGGTTCTAAAGCTTGCAGAAAATGTCTATTGGTTCTAAAGCTTGCAAAAAATGTCTTATTGGTTCTAAAGCTTGCAAAAAATGTCTATTGGTTCTAAAGCTTTGCAAAAAGTGTCTCTATTGGTTCTAAAGCTTGCACAAAATGTCTATTGGTTCTAAAGCTTGCAAAAAAATGTCTATTGGTTCTAAAGCTTGCAAAAAATGTCTATTGGTTCTAAAGCTTGCAAAAAAATGTCTATTGGTTCTAAAGCTTGCAAAAAATGTCTATTGGTTCTAAAGCTTGCAAAAAGTGTCTCTATTGGTTCTAAAGCTTGCAAAAAGTGTGTCTATTGGTTCTAAAGCTTGCAAACAAAATGTCTACTTACTGCAGATGCTGGCTGGGGAGCTTTGGCTTGAAGTTAAAATGCATTACTTACTGCAAGTGTGGGTGCATTGGCTTGAAGTTGAAAGGCACTACTTACTGCAAATTGTGGCTTGAAGTTGAAAGGCACTACTTAATGCCAAAGCACCCAAGCCACCATTTGCAGTAAGTTGAATGGCACTGCAAATTGTGGCTTGAAGTTGAAAGGCACTACTTACTGCAAGTGGTGGCTTGGGAGCTATGGTTTGAAGTTGAAAGGCACTACTTACTGCAAATTGTGGCTTAAAGTTGAAAGGCACTACTTACTGCAAGTGGTGGCTTGGGAGCTATGGTTTGAAGTTGAAAGGCACTACTTACTGCAAATGGTGGCTTGGTTGCTTTAGCTTGAAGTTGAAAGCCACTGCTTACTGCAAATGGTGGCATGAGGTTGACAGGCACTACTTACTTCAAATGGTGGCTTGGGTGCTTTGGCTTGAAGTTGAAAGGCACTATTTACTGCTAATGGTGGCATGAAGTTGAAATGCACTACTTACTTCAAATGGTGGCTTGGGTGCAAATGGTGGCATGAAGTTGAAATGCACTACTTACTGCAAATGGTGGCTTGGTTGCTTTGGCTTGAAGTTAAAAGGCACTACTGTAAATACACTTCCTGTTTGCACTGTATATTGATTTTAGATAAAACGCTACCACTTACGGTTATAAAACCGGGAAATGTGGGTGTGGCTCAGTCTCTGCAAGATGGAGGAGGGAGAGGTCACGACTCGCTGTCTTTAGTGGCTTTGCACCCTACTTCAAATGGTATGAAACTGCACTTGGATTTGGTGGCCTTATACCCTGCTTGAAATAGAATTTCAAGGATTAGCCGTGAGTCAACTACCAGCCCACCAGCCATGAGTGAGTGAGTTGCCAGCACAACAGGCTTGATTGACTGAGACGCCAGCCCAAGAATCCATTTGGCACACAATTTGCATACTAGCCCTCTGGAAACCAGTCCCTTCAGCCCACAACACCCATACTAGCACTCCAGAAACCCCCCCCCCCCCCCTGGCCACCAATATTAGAATTGGTGGAGAGGTGGAATATTGCGTTGGATGACCAGCCCTCCTGTGTGATGCTGGGACCCAACGGGTCCCACTTAGTCTAGTATATATTGTAAATAACTGGGGCCCCAGCACTGAGTCTTGCGGCACCCCACTCGTCACTGCCTGCCATTCTGAAAGGACCTGTTAATTCCTACTCTTTACTCTGTGCGGGAAGGGGGGACCAGGTTAGGTTGCTGGTAATATGGATGAGATGATGTGACATGAATATGTATTATCTTGAAGTTGACGACCATCTCTGCAGCAGTTCTGTTGATGAGGAAAAGTTGCGTTTATTTCCCCCCCCCCCCCCCCCCCCCCCCCTTCAGTATTTCATCAACCAGGTATTTTGTCTTGCTGATATTAAGGGTTACCTTCTTGGTCTGACACCATACAAATCTTCATAGTTATTGATCCGGCTGACAACAGTGATATCATTGGCGAACTTAAAGATTGAGTTGGCGCTGTTCTTGCTCCACAGTCACGGGAGTAGAGAAGGGGGAATGGTAAAGATGAGGCAATGGGGGCCAAGGAACTGGAAATTCAATGTACCTTAATTGGTACATGTGACATTGAACTGACCTTGAAACCTTGATGTCCATTCATTTTACACTTTCATTCTCCATCAAAGAGATCTTGAGGGCCGCCCGTTTCTTCCTTGAACAAATACCCACTCAACTAACACTCGTCTCTGCCTGGTGGAACTTATGATTCCTCTCACTTTCTTCAAGTCAAAGTTGTTGCTATGGGTACTTGCATGGGCCCCAGCTCTTGCATGTCTTTGGCAACATTGAACAACCCCAACACCACCTCCCCAACTGCCACATTTACGACTGCATTAGGACCGTCTCCAGTGTCTATGCAGAACGTATCAATTTAATCAACTTCATCGTCAACTTGCACCATGCCCTCAAATTCACTTGGACCATCTTTGCCACCTCTCTCCCATTTCTTGATCTCTCTGCCTCTATTTCAGCAGACAATCTCTCCACTGACATCTACTGCAAACTAACTGACTTTCACAGCTACCTTAAAGCCATCCCCACCCCATCTGTTGCAAAGGCACCATTGCTGTCTTGCAGTTTCTGCACCTCTGCCACATCTGCTCTTGAGAAGTGGTTTTCCAATCTAGGACATCAGAGATGTCCACTTTCTTCAACCATCCTGTAGAAAGGGAAACCTCACCCGTATCTCCCCATTTCCCGACAGTTCTGCTCTCAGCCCCTCACCCCATAGACAGAATAGGGAGACAATTGGCCTGGTCAATGCTTTTCACCCACCAGCCCTCACTTCATTCTCAGACATATCCACCAGCTTCAACATGATCCCACCATTGGTCATTTTGCCCCGCCCCTTTTCTGCTGTGACGTCCGTCGTGACTCCGTGATTTGCTCAACTCTTCTCCCCCCCCCCCCCCCCCCATCCTCCCTGCACACAGGCATTTCCCCCAGGGAAGTGACATTTGTCCCAAGCACCATTTATTGACCCCTGTGGCAGTTCCAAGTGCGACGGGTTTACTCCCACCTTCTCCAATCTTGCCTTTTGCCTGTGGCGCTCTCAAGGTGGCCCACTCTACATTAGTGAGATCAAGCGTAGGCTGGATGACGGTTTTGCTGAACACATGCTCTATCCATCAGAGCCTGCTGGAACTTCAGCTTGCTCATCGCTTTATTTCCTCTTCCCAATCCCATACCAACCTTTCTGCCCTCTACCTCCTCTATTGCTGGAGTGAGGCCCAGATAAGAGTGTGAGAACGGCACCCCCCTGGTTTGCTTGGGTTACCTCCTCCCCAATAGCATGAATGTTAAATTCTCCAATTTCTGGTACTCCCTGTTTGCAGACACCTTTCTTTCCACGTCCCTTGCCCCTGTCAACTGGTTCCTTACCATCCTCCATCTGCTCACCTTCTGCTCCTTACTCTTGGACCCCTATTTTCCTTTCCTCTTCCCCACCCCCACCCCACTTTTTTCCCTTCTACCCAACTTTCCCCTAGCCCTATATATCACTCCTCATCTTTCTTGAATTTGCCAACTATATCCAATTGGGTTTACCATAAAGTAATAATATCTGATTAATTTTAAATTCAAGAACAGCCAAGATATTTGGCTTTATCACATGAAGAAATGAAAAGCTGTCTCCACCATGCCAAAACTATGGACCAACAATAACAAAGAGGAAGAACTTTTTAAGATAAATAAAAATCATTGTCCCTAAGTGCTTGTTTCTTCACAACCCTGTCCAAAGTGTACCACTTAGCTCTGAAGAGATTTAAAGCTTCAAGATTTTATTGTTTTAATTAAAGTAACGCCCTGAAATTTTGGACAAAATGTAATGATGGTGGTTTATAAAATACTTTCATGTTGTGTGGAGGGGCAGTTTACAAGGATGTTATGTCAAGATGTCACAAGCATTAACAGGAGCTGGGACTGCTCCGTAGGAATCCAGTAACTTCAAAGTGGAACCTGAATTCAATTAGTGAGAGGGGGAGGGTATTTTCCTCCTAGATATCTTAGAACCAGGTCAATTTGGGTAGGGGCACAACATGTAGGATGCAGATGAGGAGAATTTATTCCATCAGAAGGCAGAGTGACCTGTGGAATGTATCTGCCAGAGAGGGTGGGTGAGACTCGTGCTTTTGTCTATGATTTAGGAAGGAATATTTCTGGGCATAAAAAAACATCAGTGGATAGGGGAGAGAGCGTGGGAACATGATATTAAGATAGAGAGTCGGCAAGTGAGCGGAAGAGCAGTCTTGGAGTTGAAAGCCTGCTCCTAGTTTTCTATTTTTGTTAGGATAACTGGCGCAAACTTGATTGCAGGACTTAATTGCAGCAGGATATATTAAAATACAAAATGAAATCCAAATACAAAAAGCAAAGCACCATTTAAGAATGGTGCACAAATTGAGATAGAACACAAAAAAAATCTCCTAATCCATATGTGCTGAGATTACCAAGTCCCTACGTAAGGAATGAGAAAACATATTTCTGGTCACCAGCCGTCAAATATGTAGACTGAATGGAAGTGGGAGATGGAAAAGATAAGCAGCGATGAATGTGACCACATTTATTTGCATGAAGCATCAACTTCCAGACAGCCCTTTGATTGAAAATGGTCTCACTGACAACATTATTGCATTGGGGCCAGACTATTACAACCCACTGAATAATGACATATGAATAAACTGGGCATTAATGGACATCTTTGCCACTTCATTTTGAATGCAGTGATGGTTATTTTAAAACAAAGCTGCTTTTAATGGTTTCAAAGCTATATTCGTTTAACCAACACCCTCAATTTTTCCTTCTTTGAGGTCTCTTTTTAAAACAAAACTCAAGTCAATGAATATAAGATATGGTTGGGCAATTTTAAATTATGCTGATTAAACACAATTTATTAGCACAGGAAATTTTGTGCCAGGAATAACGAGTTCATGGTCAGGTCGGGGGGAGTTCATGTAATCCCGTGCTACCTGCTCCATGGTCGGATAGTCGGCGACTAAACCGTCTTCCCCATCTGGTTTGCCAGGTGAGGAGGGGGTTGTGGGATGCAGATGAGGAGAATTTATTCCATCAGAAGGCAGAGTTTCAGAGTATTCCAGCAGAACCAAAAACAAAACCTGCAAAGGGTGGATGAGCTTCCAGGGAGCCAACGGCCATCCACATTTCAGTAGAAGTTGCGATCACTGTCATACATAGCATTGTAAGGAATGATGATCAAGCACACACACAAAAATCCTATATTTCCAGCAGCAGAAGTCCGCAGGAACTGGGGGACAGAGATGTGTGGTGCATCCATCACCGTTCCCGTTGGAAACCAGCACCACTGCGTCGTTAATGTTTTCAACGATGATGAATGAATGAATAACGTTATTAATCATCTGCCAAATAATCAACGGTAACGTTAAAAATCCAAACTACTGCAATAGACGATAGTGAAGGGAAGGTTTGAATGAGACCTATTCAGAAGAGGGTTGGCATCTGAAGGATCTGTAACCAATGAAGCAGTGAAAGGTTATTGAGGCAGGTACTATGACAAGTTTTAAAATATATTTGTACAGGTACATGAATAAGAAAGGTTTAGAGGGATATGGGCCAAACACGGGTGGTTGGGTCCAGTGTAGATGGGGTATCTTGGTGGGCCTGGGCAAGTTGAGCTGAAGGGCTTGTTTCCATGCTGTCGGACTCTATGACTGCCTGGCCCCTTTTAATTTGCTTTTTCTTTCATTGTTAATTGTTCAGAGAACAATAGCATCCACATGCACACCAGGCCCAAGAATCATAATGTACAAATTATATTAATGGGATATGATTTTTCATCATGCATTGATACTCAGTGTATTAAACTGATATTGGGAATAGCTATACGCATGCACTTGCTTGCTTTAGATTAAGTCTGCCATGAGGGGGTATTGCACTGTTTTGTTTTCCATGTGTGTGTAAATAGTCAGAGAGATACAAATGGCTGGTTGATGGTGCTACACACAGGCCATTCAGTCCCATTGTCCAGTTTGACCATCAACCTGTCATTTACACTAGTCCATATTTTATTCCACCCGCACTCTCATAAGTTCTCTCATTGTTCTACCACTCATCACATACTTGGGGCAACTAACCTACTAATCAACAAGCCTTTAGGATGTGGGGGAAACCCATGCGACCATAGAATTAATGTGCACACTTCACATGGACAGCACCAGAGGTCAGGTTTGAACCTGGGTGTCTGATGCTGTGAGGCAGCAGCTCAATGAACTGGAGCTTTGTGTTATGAGTTGATGCAGGTATTAAATAAATCAAAAGTGAATTGCTGGAATAAAGATCAGTAATGCTGATAAGTTGATGATTACATTTGGTCCCTTCAGTCTTTGCTATTTCAATTTAAGTTTTGTGTCTTTTTATATACAATGTACAAATTCTCTGCAGTTGAAATTAAATGCTCACAAACCTGTATTTCCTTTTACTGTAAAAATTGACCCTGAAGTGTTCTTGATTTTAGAAACTGCAACTATGAGAAGTTTACAAATACAATACCAAAGATATATAAATCTTAACCATTAAGCCTTGGAATTTGAAAGCATTCTTAAATGATGGATCGCAGGCAGAATTATATGGCTGAAGGGCATTGATCCTCATTTTGCAAAACCTTGACATTTGTTGCTGTTCATTTGAAAAAAAATACCATCCAATGCATCAAAAATTCAGGTGTGGATGATGGTACAAAAAAGTAACGTCAGGTTTTGATGTTTAGTTCTTGAAATGTCTAACAATGTCCCCTCCATTTTTAGCAGCACTTTGGCTACAACTTAAAACTGTCTTTTTGCTAATCTTTCCCAGTTCTGACGAAGGGTCTTTCATGTGAATCTTAAGCCAGGTTTCACAAATCACTGAAAATCTGGAATGTAATATGAATGTGACCAACACACCACTGCACCCTTTAGCTCCTGCCAACAAGAGCTCTGTGTTCCTTAACTGAATTTAATAGCCAGTGGAGTATTTTCAAAGTAACCCTGGCACTTGTTTTCTGTACTTGGTATTTACTGTTTTTTTTATAGCAAAGCCACATAATAAGTAGCTAAAGAATAGTTACTCATGAGTTGTAGTTTTGCTTAGTTCATTGAAATTATTGAAACTCCCTGATGGATGTTGGTGGGGGAAATACATAACCAGTGGTTAGAGGGAATCGATACTGAAAGCATTTTTCACCAAAAATATTCCCCTAGTTATCGCTGCTTTGTTTTTAATCTGCAACCAACCCAGTTCTGACTTGGTAATATTACTTGCTTGCCTCGCTGTGGAAATTGACTGAGCAATTTGATCCCACATCTTCGTCAATAAAACATCTGTACACACAACACATTTGCACAAGGCTCTATCTTTCCCTTGCCCCTTGTGAGTAGGACTAACCTCCACCTCCCTTAGTAGCACTATTGACATTTCATGGTCAAATATATAGGCATTGAGCCTAAAACATATTTTATGTTCAATTATGTTCTTTTAAAAAAAAACTTTTATTCTTTGGCCAGTGGTTGTGTTACACAAGTCTATTAAATTCCTCCCTTAATTTATAACAACTGCAGAAGCATTCATTTTAGCAGAACATTTTAGTTGTTCCTTGCAGTCCTAGGGGAACATAAGGATATTCCTAATGCATATAAGAAATAGAAAACAATAGTTTTATTATGCTCCATTACTGAATAACTGTCCTGTTATGTCAAACAGATTGTGACTGACCTGCTCTAAACAGATACGCAAGGCTTCTTGGGTTAGAAAGAATGCAGTATATAATATGTAGAGGATGTATAACCAGTAAGTAGTCTATTTAATTATACTCTATTATTCTGCCACATGCAACTAAATCTGAATTGTTTTTAGATTCCATCCTGGAAATTATAGATTATGTTTGTGTAGCCTGCCAATGACACAGAAATTGGTGCTAGGGAAAGTACATTGGTGCATAGTGCTGAAACATCTGGTGTTTATTTCTTCATGATCAAGAGGAAGAGAAACCAAAGTGTGGATAGCGGAGGGAAAAATGGGTAGCAAACTATTGATTATTCAGAACTAACACAAATTGTTTTATTCAAATTTTGAAGTCTTTCTTTGTGATTTAAAAACACAAAGATGGTGGAAATGTTCAGCAGGTCAGGCAGCATCTTGGCACATCTGTAACTTCTAAATCATTTTCTTTTTCCACAGATGATTTCTGAGAATTTCATGAATGTTCTGTTTTCATTAAAGGTTTCTGGGATCTTCCGTTCTTTTTGTCTTTAAAATTTAAAGTGGTGCATTCCAGACTGTAACCACTTGCTGTGATTTAACAAAAAATGTCACCTTAGCCCATTACCTTAATTCCATGATCCTTATTATTGGTTTCACCACCAGTGGGAATGTTTTTTGTTCTCTGTCAACTGTCTTTCTTCTTCATGGTTTCAAATATAACCTAATAGATCCCATCAGAAGTCCTCCTCCGAGTCAACTCCAGTGTCTCAGGTTTTCCAATGAGGTACATGGGAGGTCAGGACTGCACTCTAGTTGATAAGAGGACCATTCAGTTGCCTGTTAACAACTGGGAAGAAACTTCCTGAATCTGGAGGTATGCATTTTCAAACTTCTGTAACTCTTGCCTGAAGGGAGGGGAGAGAAGAGAAAGTGAGGCAGGCCCTTGATTATGCTGGCAGCCTTGCCGAGGCAGCATGAACTGTACATTGAGTAAATGGAAGGGAAGTTGGTTTATGTGATGGTCAGGGCTACGTCCACAACTTTCTTGCGGTCAAGGATAGAGCTGTTCCCAAACCAGGTGATGATGCATCCCAAGTGTCATAAAGAAAATTAACTCAATTCTGGTCACCTAAAAGTAAGCTATTTCTTCAAAGTGGAATCTTTCAAAATCAAGGCCGTAGAACACCACCTACAGCGCCGTTTGCTCTGTCTTGGAGACCCCAGGAAAGTGAATTGTAAACTCTATGCTTGGGCATTATTTATACAAGGAACATTCGGTTTTCGTCCACGGAACATCACTTTTCTTGGTAGACACAAAATGCTAGAGTAACTCAACGGGTGAGACAGCAGCTCTGGAGAGAAAGAATGGATGACGTTTTGGGTCATGACCCTGAAGAAGGGTCTCGACCCGAAATGTCACCAAGCCTGAAGAAGGGTCTCGTCCCGAAACGTCGCCCATTCCTTCTCACCCGCTGAGTTACTCCAGCATTTTGTGTCTACCTTCTATTTAAACCAGCATCTGCAGTTCTTTCTTAAACACTTTTCTTGGTGATGATTTTGTATCTTAAACTGTTCCTTGGGGGGGAAAAATGTAAGGAAAGTGCTTTGTTTGATTATGTCTCTGGACTTGTTGTCCTGAATGCAGTTGTTAAATTTTAATCTGTTCAAGATGTGTTCTAAGCAATAGCTCATGCAAAAACAATCTTTGTTTTCTGTAATAACAAGTCGTAGATTCATAGTAATACAACATGAAAACTGGCCTTTTGGCTTAACTTGCATGCGCTGACCAAGATGCCCCATCGACACACCTTCCCGCATTTGGCTCGTATTCCTTAAACATTTCCTATCCGTGTTCCTGTCCAAATGTCTTTTAAATGTTGTAATAGTACCCGACTCATCTACCTCCTCTGACTGTTTGTTCCATATACCCACCACCCTCTGTGGAAAAAGTCACTCCTCGGGTTCCTATTAAATATTTCCCTTCTCGCCTTAAACCTGTGTCCTCTGGACATGGGTCCGCATGATTTTATACACCACTATAAGATCACCTCTCTTGCCTCCTGTGCTCCAGGGGATAAAGTCCTAAAACACTTTTTAGATCATTTTACTATCTGAAATAAGTATATAATAAAGGGAAATTGTTTATTCCGTGGCAAATTACTTGACCAGCGACTAATTATGTGAAGTTCTGGATTCTGATGACTTTGACATTATCATTGAAAGATGGGTTCAAGTAGGAATTAAGTGAATGGAAAGATTCCCATATTGCAATATTTGTATTTACTTTTTGCCAATACCTCCTTCATGTTTGTGTTTTTGAGACCTGTGCCATTTATTGCAACCACTTTTCAACAATAACCTGTGCTCTTTTCAGGTATGAGGTATCACTGGCAAGGTTGCATGTATCCCTTGTTGCCCTTGAGAAGGTGGTGGTGAGCTGCCACCTTAAACTGGTGAAGGTACTCCCGTGGTGTGATTGGGTAGGGAGTTCCAGGAGGTAGACTAGCAAAGAAGAGGTGATATATTTCCAAGGCAGGATGGTTGCAACGTGGAGAGAAGCATGCAGATGGCGGTGTTCCATTATCCCCTTATCTTTTTGATAGTGCCGTTCCAACCTCATAAATTGTCATCAGAGAAACTTCGGCATGAGGCTAAACTGCATGCTGTAACTTATACATTGTGATCTTTGGTGAGAGAGGCAATCAATGTTTAGGATGTTTGGAGCAGTGCTAATTACACAGGCTGCTTTGTTCTGGATGTTATTGAGCTGCTTAAGAGTTGTTGCAGCTGCACTCATCTAGACAATTGGAAGTTTTCCATTAACTCCTGACTTAGGACTTGTCAATGTGGAAAGGATTTAGGTGTCGGGAGATGACTTGCTTGCTAGAGGATACCCAGCCTCTGACATCTTCTAACTATGATATTTATGTGGCTGATCTAGTTGTGTTTCTGATAATTGGTTACCCCCATGATATTGATGGTGGGGGACTCGGGCATTGAATGAGAAAGGAAGATCATTAGCCAGAAAATGCATCTCAGTCTTTTTTTAGTTTCTCTGTTAGTTCCACGGAATTAATTACACAACGAAAGCAAGGCACAAATTGTTTAAAGCTGAGCAATTTTGCCCAGCAACATGGCATTAATGTTTTATTGTACTGCCGTTACATTGTTTAGCATGCTATCCACAGTGGTGTATATATACACACCAAACTTTTTTTCTCCCGTTATGTCTGGGACATATGACAATAAAATAAAACACTCTTGAAGAATATATTTTTTATTTGACCCATCTACAGTATTAATACTTCTTAACATTTTACTTTTGATTCATCAGAAGTTACAAATGCTCAGATTTCTATATTTTCTTGCAACATGAAAGCAGGCTGATTGGGTCCATCGAGCCTGTTGTTTCAAGGAACAATCTCCATAACTTCCCCTACTTTATTCTCGATAACCATCAACAAAAGCACCTCAACGCTGTGTGCTCAGTTTATCTGCTCTCCTGTCTCTATACCCATGACTGTGTAGCCAGACATGGCTCCAATGCCATCTTTACATTTGCTGTTGATACTGCCGTTGGTGAATGAATAATGGGTAATGATGAGTCGGAGTAAAGGAGGGGGATTGATAATCTGATTAATGGTGCCCGAACAACAATCTCGCTCTCAACTTTGGCAAGTCCAAGGAGCTGATTATTGAATTCCGAATAGGAAAGCCGCAGAACCACGAACCTCTCAGGACCGCAGTGAAGCGATGAACAGCTTCAAGTTCCTGGGTGTGCGTATTTCTGAAAATCTATCTGGGACTCAGCACGTCGATGCAATCATAAACAAAGCACATCAACACCTCTACTTTCTTAAAAGATTGAGGAGATTCAGAATTTTGCCAAATATTCCACCAAACCTTTGCAGGTATACAGTTGGGAGCATACAGACTGATTGCTTCACACCAAGTTGGGTAACTCGAATGTCTAGGAATGAAGAAGGTTGCAGAAAGTGATGGACGTTGCCCAGTCCATCACATGTACTGATATTCCTTCCAATAAAGTACAAGAGGTGCTGCCTCAAAAAAAGCAGCTATTATCATTAATGATACACACCACACTCTCTCATCTTGCCACTGCCAGTGGGAGGGGAAAAAGATACAGGAACCTGAAAGCTGGCCCATAAGTTCAAAAACAGCTTCTTTCCAGCAAGCATCATGCTCTTGAACCACCCTGAACAACTCTAACCACTAGTTCAGTAACTATGATCTGCTATGGAGTTTGTATTGGTCACACTGTGGACTTTGGAATTTGGACTATTATTGTCTGATTACCTAGTATTACAGATTATTAATTTATTGTATTATTGGTTATTGTGTATTTATTTGTGTGATTTGCATTTGTGGGCCTGTAAAACTGCAGCAAGTAAGAATGTCATTGTTGTGTTGCCAGTACATATGATGATTGAACACTCATGACGCATGATTCTCCAGGTCTGCTCCCAGATTCAACATGAAACATGTACAATAGGGACAATTGACGGTGGCAAATTGGTCTACCATCCTGCTCATCTTTGGGATGCAGGAGGAAGCCTGGGAACATGGCGGAAACATTCAGAAATGCGGGACAACTGCAAACTCCCTATAGTCAGCACTGGAGCTCAGGTTTGAATCGGGGTTGCTGAAGCTATGATAGCTCAATTAGCTGAACCTCCTCTGCTGTCAATTTCTCATGAATCACTCTAATATGCATCAATAGAAGTCTGCTTTGACAGAATATGTATTTTTACAGGATTGCTGTCATTGGGAATCTGGGGTATATTATTAGAATCAACTATTGATTAAAATATTGATTTACTTTGGGAGCTCAATAGTAGTAATGTCAACAGTTGTAAAAGTACACATTAAGTACAAACTTGTGTAAGAAAGAGCTGCAGATGCTCGTTTACATCGAAGATAGACACAACATGTTGGAGTAACTCAGCGTGTTAGGCTGCGACTTTGGAGAATAGGAATAGGTGATGTTTCGGATGAAGAAGGGTCTCGAATTGAAACGTCACCTACTCCTTTTCTCCAGAAATGCTGCCTGACCCGCTGAGTTACTCCAGCATTTTGTGTCTATCTTAACTTCGTAAGTACAAACTTGTTAGATTTCACACATAAATGGGAAATAAATGCACATGCTCGAAATAAAGAGCAGTTCAGGCAGCATCAATGGAGAGAAAAATTATTCATGTTTTCGATTGATAAGCTTTCAAGAGAACTGGTATTTAGGTTTCAAAGGAGAATGGTTACTCACCTATAGTAACTGTAATATTTAGAAAATAATGTACGCCATTAAGTATTGTTTTGAGTACTGTAGTTAGTTGATGTGAGCGAGTTCTCAACTTTCTGCACACTTTAATGCACTGAACATATGGTTTATGTAGCATATTAAAATATTTAGATGCATTCCAGATGTTGCAATGAGATGACTAATCTTCACCTAAACAGGCATAATAAAATCTCACCAGGAAGGTTGAGCATGTGGTTTTCCTATGGTGTTTAACTGCTTTAAAAACATACCAAATGGGAAACATGATGGTATATCTGCCCCATAAAAAACACTGATATGCAGTCCCATGGAGTTAATTGGTACCATTGACAAAATGGGCAAAGCCATAAGATTCTACTTTAAGATGTAAAGATGTGAGAGTTACAGCATTTTAGGTAAACAGTAGTAAATCTTTATAAAACATCTTAAATTTTAGGAGCATCTTGATTAATTAAGCACTATAAAGTGTACTAATAAAATTTACAAGTAATTGATTTGCTGCCTCTGATGTCATGTAATTAAGCATTGTGGTTCATGGTGGCTGTTCTAACTGATAAACTGACCTAAAGGCATAACACACCGACCTCCAGAAATATGAAATAACATCAAAATGGTGGACTTGCTTAGTGGGTCAGACAGCATTGTGGAGATCAAAATAGAGCTAATATTATCGGTCAATGGCCTTTCATTAGGATTGGAAAAGTGTTAAAAATGACATTGTAATATGTTGACAAAGGATGAATGGAGAAATGTTATAGTGTTCTGTGCTAGTTGATCAATGAAATAGTAATCCCTGTTCTCCATATTACAACTTTGCTATTCTCGCCCACTTCAAAGACCGACTCCCTATTGGAATTGGATCTATTACCAAGGAATAGATAGCTATTTAATCTTCACACACGAAGAGTGGGGTCAATAAGGCACTTTCACGCTCTGTTCCCATGCCAGTCTGGGGATAGCCCTCAGTCCACATTGGTTCTTTGTCCATGGGCCTACTGTAGTCTGGAATTTTCACTTAATGAGAAAACTTACTGGAGTAAAGATTCTCATGCACTGACATTGCTGGATCACACACAAATGTGTGGCGGCCAGATTATCTTCTCATGCCGTACAAGCATTACCCTTTTGAACGGCTGACAATTGGAGATCCAATGGTGGTCTGAAGAAATGCAAGAAAATGGCAGCATACCTTAAGAATATAGTTACTGACTTCAAAAGTTAGGGGATTCAAGCCATCATTGGGTCTTGGTTGCACAGCATTCTTCATTAGCTTGGAGTTGGCTTTAAGTAAAAATGTCCTGCCCTAAATGCTTGAAAGAGAGTGAGAAGGAAGGATGGGGAGTAACCTGTGTCTTCTTTGAATGGGTTTATAGTTCCATAATTAGACTGCTGGGTCATCTCAGAACCTAAAGCTACATTGATAATTTGAGAAATTGACAAATAGAGAATTTTTGGTGAAAGGTGGGGAATGGAACTTCCACACTTGTTCTATTTGGAGCCAGCATATAAGATGAATGGCCTCCTGTGTCTTAAAAATATATTGTTCTGTGATGGTCGTATGTAATAACGGGTAGCAATGGGAAAAGTAATAAAGCAACAGATGGTTTTGGAGGGGGTGTAAATGGGAAAAGCAAAAACATCTGAAATTGGTTGCATTCAACCTGAAGCCAGAAGGCAGCATTGCAACTAATCCAAAGGTGAGGTGTTGATCCCCGAGCTCCTTTTGAACAATGCAGGAGACTGAAGAAGTGGGTCAGAGTGGGAATGATGCAGAGAATTAAAATGTCAAACAGCTCAAAGTCCTGTTTACGGACTGAGCGGAAGTATGTTTCATGCCTGAAACAAACTATGTTATATTTCCATAACACAGAGAGACTACATCTTGAGCAGTGGGTATATTATTCTCAATGGGGAAAAAAAATATCTCGTAAATGTCTGATTCAACTGGAAAGCATGTGGAAACCCTTACAGTGGGAAAGGAGAAGATAAAAGCAGGTATTGGATATCCTTTGGTTACACAGGAAAGTGCTGTGGAAAGGAAGAGGATTGTTGGAATTGATTGAACCGTGGTATTTTAGAGAAAATAGCCTTTCAAATGTTGGAAAGAAGGGGAAGACAATTTTGTTGTCCAGTTAATGGATGTGGCTTTGCAGGGTGAGCCAATATTTACTTGCCCAGTGATAGACACAAAATGCTGGAGTAACTCTGAGACAGGCATCATCTGTGCATTTTGTTAACTTGAAACATCCCTCAGTACCCGTGAGAAGGTGGTAGTGGGCTGCCTCCTTGAACTGCTGCTGTCCCTGAGAAGTGGGTTCCCTCTTCTCACTGTTCGGGAGGAAGTTCCTGCAATTTTACCCAGCAATGGTGAAGGAACACCAATATTTTTCCAAGTCAGTATGATGTGTCGTTTGGAGGACAATTTACAAATGGTGATGTTCCCATGATTTTCTTGCCAATTTACTTCCTGCCGGAAGTATAGATTTTTTCCATGGCGACCTTTTTGTACTCGTGGGCATTTTTTTAACATATTGAAAAAACGGCGCAACCTAGCTGAGGCCTCGAGTACGCGGAGACCACTCTCGAGCATGAAGGAGAGTTACGAATACCTCCTATGACCTCGTGTCGACCATGCTGCGAGTATGAGTCGAGGGTAAACGCGCCAGAGCTCGCGGAAAAGGTCACCCAAATGGGACAGGCCCTAAAAGTTATCTTAAGGAGTCATCAATGGTGCTGAACTTTCTAAAATCATCAGCAAACATCTCTGCTTCTGACCGTACAATTTAAGGAAGGTTATTGATAAAGCAGCTGAAGATGGTCGGGTCTAGTGCACTATCCTGTGGAACCGCTGCACAGATAATTGACCTCCAACAGCTACAACTTTGTGCTACCAACCAGTGTAGGATTTATTCCCCTTGATTGTGATTGACCCCAGGACTCCTTGATGCCATACTTGATCAAATGCTGCCTGATGTCAAGGGCAGTTGCTTGCACTTCACCTTTGGAATGCAGTTCATATGTCTATTTTGGTCCAACATTATCATGAAGTCAGGAACTTGGTGACTTTTAACAGAGCTCAAATTGAGCTTCTGCGAGCAGGTTGTTGCGAAGTGCGGCTTAATTATCTTTTCATCACTGCTGATTATTGAGAGGAGACTAATGGGACAGTAATTAACTGGGTTTGACCTTTCATGCCTTGCAAGAACAAGTCAATTTCCCCACCGTTGGTAGATGCAAATATTGTAACTGTATTGGAACAGCTTGGCCGAGGCATTGTAAGTTTTGGAAGGTAAATCTTCAGTACTATTGCCAGACTGTTGCCTTTAAAAATGTCTTGGTATCAGAAGAAGTGAATCAAATTGGTTGAAGTCTGGAATCTAATATTCTGGGGACCATTGGAGGAGGCTGAGATGACTTTGAGTTTAATTTATTGTCACATGTACAATGAAAAACTTTTGTTGCATGCAATGTGTCAGCGGAAAGACAATACATTATTATAATCGAGCCATCCACAGTGTACAGATAGCACAGATACATGATGAAGGGAATAATGTTTAGTGTAAGGTGAAGACCGAACAAACAGTTTGTGCCTTGTGCTGCTCCTTGTTTGCACTTTGTTCTTTGAATTAGTGTTGATCTCCCGATGTGATGGAGATGGTAGAGAAGGAGACATGTTTAGTCTAATTAAGTTTAGAGATACAGTGCGGAAACAGACCCTTCGGCCCAGCGAGTCCGCACCAACCATGGGTCCCCATTACTCTAGCACACACTACACACTAGGGACAATTTATAATTTTGACTGAAGCCAATTAGCCTACAAACCTGCACATCTTTGGAGTGTGGGTGGAAATCGGAGCATCCAGGGAAAACCCACATGGCCATGGAGAGAAAGTAGAAACTCCATGCAAACAGCACCCGTTCTCAGGATCGACTCTGGGTCTCTGGAGCTATAAGTCAGCAACTCTACTGCTGCACCACCGTGTCACATCATGTTTAGAGGTCCTCAAGGTAACACATCTTTTGATTGTGTTATTGGAGTGAAAATGAGAAAACAAATTGGCTGAGAGGGAAGCTTCTTCATAATGCATATCCCCAGCCCATAACACTTCTAGGTGCTTCTGACATCTACATTCATAGTTTTGAAATCTCTAAACTTGCGTTTCCTGTACGTATCCTCTTAATATTTTTGTCCTAACCTTTCCCGTCTCATTCATTTATCACCCCATCACAATTTTGCTTCTTGATTAACAATGCCTTGATTTGATAATTCTCCCTCAAGTAAATCTTGTTTCTTCTTGTGTCATTTCCATTCCCGGCCTCTCTGACTCACCAAGATATCTATGGTTAGAAAGCAAATTGAAGCAGATGCTGGAAATCTGAAAGAAAAACTGAGAATGCTGGAAATAGTTAGCAGTGGATTCAGTATCTATGAAGATGGAAATAGAATTAATGTTATATGATGAAACTCCAGTGAAATGCCTTGTATTATTTTACTACATTAAAAGAGCAACAGAGAAATCAGGTGTGGAGATGGTTTTTGGATGAGAGTTTATAACTTGCTCAACCTAGGAATCAAATGCACACTATTCTTTTGATAGCATGTTGTTGTCTGCAGCTGAGGCATTTGTGATTTTAGGGGAAATAGGAAGTCAACTATAATGCGTTTCCATTCTTTTTTGCTGAGAATGCCTCTTGTTTAAATTGTAATGGTGACTGGCTAGCAATACATAATGCGTTTCATCAGGTTCTCTTAAGTTGGGGACCAGATGTGAGTATGGGCGGGTGTAAAGAAGGTGGAATGATCTAAATATTTGTTTGCTTTTCCACCACCCAGTTTCCTTTCTCCACCCACTCTTTTTCTTCTACTCCCACTTGCCAAAGAATATTTATTATCTCATAACCAGGTATAATAAGGTGTGTATAAATAAAGCCATATGGTCTGTTCAATGAGTTATGCGCCCTACTTAAATGAGAAACAATGTTATTGCCAATTATAAAATAACTTTATTTAATAAGATGTTTTGTTAATGCATAGCGAACCATTTATAATTTAACTTAACTGCTATGCTCTACTTTTGTTGCTATTAATTTAAGACTGATTGGGAAAAACTGCACTGAAATGTTTAAATTCTTAATTCCATTCATGAGCAGCTTTTGCTTAATTTAAATTATTGACTTTTCTGATGATTGAAAAGTGCTTTACTTGATTGCACACATGGCAGAGAAAGTTCATCCAGTGAAAAGATTATTTTTCTCAAATTACGTGAGGAGAGAGTGAGAGAGGAAGAACTTTCATTTTTGTTCCTAGACTTAATCAGTTAGAAAGAAAATTGGATTCATTTAGTTCCAGTGTCTTTGTGGGGGTCAGCTGTAGAGGTCCCAAGTGGAATCTTATTAGTAAGCAGTGGTAGCAAAAGAATTTGCAAAGGCATTTTGTAGCAATTATATGACATTATAAATTCAACTGTTAATTCCCAGAAATGCAGTCATGAGTGTAAGAAACTGTTTCTGGAAATATATATAAAGTTTAATGAAAGTAGTTTTCTAATTTTTACTCTCTTCCCTCATTCATTCCTATATGTTATGTCAACTGACTATTGCTAATAGTTCTCTTCAGTTAGTGCAAATTTGTTATTTATTACTCCTCTCATCTCCCTCATTCTTGCACACCAGCATTCTCAGATGCAGGAAACTCAATTCAATCTTGACCACAGGTGCCATCTTTGTAGAGTTTGCATGTTCTTCCCATGACCATGTGCCTTTCCACCAGCATGTAAGAAGGAATTGCAGATGCTGGTTTATACCAAAGATAGACACACAATGCTGGAGTAACTCGCTGGGTCAGACAGCATCTCTGGAGAAAAGGAATCGATGATGTTTCAGGTTAGAACTCTTTTTCAGACCTGAAGTCCGAAGAAGTATCTGAAGAAGAGTTCCAATCCGCCATTCACTATTCACCAGTTTTCTCCCGCATCCCAAAGATGTGTTAGTAGGTACTGTAAATTGTTTCCTTATGGTGAAGTGTCAAAAAGGGAGTTGGTGGGGGGAGAGAGAGAAATGTTGTAAGGCAAGTATAGTAAGGTGAGGGGGTAAGGAAATGACGAGAGTTCGCTCGTGATAGTTAGAGTGAACCTGATGTGTTGAATGGTAATTTGCTCTGTCGTAATATATATGAGCCTTTCATCACCAAAGTCTTTAAACATGCTCTAGCGTTGAATTTATGTCCACATTTCCAAATAAACATGTTTTTAGATTTTGTTGGCTGATTATACCACTACCACAGGACAGAAATGATTCTGACCAAAGTTGGCTCTTGCATCTTGCACAATTGTGATTAATGTATGGGAAGGAACTACAGATACTGCTTATTCACCAAAGATAGCCAGAAAATGCCAGTAACTCAATGGGACAGGCAACATCTCTATAGAGAATGGATGATGTTTCTTGCCCCAAATCGTCACCTATTCCCTCTCTCCAGAGATGCTGACATTCTTGCTAAGTTACTCCAGCATTTTGTGATGAATGTAATTTAGTTTCCGTTGTCTTGCTACAGACTTGATCTGTAGCCTTGACTGACCTATTCCATCGTTCTCCAACAATTGCTGTCTGCTGTAATCTATTATCATCTATTAAATACTTCCATCATAATCAGAAGAGCACCTACAGTGGATGCTTTTGTTTTCCTTTTAACATTATTGTTGGTGTCTTTCTCTGTACATATAGCTGCTCTTTCCTGGTTATACATGAATGTCATCTGCAGTTTGTGCACTCCAAAGTGTCTGATATCCAGTAGTGCATGAGCAGAAATTTCCTCCAAGTGCCATCGTTGTTCCTCCAATCCTGGACTTTTGATATTCCCTGAATTTATCCACTTCATCTAGCAATGTTACAAAATTTTAAGATTTAAAAAACCAAGTCTGTAATTTATCCCATCAGATAAAGCATAAAAAGAAGTTTAATTTGACACCTAATTCACTTTCATATCTTCAGTATTAAAAACGTTATGGCCATTTTCATACTTGGAAATTAACATCTTGTTAGCAATTGCTTTTCCATTGACTTAACACAAAGGTTGTGATCAAGGACAGTCAAATGGCCATAACTTTATTAAAAATTAAGAGAACTGAAAGAAATTTTCAGTTATTATAGATTGAAGCATTCTGAAACAAATATTAAACAATCTTACTTGGATGACCTGAAATTAAAGCATATAATTAGTTAGTTACCCAATTGTAGCTAAATCCAAAATTCAATTACTAAATCTAAACATCTATCCATTTCTTAAGAAACAATTTACTTTTTTAAATAGCCTAATGGTCCAAAGAACATACACACAAGAATTCACAATAAAACATGATTTTAAAATCTCATTAATTTATAGGCCAAAGGGAAGGAATTTAGTGTTTAATTGCTGTAAATTAATGGCCATTTAAATCAGCTTGCGAGTGGGGTTTTGCGGAACGCGCTGGTTTGGAACGTTGCGATTGTGGTGGATTTGAAGCCCATGTCGGCATGAAAGATACTGCCGGTTCGGATGGGCCCTCAAGTCACCTTCTCGCAACTTAAAATTTTGAATAAAGGGATCTTAAGAAGCACTTTTTAATGTAAAAATAAACAGCCTAACTTGCCTTGTCCCCTACGTGAGATCCGTCCCGTTGTCGGCGTTTGCGGCTTTAGAGGATGATTTTTAATCTACTATAGTAATTAAATAATCCAATTTAGTTTAAAAATAACTGCAGCGAACGAATCCGACCATCGGGTCCGGTGACCCGCGCCACTCCACCCCCCCTCCAACTACGCACAGCCGTCGCCTTACCTGGAGCCTGGACTCTGCACTGGGCCTGGAGCCTCCACGCTGCTCACTCCCACTCTCCTGGGCTTAACTCCACTGGGTCCTAGTGCCCGTCTGCCCAGCCTTGCTATCCTCAGTGGCTGTTCAACTGACTCTCCCCATCCCCCTCCAACTATGTCACCCCCGCTCTTCCCCACCCACATTACAGCCCTCTCACCCCCCCCACCCCCTGACCACCCACCACCCCTCCAACACCCACAACCCCCCCCCCCCCCCCCCCCCCCCCCACATCGCCCTGTCCCAAGTCCACCCACCTGCCTTCCTCTGGCCCCAACTCCCATCCCTGCCGGGTGTTCACCATCCTCCCCGACCTCTCCCTCTCCCACACCGAACGGTCTGTCCTCAGCAGAGGTCTTACCTTTGTCCCCCTCCGTCCCCATCTCAATGAGTTCCGCGCCCACCATGACTAGAAGCGCTTCTACCGTCGCCTCCGCCTCACAGCGCACTTCCATGGGAAGGAGTCCTCGCCCCCCAATGACGACCCTTTTTCCCGTCTCCAACGCACCCCCTCCTCGTGGAACCCCTCTCGTAACGTCCCGGCTCTGGAACTCTTTATCCAGAACTGCCGCCGCGACGTCAACCGCCTCAACTTCTCCACTCCCCTGTCTCACTCCAATCTCTCCCCCCCTGAACGCACTGCCATTGAATCACTCCGCAAAAACCCAGATTGGGTTATCAAACCAGCCGACAAGGGAGGTGCCGTGGTAGTCTGGCGCGTCGATCTCTACAAAGCTGAGGCCACGCGCCAACTCTCGGACACCTCCTCCTACTTACCCTTGGACCATGACCCCACTGACGAGCACCAGGCCACCATATCTAGCACCATCACCGACTTCATCAATTCCCACGCCCTGCCCGACCAAGCTTCCAACCTCATCGTTCCCCAGCCCCGCACGGCCCGTTTTTACCTTCTCCCCAAAATCCACAAACCCGGCTCTCCCGGCAGACCCATTGTCTCTGCTTGTTCGTGCCCCACCGAACTCATCTCCACATACCTTGACTCCATACTATCCCCCTTCGTCAAATCCCTTCCCACCTACGTTCACGACACCTCAGACACTCTCCGCCGCATCCGCGCATTCCACTCTCTAGGACCTCACCCCCTCATCTTCACCATGGATGTCCAGTCACCCTACACCTCCATCCCCCACCAGGATGGCCTCAAAGCCCTCCGGTTCTTCCTCGACCAGAGGGGCAACCTATACCCAGCCACTGACACCCTCCTCCGCCTAGCGGAGTTGGTCCTCACCCTCAACAACTTTACGTTTGACTCCTCCCATTTCCTCCAAACACAAGGCGTAGCTATGGGCACACGCATGGGCCCCAGCTACGCCTGCCTCTTTGTCGGGTACATTGAACAATCCTTGTTCAATACGTACCAGGGCCCCATCTCCGACCTCTACCTCCGTTACATTGACGACTGCTTTGGGGCCACCTCCTGCACCCACACACAACTGACTGACTTCATCCACTTCACCACCAACTTCCATCCGGCACTCCAATACACCTGGACCATTTCCGACACTTCCCTACCATTCCTTGACCTCACCATCTCCATCGCAGGGGACAGACTTCACATGGCTATCTGGACTACACGTCTTCCCACCCTGCCCCCTGTAAAGACTCCATCCCCTACTCCCAATTCCTCTGCCTACGCCGCATCTGCTCACAGGATGAGACGTTCCACACCAGGGCATCGGAAATGTCCTCGTTCTTCAGGGAACGGGGATTCCCCTCCGCCACCATAGATGAGGCTCGCACCAGGGTCCTATCCATACCCCACAACACTGCTCTCTCTCCCCATCCCCGCACTCGCAACAAGGGCAGAGTCCCCCTAGTCCACACCTTTCACCCCACCAGCCGGCAAATACAACAAATAATCCTCCGCCATTATCGCCACCTCCAACGTGACCCCACCACTCGCCACATCTTCCCATCTCCCCCTATGTCTGCCTTCCACAAAGACCGCTCCCTCCGCAACTCCCTTGTCAATTCTTCCCTTCCCTCCCGTACCACCCCCTCCCCGGGCACTTTCTGTTGCAACAGCAAGAAATACAACACCTGTCCCTTCACCTCCCCCCTCGACTCCATTCAAGGACCCAAGCAGTCGTTCCAGGTGCGACAAAGGTTCACCTGTATCTCCTCCAACCTCATCTACTGCATCCGCTGCTCTCGATGTCAGCTGATTAACATCGGGGAGGCTAAGCGGAGGTTGGGCGATCGCTTCGCTGAACACCTCCACTCAGTCTGCAATAATCTACCTGAACTCCCGGTGGCTCAGCACTTCAACTCTCAATTCCCAATCTGACCTCTCTGTCCTGGGTCTCCTCCATTGCCAGAATGAGCAACACCGGAAATTGGAGGAACAGCACCTCATATTTAGCCTAGGTTGCTTGCGTCCTGATGGCATGAACGTTGAATTCTCCCAGTTTTGCTAGCCCTTGCTGTCTCCTCCCCTTCCTTAACCCTCGAGCTGTCTCCTCACATCCACCTGCCCTCGGGCTCCTCCTCCTCCCTTTTTCCTTCCTTCTCCCCCCCCCCACCCCCCGTCAGTCTGAAGAAGGGTTTTGGCCCGAAACGTTGCCTATTTCCTTCGCTCCATAGATGCTGCTGCACCCGCTGAGTTTCTCCAGCATTTTTGTGTACCTTGCAGCGAACGAATGTTGCAGCGATTTTTCGTCAGCAACTAAGCAAGCTGAACAACCTCGATTTCAATAGCCTAGAGAAAACTGTGTTTTAAACCTGCACCCCTCTCAAAGGCGCCAAAGATGGGCACTGACAGAAGTGCAGCGCCGCTGAAGGTAAGTTTTGCAACATACCTACTTCATCACTGTCAGTTGTGGCTACATTTGACAAGTCCCTATCTCCTGGAACTCGTTCACCAAATCTCCATCTATTAGGTTTAAGTTTATTATTGTCACATAGTGCCATTTCAAGTTTTTGGCATCCGCTCTAATGCCTAATTTTATAGCTTGGTATCAGGTTAAATTTACCGATACACCTGTGAACTACAGTGCCCTCCATAATGCCTGGGACAAAGACTAATTATTCATTTATTTGTCTCTATACTCCACAATTTGAGATTTGTAATAGAAAAACATCATGTGATTAAAGTGCACATCTTGAGATTTTATTAAAGGGTATTTTTAAACATTTTGGTTTCACCATGTAGAAATTCCAGCAGTGTTTATACCAGGCATGTGCCGTGAGTATTTACTCAGGGTAGGCAGTCAGTTGGCTTTAAAAATAAATCTTAAACCACGCAGGCGCAGATTGTTCTCCTCTCCATAAGCTGTCAGTGGACTTTTATAAAGTCTTCAAAAGCCATACCTCTTAATAAAGTACTTTATTTCCCAGCAATTAAGAAGCATCTGTGTCGAAGACGCACCCCCATTTTGAGTTGCTAAATTTTGAAAGAAAGCTGGTGGGATATAGCATTTCTCACGCTCGAAAAAAAAAAATATAAATAAAGAAACAATTCAATTTTCCAAAGGCTTCCAAGTCTCCTTCATTCTGAATTTCTGAATAGGTTGGGTGTGACGGCAGGTGGAGAGATGGTGGGAAAAACGGGAGCACACCGGGACAAGTTGAATCGGTTGTGATCTTATTGAATGACAATACTAGTTCAAGGGACCAATTGGGGGAGAGTTCCTTTCACAGTGTGTGGGGAGTCTGGCCAGAGATAAAGTTGCAGGGAGGGCAGGAGCGTTGAGAAGGAGGGGGTCGGGGATCATGCCAGTAACACGCTCACTCACCACTGCCATGGCGCTCTGGGCGTGGAGCCATCGCATTGTGGTCGAGGAGGGAAATAGCTCGGGTGGCGGCGAGCGGCCGCCGGGACCTCAGCGCTTTCTGCCAGCCTGCTCACCTCTGGCAGAGCTCTCCATCTGAACACCTCTCTCCTGCCACTCGCCAGCCATGCTCATGTCAGCAGCTTCCCGCAAATCCTTAAATTCCGACTGCTGCCGGGAGCAGGACATGGCCTCACTTGCTGCACTAGGTGACACTGCATGGCATTCACTGCCCACTCCATCTCAATGTGGACCGGACAGTGAGGGGATCAGCTCAAGAGCAAAGATCATAGAGCGGAGCAGGTCAGCAGGCGATGGATAACAGGACAGCGGGCGGTGGAGCTTACTCCTGTGTCGGCGCGAACAAGGGACCGATTGAGGTTACTCGCGCTGACACAGGAGTAAGCTCCACCGCCCGCTGTTCTGTTATCCATCGCCCGCTGACCCGCTCTTGAGCTGGTTGCTGGCATGATCCCCGACCCCCTCCTTCTCAACGTTCCTGCCCTCCGCGCAACTTTACCCCTGGCCAGACTCCCCACACACTGTGAAAGGAACTCTTCCCCCACCCAGCGGCGCTGTCCTTTTACAGCCGCTTCCCATCAGCTGCCAGCAATGAGGGATAGACTTGGCTATACCTCAGTACAGCAACATCGTTCTTGATGTTGCTGTACTAAGGGATAGCCAAGTCTATCTTTCCTGGCTAACAACCAAACCTTCGGCCTCCAAGACACATGTACATTTTCATGCCTTATTTTAGGGTAAAAAATAGTGTCTTCATTGCCGGTAAATATGGTATTTAAAAACATATAGATCAAATAAATCTACTTACCACATTATTTGTACACGAATTCCATTCTTCTCTTTTTATTTCTTAAGATACTCTTAAGATAATGACAATCCATGTTTGAAAAACCTGCCAAGAAACTTGCGCTGCACATGTGCAGTAGGTTGCTGTGCAGGCGCAGTACGCAGTCCACGGTGCAAAGGCAGAATTTCAGCTCCCCTTGTCGTGAAGCAGTGTCGACAGCACGTAAGCAGCGCACACTTTCACGTATTACACGTACCGCGCATGATTGCATGGAGAATTATGCCTACCTAAGAGACCGATCTATTTATATTTAATAATTACCATTTTATAATTTTAGTCGGGGTACGCAGTACCTGGTTTATACATAGTCCCCCCCATTTCAGGGCACCATAGTGTTGTGGACACAGCAATGTCTTGTAAATGAAAGTAGTCTTGTTTAGTATTTTGTTACATATCCTTTGCATGAAATGACTGCTTGAAGTCTGCGATTCATGGACATCACCAGTTGCTAGGTGTCTTCTCTGGCGAAACTCTGCCAGGCCTGTATGGCAGCCATCTTTAGCTTATGCTTGTTTTGGGGCCTAGTCCCTTCCTGTTTTCTCTTCAGCATATAAAAAGCATGCTCAATTGGATTCAGATCGGGTGATTGACTTGGCCACTCAAGAATTGACTATTTTTTTGCTTTGAAAAACTCCTTTGTTGCTTTAGCAGTATGTTTGGGATCATTGTCTTGCTGTAGAATGAACTGCTGGCCAATGAGTTTTGAGGCATTTGTTTGAACTTGAGGAGATAGGGTGGGTCTATACACTTCAGAATTAATTATGCTACTACCATCAGCAGTTGTATCATCAATGAAGATAAGTGAGCCAGTACATTCAGCAACCATACATGCCCAGGCCATAACACCCCCACTGTGTTTCACAGATGAGGTGGTATGCTTTGGATCTTGGGCAGTTCCTTCAGTCCTTCATGCTTTGCTCTTGCCATCACTCTGATATAAATTAATCTTAGTCTCATCTGTCCACAAGACTTTTTTTCAGAACTGTGGTCGCTCTTTTAAGTACTTGGCAATCCTATTTTTGCAGCTAACGAGTGGTTTGCATCTTGCAGTGTAACCTCTGCATTTCTGTTCAAGAAGTCTTCTGTGGACAGTGGTCATTGACAAATCCACACCTGACTCCTGAAGAGTGTTTCTGTTCTGTTGGACAGGTTTTGGGGATTTTTCTTTATTATAGAGCGAATTCTTCTGTCATCAGCTGTGGAGATCTTCCTTGGCCTGACAGTCCCTTGTGATTGGTAAACTCACCAGTGCTCTCTGTCTTCTTAAACAGTTAAATTTTGGCAAGCAGAAGGTGTGGACTGATTCTCAGTTTTCTTCTTGTTTCTCAGTCTCATAATGGCTGTGGAGATCTTCCTTGGCCTGCCAATCCCTTGTGATTGGTAAACTCACCAGTGCTCTCTGTCTTCTTAAACAGTTAATTTTGGCAAGCAGAAGGTTTGGCTGATGTCTCTAACAGTTTTATTCTTGTTTCTCAGTCTCATAATGGATTATTTGACTTTCATTGGCACAACAGCAATAAACGTTTCCAAAGGTGATGGAAAAATTGGAGGAAAGATTGGGTGCTGAGAGCTCTCTTATACCTGCATTAAGGAGGCAATTAAACACACCTGAACAATTACAAACACCTGTGAACCCATGTGTCCTAAACATTATGGTGCCCTGAAATGGGGGGGACTATGTATAAACACTGCTGTAATCTCTACATGGTGAAACCAAAATGAGTGTTTAGCCTGATGGGGATATTACTGGAGTCAGTAATTAAGGATGTAGTGACAACACATTTCAAAACTTCAACTGAATGAGAAAAAGGACATTGGATTTTGTGATGGATGGATCTTGCTTTATTTATTTGAATTTGATCTTTTTTTGAATAGTGGTCAGCATTGTCTGTGCGTTAATATCTTAAAAATGTTTCTATGTGCATAATTTCCAGAATGCATTTAATAATTTGTGTTATGAGTACAGTTTAAAACTGAAACTAATGGAAATGAAGGCATATCAGCGTGTGGCAGATCAGTTGTTGAGAAGGATTAATGTACAGGGTCTGACAGCACCTTCCCAAACTGCATTCTTGCCATCTAGAATAATGAGTGCAACTGCATACTTCTGATTTGTTGAGTGTTTCTGGCATTTTCTGCTTCATTTCAAAGAACATCTGCTGTTTTGTTTTTCTTTGGTGTCTATTTTACATCTGGCATTCCAAGACCTGAAAAGAACCCCCAAAACTAGGAGATGGGACTGTTGTAGAGGTTGTGTGCTGAAAGATTGTGGAGAGCAAATCTTAATGATAGCTGAAGACATATCTCTTGAAGCCGGCTGCTCACCTGGATTAGCATAACAGCCTTGTAATTGTGCTGCTTGATATCACTTTTCCTATTTTAATATAACACAATCGGGCTTTATTTTGAAGCTTGCAAACTTATTACAAAAAAAAAATTGTTATCTCTTTTTCTTAAAAAGAAAAGCAAATTCAAATTGATAGGATCTGCACAGCATTGAAGATATCAGTGCAACTTCCTCAGCTGGTTTCAGGTTTGAAATGGTTATTTCAGCATGTGGCAGGATCCAATTAAAGATTAGAAGGGATTAGAGTATACGTCAAGGCAAATAGCATTAGAAATCAGATGAAACAATTGGTATGTATTCTTGGGGAGAAAATGCTTAGAATTGGAGTTGAAATTTAACAAGTAAATGAATAATCAGAGTTTTAAAAAGGAACTTGGAAGCCTCGATCATATTGCAAATTTTGAAATGTAACATAATACTGAAGAGAGTCTGTTAATATGGTGTTTTCTGACCAGCATTAATGTGGTTTTGATTAGTTGGTATTTCATGTTTTAACTTCTGTTTCCGTTCATCCCACAAACTATATTCTCCATTAACTTGCATCTGATTTCAATTTGCTTTTTTTCTGTTTATTGAGATAAATAACAGCTTCAGATGGCTGTCTATTTTGAAAGCTTCATGGAATCCAAGAAAAGTTGCAGCCTAAAAAGTCATTCAGCCGATAATGCTCATGCCAGCTATAAAAAAAAGTACCCATCTTAATCCTGGTTTCCATAACTTGGTTTTTGATCCTGAAATTCCTTGCGTCTAGGTTTATAATCCTGTACATTGTGGCTCATCAAGCGTGTCCCAGTACTATTTAAATGGAATCTTTTCTACATATACAACCTCTATAGGCTAGTAAGTTACAGACTCCTATCAACCTCTGGGTGAACATCTTAGTTCTTTAAATCAAGCTAATCCATCTGCTAGTTACTTTAAATCTATACCCCTTTTTAATTAAAGCAAAACTCTACTTGTAGATCTTTCACATTTTGTCTTGCCCTATAACTTTAACAATCTTAAGGGGCTGTCCCACTTAGGCATCATTTATACAAGATTTTGTACATCCCAAAATCCTGCGGCGCCGCGCGTGTCATTGCTTACGTCAGCACGCATCACGACGCGCGCATAGTGCATCATGACGCGTAAATGATGTTGCGTAAATTATGCGCAAATGACGCCCAAGTGGGACAGGCCCTTAACACGGTTAAAATTATAGGGCCAATTAGTCAATGCTCTCAATTTCCTTAGTAGCTCTGATAAAAGGAAGAAGGGACTAAGATGTTCTCTTTGTTTCCTTTTATTAATATTACAATCTTGTAAATCCTCTCCAATTCGGTTGTATCTTTCCTGTAATGTGGCGATCTGGAACTGCGGGCACGATTCAAGCTATGGTCTGACTAACATTTGCATAAAGGCCCAGCATAACCTCCTTACTCTTTTTGATTCTCGGCCACAACCAAGAAAAGGGCATCTTGAATGCCATTTTAATTACCTGTGGTTACCTGTTTAAGGATGTGAACATTCAGACTGTTTCCGTTGTGTCTCCATACCACCCAATGATATTGGTATATTGCAGCAAACGTTCATTCTAATGGATCATGGAGTCTGTCATTGCCAATTGCCTGCTATAAGGAGGAGGAGGAGGCGGCAGAGGAGGGGAGAGTCCGAGTGGACAGAGCGATGAGAGATGGTGGAGGGGGCAGGTGTGGAGCGGGGAGCGAACATAGCGATGGCCGACTGGATGAAGCAGCAGTTGGTGAGAGGGGAGGGAGCTCCACGGTGACTGTCGGTGGCAGCAGCCTGAAGAAAGTGCTGTCCCCAGGGGCTACAACATGGCCACAACAATAGCTGTGACAACTGGACTGTGAAATGAGTGAAGTAGGACTGGCGGGGGCATCGTGCCAGTCAGGAGTGTGGTCGGAAGCCAGGGCTCAGCCGGGGCTGTCGCCAGCAGGTCCATCCGCGATTACCAAAGTCTGTTGTGAAGAGGTCCGTTAATACAAGGGTTTACTCGATTGTGATGTGTACCAAGACACAGTGGCAGTTTTGTGTGCTATTCAGTCTATCCTTCTGTTTATTGCGCATTCTTTAAACTTTTTGTACCTCTCAAAAGATTTACTTAAACACATCACTGGATCCAATTTTGATTGTCTCTTTTCTGTGAAACTACTTAACCCCATCCATACCACCTTGCATACTCTGCCCCTGCACCTAGCTCTTTTCTTACGGTCAACCAAATAGTCAACTTTGAAACATCTGCAAACTACTTTAGCATACCCCCCTTATGGTTAAGACTAAACTATAAATACAGTATGTATGACAAATAAAATAATGTTTAAATTCTTGCCTTTTTTGCATTTCTTGCATTTTTGTCACAAAACCATCTGTCAGCCAAAATCTTTCACCTCCTACCACCAATCCAAGTTGCCACTGGTGGATTCCATGGACGATTACATTTTGACACGCTTGTTGTATGTGACTGCTTGAAAGGCTTTGTACCACATCAAGCACATCGTAGACCACATCAAGCACATTGCCCTCATCTGCAGCTTTGGCTTCTTGTTTTGTGAAGACAGCCACCCGTATCAAGAACGGTGCCTACATACTCTGCCCCTGCTGCACCTAGCTCTTTAATTCCTAATAAACCACTTTTATTTGTAAGATAAAAGCCCTACTTTTTCTCTCTGTGTGCTTTCTTATCTGGATTTGACAGTCCCGCCTGTTCTCATAGGAATATATTTATTCTTAGTCCCTTGGATCTCCCTTAAATGCCTTTCTTTGCTCTGTTTTGATTTATCTTCAAGTAGATGTTTCCGGTCTACTTTTGCTAAATTTCTTCTCTGTCAAGTAAAACCGACCGTATGGCAACTTTTCCGCTGTTTTACCTTTTGTCGTTTTCCTCAACTGCTAATCTAACTGCATTTTCATCACTCACATCAATGCTCTCCCACTGCAAATACCCTCATCTGTTCAGCTTAATTCCTTGTACTAAATCCAAATTTGCCACTTTACCCATCTCCTCAACCATCCACCCATGCTACGCCTTCTGTTAAGCTTGCACTTTATCACTGTGTTTCTTAAACTAGTCTTTGCTCATGGGTGCAATATGCAGCACTCTGTTTAAATGTTTTCATTCAAGTTCTTGAAATACTGGAGAGAGTGATGAAATCCAGTGCTTCAAAGACCATCGACATCTGGCTGGCTGTCTTTGCAAAATGGATACACATGTTAAGTCATCATATGCCAAATAAATCCAGATCTGTTTTTACTTCACAATCTTTGACTATATAAAAATAACTGAAAAAATGATTGGACTAAATATATCAATGGATGGTTGTGAGAAAAAAGCAAGATCCCTTCCTGTTTAATTATGCGCTAAACTGCATAGTTTTAAAACTATTTTTAAAATCAAGGGATGAAACTGTTTTATAGCTTTTGTTTTGGACCTCCAATTTAAATTTTGCCGATATTAAACAACATCTGAAAGTTATAGACATGGAGTATACTGCTAAAGATTTAAATATTTTTCCCCATTGTAGTGTACATGTACATGAAGGCCTTTGACAAGGTTCCTCATGGAAGGTTGGTTAAGAAGGTTCAACTGTTGGGTATAAATGCAGGAATAGCAAGATGGATTCAACAGTGGCTGAATGAGAGAAGCCAGAGGGTAATGGTGGATGGCTGTTTATCGGGTTGGAGGCAGGTGACTAGTGGGGTGCCTTAGGGATCTGTGTTGGGTCCTTTGTTGTTTGTCATGTACATCAATGATCTGGATGAAGGTGTGGTAATTTGGATTAGTAAGTATGCAGATGATACCAAGATAGGGGGTGTGGTGGATAATGAAGAGGATTTCCAAAGTCTACAGAGTGATTTAGGCCATTTGGAAAAAATGGGCTGAAAGATGGCATATGTAGTTTAATGCTCATAAATGTGAGGTGCTACACCTTGGCAGGACAAATCAAAATAGGACGTACATGGTAAATGGTAGGGAATTGAAGAATACAGTTGAACAGAGGAACCTGGGTATAACCGTGCATAGTTCCTTGAAGGTGGAATCTCATATTGACAGGGTGGTAAAGAAAGCTTTTGGTATCCTAGCCTTTATACATCGGTGCATAGAGTATAGACGCTGGGATGTAATGTTAAAATTGTACAAGGCATTGGTGAGACCACATCTGGAGTATGGTGTACACTTTTGGTCGCCCAATTATAGGAAGGATGTCAACAAAATAGAGAGAGTACAGAGGAGATTTACTAGAATGTTGCCTGGGTTTCAACACACTAAGTTACAGAGATAGGTTGAATAAGTTAGGTCTTTATTCTCTGGAGCGCAGAAGGTTAAGGGGGGACCTGATAGAGGTCTTTAAAATGATGAGAGGGATAGACAGAGTTGATGTGGACAAGCTTTTCCCTTTGAGAATAGGGAAGATTCAAACAAGAGGACATGACTTCAGAATTAAGGGACAGAAGTTTAGGGGTAATATGAGGGGGAACTTCTTTACGCAGAGAGTGGTGGCGGTGTGGAATGAGCTCCCAGTGGAAGTGGTGGAGGCAGGTTCATTGGTATCATTTAAAAATAAATTGGATAGGCATATGGATGAGAAGGGAATGGAGGGTTATGGTACGAGTGCAGGCAGGTGGGACTAAGGGGAAAAAAATTTGTTCGGCATGGACTTGTAGGGCCGAGATGGCCTGTTTCCGTGCTGTAATTGTTATATGGTTATATGTTATATGTAGTTTATTTTGAATGTGTGTTTCTAAATCACTGATTATGAAGAAAATGTTTTTATTTATTATCTTCCTCTAGTTTATATAACATTTTTTGCAGGAAAATAAGAATATGTTTCCCTGATGGTTCTTTTGGATTCCAGCATCTGACTGAAGGGACTCTGCTTTGTTGGAAGTGGTTCCATTTATTTTTAGTCATTTGACATGTATGTGAGACCCTTACTCCATTTAAATAATTTCTTCCTGTGCACATTGGCCATCGTGTTTGGTAACAGGGACATTAGACACGTTGGCTCTACCTGATGACAAAACAGGTTTTATTAAATGAATGTCTTATTTCATTGGAGCAAGCGCAGTAATATTGAACAAGAATCGAGTTTCCAGTCCCGAGTGTTTGTGAATAATTGGCTTCATGCACTTTTGCGCGTGACTTCGTCTTCAAGATTTTGTGAATGTAATTGTTGTTTGGAAGTCGCAGTTAAGTTCAACTTGGTATTTTATGTTTCCTCACTGATGTTTTATCATCCGAGCTGTACTCATGGCAACAATGTTTAATAGTAAGATTAAACGAGAACTTACCAGTTTGAAGTTTGATCGTTATTTTATGAGGAGTAACGTTGAGGGAATACGTGAAGAACCCCGCCGGAAGATGGTGGACTTCAAATGGGGGTGGTTGGTGAAAGCATCCTGCTTGTCTGCTAGATTTTCACTTACTGTAACTGCAGGAAAAATGTTCCCGATGTTGGGGGCGTTCAGAACCATGGGTCACAGTTTAAGAATAAAGGGGGGGGGGGGGGCAGTTAGGATTGAGATGAGAACAAACTTTCTTCACGCAGAGAGTTGTGAATCTGTGGAATTCTCTGACACAGAAGGGATATGGGGAAAAAACAGGAAAGAGGTACTGATTTTAGATGAATAGCCATGGTCATATTGAATGGCAGTGCTGGCTCGAAGGGTCGATAGCCTATTCCTTCACCTATTTTCTATGTTTCTATGCTTGAGTATATGGCAATAAAACTCGATCACTTGATTTTGAAGCATTCATGCATGGTGGAGGTATAATGTAGTCATAGAGTGATACAGTGTGAAAACAGGCCCTTCGGCGCAACTTGCCCACACCCGCCAACATGTCCCAGCTACGCTACCTGCTTTTGGTCCATACCTCCAAACCTGTCCTATCCATGTATCAGTCTAACTTTTTCTTAAATGTTGGGATGGTCCCTGCCTCAACTACCTCCTCTGGCAGCTTGTTCCATACACCCATCATCCTTTGTGTGGATAAAGTTACCCCTTAAAAAGTTACCTCTTAAAAATACTTCATACAAAAAACATTGAAATCATACTTCTACAGTGCACTAAAACATGATTTTAATACATCAAATTTCAAAAGGTTCCTACCCTTGGAGGGGGGACACCCTTCTTCCACACCCTCTCCCCACTTGGCTGCTCCACTCCCTCACTGGGTACCCCCAAGGCCAGTGATCAGTGATCGCACAGCCTCCCCCCTTTCAAAAACGCTCCAATCCAATTTAAAGTATATATATTGCATTCAAGTGTAAGTTAAAAGACTCGCTACAGTATGCACCATATTGCACAATTTCAAGCTAAAAATGCAAATGTTCCGTACCAATGGGAGGGGGACAACCTCCTCCCTCCCCCCCTCCGGTCGCAATACTCCCTCGGGCTTGGTCTCTTGCAATTTCTCACTCCTAACTCTCACCCAATGTTGGCAGCCCTGATTTAGGGAAGTCTAACATGGGAAGGACCTACACAGTAAATGGTAGGGCTCTGGGGAGTGTTGTAGAGCAGTGGGATTTAGGAATGCAGGTGCATGGTTCCTTAAATCTGGAGCACAGGCAGATGGGCTGGTCATCAGATTGGCCTTCATCTGTCAGAGTATTTAGTGTAGAAGTTGGGAGGTCATGTTGCAGTTGTATAAGATGTTGGTGAGGCTGCATTTGGAATATTGTATTCAGTTCTGAGCATCATGTTACAGGAAAGATGTTGTCAAACTGGAAAGGGTACAGAGAAGATTTCTGAGGATGTTGCCACGACTAGAGGGTCTGAGCTATAGGGAGAGGTTGAATAGGCTGGGACTCTGTTCCTTGGAGCGCAGAAGGATGAGGGGTGATCTTATCGAGGTGTACAAAATCTGGTAGATGCACAGCCTCTTGCCCAATAGGTGAATTGAGGACCTAAGGACATGGGTTTGCGGTGAATGGGAAAGAGGTATAATAGGTATCTGAGTGGTAACCTTTCACACAAAGGGTGGTGGGTGTATGGAACAAGCTGACAGAGGAGGTAGTTGAGGCAGGGACTATCCCAACATTTAAGAGACAGTTAGACAGGAACATGGATAGGACAAGTTTAGAGGGATATGGACAGCTGCGGGCAGGTGGGACTAGTGTAGCTGGGATATTTTGGCCGGTGTGAGCAAGTTGGGCTGAAGGGCCTGTTTCCACACTGTATCTCTATGAGACCCTAATTAAATCTGTTCATAATGAAAACCATATTAGTGACTTCCGATGTTCATTTGGTGTCGTGCAGTTCCAGTCAAATTCTATTATTGCATCAAAGCTAAGCATGACAACAAGGTTAATCACGGCTAAAAAACTTGTTACTCTCACAGCAGGTTACTCACAACATGAGTTATAATGGGAACTAGGAGACAAGGCCAGATAGGTTAGCATTATTTAAAATATTTGTCTAAAATGGAGTCCTGATGTGACTAATTGCATTTTTGATTAAGAGGGAATCTTTTCAATATTTACGTAGATGTGGCGCGTACATGAACGCTATAACCTTGTTTTATTTGTTGATATACTGCAAAACAGAATACATAAGTCATTGTAGGTGTGTGCTTTTGTCTATGCTATATGTTGAAATGATGTGCAACATTTAATAAATGTCCCTTAATCGGCACCATTGAAATCCGGCAATAGGCGATAAATGTTCCTTCTCATGATGAATTTACGCACATATACAAGTTTTTGTTTTCATTACTTATCCAATATTTGCAAATTAGAGTTTTAATATTAAAACTGAGTTACATATCTGCTTTCAGAAAGCAATGTTTGATGGTTTTGAAATTTGATTCCAAAATTAAAAGGGTTTGATTTCTTCATAATGATAGATTTTGCAGGACTGATTACAATGTAATATTTTTCAGCTATCGTTTACATCATAAGAATATTATCAAACAAAAAATATTAATGCCTTGCCAAAGAAATGTTAGAGGGTAATGATCAAATACATGGTTAAGAGGCAAAATTTAAGGAACATTTTAAAGGAAGAAAAGATAAGATGTTTCAGGCAGATGTACATGAAACCTACAATAATCTTGTTTTAATTTCCCCGTGCATTCCTATTAACTCCCCCAGATTCTACAATTCACCTATACAATAATGAGTATTTAAGTTGTTCAATTAACTTATCAACCCATTCTTTGGGACATGAGAAGAAACAAACATCTGGAGGATAAACGTGTGGTCACAGGGAAAATGTGTGCGCTCTACACAGCACCCAACATCAGGATTGAATTGCACTTCAGGCTGCAGCTTTTACAGTGGTGCCACTGCACTGGAATTTATTTTCGCAAGCCTTTTGAAAGAATGAACCTTTCATCGTTTGAGATAGTCTCTTTATAGGACTTGGTTAAATAAAAGCTGTCAAAGTTGGCACCTCACTAAGTTCAGGAAAGAGCTGAAGTTTTGGTACTTGGTACCAATACACTCCAGGAACACATCATGAATTTGGGCACCACCTATTTCCATCTGTTAATGTTAGGTAGCAGAAGAATTATACTTTAGCGCCTTGAGACAGGAGTATAAACAGAGCTAATTGCACAATGAATTGAACATTGCGACCAAACTGTTTCATGAATATTTGCTCCACCAACTCCCAACTCCGAAAAACAGATTTCTTCATTCCTTTCTCCCTTGTGCACCCACCGAGCTATCCCTTGAGAGCAGCTTGGGTCCCATAATCTGAAGGTTCCTTCTGAATTCTGTGTGGTATTTCTTAAACATCTTCAATCAATCAATCAATCAATCAGTTTTATTCATCACATACACATATAAGTGCAGTGAAATTAATTTGCCAGCAGCAGTACAATCAAAAAAGAACACACGATATACAATAAACTTAAACACACACATCCACCACAGCATTCTTCACTGTGGTGGAAGGCACAAAGTACAGTCAGTCCTCCTCCATTGTTCACCCGTGGTCAGGGCCATAAACCTCCATAGTCGCCACTACGGACGGCCCGATGTACAGGCCCTCTTGTCGAGATGATTGAAACTCCAACGTCGGGACGGTCGAACGCACTCCGCGCGCTTGGAGGTCCCGAATTGGCGCTTTCCTACCGGAGGCCGCGGCTTTAGGATGTTGTAGGCCGGCGGTCGGAGCTCTTCTCTGGCTGTCCCCAGCGAGGGAACTCAGGCTCCAAATGGTAAGTCCATGCCGCGCCCGCGGCTAGACGCTCCGCAGACCGCAACTTCAGGATGTTATCGGCCGCGGGCCAGCGGTTGGAGCTCTTCTCCGGCGATCCCTAGCCAACGGTCCCAGGCTGCTGATACTCTGGGCCCGAATCCGGGAAAGGCCACACCAATCCATGGTGTTAGGCCGCGAGGGAGGCAATATGGAAAAAGTTGCCTCTCCGTGGAGAAGGCAACCGAAAGCGGTTCCCCCTTATTCCCCCCCCCCCTCACCACCCCGCACACAAGATACACCAAGAGACATTAAAAGAAACATTTGGACACAATTAAAAAACCAAAAAAGTAGAAATGCCGAACACGCTGCTGGCAGGGCAGCCGACTCGCAGCGCCCCCACCCACCCACGCCTTTAATTTTATTTTCACCCTCGAGTCGAAATGTATTCTCTTTGCCTATATAATCGTCTATAATTGGATTCCTTTGCAATTTGGAAAGCGTTTGGCTTTTTTTTTGCCTTTTTAATCTTTATTAATTGTACCCTTCAGTTCATTGAATTACAACATCCAACACAGAAGGAAGCCACTCAACTCTCTGTGCCTGTGCTGGGTTTGAAATGGAAGTTGTGTTCATATATCGATGTTTTGTCAGAAGCAGAAGTTATTTTTTATCTTTAACTGCGTGTTCAGTTCTCTCTCAAAATGGCTGGTAGATTTGGCTTCCCTTTATTCTTCAGGGAGATCACTCCAGCCCCTAGTAACGTTTCTTTTGTCTTTCCTTAAGATCCTTTCCTATTGACGTTTGCATGCATGATCCCTGGTTATGGTTCCGCTCATCTGAGGAGCAAATAAAATTTGATGCTGATATAACCATGTGGGGGATCAACTCTTACTCTTGGAATAAAGGATAACAACTTTAACATATGCAAACTCTCCATATAATTCTGTCTCTCGTTCCTAGTAAAGTCACAGTAAACCACCTTTATAGCCTTTCTGAAGGCTTTACATCTTGTGCTCAGAATTGTCCGCAATGTTTCAGCTGGGTCCCAAACGGACCCCTTTATTTTTATGTCCTCTGCCTCCAGTTATAAATCCAATAAATCCATTTGCTTTTCGAACTGTTTAATCAGCTTTTGCAGAACACATGAGGGACCAAGCACTTGTTCATTTATGCTTCACATATTGTGCCACATTGTATATTTTTTACGTAGCAGCCATTCCAAAGAGCATCACATATATTTCCCCATCTTTAATTTTATCTGCCGTGTTTCTGTTCATTTCACCACACTATTTATGAAATCCTGTAAACTCCAAAGTATCCTCTTCGGCATTTAATACCTCACCAAATTTTGTATCACAATGATGTGCTTAGCATGCAAGTTTAGACCAGTTATAAACATTAGTGAACCCAAACTGACTGTTGTGGAAACCACAGCAAATCAACTCCCAGTGTGAAAACGTTCAACCATCATTGTTTCTTGCTACTTATTGCTGAGTCATTTTCTGCTTAATTCCTACCATCTTTCTTTTTTCTATTGCTTCCTGTTGCTATTTTCTTTTTTCTATAGGGTCAAGAATTCGTGATTGGGGAACTTTTCAAGTAAGGCATTTATGGTTTCATTGCATATTCCCAACTGCATTTGATTAATTATATAAGATACAGCAAGAAACACTTTTTTTTAAACTTAAAGGGATCAAAATGATTGAAATAGTTGGGCTCAATATGCCTTGTACACCATGCAATACTGTTCAATTAAGATCCATAATGAAGGAATGTACCAGATGTCCAAAGTAGTGAGTGTTGCCTAAAAACTCGCACTTGCCTGATTTTCTGCTGCTGCTGCTACATAACATCTAATTTGTTAAATGTCGAGGAAAAGTCGTCTAGCATTTCAATTGCTACCAATGAAGGCTGCAATAACCCAGCATAACCAACATTTACAAAGTCATCAGGAACCTAAATCCATGCTACTCGTTAGGATTAATCAAACGGTTTGAATAATTGACTGTCATATGCTTAGAGAATGGAGTGGCTGGGCTCTGGAATTTAGAAGGATGAGAGGGTATCTTATTGAAACATATAAGATTATTAAGGGTTTGAACACGTTAGAGGCAGGAAACATTTTCCCGATGTTGGAGGCGATCAGAACCAGGGGCCACAGTTTAGGAATAAGGGGTAAGCCATTTAAAACAGAGATGAGGAAACACTTGTGAGTCAGTGGAATACTTTGGCTCAGAGGGCGGTGGAGGCCGGCTCTCTGGATACTTTCAAGAGAGAGCGAGATAAGGCTCTTAAAGATAGCGGAGTCAGGGGATATGGGGAGAAGGCAGGAACGGGGTACTGTTTGGGGATGATCAGCCATGATCACATTGAATAGCGGTGCTGGCTCAAAGGGCCGAATGGCCTACTCCTGCACCTATTGTCTATTGTTAGAGACCGACTTTGGGAACTCCAAGCCCCAAGAACTTCGATCGCCCCGACTACGGATTGTTCGACTGCCCCAATCGTGGGAGAATAAAAGAGGAAGAATATTGGACTTTATTGCCTTCCATCACAGTGAGAAACATGGGGAATCCACTGTGGTGGATGTTTATGTTAACTTATATGTAGTTGTATGTCTTGTTGCTTTTTTTAGTATGGCAATTCAAATTTCGCTGTACTTTGTGGTACATGTGACAATAAACGGAACTTGAAGCCTTGATTTGTATTCTCTGCCTCCAGCGATAAACCTAAGAAACCCATGTGATTCTACAGCCGCTTAAACCGCTTGTTCTGCAACCCTTCACAGTTGGCACCTGAAATTCTAGCTGCTTTTCCCTGACACTTATGATGAATCAGTTGTCATGTAAGTAACTGCAGCAGAAAAAAATGTTTTAGTTGACCTCCTATTGCAAGCTAAGGTCAATTCTGCCCAGATGTTGAATGTCTGAGTCAATCAAAGGCTCCAGATGATTTCAGTGTCAGTTCTTTTACAATGTTAATAGATTTTTAAATTCTGGCATGTAATGCAGCTAAGCTGTATCTGAATACACAGATAATCTTTTCCAGAAAGGGTGACCGGATAAAGAATCCAGATGAAATTTCTTTAGCATTTCTTACCTTGGACGACCTGATTCCAATATGTGTTAGTTTGAAATTAGACCTATTATTGCCAGAATTATAGATTGGATGTTGACCTTCAGAGCGTTGGGAGATTGCGTCAATAACATTTTAATGGTGGAGCCTGCTTACAACTCGTAAAGGAATTTCAAAATTTTGCTTTGCAAAGCTGCAAAAAGGCCTTACTAGCATACCACAGAAGTGAGTTTTCCAGACAGTCTAAATTAAAACCAAATTGTGCCCTGGAGCACAAATCCATTGCCATAAGCTTGACTGCGTACTGTTAGGCCCACTGCACATTTGTTTCGAGTGAATGTATAATTTCTGGATAATTTACCAAAAAACACTTGCTTTTACTTGAACATTGAAATCTCCATTATTGTGTTAAAATAAAGGTCAAGCAAATTACTTTGTTGTCCAAATGTATATGAACATCAATTAATTAGCATCTATATCAACGATGTGGATGAGAATGTAGAAGGCATGATGAGTAAGTTTGTAGATGACACTAAAATAGGTGATGTCGCAGCGAATCTTGAATGAGAGAACATAGATTGAATGTAAGACTTTAAATTTAGGAAAAGGTAAAACAAAGGTAAACATTTAGTAGGAACTAAATCCTACTAGAAGCAGCTTTTTCAATCCGAGGGGAGAGGAAATATGGAATGAGCTGCCAGAGGACGTATTTGAGGCAGGCACAATAACAACTTTTAAAATACATTTGCACCGATACAGGAAGAGGAATGGATTAGAGAGATTTGGGACAAACAGGGGCAAATGAGATTAGCAGGTGAGGCATTTCGGTCCGCATGGATGAGTTGGGCTGAAAGGGGCTGTTTTTGTGCCATCTGACTGACTCTAATTACATGATACTTGCCTGCATTATACATCATTTCTTTAAAAATGTTTACATTCAGCTTCATTTACTGTTGATTATCTACTCATCTGTAATACTTGTATTTTTCATTGAACTCGTCACAGGCGTTATACCTCCAATGTAAATCAAGGCTCTTGCCATGTGTTGATCCTTTGCTATAAGCCGACAGTTCCAAAACTTTGCATCATAAAACTATTTCCTAGCAAGCAAATAACTATTTTGTACTTGTGTATAAAATAGTTATTTTGCATGCTCGGAAGAACAAGTAAATTGCCACATGTAAATAACTATTTCTATGCTACTCGTGCACGTCTGATCCCTCCTGCATGTACTATTGAGGGAACTTGCACAACATTTACTTTGCTGTCGAGGGTTGCATGTTAGTTTAAAGGGGCCTGACCTTTCCTGGGCTGCAAGCTTTCTTCCAGGTAGGGTCTTCTATAAGTGTCACGTCTGTCATATTGATTGCACTCCCACCTCCACCAAGGTTTCAGGCACCCAATGAACATCCCATCCTTGGTCCTCCCCTATACGCTCCCCCACAGATCTCACTCTCGCTTTCATCATTGCTCCCGCCCATCCTGAGTCTTTCAATGAGTAACTGTAAAGGTTTAGAAAGGAACTGCAGATGCTGGTTTACACTGAAGATAGACACAAAATGCTGGAGTAATTCATCGGGACAGGCAGCATCTCTGGAGAGAAGGAATGACTGATGTCACCCATTCCTTCTCTCCAGAGATGCTGCCAATCTCGCTGTTACTTCAGCATTTTGTGTCTAACTGTAAACGCTCTGCCATCTGCACTCAACCACATCACCATTCTGCCCCTCCTAGAGAGAAAAAAGGCTTTTGTGGCAGTTGACACTCGGTTCCATTACCTCGATTGCCCTGTGCCTTGAAAACAGTAGCATACCTCCACCCAAGGGCCTCACATGGTCTGCTCAGTCTTCTCGTAACGCAAGAGAGATCTGTGACGAGGATGAAAGTAATTTTATGTTTAGAGACTCACAAACTGTACAGGGCAAGGCATAGATTTGATTCTGTACATTAAAACTGTTGAATTTATTTATACTGCTCACTCAGTATTTGTTTATTTCTGCTGCCACGCAAGGGTGTGGAGATTTTTCTCTCCGTCAGATCTTTTAGATGGTCAAAAAAGAAAGGAATTGGTTCTAAAATGATGGGACAAAGATAATTACTTCCACTTCTCTGACTTTTTCTTCCTGCTGACGAGCCCTAACAAGAAGTCTGTCACTGGTTTATTTATTGTTCTGTTCGCGGAGTGACAGTGAATTGCAGGCAGTCTTTGTTACATGTATAAATCATTTACAGCAAAGCAGTTACTATTCAGACGCAGGAAAATTAGGCTGACCTGAAATAAAAGTCTATAGTGCAATCAGGTGCCATTTGAACCAATTTGTCTGTGACTGCACTTTGAGAGAGATGCCTGAAGCCCTGCTTTATCGACTTAAACTGAAGAGTAAATTCTTTTCATGTCTCCTATGGTGCCTTTTGAAATATCCCATGCTCTCACATACAGGACTCTCACTTAACTTTTTTTCCATGTGGCCAGCCGGGCAACCTAGGCAGCTTTTTAACATTAACATTTCAACTGAAATATCTCCCGACCAAATTTGTGATGTATATGACTGACTGCAGAAGTAAAACCTGGATAAATCCAACGTATAGTTGTGAATGTTGCTCATTTAATAACAGTGCTGATACTCCATATTAAGAGCATTGATTTGCGTTTCACGTGATCACAATTTAATTAATCCATCTTTATGGATTAAAACAAATAATAACATTGGAATTTAAAACACATTTGATTGCATTCCGTTATCAAACATAGTCAATTTTTGTTCTGAAGACATTTCCACAGTAGGGTCGGGGGGGGGGGGGGGGGTGTGAATCAGTGCGGGGTGGATAGATGGTAGGGGGGGGGGGGGGGGGGAAGGGGGGTGAGAAGGGGCTGAGAAGGCAAGGTGCGGGATGGATGGATTGAGGCAGGGGAATTAGTGCGTGTTGGTTGGAATAGGTAATATTGTGAGGGGAGAGTGCGGGAGATGTCAATGGGGTGGATCAGTATGGGATTGACGGAGGGCACCAGTACAGGATGAATGGAGAATCAGTACAGGATGAATGGGGAGATCAATCAGTACAGGATGAATGGGGGATTCAGTACTGGATGAATTGGGGGGGGGGGGGGGGGGGGTGGTGTCAGTACAGTGTGGGATCAGAGGGTCTGTGCAGGGTAAATGGGGGGATCACTACAGGATGGATGGGGGGTCAATACAGGATGAATGCAGTATTGTTACAGGATGGATGGGGGATCAGTACAGGATGAATGGGGGGGGGGGGTCAGTGCAGCGTGGATCGGGCGGTCTGTGCAGGATGAATGGGTGGATTGCAACGGGATGAATGGGGCAATCAGTAAAAGATGAATGGGGAGATCAGTACAGGATGAATGAGGGGTTCAGTGCAGGATGAATGAGGGGTACAGTACAGGATGAATGGTGGGATCAATGCAGGATGAATGGGGGGGGAATCAGTGCAGGATGGATGGGAAAGGGGGTGAGTACAGGATGAATTGGGGGACCAGTGTAGGATGAATTGGGAGGGGGGGGGGTGGCAGGAGAACCAATGTGAGGTGAAAAGGTAGATCAGTGCAGGATGAATATGGAGGGGTCCCAGGATAAGGGGGGCGTACAAGAGAGAGAGAGGGGGGGAGGTGGGGAGGACGGTAGGTCTGCGCTCGTCGGACAGGGACAGCATCATCGCCCCGCTGCCTTGGCCGTCCCTGTCCGCCGCCAAGTTCCGCCGCCAAAGGGGGAGACATTTGGGATCTCCTCCCCCCACGCTCCCTCCTCCCGGCTTTGGCGTGTGGGAGGGTTTGTTTTGAAAGCGGTATCGCCGTTAGCGGATTGGCAAGCAGCGGCCGCCAAAGATCCTATAGCTTCGCGGGCGGGATCTGGGCGGGCGGGGATCTGGGCGGGCGGGGTGCCGGAGGAGGAGGAGGAGCTGCTATCGCTGTCGCTGTGCTGGGCCCGTCATTCGCTCCGATCCATCATCACCCCACACCCCGTATCTTTGCTCCGCACTACGTCAAGTTCCGTTTCTCCAGAGATGCTGCCTGACCCGCTGAGTTACTCCAGTTTTTCGTGTCTATCTTCGGTATAAACCAGTATCTGCAGAGCCAAGCCGGGCTAAATGACTCTGCATTTAGGTTGCCCGGCGGCACTTTGGGTGGTCATTGGCCCCCAGGCAACCGCTAATTTCGAGCCCTGCATTACATGTACAGGTTGTGTATTATAGATTTCAGCAACTACCTGCATGAGAGGGAGTGGAATCTTCCCTTCGATTACCTTGCACACTTTTTGGCATTTACTTTCTTTTAAGATAGTTGCCAATTCTTTTCTCAACTACTATTGTCACAGCAGCTGAAGCTTATAATTACTTCCCACCCGGTTTACCTTCTGCTCGAATGAGAATAATTCCAGTTTCTCCACCTGAACAGGGTCTTTGCTGCCTGGTATAATGCAGGGAAAGACCCTTTAAGGAAAGCATTGAATTCCTTCCTAAAATGAAGTGCATAGATGGTGCAGCTTTTTTTCTTCAATTTAATTTGATCCCTGATTGAAATGTGCCATATGCTATTTTTGCTACACTATCAATTTGTCCCAATTGGAATGTATATCTTTGTAAATAATTCATATAATAAAGTGTATGGCATGTACTTGCCCTGGAATTGGAATGGGGCAAACTGATGGAGAAAGTAGTGGTTAACGTCTGACATAAAGTGAAAGTCAATGGCCAGAATGAAAACACAATTCCGAAGCAAAACACCATTGCATCCTGTGTCGTTGTGCCCAGGAAGACACCACCAGCAACTTATCCGACGCTGTAAACACAATAAAACCTTGGAAGCACCAGAGATCGCAGATGCTGGAATCCTGAGTGCAAAACTGCTGGAAGACTTTAGTGGGTCAGGCGTCATCTGTGGACCACCCGACCCAGTGGCTGCAGGGTAAACCATCTGCAAAATGCACTGCTGTTATTTTGTTTTGGTGTTGAGATACAGCATGGAAACAGGCCGTTCGGCCCACAGAGTCCACGCTGACCATTGGTCACCCTTTTGCACTAGTTCTATGTTATCCCACTTTCTTGTCCACTCCTTACACAACAAGACCAACTAACTTTGGGATTTGGGAGGAAACTGGAGCAGCTGGTAAAAACCCATGTGGTCACACGGAATGTGCAAACCACACAGACAGCACCCGAGGTTGGTCTAGAAGCTGGGAATTTTGGGCTGTGAGGCAGCAGTTCTACCAGTGGCACCACTGTGCTGCCACCGGCACCTGTGGGTTGTCTTGCAAGGTGCACTGCATCTTGACGTGGAAGTTCATTGTCAATTCTTCATCGTAGCTGGGCCTAAGTGCTGGATTCCCACCATGGAAGTACTTTACCAGAAGGACTGCATCAGATCAAGACAGCAGCTCACTACAGCTTTCTAATAGGTAATTACTGGTGCGAAATAAAAGCCAGACTTATCAAAGAAGCCCAAATCCCCAAAATAAGTAACAAATAAAGTTGCCATTGTGATCAGATAGGTGGTGAATGATTTATGACCTCATGATATTTAGGGTGAATTTGGGAGTGCTTGGGCAAATATCAATTGTTTGTTGTTCATTTCATTGTTCTATTTCGGGATATGTGACAATAAAACACTAGAATAAATAGAATATGACAATAAACACAATAAAACACCTAGAAATGAGACGGGCAGAGCCATGAAAGGTGATGGAATAAGCTTGGGATGTGGGGTGATTCTCATTCCCTTTGTATGACGATATCTGGCTGTTCTGAAGTGATGAGTCTGTCTGTGGCTAGCTCGTGGAATTTCATGTTTTTTAATTTTGTTGTAGTGGTTTTGTACAATTGGATATCTTTCTAAATTATATGAGAGCATGGTGAGTCACACACGTTACACAGGGACTGAATTCATCAAATGGGCAGACAAAGCAGATCTCATGGAGCCTAACGTGGGAGCAGGAATCTATTATTATATAAAAGTCTGTGGCTGTTAGCCTGCCGTCCGTCCTGCCGGCTGTCTTTCTTCCTTTTGATTCGCTGCTCCTTCCTATCAGCTTCCAACACCCTTTAAAACAAAGTTGCAAGACAGGAACACTGAACTTTTCACCTCAATGGGATATCACAGCAAGAGCTTCAACAGGAGGGGGAGGGCCAATTGGTATTGCAATTGGAACTGCTGCAGCAGGCAGGGGAGGTGAAATTGGCATTTTTTTCAAATCCACTGCTGAGGGAGGCAGGGGAGTGCTGGAATCTTACATTTGGGAACGGGTTCAGTTCCGTTGGAGGAGACGGGTGCATGGTGGAATATTGGGTTGGGGGATCACACCATTGGGGGAGCAGACCCAACGGGTCTGCACTTGGTCTAGTAAACTATAAAACCTTTGGCATTTTTACTTTTAAGATCAGTTTCCTGCCTGAACCCCAGGACACTTGATTTCCTTAGAATAATTTTACAACAATTCTGTCATTTCAAGATCACAATAAATGATGGGAGCATTTATTCACACTTTATGTAACTCAAATTCCTCAATTGCTGTGGTGAAATTTGAACTTGTCTCTTCAAATCATTAAGCTAGGCCCTGGTCCATCCACACGAACAACTTGCAACTGTGGCCACAGCAGCATTAATATTGTCTTAACTCCAAAAGTGTACACCCCAGTCAATGGCATAGCCTGCTCGAGGTAAATTCCTGTTGTTATTGACAACTGTGTGACTTTGGAAGCTAAATTAAGACGCACTATTCAGTCAGTGTTGCAGATTCATATCTTTAGATTGTTGTCTTATCTTCTCAAAGCGGCAAAGTGAGGGAAATCCTCATTTGGGGAGAAAAACATCTCAAATCTTCCCTGTCTCCAAGGCAAGGTCACTGTGTGACTTTGAAAGATGAATTAAGATGCACTATTCAGTCATTGATATTGTTCAGTATTTTGGGCACCATATCTGAGGAAGGATACGTTGGCTCTGGGGAGTGTCCAGAGGAGGTTTATAAGAATGATCCCAGGAATGAATGGATTAACATATGATGAGGGTTTGACGGCACTGGGCCTGTACTCGTTGTTTAGAAGAATGAGTGTGGGCCTCATTGAAACGTACAGAATAGTGAAGGGCTTGGATAGAGCGGATATGGAGAGGACGTTTCCACTTGTGGGAGGACTAGAGGTCTAGGACTAGAGGTCATAGCCTCAAAAATGAAGGACATTCCTTTTAGAAGTATGTCCTTTATGGCCTTAGGAACTGAGGCACATCTGAGTTATTTTAATTGCCCTAGGCGCGTCTCATCTACCTTCAATTTGCAACTAAGTCCCAATAATTAGAAATGTTCTCTTTCAGGAGCTTGCCGTGTTCCTTTTTAATATAGTTTTGTAGTGACTTAATACTTGACACAAAGAGCAGGTAGGTTGTGGCTCCCAAAGAAAGAAAGCTTTTGTATTCCTGTTGTTAAAGTGTCCAAGAGCACTCTATAGTCAATGTGGTGCGGTCATTATGAGATTGGTGCAAGGCGGGATTGCAATAATCAGGTAGGTGTGATGTAGATTATGGCTCATTCACCATCAGAGAAAGATAAAGTATCCCACTGCTCGTCTTAAAACAGTATGTAGAAATGGTAAAGCCTTGCATCCAAAGTTTCAGAGATTTCTAGTCTGTTTCCCCTATAGTATTCAAATAAAATAGATAATCGGATATTAACAAATTCCATTAATTTAAACGTTTACCGCTACCATCTGCTTTTCTTTAAAACAAATATTCCTATAATCTATATATTTGATATTATTTTGTCCACTCTTCACCATGTGTAGGGATTAAAGTTGGACACGCTGCTTGAGCTGCATTGTTAAGGGCTGTTAAGCCTTCCTCATTATGATCTAGCCGTATGTTTGTGCCTACAGCTCAAGAGGGCCAGCAAGATAGCATCATTGGCATTTGTTTAAAATGCATATTTGTTTTGAACAAGAAAATAGATTTTCTTAAAAATTAAAAAGAAAGGTGATAGACACTGGACAGATTGGATTGAGGGGAATAGTATCAAAAAGCATTGAACATTAACAACAGCCCTTCTCAGAATTTGTGTTTAAAGCCACTTACCGAGGGTTTCGCTCATAAATTGTTAAATAAAAATTCTGTGCAATGTGGATTGTTCTGGAACCTTACAAAAATGTTTCCGTGAAGGGTTATTAATTTAATAGTTATATTATATTCAGGTTCATGTCAACACAACTTGTTTTTTGGGATTATGCAGACAACTATTGTGATTAACATAATTGATTAGAATGGTTAGTGTTTTATATTGGCTAAAGTTTGCATCTGTGGGCTGTCTGATTGTGATATGATACAGCACAAGTCCTATTTCAGCAGACTAATGGACCTATTTGATATAATTTGATATAATTGATATAATTTAATTGCCACACAACCAAGGTCGGTGGAATTTGGGTTGCCAGCAGCGGTACAGTAATAAAGAACACACAACCACAATAAAAAATTTACACAAACATCCACCACAGCATTCATCACTGTGGTGGAAGGCACAGAACTTGGCCAGTCCTCCTCCATTTTCCCCGTGGTCGGGACCTCCACCCTCCACAGCCGTTGCTGCGGGCGTCCAGATGGTAAGGGACAAAGTCAAAGTCAAGGTGAGTCCAGGATCGGCTCTTCCCAACCAGAGACCGCGGCTTCAGGCTGGTATAGGCCGCAGGCCGGCGGTCAAAGTTTTAAAGTACCTGCCGTGCCGCAGCCGGAAGCACCGCAGTCTGCAGGGCCGGCGGTCGAAGTTCCCCTCCAGGGGAGATGGTAAGTCCATACCGCGCCCGCGGTAGAAGACGGCCGCGGGCCGGCGGTGGAAGCTTCTTCTTCCCCCCCGGGTCCTCCATGAGGGATCCTGGGCTGTAGACGCTGCACCAGCTGGAGTTCTGCAGACCACTGCTTCAGGCTGCCGGCTGCCGCGGGCCAGCGTAACGGAGCACTCCCCTGCGGCGAGCCCCAGCAAGGTCTCACCCGCTCCGCGCCGAGAGTCCACGCTGCGCCCACCGCTGAAGCTCCGGGCGCGTCTCCGGGAAAGGCCGCCCGATCCTCGATGTTAGGCCACGGGGGAGGCGACCTGAAAAAAAGTCGCCTCTCCATGGAGGAGGCGGCCGAAACGGTTTCCCCCTCACCCCCCCCCACATAACACACAAAGAAACATTAAAAACAGACTTTTAAACATACTAAAAAAATTTAAAAAGTTGGAAAAAAAACGGACACGCTGCCGACAGGCTGCCGCCAGTGCAGCGCCCCCTATGCACTATGTATTATTTATTATTGTTTTTCTAAATTTGAGCTTCATTCACATTTAACTGTATCAACATTTTTTTTAAAACGTTAACATTAATGAGGTTTGGAATTTTATCCCAAGTGGTCAAATGATACTGTCTTTGGTTAATGTTCTTGTATGCGTTTCTACGGGTTAATTGAGATTAGGGAAGTTAACTTCTCGTTACAAAATTAACGCACTTTTGCTGAAACAAGTCAAGAGTGTTTTATTGTCATATGTTCCAGATAGGACAATGAAATTCTTACTTGCTGCAGCACAACAGAATATGTAAACATAGTACATAACGGGAGAAAAAAAAGTTCAGAGTGTGTATACACACATGCACACATACTCAATAAATAAACAAATATAGTGCAATAATAATAGTCTGTTGTAGTTCAGAACATATTTGCTGTCGTGTTTGGTAGCCTGATGGCTGTAGGGAAGGATTTGTTCCTGAACCTGTACGTTACAGTTTTCAGGCTCCTGTACCACCTTCCCGATGGCAATGGTGAAACGAGTGTGAAGCCAGGATGGTGTGTTTCTTTGATGATGTTGGCTGCCTTTTTGAGGCAACGACTTCGATAGATCACTTCGATGGTGGGGAGGTCAGAGCCGGTGATGGACTGGGCTGTGGTCACAACTTTTTGCAGTCCTTACCGCTCCTGGACGTTCAAGTTGCCGAACCAGGCCATGCTGCAACCAGTCAGTATGCTCTCTACTGTGCACCTGTAGAAGTTCAAGAGAATCCTCTTTGACATACTGAACCTCTGTAATCTCAGGAAGGAGAGGCGCTGATGTGCCTTCTTTATAATTACATCAGTGTGCTGGGTCCAGAAAAGATCTTCGGAAATATGCACGCCCAGGAATTTGAAGACTTTGACCCTCTCCACCATCGTCCCGTTAATGTAAACAGGATTGTGGGTCCTCATCCTTCCCTTACCAAAGTCCACAATCAGTTCCTTGGTCTTACTGATGTTGAAAGCCAGGTTGTTGTGCTGGCACCATTTGGTCAATTGGTCAATCTAACCTATACTCTGACTGAGTCATCACTATCTGTTGTAATTCGTCCAACAACAGTCCGGCTACACACTGTCATGGGTATAGAATGAGTAAAACAGAGGGCTGAGCACGCAGCCTTGAGGTGCTCCCGAACTGATTGTTACTGAGGATGAAGTATTTCTGCCAATTCGAACAGACTGGTCTGTGGATGAGGAAGTCGAGAATCCAATTGCAGAGAGATGCGCAGAGACCCAGTTCCGTGAGCGTGGTAACCAGCTTGGAGGGGATGATGGTATTGAACGCCGAGCTGTAGTCTAAACAATAGCCTGACGTAAGTGTTTTTATTTTCCAAGTGGTCCAATGCAGAGTGGAGAGATGTTGAGAACGCATCCTTTTGTGGCGGTAGGCGCTGTAGTGGGTCGAGGTTCTTGTCGAGGTGGAGTTGATATGTACCATAACAAACCTCTTAAAGCACTTCATCACCACAGATGTTAGTGCCACTGGTCGATAGTCATTGAGGCACGCCACCTTACTCTTCTTGGCCACCAGTATTATTGATGCCATCTTAAAGCAGGTGGGAACCTCAGATCTCAGAAGTGAGAGGTTGAAAGTTTCCGCAAAAACTTCAGCCAGTTGGTCCGCACAGGTTTTGAGAACACGACCAGATATACCATCAGGTCCGGGCGCTTTCCGAGGGTTCACCCCCCCTGAAGGATCTTCTGACGTCGGCCTCTGTGACTGTGACTGTAATACCATCAGGTTGAATGGGGGCTTGGGAAGGCACATCAGTGTTCTCCCTAGCAAAGTGTACATAGAACACATTGAGCTCGTCAGGGAGTGATGCTTCGCTGTCGCTTGAGCTGCCTCCTGATTTCGCCTTGGAGGAGGTGATGGCGTTGAAGCCCTGCCACAGTTGCCGAACATCCGCATCATCCTCCAGCTTAGGGCAGGTCCCTTTTGGCCTATTTGATGGCCTTGTCAAGGTCGTATCTGGACTTCGTATAGACCTCCGCATCACCAGATCTGAATGCCCGGGATCTGGTCTTCAGAAGAATGTGGATCTCATGGTTCATCCAAGGCTTCTGGTTAGGAAATACTCGTAAGGTTTTTGTTGGAACACAGTCCTCCACACATTTCCTTATGAAGTCTATAAAGACTGTGATGTATTTATTCAGGTCCATTGCCCAGTCTGCAGACTCCAAGCAGTCCTGTAGTTGTTCCTCTATGCAATAACAGCAGTACTAAGTGGTAAATCCATTGCCAATATTCTGGTTGGTCTCATGGTTTTAAAATCCTTTGATGTCAGCCCATTGCAATAAACAAATAACATTTAGACATGAGGCATCTGTAATTAATAAATGGAAATAAATCGCCTGTCCACAATTCACGAGGCTATTTTGAACTGTTTGAAAATATTCACTGGAAGATAAGTATAGCCTAATTTCTAGCTTAAAGGTTGTGTTCATGATTTTGTGTAATGAATTAAGAGAATTCATTGATTGTGCTCAGACATTCTAGGGGAATCTGCAGTGCGAATGCCACAATTTGAAACCCAAAACAAAGCCAGTCCCTCTGCAGGGCTTTTAGAATGTGGACCAGCATTGTACTGAAGAATCCTTACTGAGACTTGAAGACTGACCAGGAAATGTAAACTGGTAAATTTTATACCGAAATCATAAGGAAAATTGGTGAAGAAATATGCAATTAAGAGAAGGTAAAAATGCTTTGGTTTTTAATACTTTTATATCTCCCAACAGTAACTAAAATTTAAAGGAAAGGCCTCCACACATGTAAACAAAAAATGGTTTGGTGGCAATTTAGCTTGTCTCAGAATTCTCTTAAATTTGAACAGTTGAATCCCAAACTCTCGTTTGGATTAAGTACTTGGTTTTAATGAAGTAATTATCACATACGTGGACTGGCTCAAAGTTGAGTTCCTCGGTGAGATATTATTTACTCAGGTGGTCTCTGCATGGGCAGGGAACCACAGACAGCAATGTCCTCATTTCTGTTCATAATGGCAGGTATGTGGCCATAGCATCCCTTCCCTTTAACGCTCATGAATGTTTTTGCTAAAATGTGGGAAGCAGGTAGTACACAGGAACTGAACTAGCGATCTGGGTTTGATCTTAACCTGGCACACGATCTGTATGGTGTTGGATTGTTATTATCACATGCATCGATAGGCAGTGAAAAACTTTGGTGTGTTCTTCAGTCAAATCATACTAGACACAAGTACAAACAAGCTGTACATAAATATGTGGCACAGTGGCGCAGCGATAGCGTTGCTGCCTTGTAGCGTTAGAGACCCGGGTTCGTTCTTGACAACGGCTGCTTGTCTGTACGGAGTTTATACGTTCTCCTCGTGAACCGTGTGGGTTTACTCCGGTTTCTTCCCACGCTCCAAAGACGTACAGGTTTGTATGTTAATTGACGATATATTTGTACAATTGTCCCTAGTGTGTGTAGGATAGTGTTAATGTGCGGGTTCACTCGATGACATGGACACGATGGGTCAAAGGGCCTATAATATTGGCATACAGAATGCAATGTTACTGTGTCCTAATGTCACTATTGCAAAGAGAGTGCTGATTCAAATAAAAAGGGGAAGGTCGGCAAAAAAGTAAGTTGGGAGGTCTGGACAACACCCTAGGTTAAGGTAGGACGTTCAGTCGTCTGATAACAGTGGGGAGGAAAGGTGTTCTTGAATTTGGTTGGTACGTGCGCTTATGGTTTTGTATTTACTGCCCAATGAGGAAGGAATGACGGGTGAAAATGATCCCTGATTATGTCTGCTTTCCCGAGGCAGCATGGTGAACATGGTGCAATTGGGAGGGAATCTTGAATATTTGACTTTACAGAAACAGGTGCTGATCCTCAGGTTAGCAAATTCTGGAAAATTAGTTGCCTTAAGTGCATTCTTTGGTAATTATGCAATATTAAAAAACTGCCTAAAAATGCTGCTAAAAATATTTTTTGACCACAGAGAATACAAGTTTCGAAGGGTTGTAAATCTTTTTCCTTTGAACTTGTAATTCTGAATACATTGTCATCACTTAACTGGAGGTCATGTGGTGTTTGAGTTGTTTCCCATTGCCTTAGTGGGAATAGTCACCAGATTGTGAACAAGGATGTTTTTTATCCTCTTCATTCTCAATACTGCTTTTCTAAATTCACAGTAGTCAAGTGTTAGTCATTCTGATGCAATTTTTTGACCAGATATATTGACCATCTCTCTGCCTCCAGATACTGCCTGACCTGAGTTCCACCAGCTTTTTTTTGCTTTATATTGCAGCAACTGTAGTTACTTGTGACTCAGTTTCCTCTGATGGATGATTCGTGAATGTTAACCATATATCACAATGGGTTTATCTAGTGGTAACTCCTAATGAGCTATTACGACCTAGACAGAGCTTATTTATTTTAAGTTTCAAGAACATGGAATGATTGCAGTGCATTCAGAAGTTATTCAAACCCCTTCACTTTTTCCACATTTTGTTACGTTACAGCCTTATTTTAAAATGGATTACATTCATTTTTTTATCATCAATCTACGCACAATACCCCAGAATGAGGAAGTGAAAAAAGGGTTAGAAATGTTTGCAAAGTAATGAAAATAAATAATTGAAATATCACATTTGCATAAGTATTCAGACCTTTTGCTAGGACACTCAAAATTGAGCTTAGGTTCATCCTGTTTCCATTGATTTTCCTTGAGATGTTTCTACAACTTGATTGGAGTCCACCAGTGGTAAATTAAATTGATTGGACATTATTTGGAAAGGCACACACCTGTCTATATAAGGTCCCACAGTTGACAGTGCATGTCAGAGCAAAAACCAAGCCATGAAGACGAAGGAATTGTCCGTAGACCGAGACAGGATTGTGTCGAGACACAGATCTGGGGAATGATACAAAACAATTTCTGCAGCATTGCAGGTCCCGAAGAGCACAGCGGCCTCTTTCATTCGTACATGGAAGAACTTTGGAACCACCAGGACTCTTCATAGAGTTGGCCGCCCGGCCAAACTGAACAATTGGGGGAGAAATGCCTTGGTCAGGGAGGTGACCTAGAACCCGATGGTCACTCTGACAGAGCTCCAGAGCTCCTCTGTGGATATGGGAGAACCTTCCAGAAGGACAACTGTATCTGCAGCACTCCCCCAATCAAGCTTTTATGGTAGTGGCCAGATGGAAGCCACTCCTCAGTAAAATGCACATGACAGCCCGCTTGGAGTTTGCCAAAAGGCACCTAAAGGACTCTCAGACCATGAGAAACAAGATTCTCTGGTCTGATGAAACCAAGATTGAACTCTTTGGCCTGAATGCCAAGCGTCACGTCTGAAGGAAACCAGGTACCGCTCATCACCTGGCCAATACCATATCAACGGTGAAACACGGTGGTGGCAGCATCATGCTGTGGGGATGTTTTTCAGAATCGAGGGAGAGATGAGCGGAGCAAAGTACAGAGAGATCCTTGATGAAAACCTGCTCCAGAGCGTTCTGGACCTCAGACTGGGATGGAGGTTCACCTTCCAACAGGACAATGACCCTAAGCACACAGCCAAGACAACGCATGAGTGGCTTTGTGACAGATCTGTGAATGTCCTTGAGTGGCCCAGTCTTGAGCCCAATCAAACATCTTTGGAGGGACCTGAAAATAGCTGTGCATCGACACTCCCCATCCAACCTGACAGAGCTTGAGAGGATCTGCAGAGAAGAATGGGAGAAATTACCCAAATACAGGTGTGCCAAGCTTGCAGCGTCATACCCAAGAAGACTTGAGGCTTTAATTACTGCCTCAACAGAGTACTGAGTGCCTCAACAAAGTACTGAGTAAAGGGTCTGAATACTTATGTAAATGTGATATTTCAGTTATTTCTTTTTAATTACTTTGCAAAAACTTCTGAACACCTATTTTCACTTTCTTATTATGTGGTATTGTGTGTAGATTGATGATTAAAAAAAAAGAGAATTTAGTCAATTTTAGAATAAGGCTGTAACGTAACAAAATGTAGAAAATGTGAAGGGGTCATAATACTTTCTGAGTGCACTGTATATATAAATTTTATTGTTTGTATTGGCAAAATACAACGTTCATTTATATTATAGTGGCTATGGATTTGTTATGTTTTGAATACTTCTTTAGAGATGTGCACTGCTGGCTTTGGTGCACAAAATCTTAATGGAATCACATTGTTGATGAGAAGTATGATATTGATTGGTATTGGTTGTTGCTTGATTATCATTGCAGATGGTATTGTTGAAATGCCTTGAAATATCATTTCACCATAGGAAGATTAAATTATTATCAAAGACATTTTACATTTTGTTTGCACCTTCTGTTATATTTTGTCAATTTATGATGTCATCATGATCTAACTATATGATCTGCCAGGGGTTATTTGATAAACAATAAGCAGTATCCTGCTTATTAAGAATAAGGGGTAAGCCATTTAGAACGGAGATGAGGAAACACTTTTTCACACAGTCGTGAGTCTGTGGAATTCTCTGCCGCAGAGGGCGGTGGAGACCGGTTCTCTGGATACTTTCAAGAGAGAGCTTGGTAGGACTCTTGAAAATAGTGGAGTCAGGGGATATGGGGAGAAGGCAGGAATGGGGTACTGACTGTGGATGATCAGCCTTGATCACATTGAATGGCGGTGCTGGCTTGAAGGGCCGAATGGCCTACTCCTGCATCTATTGTCTATACTGATTTTAATGTGGGTTTTTCATAAACTTAAAATTTTAAGTGACTTGCACATTTTCAGGGCACATTCGTGTAATTATTTTTTAATACAATTCTTCTTATAGACACACTTAAGAAATAAAATCAATGATTGTTGAAATATTTGCTTTAATTTTATTCTTCATGATTATTATTTTTGCATTGTACTTTCAATTCTGAAAGTTTTCCAGAGTAAATAATTCCTGTATTTCTGGCTAAATCTATATCTAGGCATTAGTGCTTTGTTTATACTTTTGAATTGAAACGGAATTAATTCAGCTGTTTATATAAAGGAAAACGTTGCTTTTTAAATCCAACTTTTGAGGGAAATTAAAGTTTCCAAATAATATTGCAATGCTACCATGTCACAAGACTTATACTCGAGTCCTGTTTAAAATCCTCAGGACTGCCTCTTCCGATGCTGCCAAGGGCTAGACTTCCACTTCTGTTTTCTTTAGGATTAGATTTCGATCTTTGGTAATTTATGCAGGCAGAGTTTGCCTTGAGCAATACGACTTGCTCATGGTCTGCAACATGGTCTGTTGCTTTCGTGGGGTGGATGATGTGCAATTGATTTTTAAACCAGCCACAAGGCAGAATTTCCAGTTCATTGTGAGTAGTCAAATTCTGGAATATCTCCCATCAGGAGCTGAAGAAGAACCCAATTTGGGATTTCTCTGTGTAACGATTTTCTAGACTTCTAGCTTTAGAGGTGGTATTGAACTGGGAACAAATGATCCTTTCAGAACTCCACTTCCCCAGATGTGATGAAGTGGAAATAAACCATGGGATATTTATCTTACTTGAGTTTGAAAATAAATCTGCTTTTATAAGCTAAATTATTCAACAAATGCCCTTTTAAGCACAGGAGGTGAATATATATTTTTTAATTCCAGAAAAGAGCTTGAAAGCATGTCATGTGATTGATAATTGATATCATTCAAACTTATATTAAAATATAAAAGCACACAATTCCTCTTTTATTCACTTATTAAACAGATTTTTTTAATTGAGCCTAACGTGTGTAAGATTAGGAGCACAGTTTCTTAAAACAGAAGAGAAAACTATGCACAAATTATTCAAGTGAATTTTGTGTTTAGTCACAGTTTCTCCACTGAGAAGACTGCTTTCATTTTTCTTTCAGTCACACAGTAATCTGTGAGATGCAGGTGGTTGAGTGTCCTTGATGCTGTTAATTCCAGATTTCTGTTTTGACTTGGCATTCTGAAACTTTCTGCAAAAAGTTTGCTTTCTGCATTATTCCTTGGCACTAAAACTAAACTTCTTGGGGAGTACGAGGAAAGCCTGGGACAGGACTATGTTTATGATGTGTGAATTAAAAGGATGGAGGCCATTTGTTCAGCACTTGATGTTTTTACCTATGAAGTTTAACCAAACTCCAATCATCATTCCACTTTGGCCATCACCATTTGTCTTTGTTCTTCTCTGCAATTTCACAATCGTGTCTTCCATTCTTACTTTCAGAGCGAGATCCAACCTGCTTCTTTGCACTCTTTACAAGTAATTGCTGACCCCAGACCCCCTTTTGGGTGATGGTATTTGATCTGCTGTCCCTGGAGCCCTGATGCACACTTTCCTGGCTGCAGTTAATGATATTAGCAGGAACGAGGACCCAGTGCTGAAGTAGGGAGAGTGAAGTATTGGTGGGTCAGCAGAAGGGGGGCATTGCTCGCATTGAAATGGACTGCTGTGTGCTTTGAAAAGCCTGACCCTTGAGAAGTATTGACGGGCCTGGGCATCAGGCTACAGCACTCGTACATAATGACAAACTGATTGATAGTACAGAGCTTCAGAACCTCGAACAAACTGCGAGAGGAACTCTGCAGGTCAGGCAGTATCTGTGGAGTGAAATGCTGGCTGGCCAGCTGTTCATCCAGCAATTTGTCTTGTGCTCACAATTCCAGGATCTGCAGTCTCGGGTCGACGTCATACAGGTTGTGGGCGCTGTCTCATGGCGTCCGAGACCCGGGTATGTTCCTGACAGCGGGTGATGTCTGGGTGGTGTTTGCACGTTCTGCCTGCATGGGTTTTCTCCAGGTGCTCCGGTTTCTTCCCATGTCCCAAAGATGTGCAGGTTTGTTGGTTACCCTCGTATGTAGAATGCAAAACTGGCTTAAGATAGAACTAGTGCACGGGTGATCTTTGGTCAGTATGGATTTGGTGGGCTGAAATGCCTGTTTATATGCTTTTATTATCTCTCAAATTAAAAACTAAAATTATGTATGTGCTTTGCATTTCTACTGCCAGTGTAAGGAGAGATCCAAATCTATTGTTCCTTGCTACATGAGTGAACAGCCAATTGTTAAGCAGCAACATAAAACAATTTTAATGTGAGTGGTAGTGTGCCCATGTTTGCTACGGGTCAGTTGATTGCATCTGTGTCTCCTGAGCCAGAGATTCTGGTAATGGTTTATTATTGTCATACATACTGATTTACAGTGTAAAACTTTGTCGGGCGTGCTGTCCGAGCAAATCCAACCATATATGAGTACAATCTAACCAGACACGAGTACGGCAGACAAGAGCAAATGGGAAAATAAACAGAGTGCAGAATATAGTATTACAACTACACAGTGAGTGCAGATTGAAAAAAATTAAAGACAGAATATAGTCTCTGCATATGAGAGGTCCAGTTAAGGTCTAGTAACAGCAGGAAAGAAACTGTTCTTGAGTTTGGTGGTAGGTAAATTCAAGATTTTGTATCTTCTCCCCTATCCCATCATGCAGAAGAGAGAATGATTGGGTGTGAGTGTTTCTTTATTATTTTGGCTGCTTTCCAAAAGCAAGTTGCCATATGGATGGAGTCAATGGGGATGGTGGGGGGGAGTGGGGAGGGAAATAGTTGGTGTGTGTGATGGACTGGGCTGCTGCTTTCACGGTTGTGGGAGCGGAGAAATCAAGCATCACGATGGTCGTGTGAGTACTGGCCCCCGCACACCGCGTGTGGGGCCAGAGGTCTGTGGCTCTGCAGCTCCTTGGCCTGTGAATTCCCAGTTATTTAACCCGACGCTGCATTTCTTCCCTCCTAGCGTTGGTATAAATTTACAACCCCTCACTAAGTTATAGCGGACAATGGTCAATAACTGACAATTTCCACCCATGGTCCATTATAGCGAGGGTGTACTGTGTCTTTGTCTCAGTATCTTTACTGCCATTAAGATTCTCCTTAAATAATTTGTTTCATACATCTAGGTATTGAATACGTCCTTCTGATCAATCTACCCGTGGTTTAATGTTGGTTCTGTTTTTCTGGTCTCTGCTTTTTTTTTTTTTGCAAGCTTTAATTTGGCTGGATCCACTGGTTTTAATGATCATACCATAAAAGTTTTCCATTGTTATACTGCTACACTGACAGCAACATTTTGAAAATGCACTAGAACTAACAAAGGTAGAAACTCAGAAAATGTAGTAACTAAATTCTAGGTTTTCCACAGTTTGAGCTGTTTGGCAGTTCTTTCCAATCTCATTAAGTTAAATTGGGGACCTCATGGTACTTATACACCATTCTCGCAGTAAAAAAAAAATCTGAAAGTTAAACTTTGCATGATTATTAAATGAGCTTTTAATAAGCTTAGCAGATCATAATTGCCTTGTGGCAAAATGTCTGGTACTTAAATAATTTTAGGTATAGATTATTATTTTGCTAATGTGCAAAATGTCTTGGTTGCTTTTTAATTTTTTTTTACAATATGTACATTTCTACCTTTCAATAAGTGTGTGCACCAATCTTTTTTCCCCTAGTGTAACATTTAAAGTACTGTAATATATATTGTTTTAAAAAAAAATAATTGCTGGCTTGTTGTTTGAGAAGGCGCATGACTGCTCTGCCATCAAGGTTACAGCATTGTGCAGGAAGGAACTGCAGATACTGGTTTAAACCAAAGATAGATACAATATGCTGGAGTAACTCAGCGGGACAGGTGCCATCGCTGGAGAGAAGGAATGGGTGATGTTTTGGGTCGAGACCCTTGACCCGAAACATCACCCATTCCTTCTCTCCAGAGACAGTGCCTGTCCCGCTAAGTTTACAGCGTTGCTGTTCCTCAAAAACAGTGTTGGGAAAGGAGAACTTCATGCCACAGAAATCACAATCTTTTAATTGCCCAATATTTTGCTGGATGGATTTATTCAGGATTAGTGGTGAGAACCATCACTGCAAGATGTAGGACAGTAAAAAGATGCTGCATGCAAAATTTCACCATTGCGGTGATTTATGCATCTTTAAATTCCTAGGCTCACATTAGTTATTCTTGTTTATTTGCAGCACTTTTCATGGATTTGATTGTGACTAAGGTCCAATCATTGAAGAAGACTTTATCAGGACTTGACTGATAAAGCCATTCACGCTAATGATAAGCTTTCTTGAATCCAAGACAAATCATCAATCCTTGAATCAAAGACTAGCCATCAATCCTTCAGTGGCATCATATTAGGCAAGCAATTATAGTACTTAGGTTACATATTCATTCCCATCATGGTATACTGCCAGAAGGCTCAAACGCCAGTTGTGGGCTTTGGACCTTTTAACAGTTGTACTTTACCTTATCTCAAGAATGGTTCATGCAGCCCTTTTTTTCATTTCGTATTTTAAATTTGAAGCCTAACGTTATATTCTGCGAGTATTGCAGTATGTTGTTGCACATGTCCATATTTTCACCCATCCATGGTTTTAATGATTCTTCTGTTTTCTTACTATCTGAGAATTTCTGCTGAATATTAATAATGATTCATATTGATACGGTTGTGGATTAAATTTGGATGTTGGATTGAGAGAATCATATTAGTGGTATATTACTTTGGTGACACATAACTTAAATGCAGTCTGATTTATGAAGAACTGTAGATAATTTATTAAGTAGTGTTTAACAAAGAAAAAAAGTATATTATGTAACATTTTAGTGGCAAAGTTCAATACTAAATAACAAATTCTATGTGGTCTTGATTTAAAAAAAATGGCTGCAATTGTAGAAAAATAAGCTATTCATTTGTCAACATACAATGGAGAAAGCCTACACATCCTTAACATTTTCATATGCCTCACTGTAGTTTCCTTGAGCTGTTCTACTACTAAATTTATTCTACCTGATTTTGTTTTTAAAACAAGGTTACCTAACATTTGTTTGTGAGAAAAAATTGAAGATTTTACATGAAACACTTACAAAACCAAAGCAAAGGTACTGTTCAGTGGAAGTCTTAGTCAATGTGTCCACAGTGAGTATTAATTAAATCAGAAACAGAATGAAGAAATAAATTATTTTTGAAAATCTGAGGGAAAAGGCTTCCTTTCTGCTCCCCGCCTCCCCACCCTCGATCAGTCTGAAGAAGGGTTTTGGCCTGAAACATTGCCTTTTTCCTTCGCTCCATAGATGCTGCTGCACCCGCTGAGTTTCTCCAGCTTTTTTGTGTACCCTCAACTTGTTAGCCTTGATTACTGGAATAACTAGTTAATGTTTTAAGTATAAGGTCTAAATAAATCATTTTTTTGCTCGAGCATTTATGTGTTTCAATTGTGAACATGCAGACGTAAAAATCAGCACTTTGTAATTTGGTCTGTGTATTGAACAAATTATTTTTATCTAAACAAATAAAGCAGAAGGTAAGAAGTGTCTGAAGACCAAGTCTGAAGAAGGGTCCCAACGCAACGTGTTGCCTGTCCTTTCCCTCCACAGATACTGTCTGATGCACTGAATTTCCCAGCAATTTGTTTTGCTGAAAGCAATAGGTAAAATGGCTTGTTGCTGTCTGATCCCAAAGTGATAAGTGTTACCATTTCTGCACGAAGTACTATTCAAGATGATGATGATGATGATGATGTCGTCTGCCAGGCAAGAAGTAGTCTGAAGAAGAGGCTCGACTCGAAACATTGCCAATTCCTTCTCTCCATAGATGCTGCCTCACCAAGTTTCTCCAGCATTTTTTGTCCACCTTCGATTTTTGGAAGCATCTGCAGTTCTTTCTTAAACAAGAAGGTCAAAATGATCTGTGGGCCAAATGCTACCATTCTCTAGGTTCTAAAGCCTATCCTACCTCACTTCAGAAAGCAAGTCGACTTGGGCCTGGTACTTGGATGGGAGAATATCCAGCAATGGCAAGTGTTAGAGGCTTTACCTGGAGTGCAGACAGGTGCCACCCAATCACACTGCCTGAGATTCGGCCACGATGCATGGGCTAAGGTGTAGCCTTGAGATCAATATGTTGTAAAATTATTTTGTATTCCATTGATGCACGTGGCTTTTGTGAATTTTGTTAGTAAAACCCAATTTATTACGATATGGTTAATGAGTATGCAATACATTTAGGGTGGTCATGAAATGTTTCAGGTTTGGATCCTGACAAAGGGTGCTGTCTGTACAGAGATTATATGTTCTCACTGTGATTGTATGGTGTCCGTCTACATCCCAAAGGCAGGTAGGTTGGTGGGTTATTGTAAATTGCTCTCATTTCATGAGTAAGAGGAAAATGGGAGTGCGGGATGAGGAAGGGGGTTAGGAATTGGGAGAATGAATGGAATTGGGATTAGTATTTATGGGTGCTTGATGGTTTGTGCAGGGGGAGTCGGCCAAAGGCCTGTTATTGTGCAGTATGAATGCATGTCTATTACATGGGAATTTATAGACAGGAGTGGAGCTGGAGAGAATCAATGGCTTAGTGATTTGGGAGAGAACGGTGTGTGGGAGATGATTGTGATCTGATACAGAGCATGTGGGAAGAGGTACAACAGTGAAAGGGTCAGAAGGGGAGGATGAGAACAGGTCAAGACCCTACTGAGGCTGGAAAGGAGTTTGAAGGCAGAGGTTGTTAAAAGAATGGAGGGTGGGAAAAGAAGGAAACCCAGCTATGTTGGGCAGGGGAAACAGAACAGGCATGCAATTGGGATTGTAGTAGACAGGAAAATTACCTAGATGGGGGAACAGATTATGAAGTATTGGGTAGAGACTTATGAGATGGTAAGTGAACAGTGCCTGAGGATGCCAGCAGTTTTGGTGTGAATAGAAAGTGATTTTCTAGGAGCAAAATGTTGAAAGAAGAAGAGCTTCTTGGCAGGTAACACTGAGACATGTCTTAATAATCTGTTTCTGATCTGCTTCAATGGTAAAGGGCTGAGCCATTAATTAACTTGGAATGCTCAGTAGAATTTTGTACAGGGGATGTTGAATAAGCACGATATGCCTCCTGATGCCCCTTGCATTGCCTAATAACATGAGGCTCTAGAGCATCATTCATACAGGATTCTCGGCAGTAATTGTAACTCATAGTCTCCAGCTCAAATCTGACTATGGACCTTTAAGCACAAAAAGTGGTTGCTTCTTGTCATTGCTACGTTTGGCACAGTGATTAATTTCAGAAGGGTCAAGGGCGTAGTATTTGGATGCTTGCAGGTGTGAATATAAAATCTCTGGACAATATTCAAGAGGGGGAGACAAGGATGAAAATTATCCCGGTGTTGAAAGCACAGTTATAGTCACAATGTGGTCGGCCCCATATGATTGCCTGCCAATTTTGCTCTTCCTTTTGGAACTTTCTAATGACTAACTTGGGTGTGGAGGTTTTGAGGGGACCCTCAGTAGGAAATAACCAATGTTTTGCGTCTTTTAGATGAAAGCTAAAATAGTAAGATTAAACGAGAACTTACCAGTTTGAAGTTTGATCTTTATTTTATGAGAAGTTACGATGAGGGAATACGTGAAGAAGGCCCGTTCAGCCGCACGTGCGTCAATCTTCAAAACAGCGGTGTGAAATCACAGATAATAATAACAGTGACTGAAGTATGATAGTAAGATGAAAGAAGACTAGAACTACCAGATGAGCTTAACGAGGGCTGGGAGCGGAGGGCACGTATTCCCTCATAGTAACTCCTCATAAAATAAAGATCAAACTTCAAACTGGTAAGTTCTCGTTTAATCTTACTATTTTACTTCGGAGTCACCTGAGTGACTACGTGAAGATTTCAAAGCTCTGTGATTTCATGCCATGAGAAAACAAGTCTACACAACCACAACTGCCTCATTGACAAAATGAGGGAAAACAATATGAATCATAATACATACCTCTGGTCTGGCAACGGGTTATTATAACATGTTTGAAATATTGTTCGTTTGTCCACACTACAGCCGTTATGATGTGGTCCAGCGGAATGTAATTAACCCTTGCTGCTGCTGTTATAGCAGCCCTGATGGAGCGCGATCCAGATCAGTATCTACTCCTGCATACCTCAACTCCGTTTTAACACCTGACAAGATCTGAGCAAATAGGTTCTTATAACGTCTTTTGTAACTAACAATCATAGTTAGCTCAGAGCCTCAAAGGCTCTTGGTGACCTTGATGTATTGTTGTATATGTGTGTCCCCACATAACGAGAAATCCCTGGGTATGTCTTGAGTTATTTCTAAGATCTGACACCCCTACTGCTCTGCTTAAATTAATTATAGCATAAAATACTATGCATATATTTGCAGATGTAATCATCCTCTCCTGTCACAATAATGTAGCGAATGACCTGTTGCGCTAACCAGCACCAGGAGGATAACTACCTAATGAGGTCCGATCAAAGCTAAGAATGTAGCTGGAAGCCCCTGGTTAAAATAGTGTTACACAATGTCAATCTCCCATACTGCATTGTACTTGTCCTGGAAAACTGTGTAACAGATATCCTTTACTAACTCGATATCTGAGGTGAACCCAACAACTTAGACCTCGTTAGCTGCAGTTAGTCTGATGGAAAGCCCCTTGGCACAGTTAATGATCCTATAATTCAACATTGTCAAAGACCATTTAAATTAACTGCAATAACTCAGAATCTGTACCATTTTAAATCTAACATGAGCATTAAACCAACGTTTCCCATCTCCTGAAGCAGCAAAATACCGCTTTTTGGTACCATTCCAGCACTGTGAATACATACAAAAATAGGCATGAAAAACCAAAGCCGTAAGCAGTCTATTGAGAATCTGTAGAACATATATTGATTTTATCGTGCAATGGCTGATCTTTCAAGCTGCAGGCTGGACTAGCAAATTACGTTTAAATAACCATATAATGTTGCATTATTATTATTCACGACAAATCGGGAATCAAACTGCATAGGCCAATTCCACAGCCGGAACCTAAAGCGACTCTTGATGACTCTATTCCAAGACCCGACTCGTAAATCAAATTTGGAGGAAGACATAAAAGACCATTCCTCATGCTTGTAGCGAGAATGTATCTTTCGCCACTGTTATGCCACACATTTTGCAACGTTTAATTAGCATGAAAACAATATATCTATATTCAGTGTAGCATTGAATCAAAATTTCATAAATACTGCGTGGTCCAACACCCATTCTGTGTTGTCATTGATCTGTACGTAATGATACTCCAGTGGCAAATTAGATTATGTACATTTTACAGGATCTTTTCCCTGATTGCACCCTCGTGCTTATCATATGCCACATCTTAGTGTATCAACATGAAGTTGAGCATGCCCCTATGCATATTTACTCAATCCCTCTTTAACCTATAATGCACTTATGGTCTATAGATAGTTGATACCAATACTGAAGAATTAATAACTCATTGCAAATCTCCTGCACCTCAATTAGAGATGACATTCGCATGTTCCCACCTTAAGCCATAGCATCTTTTTTGCAATATAATGACATATTTATTGATCAACTGGAGCAATGCTGAATACTGTTTGTCCATCATAGTGGCTTTCTTAGCTTCAGCTGGCAATATCAATTTGTATTATCAATAAGCATCATGACCCTTATTGTTTGTCATTAAGCATGCTGTCAATTCTCCAAAATGCACAGCTGCATCACATATATTACATCTATTGCCAGTTAGTCTAATGAATAGGAACTCCTTTATAATCACAAGGCTGTTCCAGGTTTCTATTGATTCCAATCTATTGCCCAGGGCGGAGTCACATGGTTGTTATCCATTTGATAACAACCTAATTTACTGGATAGGAGAAACCAATTCCTCAATTAGCTTGAAACTGAGTGAATTTTAGTCAAATACAGCATCAAAATATAATCCAGACAATACATCACAATTGTTTTTGAACTCCGAGCAGTCCTTTGAATGATTTATTGTTATCATACTGTTTAACTTGCCTCATCATAACAATGCCTTCAAACATCTCTGATGATCATTGTACATGGGAAAAACCCCTAGGAAATCAGTTTGATCACCTTTCTTTCTTAATGAACAGGCCACACCTGCCATCATTTCGAGTCTGCCCTGACAATAACTCTGGCCCGGTTCTGATAATTCTCACATGTCCCAAGACAACTCTTGCCATAATTCTGACCTTGCCTTGAAAGACAATTCCCCATATCTCCGAGCCTGTCTCGAAGGCAACCTGGCTAAGAATACTGGACCTGGCTCAACACTCTTCTGGCCAAATTCCAACCTTCTTGGAATACTAGTATTGTTCAGTTACCTGGTTAAAATGCCTCTGAGTAGATGACAATGTCTCAGTTATTTGTGTGTTGCCCAACCAATTGTAAAACTTACCAACTTGTTCATGGTCACTTAGTTGTAGAGTAACTCTGGTCAGCTTAATGCTGCTACCAGGTTCAGTGAACCGCTTCCTGCCGATGAAGCCGTGGGGTGTGTTTTCCCCCTAAACTATGTGCTTTGCCCTTCAGGTTTTGCCTGTGAATATGTCTCGCCTGAATAGAATATTCGGCGTGTGGCTCTAACTCCCCTGATAGCGGTGTTCACTGCATTGTTGTAATGGCAACCTTGCTGCCCGAATCGTACCTCTGACATGTGCCCTTCATTCCTTGAGGTATGCTCCACGCTATACCCTCAGCCTCGGCATCAGATTACACTGACCCCGCATGTTCTCCTCTTCAATAAGGGAGACATTAAGAAGCCCTACTACAAGGCGCTGCTGGCATGACCTCTCCAACAGGTCCACCCTTCAGGGTCAGAAAATGCCCCAGTAAGCTCACCTCCTCCATGAGGGAGACATCATTGTAGCCCTTCTCCAGGTGCTGCTGCCATACATTTAAACAGCCCTGTTACAAGGCGCTGCTGGCAAGGGCTCCCCATCTGCCCAACACTGATGTTAGGGTGTATCTTGAGCCTCCTCTCAATAAGGCTCCATCCTGGCCAAATTCCACATTATTTATTTTTACCGGAAAGGAACCCTCCCGGCACCAGGACTGACCACTTAGGCCGATTTACCCCTTATCTTGGGGACCTCTGCGGTCTGGGCACCGCATAGCTGGTAGATTTCCCCTCCCCCGGGAATCCCAGCACCCTTGTATATTACCGGAGGAAACCCCTACCGGCCCCAGGGCTGACCGTTCCGGTCCGTTTAACCCCTTACCTGGGGATCCCTGCGGTCTGCAAGCAGCATAATTACTGGATTCCACTACCTGGGAACCCCAGCCTCTATATGGATATTGGGGAAAACCTCCCAACACCCGGCATATATATTTTTTCTCCCATCTCCTGGATGTCCCCTCCACAGGAACGCCAGCATTAACGTTCATATCTTGGAGGGAAAACCAGTCCCGGCACCCGGCCTGCTGGCGGTCCCCTCCACGGGAAACCCCAGCTTAAATATTCATATTGTCGGAGGGAAATCCACTCCCGCTCTATTGGCGGTCCCAGAATAACTAATAATCTCAGAGGGAAATGCCCTCTCGCACCCGGCCTACTGGAGGTCCCTTCCCTGGGAACCCCAGCGTTTCTGTGCCTATCGGAGGGAACCCTCCCGGCACCCGGAGCGCCTGTAAGCCACTGACCCACCCGTCAGTGACCCACTTCGTGAAACCCGACATTCTCCAGCTCCCCGCGCTAGGCAGCAAGACCCGGGGTTTCCCCACAGCTGGTTCCCTCGTCGGGCCTCGCGAATCCACCGACAGAAAACCTCTGGAACAAGAGGTTCCTGCAGGGAATAAAACAGGTAAGAAAACAAGCTTACGTTGAGTTTAAAACTTACCGTGTTGGAGGAGCCCTGCTCCCCAAGCGGCTACCTGCACCAATGCGTCTGACGTAATGACGCACGTGCGGCTGAACGGGCCTTCTTCACGTAGTCACTCACCAGACTCCGAAGTAAAATACCATACCAGTACAAAAGCAAAATATCAAAATAGAAATAGGAGAATGCTGACTACTCTATCTTCCTCGTTGTAGTGCTGAAACTTGGAGCACCTTGATCCTGAGTCACACATAGTGGACAGGAGATAATTATTTTAAAGAACAAGATGGTAGGATGCACCTCATGCGGGGGGGGGGAGTTTACATATTTGGCTTCATATGATAGAAGGACCATGAACATGTCTACATCATCAATGACATGGCCCCACGACTAGACTGATCTCTGCCAAATCTGTTTTGTTATCTCCATATGCCTTGCCTCAAATCTTCAGCACCAGCGTAAATATTGCTACAAAATGATTTGTCAGAGCTGTTGAGAATTCCATAATGGTAGCTCTTCTGAGACAGTTCCTCTGTTGCGGCCCATGGATGGAAATCCTTGGGGGGAACAGGGTGAGGGCTTGGCTCCCCCATGTTTTGAGTGGTGGGAGACAACCCCTCCCCCCCCCCATGAGGTCCGAGGTTGGCTCGTCCGACCCACACTCCATAGACATGTAGGTTGTGCTTCGGTAAATTGTAAGTGTGTTGGATGGTGTTAGTGTATGGGGTGATTGCTGGCCAGCGTGGACACGGTGGGCCAAAGGACCTGCAGTTCCCAGGTCGCCTGCGCTCCCAGGTCGGCTCGCCTGCCCCGGGACTGGCTGTAGCGCCCAGGTCGCTTGCCCCGGGACTGGCTGTAGCGCCCAGGTCGCAAAAACAAATTGAAAAATTGAATTGAAAAAGAATAGGCCTGCGGGCCGGATGATTTCAGGTTACGGGGCGGATCGGGCTCGTGGGCCGTAGGTTGTCAACCCCTGTCCTAGATGTTAGGCCTCATTGTGTGTCCCCCATGTTTTAAATGTGATTTCCGCCCATGTGACACTGCTGCAATTTACACTGAGGTTTCCCATGACATGCAGCTGTGAAGAGACTCTTGAGGAAGTGGCGGCGCTGCCCTGGCAGCAGCGGCTCGCCTGCAGTCCGTTCGTTTTTACTTTTTTGTGTTGTTTTTTTTCGTTTTGTCTAGTTAAGTTTTTGGTTTTTAGGTTGTGTTTATGTGGGGGGGGGGGTTTGGGTTGAAACAGGGCTTGCTGTCTCTCCTTTCGGGGGAATGCAACTTTTTTGTTGTATCCCCCTTCTCTGCCTCCGTCTGGAGCTGGCGACCTCGAGACTCCGGAGGCAAAGCCAGTCAGGACTTGCCCTGGGCTCGCTCCCGTGAGGGCGGTCTGGCTCAGGACTGGAACGGCGCTCCCGTGAGGGGCTGTGATGCTCCCATGAGGGCGGCCTGGCGCGGGGCTGAGACGCTCCCGTGAGGGCGGCCTGGCGCGGGGCTGAGACGCTCCCGTGAGGGGCTGTGGCGCTCCCGTTGGAGCGGCCCAGCTCGAGGGTGGAACGGCGCTCCCGTCGGAGCGGCCCAGCTCGAGGGAGAAACGGCACTCACGTGAGGGCGATCCGGCTAGGGGCTGGAACGATGCTCCGGTGGCTGGGACGGTGTTCTGGCGGCGGTGACCTGAGTCCAGGGTTCAGCCGTGGGCCAGCGGCTGCGTCCGCTGGACTGGAGGGCGGCAGCTTCGACCACCCCGGGCCGCGGTGTTTGAGCCGGCACGTTTGCGGGGTTCGGTGAGCCGCGGGACTGTTTGTACCATCGCCCGGTGGGGAATCGCCTTAGCGCAGAGGGAGAAGAGGAGGGAAGAGACTGCAGCCATAAAATTTTTGCCTCCACCACAGTGAGGAGGTGCTTGGAGGATACACTGTGGTGGATGTTAATTTGTGTTTAGTGTTGTTTATTATTGTATTATTGTATGTATGACTGCAGGCACGAAATTTCGTTCAGACCGTAAGGTCTGAATGACAATAAAGGTAATTCTAATTCTAATTTTAATTCTAATGAGAATGTCAAGAAGATCAAGCAGCTGATTATCTACTATAGCAAATACTTCCTGGATTGCATGACTCTGACTGGAAGCTTCAATGTCCCTCAAAAGGCAAGAAACAGCTCTAGGAGCACCTGAAGGTCGACCTCCCCTTGACAACTCATGACGTAAAGAATGGAGCACAGAATAGAATAGTTTCTTTATTGTCATTGTAACATGAACCATGTACAACAAAATTTAAAATGTCAGCCAGTCAGTGCAGCATTCAAACATTTCTAAAAGCTAACGATACATACAAGGTAAAATATTAAAAGATAAACAACTAAATAAATATCACGAACAAAGCACGCATACACACCCAACCTTCCATCCTTCTGTCGATTTCACAGTGTACCACAGTCCCTTAGTCTGTATCGCCCCTGCGTTCCTTGGCGGCTACATTTAGTGCTTTTATGGCAGTGGGGTAAAAACTGTTTTTTAGTCTATTTGTCCTTGTCCTTGTAGATCTGTACCGTCTGCCTGACGGCAACAGTTCAAACAGGGAGTGTCCGGGGTGGGAAATGTCCTTTATGATATTCTGGGATTTTTTGGTGCAGCGGGAACTGTGTAAGTCCTCCAAGGTAAGGAGAGGGCAGCCGACAATCCTCTGGGCGTTGTCAATGGCCCTCTGGAGTGCTTTCCTCTGAGCCGCTGTGCAGCTGGTGTACCACACGCATACACAGTATGTTAGTATGCTCTCAATGGAGCACCGATAAAAGGACAGCAGCAGTCTCTGAGTGATGTTATTCTTCCTGAGCAGCCTCAGGAAGTGCAGTCTCTGCTGGACCTTTTTCAGCAGCGCAGTGGTGTTCACGCTCCACGTCAGGTCCTCCTCAATATGGATTCCCAGGAAGCGGAAATCCGCCACCCTCTCTACACAGTCCCCTCTGATAGTCAATGGTACCATGTCCGTTTTATTCTTCCTGAAGTCTATTATTACTTCCTTTGTCTTTAAGGTGTTGAGGAGCAGGTTATTTTCTTCACACCACACTGTCAGCTGCTCCACCTCATCCCGGTAGGCGTACTCGTCCCCCCCAGAGATGAGTCCCACCACAGTAGTGTCATCCGCAAATTTGACAATGGTGTTGCTGTGGTGGGCGGGGGTGCAGTCATGTGTGTAGATGGTGTAGAGCAGGGGACTCAGTACGCAGCCCTGTGGAGAGCCGGTACTGAGGCTGAGGGCCGTGGATGTATGATGGCCCACTCTGACTCTCTGGCTGCGACCCGACAGGAAGCTATTTATCCACGTACAGGTGGAGTGTGGAAGTCCCAAGTCCCCCAGTTTGTCCACCAGTTTGTGGGGAAGGATGGTATTAAAAGCAGAGCTGTAGTCCACAAAGAGCATCCGCACGTAGCTCCCCCGCTGCTCCAGGTGAGACAGTGCAGCATGGAGAGCTGTGGCTACAGCGTCCTCTGTAGATCTGTAGATCTATCAGGAGGCTTAGGTTTTAGCTGAACTCAGGATGCATGTGGTTTATTCATGCTGTTGGGCTAGAGAGGACCACAAATACCCACGAGGAAGGGATGAGTGAGACAAGGAGCTACAGAGGGAGTGTTCTCTATGGAAAGTGGTGGGGATAGGAATATGTGACTTGGGGTAGAATTAATTAAATATGTCTGAGTGTGATGTTTTGATGCAGAGACTGATGGGGTGAAATGTAAGGATCGGGGGAGACGGGTAAGGATCATCTTCCTCTACCCGGGGAGAGTTGGAACAAGAACAGAACTATGGGACATGGAGAGACATGGGTGAGGGAACCATCCACAAGCAGTAAACCACAGTTACTGAAGAAAGATGACATCTCATGTCCTAGAGCAGAGAGCCTCAGCGTGGAAGCAGATGCGGTGGAGATATTGAGAGTAAGAAATTACATCCTAGCACGAGGCGGGGTGGGAAGAGATGCAGACAAGATAATTGTGGGAGCCGGACTCGAGTAGGTGTCATTTGGTAGTCCAACCCATGTGGTGGAGACAGAGAGATCTAGAAAGGAGAGAAAAGTGTCAGAGACGGTCCGTGAATTTGTGGGCAAAGCGGAAGTCAGTGGAAAAAGGTGAAGAAATCAACGAGTTCTGCATAGGTGCAAGAATCAGAGTATCAGAGAAAGAGTTGGGGGATGATGCCAGTGTATGTTTGGAACACGAACTATTTGATGAAGCCAGCAACACCCAGGCATGGCTGGAGCCCATGCAAGTGCCCATGGCTTGAAGAAAGTGAGAGTAGTCAAAAGAGAAGTTGTTGAGGGAGAAGACAAGTTTCGTTAGGCAGAGGAGAATATTAGTAGAGGGGAACTAATTGTCCTGGTTCACGGAAACACCAGGGTGCCTGGAGACCTTCCTGGTTGGGGATGGTGGTGTAACTGGACTGGACATCCATGGTAAAGATGAGGCAATGGGGTCCCAGGAATTGAAAGTAATTGGAAGTGATGAAGAGCATGTGACGTGTGTTGAATGTAGGCTGGAAGGGACTTGATAAGGGACTTGAATAGAATCACGAAAAACAATAGAACAAACAACACTGGAAGACACTGAATTACAACCGCAAGAGATCCGCATCATTTCACAATCCATTTTCTTCCTGTGGTTATACATTCTCAATAACGGCTGGTTATACTCCTCAAAAAGGAGTATAACCTGGCTATGAATCAAGTCAAACTGTGTTGTATAACTTGGCAGTGAAGTTGACCAATTTGTGTAATGGAGAGAGTCTTGTTCAACATCTGCAACAATGTACTAACTGAAATTATTGCCATTTCAAACTTAAAGCTATTTTCTTTCTCCAAGATTGATAGTTAACACTCACGCCTCAAACAATTTCAGTGACCCACAGTCCCTCTAGAAATCTTACATTCCATGTGTGGGTACCTTAAGCTTATTTCACTTAACTATGTCTATTAATTTGCAGCATCCTTGGGTTCTCTTCACAGCTAAGTTTCCCATCTCACTTAATTATATTAGAACAGTTTGCACGCTTTGCATTGGTGCTTTCATTTTGCTTGCTGATAGAATTTCTATAATGTTCTGACCACAGCATCCATCCCTATTGGACACCATGTGGTTTAGGTTTATTATTGTCATGTGTACCATTGTACAGTGAAAAGCTTTGCTTTGCATGCTATCCAATTAAATCAGATAATATCATACATAAATCCAATCAAGCTGAACTCGAGTACAATAGGTGGAAGAATGGGGCAGCACAGTGGCGCAGCGGTAGAGTTGCTGCCATACAGCGCCAGGGACCCGCGTTTGATCCTGACCACGAAGACTTTGTACATTCTCCCTGTGACCGCGTGGGTTTCCTCCGGGTGCTCTGGTTTCCTCCCACACTCCAAAGACGTGCAGGTTTGTAAGTTAATTGAATTCTGTAAAATTGTCCCTGAGTGTAGTATAGAACAAGTTTACTGGTGATGGTGTGGACTCGGTGGGCTGAAGGGTCTGTTTCCACGCTGTATCTCTAAACTAAACAAATGGAAAGATACAGAATAGATCATAATTCTCAGCATTGTAGCGCATCTGTAATAGAGACAAAGTCAAAAGTCTGCAGGGGGTTGCAGTGAATCGGAAAGTACCTTAGTTTATGGAAGGACCATTCAGAAGACTGATAACAGAGGGAAAGAAGCTGTTCCTAACTTGTGCATGCTTTCAAGTTTCTGTATCTTCTGACCAATGGTTGTGTGGGAAAAGGAGGACTGCCCAGGTTGGGCAAGTCTTGGATTATGTTGGCTGCTCTTCTGAAGTAGCTGTTTCCAACCTAACTGTGATGCAACCTACTGCCCCTGTCCCACTTCGAAAAACTCTGGAGACTTTGCGCCCCACCCAAGGTTTCCGTGCAGTTCCCGGAGGTTGCAGGTGGTTGCCAGAGGTTGCAGGTAGTGGAAGCAGGCAGGGAGACTGACAAAAACCTCCGGGAACCGCACGGAAACCTTGGGTGGGGCGCAAAGTCTCCAGAGGTTTCCGTTCAGGTTTCCTAAGTGGGACAGGGGCATAACAGTATGCTTTCCATGGTGCATCTATAGACGTTCGTAAGAATCATTGGAGATTTGCCAAATTTCCCCAGCCTCCTGAGGTAGTAAAGGCGTTGGTGCTTCTTCTTGGCTGTGGCTTCAATGTGGTTGGTCCACATCAGATCATTGGTAATATTGATGCCAAGGAACTTGAAGCTCTTAACCATTTCCACTTTGGCACCATTGATACTGATTGGGACTTGTAATCCATTACGCTCCTTGTACCAACCAGGATAAGATCCAGTTTTGCCTGCACTGTTTCCTGTTAGCCAGTCAATCTTCTGAGCATTCCAAGATGTTGCCAACCTACAAATCTGCACATCTTTGGGATTTGGAGTGAAACCAGAGGAAACCCACGCGGTCACAAGGAGAATGTGCAAACTCCACACAGACAGCACCCAAGGTCAAGAACAAATGGGTTATCTGGTGCTGTGAGGCAACAGCTTTACCACCTGCACCACTGTGCTGATCTTCTCAAAATATCAAGTGCGGGGGCAAAGTTTAAAGATTATTTTTTTATACGGTGGTGATGAGAGCTGTAATGAATTGTCGGGTGTGGTGGTGGTGGTGGCAGATATGAGAGTGTAATTTATGAGACTTCTGTGCACAGACTTCTGTGCACATGAGACTACTCTGATCAAGAAGGCTCATCAGCGTCTCTTCTTCCTGAGGAGACTGAAGAAGGTCCATCTGTCTCCTCAGATCCTGGTGAACTTCTACCGCTGCACCATCAAGAGCATCCTTACCAACTGCATCACAGTATGGTATGGCAACTGCTCTGTCTCCGACCGGAAGGCATTGCAGAGGGTGGTGAAAATTGCCCAACGCATCACCGGTTCCACGCTCCCCTCCATTGAGTCTGTCCAAAGCAAGCGCTGTCTGCGGAGGGCGCTCAGCATCGCCAAGGACTGCTCTCACCCCAACCATGGACTGTTTACCCTCCTACCATCCGGGAGGCGCTCGGCGCTCCTACCATCCGGGAGGCGCTACAGGTCTCTCCGTTGCCGAACCAGCAGGTCGAGGAACAGCTTCTTTCCGGCGGCTGTCACTCTACTAAACAACGTACCTCGGTGACTGCCAATCACCACCCCCCCCCCGGACACTTATTATTTTTTTTTTATTCAAATCGTTTGCTATGTCGCTCTTCAAGGGAGATGCTAAATGCATTTCGTTGTCTCTGTACTGTACACTGACAATGAAAATTAAAATTGAATCTGAATCTGAATCGGACATGGATATGGAGGGATTTGGATTATATGCAGACAGATAACAATTTGTCTTGGCGTCATGTTTGACACATTGTGAGCCGAAGAGCACGTTCCTGTTCTGTACTGTTCGATACTCTAAGTGACCGACTGATCAACAAAGCATTAATAATAATAATAATAATAATAATAATAAATTTTATTTTCGGGCGCCTTTCAAAGTCTCAAGGACACCTTACAGAAATTAACAGAAGAGAAAAAACATGTAGTCGGAGAAAAATAAATAAAAGGACATCACCAGTACACAAATTAAAGACAGAAATCGCTCCAAAGACAGAAAATCAAACAACACAATGTGAAGAGAGAGCAGCGGCAGCTAAAGCGCGCTAGCGTCCACTCTCCCGTCCGACAGCCATCTTGGACACAGACTAACATATTAACTTACACACAAAAAAAAATCATTAGGAACGACATTTCACCAGCACAAAAGCATGAAGTAAAATGGAGTGAAATTAAACTTGTACAAAAGCAAGGTAAAGATTGGGATTACACAGGTTACTGGAAAAACATAGTGCTTTAAGTTTTAGTATTACTTGTATTCAAAAATATATAATTCCTGAATGCTGTGAGAGAGTGAGGCTTCATGCACTTTGTGATTGAGTTGGCAAATTAGTTTGCTTCTTAAACGCTCAACAATGAGATGTGTCACAGAAAGTATACTGTCGGGTTGCATCACAGCTTGGTTTGACCAACAGCTGTGCCCAACACGGAAGATATTGTAGAGAGCTGTGGATGTGGCTCAGTCCATCACACAGATCAGACCCCCACCATTGACTCCTTCAAGCCACGCTGTCTTGGAAAAGCAGTAAACATAATCAAAGACTTGCCCAACCCTGCTTCTCCCTGCTCCTGACTGGTAGAAGGTAAAGAAGCTTGTAAGTGCACACCCCAGACTCAAGAACAGCTCTTCCCCTCTGATATAGAGAAACATAGAAAATAGGTGCAGGAGGAGGCCATTTGGCCCTTCGAGTCAGCACCGCCATTCATTGTGATCATGGCTGATCATCCCCAATCAATAACCTGTGCCTGCCTTCTCCCCATATCCCTTGATTCCATTTGTCCCTAGAGCTCTATCTAACTCTCTCTTAATTCCATCCGGTGATTTGGCCTCCACTGCCCTCTGTGGCAGGAAATTCCACAAATTCACAACTCTCGGGGTGAAAAAGTTTTTTCTCACCTCAGTCTTAAATGGCCTCCCCCCCCTTTATTCTAAGACTGTGGCCCCTGTTTCTGGAATCGCCCAACATTGGGACCATTTTTCCTGCATCTAGCTTGTCCAGTCCTTTTTACAATGTTATATGTTTCTATAAGAAACCCCCTCATCCTTCTAAACTCCAGTGAATACAAGCCTAGTCTTTTCAATCTTTCCTCATATGACAGTCCCACCATCCCAGGGATCAATCTCGTGAACCTACGCTGCACTGCCTCAATCACAAAGATGTCCTTCCTCAAATTAGGAGACCAAAACTGTACACAATGTTCCAGATGTGGTCTCACCAGAGCCCTATACAACTGCAGAAGAATTTACCATTATTTACCGTGAAGGTTGGAGAGAAGCAGCAGCCAGAAGCAGCGAGAGCGAGTATTGGCTGAAAGAAGGTGAGTCAGAGGGAACGAAGATTTACAAAGAGCGTCAAAGGCCCAGGTTTACAAATTAGCCCTAAAGTAGTTGATTAGGTAGCAGATAAAATGAAGTACAGCTGTAGCGGAGCGGCCTTGTTGAAGTGAAGTGCCTTGGTGAGTAAAGTGCAAGTCTTTGGTTCGAGAGTCTTCGGCGAGGAGGCTGAAAAGCAGGGCCTCTAGGATGTTTATCTTTGATTTGCTTCCAGTACCTCATGCTGGTGAGGGCAGGAACAGAGAGATAGGGGATCTGAATGTGTGGCTGAGGAACTGGTGCAGGGGGGTAGGGATTTAGATATATAGACCACTGGGATCTCTTCTGGGGTAATAATAATAATAATAATAAATTTTATTTATGGGCGCCTTTCAAGAGTCTCAAGGACACCGTACAAAAATTTAGCAAGTAGAGGAAAAACATGTAAGGGGAATGAAATAAATAATAGAGACATGACTAGTACACAAATTAAAGACAGAATTCAATTCAAAACACAATATGAGGCAATTCAAGCACAGATGGAAAAGGGAGGGGGACGTGGGGCTAAGGATAGGCAGAGGTGAAGAGATGGGGTAGGGGTGACCTGTACAAAAGGGACGGGTTGCACCTTAACTGGAGGGGGACCAACATTCCGGCAGGCAGGTTTGCTAGTGCTACACGGCTGGGTTTAAACTAAATAGCGGGGAAGAGGCGTTGATAAATTGGAAGTGTAAGGATGGAGTTAAAGGGAAAGAGAGTATATGAAATGTTACGAAAGACACACAAATTAATAGGACAGAAAGTTCAAGAAGGGATAAGGGAGTAAGATCAGGTGAAATGGGAACTGGTGTGAGAGGGGATGTGAATACCGAATTAAAAGTGTTATATATGAATGCACGAAGTATAAGAAATAAAGTGGACGAGCTTGAGATTCAGTTAGAGATTGATAGGTATGATGTTGTAGGAATTACAGAGACATGGCTGCAAGAGGATTGGAATGGGAACTGAATATTCAGGGTTATGCGTCCTGTCGAAAAGACAGAAAGGTGGGCAGAGGTGGTAGGGTAGCTTTGATGGTAAGGAATTAAATTCAGTCCTTTGCGAGAGATGACATAGAATCAGAAGATGTAGAAGTGACAAATTGTAAGGGCAAAAAGACCCTAATGAGAGTTATCTACAGGCCCCCAAACAGTAGCCTGGATTTTGGGTGCAAGTTGCATCAGGGGTTAAAATTGGCATGTAGCAAAGGTAATGCTAGTGGTTATGGGAGATTTCAATGTGCAGGTGGACTGGGAAAATCAGATTGGTACTAGACCCCAAGAAAGGGAGTTTGTAAAGTGCCTCCGAAATGGATTCCTAGAGCAGCTTGTACTGGAGCATACCAGGGAGAAGGCAATTCTGGATTGAGTGTTGTGTAATGAACCGGATTTGATAAGGGAACTCAAGGTAAAGGAACCATTAGGAGATAGTGACCATAATATGATAAGTTTTAATCTGCAATTTGAGCGGGAGACGGTAAAATCGGAAGTGTCAATACTGCAGTTGAACAAAGGGGACTATGGAGGCATGACGGAGGAGCTGGCCAAAGTTGACTTGAAAGGGACCCTAGCAGGGATGATCTTGGAACAAAAATGGCAGGAATTTCGGGGAATAATCCAGAAGATGCAGTATCATTCCATTCCAAATAGGAGGAAAGATTCTAAGAGGAGTAAGAGGCAACCGTGGCTGACAATGGAAGTCAAGGACAGCATAAAACTAAAAGAGAAGATATATAACATAGCAAAGATGAGCGGGAAGCCAGAGGATTGGGAAACTTTCAAAGGACATCAGAAGGTAACTAAAAAGGCAATATGGGGAGAAAAGATGAAGGTAAGCTAGCCAAGAATATAAAGGAGGATAATAAAAGCTTCTTTAGGTATGTGAAAAGGAAAAGATTAGTTAAGACAAATGTGGGTCCCTTGAAGACAGAAACAGGTGAATTTATTATGGGGAACAAGGAAATGGCAGACGAGTTGGAACCAATACTTTGGTTCTGTCTTCACCAAGGAAGACACAAACATTCTCCCAGGTGTACTAGGGAAAAGAGGATCTTGGGTGAAGAAGGAACTGAAGGAAATTCACATGTCAGGAAATGGTGTTGGGTAGACTGATGGGACTGAAGACTGATAAATCCCCTGGGCCTGATGGACTGCATCCCAGCATACTCAAGGAGGTGGCTCTCGAAATTGTGGATGCATTGGTGATCATTTTCCAATGTTCTTTAGATACTGGATCAGTTCCTGTGGATTGGAGGGTAGCTAATGTTATCCCACTTTTTAAGAAAGGAGTGAGAGAGAAAGCAGGGAATTATGGACAAGTTAGACTGACATTGGTGGTGGGGAAGATGCTGGCCTCAATTATTAAAGATTTATAAAAGCATTTGGATAGCAGTAACAGGATCGGTCCAAGTCAGCATGGATTTACGAAGGGGAAATCTTGCTGGAAATTTTTGAGGATGTAACCAGTAAAGTGGATAAGGGAGAGCAAGTGAATGTTGTGTAACTAGACTTTCAGAAAGCCTTTGATATGGTCCTACACCGGAGATTAGTGGGCAAAATTAGAGCACATGGTATTGGGGGTGGGGTATTGACATGGTTAGAAAATTGGCTGGCAGACAGGAAACAAAGAGTAGGAGTTAACGGGTCCCTTTCAGAACATTGGACCTTGTGGCTAAAGGGATCAGGGGGTATGGAGAGAAGGCAGGTACGGGATACTGAATTGGATGATCAGCCATGATCATATTGAATGGTGGTGCAGGCTCGAAGGGCCGAATGGCCTACTCCTGCACCTATTTTCTATGTATCTATGTAGAATGGCTGGCAGTGACTAGTGGGGTACTGCAAAGCTCAGTGCGTTAAACCAAAACCTAAATTATGACAACTCTTGATTCTATTTGCAGAGACAATTGTTTGGTGTAGCAGGGAGTTGAGCATATGATTGCATCAAGTTTACATACAAACGATGAAGAGTGTCGACAATTTGTTGTTATTGTTACAATATTCAGACCTAGACCTTAATTAAGTGCTTCAAAAAGATGCTACTGCCTTATTAGAAAACTATCACATTCGTAATGTATTGTAAAGGACAATACTACCAAAAATAAAATGTCGTAAATAGCGTTTTTTTTAATTTTCAGGTTTGTATATTTTGGTAGATTTAATAGCTTAAGATAATAACATCGGTGAATGGTAATGTTATACAGTATCAACTGATAGAACTCTAGACTGGGAGTGGAGGTGGTTTTACATCTCCTGTTTCTCTTTTCTTACTCTCTCCTTTCTCTGAGGAACATTTATTTCATTTCTTTGATAAGGTATGGCTTGGAGCCAAAGGAACACATTAAATGTTAATGTGATGGGTGGAGTATCCAGAGATATTATTTTTCCAATAACCACTCCTGAAGTTGTAAAATGCATTTCACTGGCGATTGGAGCGATTACGTTTTGTATTTGCTAAGATGAGCCTCTTTAAAAATGAGTGAAATTAAATGTAGAAATGTTCGCAGTCAGTGACCAAAGAGCTGAATTGTGTTAATTAATTCCTGATCATTTCAAAGCAAGAATTTTGAAAAACTTAGAACTTGTGAAAATTCCTGTGATTCCAGTTCTTTGCTTAGTTTCTCCAAAAGCAAAACTACAGCCTTAAAACATAAATCTAGGATTAAATAACCTAATAAGGGCATGGTGTTCTATCAAGGAAGTAAAACACTAATTTGTACCAGATGGTATAGAAATAAGCCTGAGGGGGTCTTAACTTTCAATGACCTGAAGTGACAACTACCATTCCATTCAGCTGCTCCTGATAATAATAAGCTGCTGGGGGTTGAGGGGGGGGGGGGGGAGGAGGAGTTGGCGGGAGGGGAGGGGAGGGTGGTGGTGTGGGGGAAGGGGGAGGGAGGGAGGAGCACAGACAAGATTGATTTTCAACTCACTCGGAAATTTTCCACTTAACCAAAATGAAAATATCCCAAATTAGTTTTTACTCTTCTTCTGACACAAGTACCCTTGAAAATGTTTTTTTTAACATATCAGCACAGTCATTTTAAAGTATTCTATTGCAGTGTCAATCTTAGAGCCACAGGAGGATTGACTTCAGAAAGCGAGAAACAATGATGCTGGTTTACAAATAAAAAGACGTATAGTGCTGGAGCAACTCAGCGGGTCAGGCAGCATTTCTGGACAACATGGATAGCTAACTTTTTGGTTTCTGACACTTCAGAATGATTTTGGGGAAAAGGGAGAAGAAACATAGAAACATAGAAATTAGGTGCAGGAGTAGGCCATTCGGCCCTTCGAGCCTGCATCGCCATTCAATATGATCATAGCTGATCATCCAACTCAGTATCCCGTACCTGCCTTCTCTCCATACCCCCTAATCCCCTTAGCCACAAGGGCCACACCTAACCCTCTTAAATATAGCCGATGAACTGGCCTCAACTACCCTCTGTGGCAGAGAGTTCCAGAGATTCACCACTCTCTGTGTGAAAAAAAGTTCTTCTCATCTCGGTTTTAAAGGATTTCCCCCTTATCCTTAAGCTGTGACCCCTTGTCCTGGACTTCCCTAACATCGGGAACAATCTTCCTGCATCTAGCCTGTCCAACCACTTAAGAAAGTGGGAGGGTGGGGTTGTATGTTATTTTCTAAAATTGGATAATCTGCCGAGCATGTGCTTGGTCTGCCGAAGCCTGCTGGATCTCCTGGTTGCTATCCATATAAACTCCCTTTCTCATTCCCATACTGTTCTTTATGTCTTGGACGGCCTCCATTGTTAGAGTGAGGTCACGTGCAAACTGTAGGAAGAGCACCTCGTATTCCACTTGGGTAGCTTACAACCAATTGGTATGAATTTTGAATTCTCCAATTTTAGATACTAAAAGTACAAAAAAAAATCCCTTCTCTTCCTCTTTTTTCCCCCACTCTCTTCCCTCTGCACCACCTGTACTTGTACCCATTTCTCCCCTCCCTTCCAGTTGCATTCCTTCCTCTGCTTTCATAATTCACACCTCTTCTATCCTTATCTCACACCATTTGTCATTTCATCTCTGGCCTTTGTTCAACCATCTGCTTATCCACACCCTTTTGCCCCATTTCCTGTGTCCACCCATCACTTACATTTCCCCCGCACACCACCACCATCACATTCAGTCTGAAGAAGGGTCCCAACCTGAAACATCATCTCCAGAGATGCAGCCTAACCTATTGAGTTACTCTAACACAGTGATTCCCAAAGTTTTGATACCCATGTACCCCTTCGTAAATTTTCATAAGCATCTTGTACCCCTCATTAAAAACAATCGTATTTCATTGTAAAAGTCGATAAAAAAATTACTCACTCACTCACTCACTCACTCACTCACTCACTCACTCACTCACTCACCCATCCACCCACCCACTCGGTACCCAGACAGGATGCCGAAGGACGAGAAGCCGAAGCCAAAATACCGAACGTATATCACGCCGAAAAGCCAAGATACAGAAAGGACACAACGCCGAAAGGACACGAAGCCGAACGGACATGACGTCTCCAGGGACGGGATTGGTCAGACATCTTGTGAGTCATCGACAAAGGACAGCAATTGGTCCAGACCCCCGCGTCCATCACATCACTGGACGGGAGGGTGGGGGGAGCTTGAGCTTGAGTTTGTAAAATGGTGGCAGTGACTCCAAGCTGCTGCGATTGCCACAGAGGCTTTTCGACTTCATGTTCGTCCATTCCTCGTCAGATTTTAAGTCAAAAAACAATCTGACGCCAAACACATATGAAGCCGAAATGATAAATAGGTATGAAACACTGAAACATTAAAAAAAAATCTATATATATTTTTCAGCTTTTTGACGTCATGTTCGTTCGGCGTCAGATTGCTTTCCGGCTTAAAATCTGACGCGTACACCCTGAAGACCTTTTGCGTACCCCTGGGGGCACTCGTACCCCACTTTGAGAAACACTGCCCTCCAGCACTTTGTGTATTTTTGACATCTAAAAGCTACAGGCATCATTCAAGCTGCAGAGCCTTTCTGTCCCCATGTATAACAAGCATGGTCCATATGAAGCTTTTTCAATTCAATGTTCCCTTTCAAGGATTGGTGTTCCAAGAACTGCACCTGTAATTTCTTCAGTGAACAATCTGAACTTAAAGTATCTAATCTCCAAAACCTGTAAGCATGTTCATTCATTTTTTTTACTATTTGCATACTAATATGTCACCAATTTAGATTATACGTCCTTTTTAAACTGGGGGTCCATAGAAACATAGAAACATAGAAAGTAGGTGCGAGAGTAGACCACCAGGTCTGTCGAGCCCGCACCGCCATTCGCTCATGGCTGAACACTAAACAGACACACTTACCACAAACAGTAGACACAAGACACAGAACACAAGACACTACCCTCCCCTTTATACCGCTATCACCCCTCTCCACCCCAAGAACCTCGTGATCTCCTGGGGGAGGCAAAAAACCGGATAAAAACCCAGGTCCAATTCGGGAAAAAAAAAACGGGAAATTCCTCTCCGACCCCAATCCAGGCGATCGACACTTGTCCAGGAGATCACTCAGGTCTTACTATACTAACCATACCTAGGTCCATATCCCTGCCCTCTCCCCGTAACCCCTTATCCCCTTGGCAGCTAAAAAACCATCTATTTTAGTCTTAAATATATTTAAAGTTTCTGCTTCCACTGCTCCCTGGGGCAGTGAATTCCATAAATTAACCACCCTCTGGGTGAAGAAGTTCTTCCTCATCTCAGTTTTAAAAGAGCCCCCCCTTATTCTGCAACTATGTCCCCTAGTTCTAGTTTCCCCGATCATTGGGAACATCCTCGGTGCATCCACCCGATCAAGGCCCCTCACGATCTTATATGTTTCAATGAGATCGCCTCTCATTCTTCTAAACTCCAAAGAGTAGAGTTCCAGCCTACTTAACCTTTCCTCATATGTCAATCCCCTCATTGCAGGAATTAATCTTGTAAACCTTCGCTGCACTGCCTCCAGGGCTAGTACATCCTTTCTTAAGTATGGACCCCAGAACTGTACACAGTATTCCAAATGTGGTCTCACTAATACTGTGTACAGCTGCAGCAAGACCTCCGTGTTTTTATACTCAATCCCCCTAGCAATAAAGGCCAAAACTCCATTGGCCTTCCTAATTGCTTGCTGCACCTGCATACTAACTTTCAGTGATTCATGTACTAATACCCCTAGATCCCTTTGCGTTGCATTACAACGCAGCTCCTCCTCATTTAGAAAATAACTTGCCCTATCATTTTTTTTCCCAAAGTGAATGACTTCACATTTTATTAGTATTAAATTTCATCTGCCAAGTTGTTGCCCACTCACCTAGCTTATCTATATCCTTTTGCAGACTCTTCCTATCCTCCTCATCCCCTACTTTTCCTCCCATTTTTGTATCGTCCGCAAATTTTGATATATTACACTTGGTTCCCTCCTCCAAATCATTTATATAAATTGTGAACAACTGGGGTCCCAGCACCGACCCTTGCGGAACCCCGCTAGTTACCGGTTGCCATCCCGAGTATGAACCATTTATCCCCACTCTCTGCTTCCTATTTGTTAGCCAATCCTCTACCCATGCTAATATATTACCCCCAATCCCATAATTTTTTATTTTTAGCAATAGTCTCTTATGTGGCACCTTGTCAAAAGCCTTTTGGAAGTCCAAGTATACCACATCCACCGGTTCCCCTTTATCCACCCGGGTTGTTACTTCCTCAAAGAATTCGAGCAGATTCGTTAAACAGGACTTCCCCTTCACAAAACCATGCTGGTTCTGTCCGATGAAGTCATGTTTATCCAAGTACACCCCGTTAGTGTTTCTTTAATAATTGTCTCTAACATTTTACCCACCACCGATGTTAGACTAACCGGTCTATAGTTACCCGCCTTCTGTTTACTTCCTTTTTTAAATATAGGAGTTACATTGGCCATTTTCCAATCCACTGGGACCGTTCCTGCCTCCAGGGGGTTTTGGAAAATTATCACCAATGCATCAACAATCCCCACCGCTATCTCCCTCAAGACCCTTGGATGTAATCCATCAGGCCCAGGGGATTTATCCTCCTTCAGTCTCATTAATTTCCCTAATACCACCTCCTTGGTGATCTTAATAGTATTTAGCTCCTCCATTCCTACCGCCCCCTGTTTATCCAGCGTTGGAATATTTTTTGTGTCTTCTATGGTGAAGACTGATACAAAATACTCGTTTAATGCCTTTGCCATTTCCATGTTCCCCACCAACAACTCTCCAGTCTCACCCTCCAATGGACCAACGTTCACCTTAGCCACCCTTTTTCTTTTTATATAGCTATAAAAACTCTTACTATTAGTTTTTATGTTGTTCGCTAAATTCCTTTCATAGTCTATTTTCCCCGTCTTAATTAATCTCTTAGTTATTTTTTGCTGACCTTTAAATGCTTCCCAATCCTCTACCCTCCCACTATCTCTGGCTACCTTATATGCCCTTGCCTTCAGCCGAATACTATCCTTTATAGTTTTACTGAGCCATGGCTGACTGTTCTTACCCTTACCCCACCCTTTTTTTCTTCATAGGAATAAATTTTTCTTGAAGGTTATACAGTATTCCCTTAAACGTACACCACTGCTCATGTACCGTCTTATTCTTGAGTCTGCTATCCCAGTCAACTTTGATCAGCTCTGTCCTCATACCTTCATAATCCCCCTTATTTAGACTAAGCACCCTAGCCTGAGTTTCCACCTGCTCCCCTTCTATTTGAATATGGAATTCGACCATATTGTGGTCACTTGTTCCCAACGAGTCCCTAACTATAACATTTTTAATTAATCCTGCTTCATTACACAGGACCAGATCCAAGATTGCCTCCCCCCTTGACGGTTCTGTGACATACTGTTCTAGGAACCCGTCTCTAATACATTCTATAAACTCTTCCTCTAGTCTACCCTGCCCAGTTTGGTTTGCCCAATTAATATGAAAATTGAAGTCCCCCATGATTACAGCAGTTCCCTTTTTACATGCGTCAACTATTTGCAGATTTATGTTCTGACTAACAGCGTCACAGCTATTTGGAGGTCTATAAATTACACCCACTAGTGTTTTTTCCCCCTTATTATTCTCTATCTGTACCCAAGCTGTTTCACTATCCTGATCCTTCAACGCAATATCCTTCCTCTCTATTGCCGTTATTCCCTCCCTTATTAAAAGGGCCACCCCTCCTCCCTTTCTTTCCTGTCTATATTTCCTAATTGTCGAGTACCCCTCTATATTTAACTCCCAGTCCTGATCCCCTTGCAGCCATGTCTCCGTAATGGCCACGATATCATAACTATATATACTTAATTGCACCGTTAATTCATTTATCTTATTACGAATACTCCGTGCATTGAGATAAAGCATTTTCAGATGATTTTTACTACCCTTCCTTTCCGTTTTTGCCCCTTTTACATCTACAGCTTTATCTTCACACATTCTGTCTCCTGTCACATTTTGACTTTCCGCTTCCCCACTGATACCCTGCTCTATTTCCTCTACCCCTGCCGTTATTACCCCCCCTTGTTACCTCCCCCCCGCTACTTAGTTTAAAGACCTCTCTACTGCCCTAGTTATATGATTTGCCAGGACCCCAGTCCCAGCACCGTTCAGGTGAAGTCCGTCCTTACAGAACAGATCCCCCCTGTCCCAGTACTGGTGCCAGTGGCCCAAGAAACCAAACCCATTATTCCCACACCAGTCTTTGAGCCACGCATTTAGCTTTTTAATTTTACGTACCCTCGCCGATTTGGCCCGTGGCTCAGGTAGCAATCCGGAGATCAGTACCCTCGAGGTTCTGCTTTTTAATTTATTCCCTAACTGCTCAAACTCCTTCAGCAGATCCTCCTTCCTCGTCCTTCCTATGTCATTGGTCCCCACATGGACCACGACCACTGGATCCTCCCCCTCCCTCTGCAAATTTCTCTCCAGCATCGCAGAGATATCCTTAACCCTAGCACCGGGTAGGCAACGCAGCCTTCGGGACATGTTCTGCTGGCCGCAGAGAACCTTATCTACCCCCCGAATAATAGTATCCCCTATCACTACGGCATTTCTTCTAACTCCCCCCTCTTGAATGGCCTCCTGATCCACGGTGCTGCAGCCAGGCTGCTCATCCCTCCCACAGCCCCTGATCCCGTCCTTACATTGAGTAAGAGCCTCGGTCATGCTCGTCAGGGACAAGGGCTGTGGCTCCTGCCGCATCTCCTCCTGGTTCCCCCTACCTGCCTCGCTTATGGCCACACCTTCCTTTCCTTGCTCACTGCCTACTGAATTAGTTAAACTGGTCGGTGTGACCATCCCCTGGCACAAAACATCCAGGTACTACTCCCCCTCCCTGATGTACCGCAGCGTATGAAGTTGGGTCTCCAGCTCATCAATGCGGAGCTGGAGTTCCTCTAGCCTCAAACACTTACTGCAGCTGTAGGGATCTTCTACATCAATGGTGTCGACAAATTCCCACATCTCGCAGTATTGGCACATCTCATGACCGCCCATCTTATATAAGTAATTAACTGGTCCTATTTAAGAATCCCCTACTGTATTGATACACCCCTTATTTATATAATCCTACCTCCTATAAATGGGAAAGTACTCACCCCAGCCGTAAATTACCTACTGGTTTGGCTGTCTAGTGGTAATTCCGTCCGCTCTTCCTGTCTGGTCCACTGCTCCCTTGCAGTGCGTGGCAAACCTCTTTGCCTCCGTTAGTCTCTGTTAGTCTCGCGAGCCGCGGCTCCGTCCGTCCTCCCTCGGCGACAGCACCTCTCAAGCGTATTGCGTGGTCTCCTCTCTTCAGCCTCCTCTCCGAAGACTCTCGAGCCAAAGACTCACACTTTTCTCACAGGGCACTTCACTCACTCTGTCCATTTGAAAGTGTAACACTAACTTTAATTTATATAGCATCTTTATTGTTAATTATCATACCAAGATTTTTATCTCAACATCCTATACTTGGGTTTGTTCTAAAATTATTTAAGTTAAATTTGTGTGTGTGATCTTGCTACTCTTCCTGAAATGATCGATTTAGAGCCCAGCATTAAAAAAAATTACCGATTGTAAGGAGGAGTAAGTTGGAATAGCAAGAAAGATTATGTGAATGGGAGGCCTGGGGGATGTTTAATTTATTGTCATGTGCACCGTCAAAAGCTTTTTTCCTGCATGCTATCCAGTCAGTGGAAAGACAATGTATGATCACAATCGAGCCGTGTACAGATTGAGGATAAAGGGAATAACTTTTTGTACAAGATAAAGTCCAATTAAAGATAGTCCGAGGGACTCGAATGAGGTAGATGGTAGGTCAGGACCGCTCTCTAGTTGGCGATAGAATGGATTAGTTGCCTGATAACAGCTGGAAAGAAACTGTCCCTTCAAGATTCAAGATTCAAGAATGTTTATTGTCGTGTGTCCCAGATAGGACAATGAAATTCTTGCTTTGCTTCAGCACAACAGAATATAGTATGCATAAATAAATACAGAACAGATCAGTGTGTCCATATACCATTGAATATATATATATGTATATCAGGGCTGCCAACATTGGGTGAGAGTTGGGAGTGAGAAATTGCGAGAGACCAAGCCTGAGGGAGCATAGCGACCGGGGGAGGAGGGTGTCCCCCTCCAATTGGTACGGAACATTTGCATTTTCAGCTTGGAATTGTGCAATATGGTGCATACTGTAGCGAGTCTTTTAATTTACACTTGAATGCAATATATATGCTTTAAATTGGATTGGAGCGTTTTTGAGGGGGAGGCTGTGCGATCACTTATCACTGGCCTTGGGGGTACCCAGTGAGGGGGTGGAGCAACGGAGTGGGGAGAGGATGTGGAAGAAGGGTGTCCCCCCTCCCAGGGTAGGAACTTTTTGAAATTTGATGTATTAAAATCATGTTTTACTGCACTGTAGAAGTATGATTTCAATGTTTTTTGTATGAAGTCTTGTTAAGAGGTAACTTTTTAAGGGGTAACTTTATCCACACAAAGGGTGATGGGTGTATGGAACAAGCTGCCAGAGGAGGTAGTTGAGGCAGGGCCCATCCCAACATTTAAGAAAAAGTTAGACTGATACATGGATAGGACAGGTTTGGAGGTATGGACCAAAAGCAGGTAGCGTAGCTGGGACATGTTGGCGGGTGTGGTCAAGTTGCGCCAAAGGGCCTGTTTTCACACTGTATCACTCTATCACTACATTATACCTCCACCATGCATGAATGCTTCAAAATCAAGTGATCGAGTTTTATTGCCATATACTCAAGCATAGAAACATAGAAAATAGGTGAAGGAATAGGCCGTTCGGCCCTTCGAGCCAGCACTGCCATTCAATATGACCATGGCTATTCATCTAAAATCAGTACCTCTTTCTTGTTTTTTCCCCATATCCCTTGATGTCGTTAGCCCCGAGAACTGAATGTAACTCTCTCTTGAAAACATCCAGTGAATTGGCCTGCACTGCCTTCTGTGGCAGAGAATTCCACAGATTCACAACCCTCTGCGTGAAGAAAGTTTGTTCTCATCTCAGTCCTAACTGGCCCCCCCTTTATTCTTAAACTGTGACCCCTGGTTCTGAACGCCCCCAACATCGGGAACATTTTTCCTGCAGTTACAGTAAGTGAAAATCTAGCAGGCAAGCAGGATGCTTTCACCAACCACCCCCATTTGAAGTCCACTATCTTCCACCGTATCTACCCAGTGCTTGGTACTTACTTCCAGCAGCCACTGGTTGTCCTCCAGGATGCACTGAGCCGCAGCCTGATCCATGCCGGTCACCTGGGCGAATTCGGCACAGAGACTCTAGCGGCAGCGGCACAACGCTTCGACGCCTCCGGCGGCCCGGGACTCTTGCACTGAGGCTGCTCCATGGCCGGAGCTGCAGTGAGCGACTCGCCAGCCCGGCAAACACTCGCCAGCCCCGCTCCCCGTCCGCATCTGTCCCCGCCACTGCTTCTGCTTCCAACACCCGTGGCCCATGCCCTCTCTCCTCTCTCTGTCCCCTCTCTCTCCTCTCTCTGTCCCCCTCTCTCCCTACCTCTCTTTCTCTCCCCTCTCTCTCTCCCTCCCACCTCACTCTCATCCCTTTCTCTCTCCCCTCTCTCTCTCCCCCCTCTCTTCCGCTCTCCTCTCTCCCTCGATCCCTCTCTCCCTCTCTGTCTCTCCTCTCACCCCCTCTCTCTCCCCTACCCCTGTCTCCCCCTCCCTCACTCTCTCTCTCTCACTCCCTCTCTCTCTCCCTCTCTCTCTCCATCTCTCTCCCTCTCTCCCTTTCTCTCTCCCCCTCCCCCTCTCTTCCCCCTCTCTCCCCCCCTCTCCCCCTCTCTCTCCTCTCTCTCTCTCTCTCTCTCTCCTCTCTCCCTCTTTCCCTCCCTCTCTCTCCTTCTCTCCCTCTCTCCCTCTTTCTCCCTCCTTCTCTACCCCCCTCTCTCTCCCTCTCCCCCTCTCCCCCGCTCTCTCTCTCTCTCTCTCCCTCTCTCTCTCTCTCTCCCTCTCCCTCTCCCCCCCTCTCTCTCTCTCTCTCTCTCTCTCTCTCTCTCTCTCTCATCTCTCTCTCTCTCTCTCTCTCTCTCTCTCTCATCTCTCTCCCTCTCTCTCTCTCTCTCTCTCTCCCAACTCCCCTCCCCCCCCCCCCACCTCACTCTCCCCCTGGCTCTCTCTCCACTCTCTATGTCTCTATCTCCTCTTTCTCTTTTGCCCCCCCATCTCTCTCTTCTTTCCCCCATTTTCTCTCTTTCCCTCTCTCTCCCTCTTCCCCCCTCTCTCTTTTACCACCCCTCTCTCCTCCCCCCTCCCACCTCACTCTCCCCCCTCTCTCTCTCTCCTATCCTACCTCTCTCTCCCCTCTCTCTCTCTCTCCCCCCCTTCTTCTCTCTCTCCATTCTGCCCCCCTCTCTGTCCCCTCTCCCTTCTCTCTCTCTCTCACCTCCCTTTGAGAGTCTGACCCTTCGGCACAGAGACTCTCGCGGCAGCAGCACAACGCTTCCAACGCCTCCGATGCCCCCAACGCCACTGGGGCTGCTCCATGGCCAGAGCTGCAGCGAGCGATTCGCCAGCTCCGCAAACACTCGCCAGTCCTGGCTCCCCGCATCTGTTCCCGCCGCTGGTTCTGCTTCCATCCCTCCCTCAGCCCCGGCTCTCCAACACCAGCGGACCATGCAGTTTATCCGAGTTTTTTAATTTTCGTTGATCAAAGAATTGATCACCACAGAGCGTGAGAAATTTCTGATCAGCGTGAGGGCGTGAGAGTTTGCTTTAGGGCGTGATTCTCACGCTCAAAGCGTGAGAGTTGGCAGCCCTGGTATATACACACATAAATAAGCAGATAAAGTGCAATAGGTTATTCAAGTTCAGATTTTTGTTTGAGTTGAGTTTAATAGTCTGATGGCTGTGGGGAAGAAGCAGTCCCTGACTGGAGGTGTGTGTTTTCACGTGGTGGTCTGAGCCACGTCCACAATTCTCTGCAATTTCTTACGGTCTTGGATGGAAGTGTTCCCAAACCAAATCGCGTTTGCTCGCTGAATTTCATCAAAAGTAAGTTAATAATGCCTTACTTTTGATGAAATTCAGCGAGCAAACGCGATAATTCCCGATATTTTGGATCTTTAAATCTCCACGGCAAATGTCTGCTAAGCACTTCCGCTGTTTTTCCACCTTCAGTTCCCTCTTGTAATTACCTTACTTTCTATCTTTTTTTTGCCTGAAAATTTAGGTCGCTGTGCTTCACGGTCACCCCGACTAGCACAAAAAATTTCAGCTCAAATATCGGCCGTTTTCCATGTTTTTAACGGGTGGGAAAGTGCGTGTTTTCCCATTCACTAACATGTACCGATGTATAACATGTACTCCAGTTGAGATTTTCGGTCACGTGGGTGCGGATCTACGCTCCAGTGACCTTTCGTGAAATCACCCTATACATACCACCGTGAGCAGTATTCGTAGTGCTGCTCCATGCCCAACAATGACTGCAATAATTTGCACTTTGCAGAGAATTTAAATGACCCTAGAGCAGACATGATCATATTACACTTTACAAACAAAGTTGTTGGGTGAGTATTGTCCTCCCACAACCTTCTGTTGAGATTAAGAAGTTTACTGTTTCCAAACAGTGGTGAAAATAGATTCAGCCAATTTGTTCACTCCTTCTTTAAGAGCCTGTGTGGCCTAAGGGAATTCATCCACAAACAAGAAAGCTGTTAACTGCTGTCGCTTTAGGACATAAAGAGAGAATGATTAGTTTGCTGCACTAAGAAGTTTTTTGTTGCGATAATCAGGGAAAAAAATGCATTCAACTTGTTTGTATTGAGCAAACCTCATGGCTAATGTTGGATACAGTCCAAAAGTAAATATTAAAAAGTAGTATTTTCCTATTTCCTACATCAAGATCAAAAGATCAAGTTCAAATCTGGTACAGTGATTATGCTTTCCTCCTTACATGTTTTATGGCCTGCAGTGTTGGCGTATGTCAGTGTTCAAATGTAGGCGTTAATCCAAAATTGATACCTCATTCTGAAGTGAGGAAAGATGCAGTCTGCTTCCTGTTTTTGGGTCAGGCTGTGTAAAACGCTTTTATTGCATTGGCTGTTTACCTTATGCCATGGTAGTTTTTTTTTATCATTAGGGGTGGACTATAAAAATATTTATTTGCCTGTTTTTCCCACAAAAGTTAAATTTATCTATCATTTTAATTTTTGATTGGCCACTTTTATTAACTTCGATTCCATTCTGCACTGATAACGTCACTACCCACAAAGAGATAAAGACCTTCCCTAACCAGAAGCCGTGGATGAGCAGGGAGGTCAGACTCCTACTGAAGGCTCGCGATGTCGCTTTCAGATCTGGCAACGCTGAGGGATACAGCTCATCCAGGGCCAATCTGAAAAAGGGAATTAGGAATGCTAAACTCAATCACAAACGGCGGATTGAGGAGCATTTCCAAAACAACTCCGACTCCAGGCGCATGTGGCAAGGAATCAAAATCCATTGCTGATTACCAGAAAGTCAACACCCCCCCCCAGACAACGCCTCCCTTCCGGACGAGCTAAACCATTTCTATGCTCGCTTTGACCGGGACAACAAAACTCCAGCCACCAAAGTTGCTCCACCCCCGAATGAACAACCCCTCAGTCTCTCCACCTCTGCTGTACAAGATGCACTGAGCAAGGTGAATGAGCACAAAGCTGCCGGCCCTGATCGTATCCCCGGGCGGGTGCTCAGGGCATGTGCTGGACAACTATCCCCAGTCCTCGCCGACATTTTCAATCTGTCACTGGCCCAGGGTGTTGTCCCCACTTGCCTTAAGACATCAACCATTGTGCCAGTGCCCAAACAGTCAGCTACAGGGAGTCTCAATGATTTCCGCCCAGTGGCACTCACCCCTGTCATTGCTAAGTACTTTGAGCGGCTGATCTTGGCTCACCTCAAAGCAAGCCTCCCCTCCCCACACTGGACCCCCATGAGTTTGCCTACCGGACCAACAGGTCTACAGAGGACGCCATATCGGCGGCCCTACACTCTGCCCTGACCCACCTGGAAAGCAATAACACCTACATCAGGATGCTGTTCATTGATTTCAGCTCCGCCTTTAACACTGTCATCCCCGCCAGCTTGATTACCAAACTCAGCGGACTTGGCATCTCCATCTCCCTCTGCAATTGGACACTGGATTTCCTCACTAACAGACCGCAGTCTGTTAGGGTCAACAACCTCACCTCCTCCACTATAACACTGAACACCGGCGTGCCTCAGGGCTGTGGGCTCAGCCCTCTCCTCTACTCCCTCTTCATCCATGACTGCATCCCTAAGAATGGCTCCAACGCCATCATTAAGTTTGCCAACGGCACCACGGTGGTAGGGCTGATCAGTGACAACGACGAGTCAGCCTACAGGGATGAGATCCAGCACCTGACAACCTGGTGTGCCAACAATAACCTCGTCCTCAACTCCAAGAAGACGAAGGAAATTATTGTTGACTTCAGGAAGATCAGAGGGGGCAGACATACCCCCATCCATATAAACGGGACTGAGGTGGAGCGCGTCTCCAACTACAAATTCCTCGGGGTACACATCTCGGAGGATCTGTCCTGGTCCCTCAACACCTCCAAGCTGATCAAAAAGGCGCAGCAGCGCCTTTACTTCCTGAGGAGGCTCAAGAAAGCTCACCTGTCCCCCCAGATCCTGACCAACTTTTACCGCTGTACCATCGAAAGCATCCTGACCACCTGCTTCACGGTATGGTACAGCAGTTGCACCGTAGCGGACAGGAAGGCACTACAACGGGTGGTGAAAACCGCGCAGTACATCATCGGTGCCCCGCTCCCTGCCATGGATGCCCTCCACCAAAAACGGTGTCTGAGACGGGCCGGGAAGATCATTAAAGACCCCTCCCACCCCAACCATGGACTGTTTGCCCTCCTCCCATCAGGGAGGCGATACAGGAGCCTCAGGTCTCGTACCAGTAGGATGAGGAACAGCTTCTACAATAATACCATCACATTGCTGAACTCGGAGTCCCGCTGATAGACTTCTCCAGTCTCTCCGTCCACATTGTTCGATTATTGTTTGATTATTCTGTATTTTTATTTTTATTTCTATATTGCATTATACTACGGACTGATGCTAAACTGCATTTCGTTGTACCCATACTCGTATTTGTGCAATGACATTAAAGTTGAATTGAATTGAATTCATTTTCCAGGTCATTAGAAAGTAGGGGGTGGCTCTGATGTTTTGGTGTGATTATAAATGGGGTGAAATACAAGGGGAAACTCCAGTTAAGAATTAGTTGAATTGGTAGCTTCAGGTCTCCTTAATAATGAACAAGTCTGACACAATTGATTGCTTTTATAATAGTGGTGTTCGGTACACGGGTACAGGATTTATTGCTATGCCTGTAATATATCTCAGTACTGTCCTATAATTCAATTTTAAAAAGGCTAGGAATAACTCTAGAAAATAAAAATTCTTTATAGCTTTTGCTTGTCATTTCCAGTCTCATATCGTGAAATAATTCTGATCAGATTAAAGCTGCTGTAACATGATAGACTTGGTTAGAGTAACAAACTTTTAGATTCTGAAATGAACTATTATTGAGGACTCTTCATAAAAGGTTGCAATAAGCAAATGTCAAATTCTATTTTGCTACATAGCAGATTTATTTATACATGATATATGTGGTTGTCTTTGTGATTTTATTATTGTTTCTTTTCAAATAAAAGATCTACATAGTGTTGATTAAGACCACATGTTCTTATTTATATAAATATTCTGCCAGTGTGGATTGTTTCAATTTCTCATGCTGTATACCTTTCCATATTGATGGTAGTCCTGGAATCAATTATTAGAATTTATGGGTCAAAGAAAAGGGAGAGAATGACATTGGCAGTGCACGGTTCATGAGGGAGGCGGAAATACTGACGTATCAGAATTGAACGTGGACAATCTCAATTTAATAGATAAAAACAAGCACATTTTCATAATTTCTGTATCTTTCCGCAGCTAAGCCTCTGCAGAATTTTGCAAAGATCTGCAGCTTCAGTCAGAAATTATTTTGAGGAAATATAGTTGGGAATGGGCATCTTAGAGTAGTTGGCATAGAACAGGGGTCGGCAACCTTGTTCTGCATAGGGGCCGGGACGCATATCTGTGAGCGGATGGCGGGCCACATCCATCACGTGTACACATGGATCCCGCCCCCATCCTGCCCCGGATGGCAGGCATTAAATCACGTGGTCACAGAAGGTAGACAAAAATGCTGGAAAAACTCAGCGGGTGAGGCAGCCTCATGCAATCTTTGCATGTCTCACCCGCTGAGTTTCTCCAGCAGTTTTGTCCACCTTCGATTTTTCCAGCATCTGCAGTTCTTTCCTAAACGTGTTCACAGAGGGTGCGCGGCTGTGCGGTATAGCCAGAGCTTGGCCGTTTCTCGGGGCGCCGCTGCTCGAGGTGCTCGGCCGTTTCTTGGGGCGCGCTGCTCGGGGTGCTCAGTGGGCTGGATGATTCCGGGGGAAAAAATCCACCTGCGGGCCGGATGATTTTGGGTTACGGGCCACAGGTTTCCGACCCCTGGCATTGAAGATCATTCAGCCCATTGTATGAGTACCTTTCTTTGGGGAGAGCAAGAACTCTCCAGTAGGACACTCTCTCACTATTGGTTTACAACTTCAAATCGATATCTATTTTCCTACCATTTCTACTCTTTCTACCACTCTTTCAGGTAATGAATTCCAGATCGCTGTAATTCACTCAGTAAAATATTAATTTCATCTACATTTCCTAGTTTTTTCCACTGGTTATCTTTGATCTCTGATTACCATCTCTCCTCTACTGCCAAGGAGACATCCCTTCCACTACATTAAATGTCCCCAAAATTGTAATCTACTGTAATACCTATCTTTTACTTTTTTCACTTACCTTTCTCCATTACTAAATAACCACTTCCCTGATAGTACAATGTTAAATCACCTCTGTATCACTACATGTTTTAATGCTCTTCATAAAGGGTTCTGTCTAGAATTGGATGCAACTCGTAAATGTTGTATAACCAAAGATTTCTAAAGATTTACTATCACATCTGTATTCCACACCTCTATTTGTAAAGCTGAAGGTTGTATGCACTTTTTAACTTCTCCTCAATGTAGTTAGAGATTTGTTTGTGAATGTTCTGATACCCCCCCTGCAAGTTGTCTTTTGTAGATTGTTCTGTCCCCTAGTTTAAAACAGATATGCCTGTTTGTTAAATTAAATTGACTCCATGATTTTTGTCACAAGGTTTATGCAGAAGTAATATTTTGAATTAAAAAAAATCAGATGACCTTAATGCAAATTTTGCATGTGGTCTAATGTTGACTGTAGCCATTCTGCTGAACAGGAAACTGTGATCAACTAATCATGGATCATAAGGTTATATTTCAGTCCTTTCATGTGGGAACAATAGTGTTCTGCTCAATAACAATCAAAATGAGTCAGTGAAGTGAGCAGAATACACAAATGAAATAATCTTACAGATTTACAATGAAAATAAATGAACTTCTGTCAATCGCATTTTGCCTTTTTATTTTTTTCCATTGTATTCCTATTTGAGGAGCTCTGTATTTGAACTGTTGTGTTACTCATTACAAATTTGTTTTATCTTGTACTATAATTTACATGCTTGGATCAATTGCCACTGCTACAGAGTGCTTGGAACTTAAAAGCCGCAAGTTAACTTCAAGTGAGTGGATGAAACTTTAGCTGTACTGTTAATAGCCATTTTTGTGTTGGCTGTCTGATCTGCCTCCACTGCTAGCTGCCAGCCACATGGCTCTTGTCAAAATAAGAGTAAACATTGCTGGATTTGCTAAGAATGGCTGTTGGGAATAGGGTCATCCTTGTGTCTGACCTTAACAAATCTGGTGTGTTTACTTAGGAGCTGCCACTAGTTGTATGAAACAGACATATCAGAATAGTTAACACAAGCATGGTACAAAACCATTCTAAAAGATTCCAGAGACTTTTATATTTAGAGTCAATAAGATCTTTGTTTGAAAATTGGAAAACGTTTTATTTGCATTGGACCCGTTTACATAAAGAAATTAGATTAATGTTCAAATTGAATGGAAAAATAATTATTTTGGCACTTCAAAAAAAGTAATAACATAAGCATTTTTTTTCTTGAGCTTTTTGCATGTTATCCCTTCTTTTAATACAATGACGTGATCAAACTGTATCTAACAAGTGGGATACAAATATGTTGTGTGAAATACAAATAAAAACTAGACTAAAACACATGGACCACAGAACAGTACTTTTGGGGGTGCAAGTGCCAAGTGAAATATTTTAAATATTTATTTGACAGAAATAGGAGCCATCTTATGGAAGGGAATAGTTGCAGTCTGGAAATGGATAATAAATGAATGTGAATCAGCTGAGTTGAAATCTTGGTGCAGGGAAGGATAATCCTGGGCCTTTTCTCATGTTGGCCCACTGAGTTATTCCAGCTTTTTGCGTCTATCATCCTTTTTTTTTTAGTATAGTTGTGACTAAAACCTTAATAATTAAAGTTGTCATACTGGGACCAGGTTAGAGAACACCACAGAACAAATGGAGTGGTCTCAAAGTGAAAGCAATGCCCTCAAAAGTCATGGCTAATGGTAGTATCCTGTATCAATGACGAACAGAAAAGTGTGTTTTGAGGTTTTACAATAGTTTACAAAGCAAGGCACTAGTATGAAAAGCAATTTCTCAACCGTTTTAATTAAGATTACTTCCTGCCACATTCTGAACAGATTTGTGAGGGAGATTAGTAAGGTGAAAGTGTGACTGCATTGGAATGAATTTGAGAAGTGTTTCCCAATGGAAAATAATGACTAGGAACAATTAGCTACACTTACTAATTTTAGCCGAACACTAATCACAGAGATAATTCACGTGTGTGTATATATATATATATATATATATATATATATATATATATATATATATTGTTATTTTTTTTAAAAAGGAACTAGAACACTTGCATTTAAAAACTACCCACGACTGCAGCTTTTCATCTTGCCCATTTGCCCACAAATGGAGAGGACAGGAACAGTATTGCTTAATGCAGCATGCTAATGTAAATTGGGATCACATGCCTACTTGCTAAGGACGGCTTGCAGTGCCCAATTAACATGCTAGGTCGCTTGCCTTTCGGATGTGGAAGGAAACTGGAGTACCCAGGGGAAAATGTGGGTTATTAGCGAAAACGTACCGACTCCATACAGATGGAGTCCGAGGTCAGGATTGAGGCCAAGTTGGCAGCAGCAGCAACTCTTCCAGCTGTGGTGCTGGGACTTGTTATTAATGTCTTCATCTAGATTGCACAAAAATAACAACAAAATGCTACAGTAGACTACTCGATGTGTCAAGGTATGTTCTAAGAAAGAACAAAAATGCTGTTGTTCTAGATCCAGAACACTTTGAGATACAAGGGACTGCAGATGCTGGTTTACAAAGGAAGATGCAAAATGCTGGAGTGACTCGGCTGATCAGGTAGCATCTCTGGAGAACATGGATAGGTAACATAGAAACATAGAAATTAGGTGCAGGAGTAGGCCATTCGGCCCTTCGAGCCTGCACCGCCATTCAATATGATCATGGCTGATCATCCAACTCAGTATCCCGTACCTGCCTTCTCTCCATACCCCCTGATCCCCTTAGCCACAAGGGCCACACCTAACTCCCTCTTAAATATAGCTCACTTTCCAGCAACCATCTGAAAAGTTCATTCCCTAACGTTTCCGGTCAGGACCCTTCAGTCTGAAGAAGCAGAAATGAATGAAGGGAAAAAAAATATTTTTTCTTTAGGAAATAGGTGCTTTCTTCCCTAATTGTTGTCAAAGGTGAGGTTGAACCACTGCTTAAGTTCTTACAGTCTTTGGTATAAATTAACATTTTAAATTATGTTGGAGAGGGAGTTCCAAGATATGGACCCACCAGCATTGAAGAATGGGTGATATTTTCCAAGTCAGGATAGTGTGTGACTTGGAGAGGAACCCACAAGGCGATGGTGCTCCCACGGATCAAAAACGCCAGTCCCCGTAGTAGGTATTGTAGGTATATGAGGGGTTATCAGAATGAACAAGATGAATTGCGACAATGAACTCTGTGGATGGCACACATTGCAGGTGCTGTGAATAAACAGTGGTGAGAATGAACTTTTCAGATGGTTGCTGGAAAGTGAGCTAAAATGTCCAAGAAGGTGTCGACCTTGATTATAGTTGGAGCCACTGGTGTGGAATGTTTGATCGTATGATGGCCTTATGGATGGTGGAAGGAATTGGAAGCCATGAGGCTTGCTGAAGGAAATCCAACCATGGATTTTATGCAAATTAAAGATGGTATTAAATTTATGGAAAAGGCTTCATGAAGTTGCCAGAAAAAGCAGGAAACCTGTGGGTTAGGAACATTTAAGAATTCTACAATAATTAAGAAAATGAAAATAAGACATGACAGTAAATTAGCTATAAATATGTAATAGTAGCCTAGAACTGCTTTATGTGTGTAAAAAGAAAATACTGAGGGCAAAACTTGGTCATTATTTGAGGAACAATTATCATGGAGTTTTAACAAAAATTTCCAAAAAAGTAAAAAATATAAATGTGTCTTCGCAGAACAAGATGCAAAAATCTCCTAAGGGTACAGAATAACCCAGGATCCCTTGTAAATGAAGAAATAAAAGAAAATAGTTTAAACAAAAAAATACAAGGAGTTAGTGAACCTGTAAACTGATAAATTCCCAGCAGCTGCTGTTTTTTTGCACAATCTTTTTCCTTTCACTCTCTTGGAGAATTTGTGTAATTTATGCATAATTAATGTTCTGTATGCTCTCAGTCTAGGTCTGTGATGCTGCTGCTGCAAACAATTTTTTTATTGTACCTGCTCCTTGCTGTGCATATGACAAGAAACTTGGAAATAGATGGGTCCATCCTGTGTTTGGGAGCATGGGAAAGATAGGTGGGGGTGGGGGGGGGGAGAGATGGGGTGGAGGGTATTAGTTGAAATTTGAGAAATCAGTGTTCATACCGTTGGGTTGTAAGCTACCCAAGTGGAATATGAGGTGATATTCCGCCACTTTGTGTGTGACTTCACTCTAGCACTGGAAGAGGCCGAGAGCAGAGAGCTTGGTTTGGAAAGAGAAAAATGGTTAGCATCTGGGAGATCCAGCAGGTATTGACGGACAGAACACAAGTGTGCGATGAAACAATCGCAGAGACTAAGCGTGGCCTCATCAATGTTAACAAGGCAACAACAGGAGCACCAGCGGTGACTAAGGTTTGACGAGGTGCCTCACTTGGTAGGACTGCTGGGGTCCCTGGATGGAAGTGAGAGATGCAGTGTAGGGACAGGTATTACATTGGTTGAGTTTCCTGGGGAAAGTACCTGGAGAGGAGGGGTGATTGGGTGGGAAGGGATGAGTGAACCAAGGAGTTGTAAAGGGAGAAGTCTCTATCTGAATCAGAAATAAATGGGAATGGTTTGGCGTGATTGATGAATATCACAGATTAGATGAGATACGGGTGAGGGCTCCATGTACAACAACAGGGGTATGCACTTTTATTGAAGAAAGAGGACATCTTGGATGTCCTAGAGTGGAAAATCTCATTGTGAGCAGATGTGATGGAGATGGTGAAAATTAGGGTACATGATGGTATCCTTGGAAGAGGCAGGATGGGAGGAGGTTGAGTCAGTGGATTTTATAGTAGATGTTAGTCAATAGTCTGTCCCCTGTGATGGTGACAAAGAGATCAAGAAAGGGAAGTGAGTTGTTGGAGACAGTCCAGGTTATTTTGAGGGTTGGGTAAGTTGGTGAGTAAAGTTGATTAAGTCAGCGAGTACTGCACAGGTGCAGGTGGCACCTCTGACGCAGTCATCAATGTTCAGTCTGAAAAAGGGTCTCGACCCGAAACATCACCTATCCCTTTTCTTCAGAGAGGCTGTCTGACCCACTAAGTTACTCCAGCATTTTGTGTCTATCTTCGGTTCCTTATTCAGTGATGGCTCCACACTGGAGGTTGCTGAACAAAGTCAGAGCACATGATGATAAAACATAGAACAGCACACAAACAAGGCCTTCGGCATGCAACTTCTGTGCCGAACATGATCCCAAGATAAACTAATCCCATCTGCCTGTATGTGATTCATATCCCTCCATTCCCTGTATATCTATTTGTCTATTTAAAAGCATCTTAAATCCCACTATTGTAACTGCCTCCACCACCACCCCTGGCAGCGCTTTCCAGTCATCCACTACTCTCTGTAAAAAAAAAAAGCCCAGCATATTTCTTTTAAACTTTGCCCCTGTCATCCTTAAGGTATGCTCTCTGGTCTTTGACATTTCGAACTCTGAGAAATAGATGCTGAGTTTATCTATGCCTGTTAGATCCCTAGTAATAAAGTATCTACTTTACCTAGGATTTCTCGAGAAAATAATCCAAGTCTGTTCAATCTCTTCTTGCATCTAAAACCCTCTGATCCAGGCAGCATTCTGGTTAACCTCTTCTGTACCCTCTCTAAAGCCTCCACATCCTTTCTGTCATGGAGCCACCAGAACTGCAAGTAATACTTCAAATGTGGCATAACGGAGCTGCATCATGACTTCCTGACTTCACTGTGTTCACTTTCAAGGAATTATGGATCTGGACCCCAAGATCCCTCTAAGCATCAATTGTTTACCTTCCACTTCGATTCAACCTTCCAAAGTGATATATCTCACACTTAGTTGGATTAAACTCCATCTGCCATTTCTCCACCCATTTCTGTAGCTGTTGTATGTATCCTGTTGTTTGTCTGTTATTTCTTATCATTTTTCTTTTATTTGTATAGTCTGGTCTGCAAGGCATTGATGTTGGGAAGATGTTACACCATCTATAGCACATTAACAATACATTATAGACAAAGAAGCTATTCTGAATTTAGCGTCTTAATTATTTCACCTTTTAATAGAAATTACCTTAATTCCATCCAATGCTCTCCCCAACATTCTCTCCTTATGTTAGTTTAGTTTATTGTTGTCACATGTACCGAGGTACAGTGAAAGATTTTTGTTGCGTGCTAACCAGTCAGCAGAAAGATTACAATCAAGCCATTTACAATGTATAGATACATGATAAGGGAATAACGTAAAGTAAAGCCAGCAAAGTCCATCAGGACATACATGGTAAATGGTAGGGAATTGAAGAATGCAGGTGAACAGAGGGATCTGGGAATAACAGTGCACAGTTCCCTGAAAGTGGAATCTCATGTAGATAGGGTGGTAAAGAAAGCTTTTGGTGTGCTGGCCTTTATAAATCAGAGCATTGAGTATAGAAGTTGGGATGTAATGTTAAAATTGTATAAGGCATTGGTGAGGCCAATTCTGGAGTATGGTGTACAATTTTGGTCACCTAATTATAGGAAGGATGTCAACAAAATAGAGAGAGTACAGAGGAGATTTACTAGAATGTTGCCTGGGTTTCAGCAACTAAGTTACAGAGAAAGGTTGAACAAGTTAGGGCTTTATTCTTTGGAGCGCAGAAGGTTAAGGGGGGACTTGATAGAGGTTTTTAAAATGATGAGAGGGATAGACAGAGTTGACGTGGAAAAGCTTTTCCCACTGAGAGTAGGGAAGATTCAAACAAGGAGACATGACATGAGAATTAAGGGACTGAAGTTTAGGGGTAACATGAGGGGGAACTTCTTTACTCAGAGAGTGGTGGCTGTGTGGAATGAGCTTCCAGTGAAGGTGGTGGAGGCAGGTTCGTTTTTATCATTTAAAAATAAATTGGATAGTTATATGGATGGGAAGGGAATGGAGGGTTATGGTCTGAGCGCAGGTATATGGGACTAGGGGAGATTATGTGTTCGGCACGGACTAGAAGGGTCGAGATGGCCTGTTTCCGTGCTGTAATTGTTATATGGTTATAGGATAGTCCAAGGGTCACCAAAGAGGTAGATAGTATTTCAGTACTGCTGTTAACAATGAACTATTAGCTTGTTTTGCAGTTCTAATGAAGGGTTCTCGACCTGAAAATGTAATGTTTCTCTATCCATCGATGTTTCTTGATCTGCCTAAGTTGTTCCAGCATTTCTTTTTAAAGATTTATAACATCTGCAATTGTTTTTTTGAATTAATATTCACAATCACCAGTCTTTCCCTTGGCCAGGGTTTCTTGATACCACACGTGAGTGAATGCTCTCTTGATATCGAGGGCAGTCACTCGCACCTTGGCTCTGGAATGCAGTTCTTTGATCCATGCGTTGTGTTGAGGTCTGGACATGAATGCCCTGGAGAAGGCCTGACTGACTACATTGAGTATGTTATTGGTCAATGACTGCCATTTGGTAGCACAGCTGTTGACACCTCCCATGTGAAAGTATACTGATTAGGAGGTAATTAGCCAGATTGCAGTTTTCCTGCTTTTTGTTTGAACAGGACACCTTGAGCAAATTTCCATAATGTTGGGTAGATCCCAGTGTTGTATCAGACAGCTCAGCTAGACGCATGGTTAGTTAGTTTAGTTTAGCTTTAGTTTAGAGATACAGCATGGAAACAGGCCCTTTGGCCCACCGAGTTCACGCAGATCACTCATACACTAGTTCTATCCTTCACACTGGGGACGATCTACAGAAGCCAATTAACCTACAAACATGCACGTCTTAAGAATGTGGGAGGAAACTAGAGTGCAGGGGTCACATGGAGAACATGCAAACTCTATATACTCAGTGCCAATGGTCAGGATTGAAGTTGGGTCTCTGGCGCTGTAAAGCAGCAATTCTACCACTGCGCCACTGTGCTGCCCTAGTTCTGGAATGCAAGGCTTCAGTGCTGGATGTTGAAACATTGCTTTTTCATGTCGTCGTTGCTGTACTTAATGCTCAGGTTTACTTCTTAACAACATGTAGAGTGAATCAAATTGGCTGAGACAGTCTTTTGTGATGATGGAGACACTCAGTGCTTCTATTGAATGAAATATCAGAAGGTTAAAACGAAAGACCAGATGAAAGTGAGGGGCAATGTTAAAAATGTTTTAACATTGAGTGTTTTCTTTGCAAGTTCAGAAAATAGTCAAAATTAATTGGACAATTAGAACTCTTGGGGCTAATACCCAGTGCAGATATTGTTTAAAAAGGTTTTCAAGAAGCTAAAGCATAAAGAGTGAAGTCTGAAGCAAAGGTAAAGGAAACTTGCTAATGTACTCATTAGGTCAGACAGCATCTGTGGAGGGAAATGGACAGTTGACATTTTGGATTGACACCTTTCATCCAGACTGAAAGAATAGAGGGGAAGTAGCTGGCATAAAGATATTGGAGGAGGGCGATAAGTGGATATGGTGCGAAAAGGTTGATTAGCAGATAGTGTAGTGGGCATTGGCGGAGAGGTTGGGTGATAACTGGAGAACCAAAGTCTATGTAGAAACATAGGAACATAGAAAATAGGTGCAGGAGTAGGCCCTTCGAGCCTGCACCGCCATTCAATATGACCATGGCTGATCATCCAACAGTATCCTGTACCTGCCTTCTCTCCATACCCCTTGATCCCTTTAGCCACAAGGGCCACATCTAACTCCCTCTTAAATATAGCCAATGAACTGGCCTCAACTACCTTCTGTGGCAGAGAATTCCAGAGATTCACCACTCTCTGTGTGAAAAATGTTTTCCTCATCTCGGTCCTAAAAGATTTCCCCCTTATCCTTAAACTGTGACACCTTGTTCTGGACTTCCCCAACATCGGGAACAATCTTCCTGCATCTAGACTGTCCAACCCCTTAAGAATGTTGTTAGTTTCTATAAGATCCCCCCTCAATCTTCTAAATTCTAGCGAGTACGAGCCAAGTCTATCCAGTCTTTCTTGATATGAAAATCCTGACATCCCAGGAACCAGTCTGGTGAACCTTCTCTGTACTCCCTCTATGGCAAGAATGTCTTTAGACCCTGAATCTGAAAAAGGGCCCTGATCATAAAACATTATCTGTCCATTCCCTCCACAGAAGCTGCCTGACCCTCTAAGTTCCCCCAGCACTTTGTGTTTTGCTCAAGACTTCAACATCTGCACTTCCTTGTGTTTCCAAAAGTCTGTAGATTCTGGAATTAGTGGGGAAAGGGAGAGTGGAATTGATGGTGGATGATTTGAACAATAGAGATGGAGGAGTGAAAAGCAGTGAGGAAAAGGACTCCAGTGGAAGGAGTATATAAACGGTGGTACGAGGCTGCGGTGTATTGTGGGGAAAAGGGGGTGTGTGAGATGGAAGTTTAGATAACAGGTGAGAGAAAGAGACAGGAAGGGTGCACAGTACATGAAATTGAAGAATTTGATGTTCATGCCATTGAAAAAAAAACTAGATGGAATATGAGGCACTGTTCCTCTAGTTTGCATTTGGTCTCACCCCAGCAGTGGAGGATGCCAAGGACAGGCTGGTTGGCGTGTGAATGAGATGGGGAATTAAAATGGTTGACAATGGATAGGGCACTGGCGTTCAGCAAAGCAGTTACCCGTGTCTGCGTTTGGTTCCTCCGATGTAGAGTGGGCCACATGGAGAGCACTGAATGCAGTAGAAGCTTTTTTTACTGAAGCGGACATGTAGAATGAATACATTGTCTGTCAATTTCTGATTCTTAAAGTACTTGAATTCTGGCCGTAGTCCAATTGGAATGCTGTTTAATAATAAAGCATCTGAAAGAAAAACCTAGATTAATGTTTTACTACAGTCAACAGCTTTGAATCAGTTTTAAATGTGGATTTTTTTAATGCCTCAGATAAGCAATCTATTCATGTTTAATCATTCCTTGAATTTATTTACTTATGTTAAAAATGCGCCATACTTGGACAATTCACGGACTGCTTATTTTTGGTGAAGGGTGCAATTATAAAGAACATTAATTTGAAGAAGGAAATTGTTCATGACTGCACATACGAAAGGGATACTTTAGGCAGTGCACAGAGTGAAATAAGAAACTCATTTGGTTTTCTGGTCCATAACTTTGAGCTTTTCTGACAGCCTTTGTTGTTACCAGTTTGTCTCATTCATTTTCTGCCTCAAAGTAACCACTGTTTATTTACTCTGTTTATTGATTGCGATTTTGAATGTGTCAGGATGTTATTTGTGCTTTATGGTTAAGTTCCCTCTGAGCATCCAATTCAAACCAGACTTTGTGGCTTGGAGTTGAGGGAGATGGGGAATAGGAGTTCCATACTCCATGGATGAGAGATGTTTCCCTAATGAAGTTTGTCTAATCCACCCATGCCCTGTTACATGAAATGTGTGGCAACTTATGAAAAAGGGAAACTGGGTTGAGAAAAAGAAACTAGATCCAGTACTTAGTAGCAAGAGAGAAACATGGGCCAAACTGTTTTCCTCCAAAGACAAAATAAATTGCAGATGCTAGAATTTTGAGCAAAGCACAGTGTTTTAGGAACTCAGCAGCTCTGGCAGCATCTATGGAGGGAATGGACAGATGACATTTCATGTTTCTTCAGACTGCAAGGGATAGATTTATATTTAATATTGTCAAGTGTACTGAGGTTTGGCATGCTATGTAATCAGATCAGATATGTCCGACAAAACACAACCAAGTCAAACTCAAGTACGATTGAATGAGCAACGAAGAAGATACAGTGTAAAGTAGAGAAAACTGGAAAGGAGAGGTAATACCTGGCATGTGATAGGTGGATACAGGTGACAGAAGGGGGGTTTGCAGATGGGTGAATTAAATGACAAAGGCCAGAAGTGAAAACAGACAAAAAGGCATCATATTAGAAAAGGAGGAGTGAAATGTAAATCCAGAAGAAGGGATATATAGGTGGTTGGGGATAGAGAGGAGGGGAAATAAGGGGGATAAAAAAGGGAACTGTAGACCATGGGTCCACAAAAAGGCTGGAGAAACTCAGCGGGTGCAGCAGTATCTATGGAGCGAAGGAAATAGGCAACGTTTCAGGCCGAAACCCTTCTTCAGACCATGTAGACCATGGGATTGGGAGATGAATGTATGAAAGAGGAAAAAGGTGGAAGATGGTGGAGACCTGCCTGCGCATCTGGTTTTGGGGGAGACGAGAAAGAGATGGGGCTTGGAGATTTTTCTTCAAATTGGAAAATTCTGTGTTCATACTGTTGGATTGTAAGCTACATCATATGAGGCGATGTTCTTTCAGTTTATGTCGGCCTGATTTTGGCAATGGAAGAGGCCCAGGACACAATGTTAGTAGGGAATGGGAAGGGAGTTGGAACGGATAGCAACCATGAGATGGACCATTACGGACGTAATGCAAGTATTCAGCAAAATAGTCACCTAGTCTACATTTGGTTTTGCAGACATAAATTAGGTCACATTGGGAACACCATTATACAATAGACGAGCGTGGAAGAGATGTGTGTGAACACTTGGAAGGGCTGCGAAGAGAACACATAGAGGGAAGATGTACATATGCTGAAATTGCAGTGGAGAATGGATGGGGAGGGGGAAAGGATGAGTGAATCAAAGAGCTGCAGATGGAGTGGACTCTAGAAAAAGTGGAAAGGGATGGGGACGGAATACATGACTCGATCACAATGAAGATGTTGGAAATGTCAAAGCGTTGTGTTGGATGCAGAGGCTGGTGGGTGAAAGATGAAGACCAGCAGAACTTTACGCTTGTTCTGACGAGGAGAAGGGGTTGCAAACTGCGAGATAGAGAAGCGACACGGGTGAGGACACCATCCACAGTCGCGGGAGAGGAAGCCCCGTTCTCTGAAGAGAGAGGTCATCAGGAGTGGAAAGGCTCAACTTGGGAGGAGATGCGGCGGTTATGGAGATATTGAAAGGGATGGCGTTGTTGCAAGAGGGAGGGTGGGAGGTGATGTAGTCAAGGTTGTTGTGGGAGTCGGTTGGTTTGTGGTTGATATCAGTTGATTGTTTGTCCCCTTTGGAGATAAAGAGATCAAGAAATGGGCGTGTAATGTTAGAAACAGTCTTAAGTAAATTTGAGGTCATGGTAGAAGTTAGTGGTAATCAACAAAGTCTGTATGAATGCAGGAGGCATCCCTGATGTAGCGGAGTAAAGGGTTGGGAATGGTGGCTGTGTACGTTTTGAACAAGAAGTGTTCAACATAACCAACAAAAGACAGATGTGACTGGGGCGAGTGCCTGTGGCTACATCTTTGACGAAGAAAATGAGAGGAGTCGATAGAAAAGTTGTCAAGGATGAGGCCAAGTTCTGCCAAGCTGAGGAGAGTGTTAGTTGAGGGGAACATATTGGGTCACTAATCTATAAAAAAACCTGTGTGCCCTTAGGCCTTCCAGGTGGGGAATGGGGTTTAAAGGGACTGGACGTCTGTGATGAAAAGGGGACGATGCGAGCCTAGGAATTAGGTCAGAAGGTACTGGACAAAAGGGGACAAGATAGTATCAAAGTATTTAGAGATGAGTTCCGTGGGAAGGAGCAGGCAGTCTTCCATGTGAAAAGTTTTGTGTGAAAATATGCAGCGGAGCGAAAGAGGATTGGATTTGATTCAGCTGGTTTAACAATGTTGCCCTACAATCCTGACCACAATTCAAGTCTGCAAAAGATCATGTTAATTATAGTTCAGTCTTCTGACTTGAGAGGCCGGAAATTAACACACACATACACAACTTTCAATAACTCACTAACTAGAATTTTTTTTTCATGTTGTAAGATGTCTCAAGGTGCTTTACAACAGTTCTATCCGATAACTTGGGCACCAACCACATAAAGGAAAAGGCTTAAGGGCCTGTCCCACTTTCACAACTTAATTCTTTCATCCCGACGTCCCGACTTTTTTTTTACCTACTCGTGGACAGGGAAGTCCAGGACAAGGGTTAAGGATCGGGGAAATCCTAGAAAAAAAGAACGTCCCTCTGACTTGAGGCCAGTTCATTGCCTGTGATGCCACGAGTACCAGGTACGGGATACTGAGTTGGATGATCAGCCATGATCATATTGAATGGCGAGCCGGCTACGATATCTACGATATCTCGAACTCCTACGGCCTCCTACGAACTTGTTACGAACATTCTGCGAGTTTGAATCAGGGGAAAATTTGGGAGAATTTGTGAATTACCACGTGAAAGTGGGATAGGCCCTTTAGGTGACTGTACGTTTGGTCAGAGTTTTGAAATGTGCCATAAATGGGGTTGTGGAAGGAAAGAAAGAGAGAAAGTACGCTCGGAGATAGAGATGGCTGCAAATGGTGGACTGTGGAGTCAAGGAGGTGCCAGGGTTGCTGGAGTGCAATGATTACAGTAATTTGGTATTCTAGAATTAACAATGATGTGTTATTATAGTTTGCAAAAGTACACATTGTAAGTTGATAGCTGAATTAATCCATTCATTTGTCTGATGGCTCTGCTCCCAATTCTGTAACGCATTAAAGAAGCAACATGGCAGATATAATATTTTTATATGAGGATTTTGCTTACATTATTTTATTTCAGTAACATTTATCTGCTGGAAATATGATGACAAGTTATTGCCCTGCAACAGTAAATGTTTCTCTTTCGACAGATGGTAGCTGGGCTCTTTTGAGATTTTTCCAGTAACTTCTATTTATATTGCTCGCCTGCCATTGATTTATATGTAGGTTAGGACAGAAATAGTTGAATATTATTGCAAGGAAAAGTGTGAAATGTAGTGAGAGGAAGAGGCCATTCAACCCATTGAATCTGTGCAGCTTTCAGAGCAAGCACATGAGCAGCATTTCCCCAGTGTATTTCCCTTAACCTATTCTCTTTCACATTACCATCAACCCTCCTTTGGTTTTCCTGCCACTCACACATGGTGGGGCAAAATATGATGGCCAAATTAACCTAGCAACTGGGTCTTTGGGTGTGGGAGCGCCCTGGGCAAAACCGCTCAGTCACAAGGAGAATGTGCAAACTCCAAACCGACCCCACTGGAGGTCAGAATCAAACCACGGTCATTGGCATTGGAGATGTTTGCACCACATGCAGTGCTGCCAAGCCTGCAGGGATGTCTATAAATAATAATCTCCACCTTACATATTCAATGGAATGAGCATGATTCCTAAATTAAGGATAATAAATATATCTGCATATAAACATTTAATAAAAATGAAAGTGGTTTATTTGTGTGAGGGAAGTGTTCATGCTGATGTGATTGGTCATAATTTTCCTTAAAATCTGATGTTGAAAACTGAAGAAACACGTTAGAAATGGAATAGAGGGCAATGTATTGCAGATCCTTAACCAATTAGGGGAAGTACCTTGTACAGGTTGAATGCCGATTTTCCAGCACCCTTGCTTCCAGAACCTTTTTTGGGTTATCTGTTTTTTTTGGACCATCAGAGGACATGTGATAATGAAAGGACGATACTCCCCTGGCCCACTAATAACATCCCTTCCGAGTCTAAAGCACCGTGGAGTGCCAGAAACTTCAATAAAACAAATATAAAATGTAAACTGAATGTGAATGGAATGCCCTGCTGACCCATCCCTGGCTCCCACCATCTCAGATTCAGATTCAGATTCAATTTTCATTGTCAGTGTACAGTACAGAGACAACGAAATGCATTTTATCTCCCCCGCCGTTTCCGCGCACAAGCTTCTGACCCCTCTCTCGACACACAAAGTCCACCAGCGAAGCCTTCTTCACCCAACGCAGGGTCCGGTGACATGGCTATTGTTGTGGCTTATATTGTTCGCCCTGGGGACAGCCCTCTACCTCCCCCCCCCCCCCCCCCCCCCCCCCGTATTCCATGACGTATTCCTTGTTAGGGTATGGTCTGGAAAGAAAACCAAATAAGATGCTTTGAAGCAGCGATACTGAGTTACTAAAGTGCATTAGTGGAAGTTACACAATCCAAGCACATTATGTCAGTGATGAAGCGAGTGAGTGACCTTGATTCTGTTGAGTTAATATATTTGGTCTATGCTTGCTTATGGTACATTTTTAATTACCGTACCGTCCAATCGATCTTCACTGTGCGTTGCATCAGGAATGCTGTGAAGTGTCGGCAAGGCAGTTTGCCAGTATCTCCATTCATTATTCTCTCTCCTACTTTCTGGGAGAAAACACAGGAGATTGAAAGCTCAGGTGTCCTGATTTAAGAACATCCTCCCCACTGCTGCTGGATTCCTGAACGTCTTTCATGGCCCCTTCCTGGAGGTGCTGCCTCGTACTGTTTCTCTTAACTCTACCTCATTCATCTAATTTATCATTGTATTTTTATATTTTTCTGCACTTCTTGGGGTTGCACAACAGTCTTGCTCCGTTCTGCTGCTTTGCTTGCCATTGTATTTTATCATTACTGTATGTATATATATATATATATATATATATATATATATACACACACACATAAATATATATGACAACAACACACACACACACACACACACACAAAGTAATCTGCATTTGAAGTGCAATTACACATTCAGCATCAAATCAGATTGGAAATTTGCAGCATGTAGAATACCTGTTAAATTAGACTTTTGAGTGGACAGTTAATCAGTTCAATAATTACTGCAGTGATGGAGCTGTGAAATGCGTTTCTGAGTTGTAATAAAGCTTTTGATGACATCATAAACCACATAAGCAGGGTCTAAGTAGTTGTCAGAATCATGGGATTATATTACAGCCTTGAACTTCATTCAAAGCATCTGGTATTTTTAGTTTTAATAATCTGCGTGAAGTACTTGATAAAACTCAACTGTGCCACTTGAGATGATGATTAAAGAAGATGTTAATGTTTGCGAGTTCTGATTTTTGTAATGCCTGAAAGAGAGTTTAGCAGTTTTCACCCCCAGAGAGTACTTGAGTTGTCTCTTGTGGAGTAATAGAGTAACTGTTTGAATGTAACATGTCTAATTTGATAACGCAATGAAAATTCAGCATTTACTTATCGCAAATGCATTGTAGCAAATAGTTACAGCCAAACGACCTACTTTTGAAGAACAATCCAGCAATCACACCTGTCTCTTTCGTCACATTCCTGCATTTTGTTTTTAAACTACTCATCTAGTGCCCCACTGAATGTTACTGAGAAATTGATTTCCACAACACACCATAGCTTTAAGGTGAGAGGGGAACCTGAGGGGCCACTTTTTCACACACATAGCATGGTGGGTATAGGGAAAGAGCTGTAAGAGGAAGTAGCAATGTCCGTCAGGGAATGTTGCGACTGGCCCGCTGCAGACTGCAGGAGTACGTGCTGAGGGACTCACTGAAGCTCAGTGCAGTCAACGCCAAGGCTCTGTGGGGGAGGACCACAGTCTAGGGTCCTTCCGCTGCTGGACATGGGTGCACGGTATGGTTGAGACATCCTTTAAAATAAGGAAAGGTATCCCACGCCAGGGGGTCACATGAGTGGCACGGGTGGGGGACAGATTTGGGAAATGTATAGACTGTATTGAACAAATTGTATAGCCTCCGAAAATGTCGGATGAATTTTTTCGCACGGTTAATGTATTGTATATATTTATTATTTGAATAAAGTCTATTTTGAAATTTTTTAAAAAAGTAAGTAGTGGTCGAGGATAGACCGGCTGCGATGGGCCACAATGCACAAGTCGACAGGCAAAGGGGGTAAAAGCTTGCCCAACGTTGCCCTCACCCTGATGGCCACCTTCGTGTGTGGCTGCATCAGGCGGAGCGCAGAGCCAAGGCACGTGGGCACTAAGTGCCACTACCTGCTGAGGTTCTACCTGTCCCCGGTGTTGCGAAGGATGGGCCGGGCGCAGATGCCACGCAATGTGCCCGTCAGCTGGACATTGCCGCCCCATCTGTCGTTTGCGGAAAGGTTCTTCCGGACCAACACCTTTGACCACAAGTCCATCGGGCAGTAGTTAAACCAGGGCAGGACCTTCACAGTTAATGGCAGTGCCTAGGGAATATTGTAGATCAGAGGGATGTAGGAGTACAGGTACATAGTTTCCTGAAAGTGGGTCACGGGTAGATAAGATGGTCAAGAAGGCTTCTTGAGTTTGGTTGGAAGTTAAACCAGGGCAGTACGCGCACAATAAATGATAGGCTCTGAGGAATGTCATAGAATGGTGAAAGCCAGGGGTGCAAGTACATAGTTCTGAAAGTGGCAATGCAGGTGTTGAAGTAGGCATATGGCATTCTTGCCTTCATCAGACGGACCATTGAGTGCAAGTTTTGGGAAGTTGTGTTGCAGCTGCATAGGGCATTGATGAGATTACACCTGGAGTATTGTGTGCAGTTCTGGTCCCCATACTGTAGAAATGATGTGATTATGCTATAGACGGTGCAGAAAAGAATCACAAAGATTTAGCCAAAACTGGCTTGGGTTATAAGGAGAAACGAGATAGACTGAGACTATTTTCTCTAGAACGAAAGAGATGTGAACTTGAGGTGTGATCTTATGGAGGTAAAATAATGAAGGGCATAGATAAGAAGGTTGGTCTCTGTATTTTTCCCAGGGCAGGCAAGTCTAAATATGTAGGGAGGAACTGCAGATGCTGGTTTAAACCAAAGATAGTCACAAAAAGCTGGAGTAACTCAGCGGGTCAGACAACTCTGGAGAAAAGGAATAGGTGACGTTTTGGGTCGAGACCCTTCTTCAGACTAAAACTAGAAAAGTCTAAAATTTGAAACTAAAACTGGTGGTATAGTGGACAGTGAAAACGATTGTATGCGATTACAATGGGATCTTGATCAGCAGGGCCAATATGCTGAGAAATGACAGATGGAGTTGAATTCAGTTGTATTTTAGCAAGAAATAGTAAATGATTGGGGTCTGGGGAGTGTTGTTGAAGACTAAGGGTACAGGTACATAGTTCCATGAAGGTGGCATACTTAAACTAAAGTGGAGTTCACCTGTATGTTGACATGCTGGGTGAGAGGAATAACTACATCACTCCATTATAGAATGAGTCCAAGATAGGGTAGATATTGTTGGGGAATTTTTCCTACTAAATGGCACATTTAGCATTCTATTGGCTGGAGATTTATTAAGATCGAATGAAGAAATGGCCAGCTTTGGCCTATTGAATTTCAGAGGTAGTCCTCTAGAATGTGCGGATCATTTACAGGGAGTGTAATTGCCTTTAATCAACCATTTCTTTTGAAGGGGAATTACACAAGCATTTCACATCTGTTTCCCATCTCTATGATGACCAGCAAAATAATCCTTCATAATACATGCCAGCTACCACATTGCAGCCATAGAATTTCCTAACAAAGAATGTACATTATTACAAATTCAATTCATTGAACAATAATGAGAATGCATATTTAAATACTTTATTGTTAGTGTCGCAATGGTGCATTCAGGGAAAATAGATGTTCCCACAAATGAATGTAGAATTGCAAAGTGTGTGTTTTGTGTCTTTGGGTAGGTGAGTTAGTGTAATGTAGGGTGGAGATGTTTCAGCACATTAACATGTCGGCCCCAGGTTTTCAGAAGTATTGCAATTGAGTGGTTTGTGTTCAACATCACAGGACGGGCGTTTTCTGCCACACCATCACTTCTAGCATGGAATCTGGTTCTTGGCAGAACCGGTGAGGTTTATTTCAGTTAAGCATTCCTCCTGTCTGTTTGCAATGATAGAAAGAGGGATATAATCTTGGCAGGTGTGCAATGTGTGTCTGGCAGTACCAAGTTATTAGTTTTTTGCAAGCTTTCTGAGAATTCATTTTGGGTAATTGTGACTGGCTTATGGGTAGCTCTATCTCTACCTTGTCTGCTCTCCTGCTCACACTCTACCTAGAGTTATTATTGGAAATGTTTACTTTTTCAAACTACCTATAAAGTACAGTTAATAAAAATGAAAGCCTATTTCCCTTGAAGCTTTGGAACTATTTTTAGAGAACAACTGAAAGTAAATGGAGTTTCTTTTTAATACATTTTCTAAACGTTATAGAATCTTTATACTTTAAGCACAAAAGTGACAACAGGTGTGCAATATGCATAGTCAGTTCAAAGTGTGAATTGATCTGTTTTTTATTTCCCCCACTCCTTGCACATACGCTTACATCTCCATAAACTCTATCAAGATAAAGTATTGTTTAGTTTAGTTTAGAGATACAGCACGGAAACGGGCCCTTTAACCCACCGAGCCCACACCGACTAGCGATCCCCGTACACGAGCACTATCATACACACTAGGGACAGTTTACAAATTTTACAAAAGCCAATTAACCTACATATCTGTACATCTTTGGAATGTGGGAGGGAACCGGAGCACCCAGGGAAAACCCACGAGATCACAGGGACAACGTAGAAACTCCGTACAGACAGCACCCGTAGTCCCCAGGTCTCTGGCACTGTAAGGCAGCAAACTCTACCGCTGCGCCACCGTAGCATTCTTGATGTAGCATCCAACAGTAATTCTTTACACTGCAACAGACCAGCCAAGAATGCTTCGCAAGAGAGCTACTTAAAAAAACTTGACATCAAACTCCAAAGCAGTATATAGAGATGACCAAAAGCTTTTTCAAATATATGCTTTGGAATTGCCAAAGTTTGTTAAAGGCAGGGCCATCGATGGTGGCATCATTAAACGTGAGGATGATCAAAGGCAGAATTGAAGAAGAACTGATGTTGGTGGTTGGAGGAGAGTGAGGAGCTACCATGAGGAATTGTGTAAACTATAGGGTGAATTAAACTGCTAAACTGGGAGTCAGTGTAGATCGAGAAATTACTTGGCAAAAGGGCAACAAAATGTTGGATCACTTTATTTATAGATGGTAGAGTGTGGAAGGCTTACCAGGAATGCCTTTACATCGAAATAGAACAAAGTAAGAACAATTATTTTAGCAGCAGATGAGAAGTTGGAAAATGTAACAAGTATGGAAATAGGCTACCTTATTGACAATGTGGATTAGTAGTTGGAAGGACATTGTGGATCATATATAACTCCAGAGGTTCAGACTTTATACTTCACTTTCAGGCAGTTCCCGGGATGGAAGATGAAGTTCTAAAGCAGAATGCTGCTGCTGCAAATTTGAGAACACAAAATGTGAGGAGAATTTGCATGTCATCTGTGGTGAGAGGGTTAAAATGTAAAAGCATGAAGTTGGTGGGTCGAGAATGGAATTTGTGATGAATCTAAGGATGATGCATTTGGTTTTCCATCAATTTAGTTTATGGAAACTTCTGCTCATTAATTATTGGATATCAGTCAAGTACTGTGACTATTTAAATACCATGTAAGCTGGTGATGGCGTTATCACTGGCAACATATCATGTTTCTTTGGATAATATTGCCAAGGGGTACCATGTAATGCCGAATAAGAGAGTTCAAGCTTAGTTGAATGGAGCAAAACAGAAGATGAATGAGAATAGAGGCCATCTAGATGATTATGGCTGTGACCAGATTTAAGATCCGAAGAAGGATCCCACCCGAAACGCCACTTATTCATTTTCTCCAGAGATGCTGCCTGACCCGCTGAGTTACTCCAGCACTTTGTGTCTTTTTTGTAAGCCACATCTGCAGTTCCTGTGACAGATAAGAGTGGAGGCAGGCATGCTCAGTCTCAGGCAATGATGGAGAGATGATGGAAGACATGGCAGTTAATTTGAGGAGAAGAGGAAAGAGAGATTATCTTCCATTGCATTCAATTAGAGCTAAGAACATAAGAAAGCAAGAGTAGGCATGTTCAGTCTTTTGTGCCTGATCTGCCATTCAATGTCATGGCTGATCTTTTACCTCAGTGACCCTTTCATTCATAAACATCATAGGCGTTGATTTTCAAAATATTTATAAATGCATTAATCTTCTCAGTCTGAAAAAGGGTCTCGACCCGAAACGTCACCTATTCCTTCGCTCCATAGATGCTGCCTCACCCGCTGAGTTTCTCCAGCATTTTTGTCTACCTTCTATAAATGCATTAAGATCTGTCTTGAATATTCTCAGCTACTGAACCTCCATATCCCTCTTGGATAGTAATGACATTAAGACATTTTTTTTCAACTCAGTCCTGAATGACTGACCATTTATTTTTGAGTGTGACCCCAGCTAGTGGCAACATAATTCCTACATTTACTCAATAAAGCCCCATAAGAATTTTGAATATCACCTCTGATACTTCAGTCCGAAGAGCACAGGCCAAGTCTGTTTAACTACTCGTCACTATTCCAGGAATTAATCTGGGGAACCTTTGTTGAACACCTCCTATCACTCCTTCAATCTCTCCTTGTGTAGGGAAACTACACCCCCACACAGTATTCCAGCTGAGGTCTTAGCAGGGCCCTATATAATTGCCAAAAGATGTCTGAACTTGTATCCACTTGCAATAGATTTGCTCTCTCATTACTTGCTCTGTCACCACATCAACTTTCACAATGAAAGCCAAGTCTCTCTCAACACCAGTACCCTCAGGACTTCTCAGGAGAAGAGAGCATGGTTTTGGATGGATAGATGTTGAAGGACTTCAGAGACAAAAGTGAGGTTGGGATGAGGCAGTAGTTACATGTTTTTTGTGTGTGTCTGCACAGATTTGATAGAGAGTGGCTCAGTAAAAAGTAGGTACAACTGTTAACAAAATCAGCTATCATGGGCAGCCACAAGTGGAAAGTGTTGTTCAGTTGTTTAGCTGGGAGGGTCAAGCAGTGAGTTTTTTTTTTATTTATTTTTTTTTTGTTTTTTTTTTTTTTTTTTTTTTTTTTTTTTCCTGTTGACCATAGTGGTTTGCAGCAGGGGCCTCCAAACTTTTCAGCATGAGGGCCACATTATATATTTGGTGAGTGAGTGGGTGGGTGGGTGGGTGGTGGGTGGGAAAGTGCCACCCACTCACCCCACCCCCGAGTGGGTGGGTGGGTGAGTGAGTGGTGGGTGAGTGAGTGGGTGGGTGAGTGAGTGGGTGGGGTGAGTGGTGAGTACCTCACTTCAGTACCCACCCCCTCACCCCACCCCCTCACCCCCTCACCACCCCCTGACCCCCTCACCCCCCCCTCACCCACCCCTCACCCACCCCCTCACCCCCCACCCCCTCACCCCCCCTCACCCACCCCCACCCCCTCACTCACCCACTCACCCACCCCTCACGGCCCCCTCACCCCCTCACCCACCCCCCTCACTCACCCACCCCACACCTCACCGCCCCCCTCCCCCCTCACTCACCCCCCTCACCCACCCCCTCACTCACCCCCCTCACCACACCCCACCACCCCCTCACCCATCACACTCACTCCCCCCACCCCTCACCCACCCACACCTCACCCCCTCACCCACCCCCCCCTCCACCCGCTCACCCCCCCACCACCCACCCACCCACTCACCCCCCCCCCCCTCCCCCCTCACCCACCCACCCACCCCCCCACCCCCTCACCCACCCCCTCACCCCCTCACTCACCCCCTCACCCACTCCCTCACCCCACCCCCCCACCACTCACTCACCCCCCCCACCCACCCCCCCCTCACCACCACACCCCTCACCCACCCCTCACCCCTCCCTCCACCCCCACTCACCCCACCACCTCACCCCCTCACTCACCCCCTCACCACCCACCTCACTCACCCCACTCACCACCACCCCCTCACCCCCTCACCCACCCCCCCCTCACCCACCCACCCCCCCACCCCCTCACTCACCCCCCCCACCCACCCCTGACCCACCCCCCCCTCACCCACTCTCACCCACCCACTCACCACCGACCCCCTCCACCTGCTGCACTCCGCTCACCCACCCCCCCTCACCCACTCTCACCCACCAGCTCCCCCCTCGGGCCCCCCCTCCACCCACCCCTCACTCACTCACCCTCTCCACCCCCTCCCCTCCCCTCACCCACACCCTCACCACCCCCCCCCACTCACCCCCTCAGGCCGGACAGGCCGTTGTCGCTGACCTTCACTGTCTTCTCGGGGCCACCGATGCTGCTGCCGCTGACCCGTATCTCTACTCCAGCTCCCCACGGGCCTCCACCAGCTACTCCGCCGACCCTCGCCTCTCCACCGGCCACAACCTCCACGATGCAGACAGCGCGTGGTCTGACTCTGCAGGGTCCTTGTGCTCCTCCCCTCCTACAGGGAACCTCAGTAGTTGCACGAAACATTATTCCCTCAACTTGATAGCCTACGGCAAACTGAAGTGTATGTTCCCTCGTTACCCCAGAATCTGCCAAATAGCCCGCCGCGCGGAACATGTTAAGAGCTTGCAGCGGGCCAGATATAATCTCGTGGCGGGACGGATGTGGCCCGCGGGCCATTGTTTGGAGACTCCCGGTTTACAGGATCGCTCTCAATCCTGATGTTAATGACTTCCCTGATTGCTAGAAGAAAAACTCTTGAAATTATTTACAAATAAAATGTACATATTTCTAACACATTTCATAACAGAAGTAAGAACGTTTTTTTAACTGAGATTTAATGCTTTCCTAATTCATTAAGAAACCTATTAGTTCAGAATAAATGATTATAAAAGCATTGTTACACAACTAGCAATTAAAAAACTCATGATATCCTGACAAATACTTCCAAAGCCTTCAGATTAATTAGACTATAGTTAAATTGTAGCTCTATTCCCATCACCTGCTGTAGATCTTTATCCATTTTAACTTTATTTAACAAGAATTATTGTGGTGCAAAAACCACACTGACCATTGCCTATATTAATGGCTGTAGAAAACTGTCCTGTTACCTTTTCACAATGTACATTTGTGCACAAGCCCAAATGCATTCTCTGTTGTTTGAAGTGTATCGCTCTTTCTTTCAACATACCTCTGCTATATTCTGCTGGTCTGCATGCTCTTCAGAAACTTTAGTTGTGGAACTCTTGTCAGAAACTATGTGATGGACAATGTTTCTATCAACATTATTTAATGATTTGGAGGAAGTTGAAATGACGTAATTGGCAGGATTGACTATTAAATCAAGGGAAACTGAACTAAACATTGTGAATTGGGTATAAATACTTTTTTGGAAGGAGTCTGCTTTCTGTTTCAATAACCTTTTGTCTCTTAATTGCTGGTTTTCAAAGAAAATGTTACCTTGACAACTGGTTTTCACTCCATTATAGATATTCCCTCTGCTCTCCATCCACCTCTACAATTTAAAATATGTTCCAGTCCTGCTGAAAGGTCCTTGGCCTAAAACGTTGAATTTCTATCCCTCTCTATTCTTGATACTGTTTCCCATTTCCAACATTCCGTGTTTTATTTGAGAAGAAATACATTAACATGACAACAATGGATGATCATAGATTATGGTACATCACTCAAGATGAACCAAGTGTTAATCTGGCTAAAATACACATTCCATGCTAGTCTTAACAACTTGTTTTGCATTGCTGTGGCTGGTGTGATTAAAACTGTTGTAGCAGTTCTCAGACAATGTTTTTTATGGCTGCGTTAGATGGAGTTTATGTGTGAGCTAAAGACCAATTAGTAGATTGGTATATTTATTAGTAACGGAGAAGGGGACACCTTTTTCAGTTTGCTTTCTTACATATTTTGGTGATGAAATCTTTAACTACTTGGAAGTGTTGATTGTGATTTGAGGGATCTAAATAATTAAGTTGGTGGATTCCCTGCAATCATTTGGCTGAATTGTTACTGATGGGGCTCAGTAATGAGGGAATAGTATACTCAAAGGTAGCAAAATCTAGGCATGCAATGATGCCAATTTAAAATTGTACTGCTAGGTAATTTCAGTTGATTTGAAATATGGGATCCTTACCTAAATTGTGATGACATGTATTTTTAGAATAAGTAGTGTTTGGAACAACTGAACAGTAGTTTGGCTTTGCTACTGAATGGTAGAACTGAATATTTGCTAAATATATATAGAATTAACTTTTATTTTTAGAAAACATTGTGGTGTTGTGTTCTACAATGAGTACGAGCTCTCTTCCCCAAGAAAAATAAGTTTTGTAAATCGAACATTTCAGACTGCTGTAATCAAATTCAAACTTCTAAACTCTTTTAAGGAACAATTGTACATTGAGAAACCATTTCCACTGCACAAGGTTTCAATCAGGCATAAAACACACCAGAAAGAAAAGGGAAGTGATGATTTATAACTGGGAAGAGTGGTCTGTCTGAGGAGCTGCCAGTGCTAGCGGTGAAATACATCTCTGCCCTCTGAGAATTTAGTCAGATTTTTGAAAAGTTGCCTGGGAAAAAAAATTGGAAGCAGCAAAATATCAACAGTTCAGAAATTGATTCATTTCTTCTCTATTAGATAAAAATGATTTAACTTAAATACTCATGTTTTTCCTAATTATCTGGCAAATATATAAAAATGTACATTTTTGAAGTAAGTTTTAAAGGGGTATGATTTTCGGTGAAGTTTGTTTTTAAATGACACGGCTTGCAGGGTTAATTGAATTTCCAGTGATTTGGGGTATAGGATATGATTCTGGGATTACGCGAGCAAATGTTTTAAAATTTCACACAGCAGTAATCCAGTTTCACTATTTTGAAAGATTACTAGGGCTTGTCATTTTAGGCATCACTGAAGTAAGTTTTAAATCTAAATAATGTTAACTGATTTGGTAACAGGTAATTTCAGTACAAAGGCCTTGCATCATAAGGTTTTAATTATTTTCTCAAAAAACGAAGTTTTTTCATCTATTTGTTGCAGGTGCATTTCTATCAGATAATTATAGTTTGCTTATTTGCTTTCAGGTGGTCAATCAGCAAATTGCACCAAACATATTCATCTGGTTGCAAAAGGGCAGTCATAATTTCAAGAGACCCAAATCAATTACATCAGTCTGCTGGGCTTTGAGGTACTTCTCTGGGCAGGATGTTTTAATCAATGATTCAAAGATTCAGGTTAACAGTGGCCCATTTTAGTTCCGTTGCAATATAAGAGCACTAGTGCAGAGAGAGCTGTGTGTGTACAGATGTATGTTTAAAAGTTGACAGGAGAAATTAAAAATACACAAGGCAATTCCAGCCTGTGGTTTTACTTGAAATGTCCTCTAGCGTGGTACAGCACTCAGCATTGTTTCACCTTCAATATACTTGCTTTCAGACAAAAGTCGTGTCGCTAACCGATCACTGAATTGTGATTGCGATTTTCTGTACCATAATCCCAATTTCTTAGCATCTACAACAAGCCAAGCTCCATATTCAGTGGTTCATCTTCCATAATTTCTGATACCTCTAATGTGATACCACCAGCTATGTTCCCACCACCCTCTTCCACGTTCCTTCTCGGCATCTTGAAGGGACTGTGACCTCCATGAGACTGTGGTTCATTCTTCCATCTCCACCAATACTGACTTCCTTCCGCATGGAGCCACAGGAGACACAGCAACAGACCGTTTATCTCTTTCCTTCCAGCTCCAAACACATCTTCCAGTTGACTTAGTGATTTACTTGTCCTACTTTCAATTTAATGGATGGCATTCATTGCACATTTTGTGATCTCCTCTATAGTGCATACCAGAGTGAACACTCGTTGAGGAATCACTCTGCAAACTCCTTTTCAGTCTGTAACAGTGACCCTTTTAATAATAATCTAAATATTTCTGATAAAACGACCCATTAAATTCAACAAATTCAGATAATCAATCATCCTCACATTTCCAGCATTCTTGCTGTCTCTCTATCCTGGTGGGTTTAAATGTGTTGTTGTCTCCTATTTATACCTTATCCAGACATACTTGTTCACCTAAAATGGACACAAAGTGCTGGAGTAACTCAGCGGGTCAGGCAGAATGTTGCCTAACCCGCTGAGTTCCAGGACTATGTGTCTATCTTTGGTTGTCTATCTACAGTTCCTGTCTACACACACCTGTTCACCTGTCTGTCCCACCTTCTTTCAACCTGCATCACCACGTGCCATTCAATCCTACTAATCTCCCATCTATCACTGAGCTCCCCTTTTGTGCTCTGTCCCAAGCCTCTTGATATGCAACTTTATCTCTAACTGCTTTCAGTTCTATTGGTTGCTTGATGTACAAACAGATTGAATAATTCAGATGTGGTCTGACCTCCAGCTGCATATTTACAACATTTTCTAGGTTTCTTGCATTGACAATATTTTACTTTGGGCATGTCTGTGTCCTTTTGCTGTTTTATTTGGTTTTCTGCTGAATTAACTACAAGACCTATTTTGATCGTGTCCTTTTGCTGTTTTATTTGGTTTTCATTGAATTAACTACAAGACCTATTTTGATCAGCTCTGGATTTTTAATGCATCTCCCTGGCCAATATTCACTGTCAGGCAACCTATAAACAATTGTTCTGGACATTTATACAAACATAAATGTTGGTATATGGGCTGCTACATTCCCTTTATCAAAACTGTGACCACACATCAAAATTACTGCTTTGCCTTTTAAGCATTTTGAGAATTCGACAATTGCAATTCCCAAATTCCCAAATGTAATTTTTCAAAGAAAACTACTTTTTTTATTACAAACACTTTTGGCATAACTTTTCGTTTGTCTAAGCTGCAAGTGATATTCACTCTTTCCTCTCCCCCTCCCCCCCCTCCCCCAATTGTAACTAATCCTTCAACCATAACCTTCTTTTTCATGGATGATATCTGTGCTATATCTCCAATCCGTTATGGCTGGTGGTTTGAATTTTCCCATTGTAACAACAACTCCTCCCTCACCAATAACCTCACTCCAAGTTCCCAGTTTAAAAACTTTGCTTCTTGCCGTTGATTTATTTTGCCATTTCTCTGCAAACTCCCTGTTTACAACTTATTTTGACAGAATATGTCGCATCTGCCCAGAACACCGACTAACATCCAGTGAAATGAAAACTCTCTTCCTGGCATCATTCTTTTCAAAGTGAATGACTTTCCCAATCATTTGTTCTGCACTGGTCTATCTAGGTGGCTGCGGAAATAATCTTTGGAATAACATTTATCAATCCCTACTCTCAACACTTTTCAAATTAACTTCACTAAATTTAGGGTTTGCTTTATCAATAACCCTGGCACCCACAATAAACCAATGTTTAGATTACTCCATTTCTCTTGTACAGGTTTCTCTGCACTGATGCTTTTTGTTTCTGAATGGGGCCCATCGATTGCGCTCAGTGCTGAATAATGTCAGTATTGTGCAGTGACCCTTTCCACATCTGGAAAAGCAATCTTCCTGACCATGACCATCAAGGAGCTGAACAGTAGCGGGCTCCAACCCGATGCAACTGAAACATATGTGCAGGCTAGATCAAATGCCAGCCAACGAATTAAATAAGAATGATTGTCCAGCACCAAGTAAGAGTCTACCTTACCAGACCCCGTAAGGATTTAGTAAAGCATTCCACAAACTCCCCCATGATTGGCTGAACCAGATTAAGGCACCTGGGATCCATGGTGGTTTGGAAAATGAGATTCAGAATTGGCTTGACCATAGAAGGCAGAGGTATTGGTAGAGGGGTGTTATTCTGATTGGATATCTGTTTTTAGTGATGTTCCACAGTGATCAGTATTGGGACCTCTTTTTAAAAAAATGTATGAGTCATAGTTGTGGATAACAAGGGAGTTTGTTGAAGGATACAGCAGGATATAAATCAATTGGAAATATAGATAACTGCATTTCATCATGGGATATTCACCCATCTTTCCCACTCCTACTCTTCCATTTCATGCTGATTGACTTCATGTTGTGAGTGCACATCTCAAAATCTTGCTCCAAGAACTCTTCACACTTCCTTATTTTGCTGAATTGTCTCCAACTCCACACCTGATTTTGCGACTGAACTAACAATTCAGAGATGCAAATCCTCTGGATGTGAGTTTTCTAAGACATTTAACAGTCTCTCCCTTGCTGAGATCATTCATTTTTCTTTCACTAGTGCTATTATTTTGTTTGCTCTACTTTATTTAATGTTTATTTTATTATTTGTATATTATACTGAACATCCACTTCTTAATTTACTTCTCATTACTCTTTTATCTGCTCTTTTTGATAGAAGAAGTTAGCAGGAGGATGCTGGGGTGCTACCTGTTTATTGCAGAAAGTGCAATTGGTCCTTTTTTGAACTGGAACAGTCTTTTCGGAACTTGGGAGCTATTGATTATGTTATAGTCTGTTCTAAAGGTTTGAGATGATTTAATCTGATAAAACATGCTACTTAATTCATGCTCATTAAAATATATCCATTTGATATTAAAAATGAGAAAAATCAAAATAAAATTTCAGTCAGACCATTTTATACTTTTCATAACTGTATTTGTAGTTTCTGCAGGAAAGCTGAATATTCAAAGCACCAAGGGCTTTCTCATTGCTTGGGGGGGAATTTGAATTTGGAATCACACTATCAAGAGTTTGTTGGTAAACCTTTAGACCAAGATGAGACTGAACTGTATCAAAATTATTTATAACCATTCTTGTTGCACATTTACATGATTTTTGAGGTTGTTGTACAGAAGGTGCAAATAGAAACATTCGATACATCCAGACAAGATGTAAAGGAACCAACAACATATAGAGGCTTGGAGCTGGAATGAAATAACATCATTGTTCTTCTTCTTGACTTGATCTCAAATATGGCCTGTTAGGAAAAAGAAGTTCCTGTACTATTTCTCTGAATTTAATTCGCATGATTAAAAATTGCAAGTCATCCATGAGTTGACGAATAAAGTTACTTTGCAAGCTTGAATATCAACACACCAAACAAGAATGAAGATTTGCATTATGTTATTCTCCTTTTTCACCCATTTTCGTTTTGTGTGACTAAATATGATCCAGAAGCTATCAAAGTAAAGAGAAAGCATTTTGTGCAGCAGGATTTGGGTTAGATTGCAGCTGTACCTAAGTGATTTCAGTTTGCACAGATGCTTCGGAGACATTGCGATTCTGAACCCATCTGGATTTCAAAATAAAGTGAACATGCAATGTTGGAATCTTGAAGGTGTTTCTATTGTCATTTAAATATGATACAGCGAGAAACACAGCGAGGATTTGATCATTGTGCTTATCTGTTGTGATATCAAACACAAGGTACTTGGTGACCAAAATAAAATCAGAAAATGCTGGAGTTGTGCAGCAAGTCAGGTGGCAACAGTGGAGAGACAAACAAGGTCTGATGACCTTTCATCAGAATTAGGAAAAATGTTGGAGAAGTAGGCGGCACAATGGCACCAGAGGAACAGCTCAACCCAGGATAGTCTACAACCCAACGGCATGAACATTAAATTCTTCAATTTCAGAGAACTGGCATTCCACCCCCTCTGTTCATTCGCTCTCCTCCAAGCTATTCTGGTTTTCTGTTAAACCATCTTCACACCCTCTTAGTGTCACAGAGTGATGCAGCACCAAAACAGGTACTTTGCCTCCTCATCTATGTCAATTAAATGCCCATCTAAATTAATCCCATCTCCCTACATTTGGACCATACCCTTGTTGCACGGAAACAGGTTCAAGGATATGACTATTAGAACATAAAAAGGCTCACTCGTCTGTTTAGTTGCAAATCAGTTTTATTGGCAAGAGAGGACAAAAACAATACTTGTCTCGGTATGCGAGGGGTCCGTTTAACAGCAGCACACCTCTCTCTCTGCGTCCGTTCACGGCGCTGATCGTGACTCGGCTCGTCGGTGAACCCCTCTTGTACATGAACCTAAACTAACTTTTTTAAATTATTTTTATTAGAAGCAATTGTACAGGAATAAAACAATCAGCATGTAAAATTATACAATTATTGTACAGCTTCAATTTTAACCTTTTAACCTGAAAATGGGGAAAAAGAAGAGAGAAAGACCAAGAGAGGAAAGAAGTGAAAAGATAAGACCCCTAGAAGACTACCAAAGTAGTGTGGCCAAAGAGTGAATAAAGATATGAGAGAAGATAAGGAAAAAAAAAAAAAGAAAAGGAAAAAGAAAAAAAGAAATAAGTGGAGATATACCTGTCCCTCGCCCCAAGACAAGCCTAATATTTTCCAAATGTAGTGTCTCGGACATGTTTGTAATCCACATCTGCACAGTAGGGACTGATGTGTGTTTCCAAAATTTAAGTATTTGTTTTTTCGCCGTAATCAGGCCATAGTTAAGGAAACGTCTTTGAAATAATGTTAGCTCAGAACAGGCTTCTGATGTACCTAGAGTAATCAATTCTGTGTTGGGGTCCAATTTTATTTAACATATTTTAGAAAAAATTTCAAGAATTCCTCTCCAGAAATTATGTAACTTATACAGGAGGCAAAAGAGTGGTTGTGGTTGCTTCCTGAAGGAGACATTGATCACAAATAGGGGAAACATTTGGGAAGATCTTATTCAGTTTAGACTTTGAATAATAAAGTCTATGCAGTATTTTAAATTGTATTAACGAGTGCATAATGTTAAAAGAACAGTTGTGTGTTTTAATTTAGGGAGAAAAATCGGTATTGATTGAAATAGGTACAGGATTTGTGGAAGGAAGATCATCTTTATGGCATTTATTATACCTATGAGGGAAATCGGAAGCGTTTTCCAAAATTGAATAAGGGCATTTAGTTTGGTAATTAATGGTGGAAAGTTTGCTTGAATTAAAGAAGGGTATTTTCTAGTTACGTAAACTCCAAGATATTTAAATTTTTCCATAGCAATTCTAAAAGGAAATTTTAGGTGAGTCGGATCTTGAGGTTTTATTGACATAATTTCACTTTTGTTCCAGTTTATTCTATATCCTGAGAAGGAACCAAATTCCTCTATAAGATTTAGTATGTTTGGAATACTAACTTGGGAATTGGTAATATATAGTAATACGTCATCTGCATACAACAATATTTTATTATTAGAATATTTAGTATTATAGCCATGAATATTCGGATGTACTCTTATGTTTTCAGCTAAAGGTTCAATCGCAAGGGCAAATAACAGAGGTGATAATGCACACCCCTTCTATTGCCCCTGGATAACTGAAATTTAGGTGAGAGTGCTTGATTAGTCAGTATTCTGGCAGTCGGCTTGTTATATAACAACCATGAAATAAAATGTTCTCCTAATTTAAATTTTTGCAATATGTAAAAAGATATTTCCAGTCTACTTGGTCAAATGCTTTTTCTGCGTCCAATGAAATAAGTCTTTTATCGTTCTATGTGAGTGCATTATATTAAACAGGCATCTCAAGTTGTTGAACGAGTGTCTCTTGGGTATAAACCCAGTTTGATCAGAGTGTATTAATTTACTAACGTATTTGCTTAGTCTTCTTGTCAGGGTTTTAGCTAATATTTTCTGACCTGTATTTAGCAGAGCTATTGCTCTATATGATCCTGACTCTTCGAGATCTTTATCTTTTTGGGGTATCAGTGTAATAGTTGATTCAGCTAAAGTTTGTGGTAGCGTCTGTTCTTTAAATGTATGTATATAAAGGGCTTGTAAACGCGGGTAGATTAAATCATAAATTTTTTAATAAAATTCATTACTAAACCCATCTGGGCCTGGCGTTTTACCGTTATTCAGTGATTTAATAGTCTCTTGAATTTATTTTATTGTGATCTGCGCTCCTAATTCTTCACATTCCGCCGCGTTAAATGACGGAAGATTGCAATTGTCGAGGAAGTTTTTAATTTTTATCGTTTTGTACTGAAGTGTTAGATGTGTATAAATGTTGATAGAATTGTAAAAATCTTTTGTTAATATCCTTAGGGAGTGTAAATAGCTCACCTTTTTCTGATCAAATCAAAGTATGATCTTTTTCCATTTTACTCAACTGGCGTGCCAGAGGTTTATGCGGTTTGACGCCGAATTCAAAGTTTTTCTGTTTAGAAATTTGAAATAGCCTGATAACTCTTGCAGAGAGAATTTGATTTAACTTGAATTTTAATACTGCTATCTTATTGTGTTTATCAATAGAAGGATCTATAACATTTTCTGAATCCTGCTGTCTGATCTGTTCTTCTAATTCCTGTTGTTCCATCCTATTATTTTTATTTTGATATGCTTGGAATGAGATAATAGAACCTCTAATAAAGGCCTTAAAAGATTCCCATAATAACAAAGCCGAAATACCTGGTGTGTCATTTGCCTCATAAAACAATTCCATCTGTTGCTTCAGATATTCACAGCAAGCTGGGTCAGTTAATATTTGAGGATTAAATCCCCAGAATGTTTTTTTTATTGTACTTCTAGTTTTAGGGAGAAAGTTAGAGAAGAATGATTGGAAAAAATATTATTATGATATTTGGGATTTGTTGTAAAAGATATTAGTTTTACCAGAAAGTAATCAATGCATGTATGAGTTTTGTGCGCAGCTGATTAGAAGGAATATTCTCTTCCGGATGGATTCGCAATCCTCCATAAGTCGGCTATATTTGTATTTTTTATATACGTGATTAGGAGTTCGCTAGATTTTGATTTTGTATTATACATTCTTTGTTGTGAGGATTTATCCAGATATTGGTCCAGAACACAGTTGAAGGCTCCTCCAATTATCAGATTTTGCTGGGTGGAATCTTAGATTATATTAATTATTTTATTAAAAAATTGTGGGTTGTCAAAGTTGGGAGCGTAGATATTCACCATAGTAAGTGGGTAGAATATATCTCCCCAGATACTATGATGTACCTGGCCTCCTTATCTGCTATAGTGGCTTTAAGTTTAAATGGTATACCTTTACGAATTATAATTGCAGTACCTCTAGCTTTGGAGAGAAAAGTAGAGTGATATAATTTTGGCCAATCCAGTTAGCCTTCAGCATGTTATGTGCTCCATCTTTGAGGTGCGTCTCCTGTAAAAATATTATATCAGCATTATTTGATTTTAAATGGGCTAGAACCTTACCTCTTTTAATTGGCTCATTAACACCCCTAATATTCCAACTACAAAATGTAATTCCTCCAATTTTCTTCAAAGGATCATCTTGCATTAGAGCTTACATGGTTTCCCTTGCTTCAGATGGAGCAACACAATATTTTAAATCAACCTTTTGGTTACTGGGTGGGTGAGCCCAATTTCAAAGCCCTGCAGGTATCCACCTGAGAAAAAGTGCCTTAAGAAGAGTAAATAGAGAATGTGCTAAATAAACTAAATAAGAAAAAATTGGTGGTGGTGGGGTTGAATACCTAATGTCTGGACATGCTGCACGTGAAGGTGGTAGACATGGACTTGTCCTGGATTTGATGAAAACGCTGAAGATAAGATCAGTAAAGATTATAATTGAAGGATCCAGCCTCTGAAGACCACCAGATGTTGAGGTGACCCACCAGGCCATCTCAAAGCTTCTGCCAACTAGGATGACCTTTTGGCCCCATTAATAGCTCCAGCTGGATTGGATCATGCACATCTGCTGAAATACCTAATTTATCCTCCACAGCCCCCATCACCCTGTTTATTTTGTTCCTCTCTCCCTACCCACTCCTCCCCTCCATCTGTTGTGCCACTTTCCATTAACTTTCATTCAGTTCCACTCTGCACCTTCCTTTCCTATTGGATTCAAGATTCTCATGCCTATTGTTCTCCACATCACCTCCAAGTCTCTGTTGCTATTTCCACCCTTCCCTCTGCCACCTGATTGTTATCTGACGATCAACCCCTCCTTACCTCCATAGATGCTGCCTGAGTTCCTAAAAATCCTCTCCTTTTGGTGCCGCTGTGACGCAGCTATTAGCTCTGCAGCTCTGATGACCCCTGTTCAGTCCTGATGTCCATTGCTGTTCTCCCTGTGACCTTGTGGGTTTCCTCCCACATCAAAAAGATGCATGGATTTGGTAGTTATTTGATCACTGTAGTGATGTGTGGTTGAGTGGGGGAAACTGGGGTGAGCTGATAAGAATGTGAAAGAAGGTACACAAAATTGCTGGAGAAACTCAGCGGGTGCAGCAGCATCTATGGTGCGAAGGAAACAGGTAACGTTTTGGGCCAAAACCCTTCTTCAGACTGAGATGCAATTTTCTTCACCATCCTCTCTCAGCTGCCACCACCGCCACACTTAGGATCATTCACCCTCTCTTGTTCACCAATCCATCATAGGCTTTCTCTTTATTAGTCTTTATTATCTCAGTCTGAAGAAGGGTTTGGGCCCGAAACGTTACCTATTTCCTTCACTCCATAGATGCTGCTGCACCCGCTGAGTTTCTCCAGCATTTTTGTGTACCTTCGATTTTCCAGCATCTGCAGTTCCTTCTTGAACACAAGAATGTGAAAGAGTCAGTTTCCATACTGTATCTCTCCCTGAAATGTTTTACGGCCCAGAGAAGGGAAAGGGTGAAGAAAATAAAGGGAAAGCCTATGATGGAGTGGTGAACAAGAGAGGATGAATGATCCTAAGTGTGGCGGTGGCAGCTGAGAGAGGATGGTGAAGAAAATTGCATCTCTGTCTGGCAGAGATGAGATGTTTGAGGACAGAACAAAAAGAAATACTGTCAAAAATATTTTGACATAAAAGCTTTACTGTTGATGGGTGTTTTCATTTCTAGATGCAACAAGTCATGCCACATCTGTGGGAAAACACTGAGTTAATGTTACGTGATGATGGTCTTACATGATTGGCTGTCTCTGGTGCAAAATAAAAATAAGTTTCTGATTATCCAAATTCATCAAACAATATAGAAATATGAAGATACGTTACAATCAAATGTTTTAAATTGTTTTGGCAAAATTTTACGCCTATGCCAACCTTCGCAGTTCTTATCACTTTTTAATTTTATCTAAATAGATAAAAGTTCATAATCCTTGGTATTTTAAGCACCAGTGGAAAGTTCTTAACGTGTATTTTATGAACCTCGGGAAAATGCTTAAGTTACGTCCCAATAATCCAATTGTGTGTATACCCTTCCTCCTTAATATAGGCATGTGCTTGGTGATCAGGTTGAACCAGAATCACCATGATCAGTACCTGAAGAACACCTCCAACACAGGCCCTACAGGTACCCTTCCTTTTCCAGCCATGCAGCTCCCAATGTCCCCGCAGCCTTGTTGGCCTGCCATCCAACAGAGTAGAACGGGCCACAAGCTGTTGTCAGGCCTCAGGTAATGCAACCTGAGACTCCCCAGAACTCCCTGTTGATCTCTCACTTCAAGCTGTTGTCATGCTGTCAAAGGCTGTTTCAACTGTATCCATCGGGAATGTCGAGAAACTGTTAGAACATATTTGCTTTTCTAAAATGTAATTTTAAATGATCCATGCAGTTTTAGCTATGAGGCAGAAATGAAGGCTAGCCATCCCATCAGCTCTCTCCCAGCGAGGCCAGCAGTGGGACAAGAGGTCGTTTGTCAATGCATCTGATTTCCAGCATGCTCAGTATTTGTGCATTGCAATGCCTTGGCAAGAAAGGATGTGCTGAAGGATATGCAGCAAGGACATAGGACAACTCTACCTCAAATCCACCAGTTTTCTGTTTAACGTTCCTTCCCCACCCCTTGAAGGATAGATTATCCCAACATTTTTACCACTCCGACAATTAAACCATGTCTTTACTATGTATGCCTGCAATAAATTAAAATAATCATGACATTCACACCTCAAAAAGGCAGTTCAATTCTAAACTACTGGTCAAGGAAAGAGCAATTTTCCAAGTACTGATGGAGAGAAAGAATAAATACAATCATCTTTAAAATTCTATAGATAGAACCCCTGTCAGAAACCCAGCCGTGTTTAGCATAGCTTTGGATTTTTGATGCATGCTCCCTTCATGCATGTGCACACAGACCCTTGGATCTGTGTAGTCATGTCAAATGGTATGTAGCATGAGCTTTGTTCTCGCTTGTGCAACATTTACTGCACAGAATGTAACTGCTGCAGGCCCCTGGCATTGAAACAAGTTGTAAAGAGTTGTGGTCGCTTGATGATGTTTAAAGAGGGAATCGAAGGTGGTGTCCATTCTTTTCTAATATTCTTTGACATGTTTTATTTTGTGATTGGTCTCAACTTCTTTTGTTGCTTTCCCGCTGCTGAAATTTGTCAGGTACTTCCATTCCACAATCCTCTTTCCTTCAACTCCCCTTATCCCTTTTGATTGGTAAGCATGTCAGAGGTTATGAGGAGAAGGCAAGAGAATGGGGTTAGGAGAGATAGATCAGCCATGATTGAATGGCGGAGTAGGCTTGATGGACCGAATGGCCTAATTCTACTCCTGTCACTTGATCTCATGATGCCCTGTTCCATGCTTCCTAGAACTCCATCTCTATCCCCAGGGTTGCTGCAGACTCCTCTTGTATTCCATGTGGATCTGTCCACGCTTCAGAGGTTTTGCATTTCTCATAAAATGCCAGGAAAAGTGTTTGGATATTATAAAATATGCACAATGAGGAGAAATTCATTGTTCTTGGTGTGTTTCCAATTATCAAGTATAATAAATATTTACATTTAGGTTTTTTCCTCATTTGTTCTTATAGCTGTTGAGTGCAGTTAAGGGCGGACTGGCTCTGAGGAAATGTGCAAAACTCATATAAATGAGTGGGAAGAATTGATGAAAGATCATTATGAAACATTTCATAAGCTGTTGGAAAATACAAAATGGTCCATTGTTGAATTTGTTATAAGAACATATGAATTTACTTGAGATGAAACATTGAGTGATGAACATTTCTTCAGCGTTTCATTATGAAAGATTACCATCTTCCTGAATTTTGGAACCAAGATATGTGCATGATGCAGCTTTGGAAATGTGTTTTTTTGAATCTTGACTAGGGAGTGAATGAGTTTAAGTTTCATTAATATTGAAGATCAACTGGCAGTTTGCCACAATCTGTTCCTACGCATACTGCTGCAGTGGGTTCATTGAGTGCCATGTTAAGTTAGTGGGAGGATGTACAATTAAGAGACAGTTCATTTGGCTAAAATGTGAATATGCTTTAATAGTCTATGTAGGGAGGTGGAGAATGTTAACAATTTTGAAGGATGATAGATTTTAAGCAGCGTGGCTGTTAAAGAAAGGGTGGTATGAAATTCAATCTTAATGTTCTGTCTAAAATCTGAAATGTATTGCATAGATTTACACGTTGTATGTATATTCAATATTGTTTAAGCGTAGCGTATACCTGCAAATCTTGTTCTCTAAAGATAGTGTTTGGTGAAGGGTGTTAATAGAAATGACAAGCTCGTACCTTCCTTCAAGCAAGAGATGGGAGTGTTTAATTGTCATCTGTACTGAAAACGCAACAATGAATTTATTGCTTGAGGCAGCATAACAGGTCTGTCAGCATGGTGCTTATAGATAATACCATTAATAGAAAAAGTTAAATAAATTAAAAACCCTAAAATGAGTGCAAATAAGCCCAAAGTCCTCAGTGCAACCAAGGCAGTTTATAATTCATATTTTAGTTGGTGTTTGTAGTGTTCTAAAAATCTGATGGTTGTTGGTAAGAATTTGTTCTTGAACCAGGAGGTCACAGTTTACCAAACCTATACCTTCTTCAAGATGACAGGAGTGAAATGAAAGTGTGGCCAGAGCAGTGTGGGTCTTTGATGATGCTGACTGCCCTTTTGAAGCAGTGCCTCCTATAGATCCTTTGATGGTGGGGGTTGGTGAGTCCGCATTTAGAGTATTGTGTTCAGTTCTACGCACCATGTTATAGGAAAAATATTGTCAAGCTTGAAAGGGTTCAGAGAAGATTTACGAGGATGTAGCCAGGACTAGAGGGTGTGAGCTATAGGGAGAGGTTGAGTTGGCTGGGTCTTTATTTCTTGGAGCGCAGGAGGATGTGGGGTGATCTCACAGAGGTGTATACAATCATAAGAGGAATAGATCGGGTAGATGCATAGAATCTCTGAAAGGAAAGGGTGGTGAGTGTAAGGAATAAGCTGCCAGAGGAGGTAGTGGAGGCTGGGACTATTCCAATATTTAAGAAACAGTTAGACAGGTACATGGATAGAACAAATTTGGAGGGATATGGAACAAGCATAGGCAGGTGGGACTAGTTTAGCTGAGACATGTTGGCCAGTGTAGGCAAGTTGGGCCAAAGGGCCTGTTTCCACACTATGACACTCTATGAATCTATAACCATAGTTCAAAATTTGTTTTTGGCGATGATGGGTTTTGGAGTTGAGCTTGATCCAGTTTTCACTCGGTATTAATGTATGTATACTTGCCAGCAAGTTTAACTAATAGTTGAAAACTCCTTCTTTCCCCTCACTTCCTTCACAACACACCCAACTCCTAAACAGCTAACCAGGGTCCATGACAACAAATATCTTAAAACCAGATTTTCCTCAGTAATCCATTTAATCTGCCCTCCATATATTTATCATCTTGAAGTACTCATTCAAAATAAATCAACACATTTAATACTTTAGTGCCAGGCTATCTTGTTGAAAGTAAGTATCTGGATTCATTTTACACTTGGTCAATCCTAAATACCATTGGACTCTAAAAAGAGAGAAGTAATAATAAAATGACATATATTTTTGCCATTGTTATATCTATTTAATTTCACTCCTCAGATGAGACTGATGTAGGCCTGACGTGGCAAGCCCTTGCGAACACTGTGCCATAGTAATACCACCCCTTATTGATTCTTCATTATTCAAATAGTTATTGGTGACATATGTACAGTTTCTTCAGCCCACACTGTATTTTCTTAAGGGTATTGCCTGTTAATGGTATTTACCTTGCAATTATTTAATTTTTGAGTTTATGTGCTTGGAGTTTGTCAAATTAGCAAGTCTTGGGCACACTGAATAATGTTCCCACTTGTACGGGGATGGTCAAGGGGAAACACAACAGATGGTTGTAATCTTGAATTTCTTAAAGCAGTTGTGATGGATTATTATTTTAAAACATTTAATGTAGACTGGTCAGGCTTTCATGTCATAAAGCAGATTTATTTCAGGCATCCAGTAAGAGCACAATTGATTTAATTAGCATCTGCCATGCATATATCACACTTATGAGGTGCAGGTGCTATGCTTAATGAGGGAGATACTTTACAGGTTTTGACAGCTCTGGGGGCTTGGATCATTGTTTCATGCTGAATGAATATATTAAAATAAAAGTGAACTTTAAAAAAATATTCCCTTTTTAAGATGCATTTCTCTAACTCGGTTTCATTTGTGTTTGTTGCTGATCTTTCAGATGACAACCTCTGTGTGGGAATGCAAAGTGATATGCCTTTGTCATATTCTACTTGCATTGCAGCCATGAGATTCCCACTCCATGCAGGTGTAATTTGTGTGTGATGCATTCGACAAACTGCTGGTTCAAACTGGAGGAAACTGGGTTTAAAGTAAATGTAAACTTCCAATGAGATTGAAATTGAAAGCTTGTAATTTAGCTTTCTCTATGGGGTAGTGGATAGGTTGAATATTTTTCTTTCAGTGCTCCCAAAAAAAGATCAATATAGAGTTAAGTGGCTCATTCAAAAATGATCTGGTGAAATATCTAGTGTTTGTGATGAGAGAGGGGTTTAGAAATTATTGTTAATTAAAGTTAGTAATAGACTGAGCTGATGGAGTAAAAAATAGTGATATTTGTGACTGCGTATCTGTGGAAAGGGGTACATTTTGTGGCTTGAATTGTGCATTCACGCTGAAGGCTTTTTTTTGGAGTAGACTCTATGAAAGGAATAGTATTTCTCCTTCCCTGCCCATGTTTATTATAGTCATACAGCATAGAAGCAGGCCCTTTGACTAACCGAGTCTTCACCAACCATGAGGCACCCATATACACCAGGCCTATGCTAATTCAATTTTAAATGCTTCACATTCACACCATTACCCCCTCCCCCTAGTTGTAGAGTAAGAGATTCTTTTGACTTTTTCCTCCTTTTAATTTCAGAGAACTTAAAAAAGATGAATTCACTTTGCATTTATAGTTAACCAGATCTCTACTACAAAGCATTACATCCTCTCTCCCCATCATTCCTAAGCCCACTTTTTGATGATGTCTTCAAATAAATTGGATACATATCTTGTTCCTTGAATCTAAACCTCTGCCCCAGGTTTATCTTCAAGTTTTTTTAATTTGAAACGCTTTCATTCCCATTGGACTAATTATTTCAACATATCCGTATGTGGGTTTGAGGTAACGAATGAATTACATACCTTTATACATTATCAAAATTCAAAACAGTTTTTGAACATCAAATTAGTAACAGGTGGCCCAAAGACCACCTGTTACAATGACTTTGAAATTATGATATCTGGTTCTGGAAGTTATTAGATTGATGAGCATTGTAGAAGAAAATGGGAGACTGATTCATTAAAACAGACATTTTTTCCAATGATTTGCTGTCCAAGGCTGGGAAACTACTATCCAGTGACTTTGATCATCTCTCTGCCATCATGAAGTGTTTCAGGAGGCTACGTTATGGCTCACTAACTTCAGCCTCCAGGAGAATGTTTCTCCACTGCAATTTGCGGACTGTCATAACAAATCCACAAATTCACAGCAGCCAACAACATCTCCCTCGGTCTTCACTCAACCGTGGAACATCTCAATAACAAAGATATTTATGTCATAGAAGCATAGAAACATAGAAAATAGGTGCAGGAGTAGGCCATTCGGCCCTTCGAGCCTGCACCGCCATTCAATATGATCATGGCTGATCATCCAACTCAGGATCCTGTACCTGCCTTCTCTCCATACCCCCTGATCCCTTTAGCCACAAGGGTCACATCTAACTCCCTCTTAAATATAGCCAATGAACTGGCCCCAACTACCTTCTGTGGCAGAGAATTCCAGAGATTCACCACTCTCTGTGTGAAAAATGTTTTCCTCATCTCGGTCCTAAAAGATTTCCCCCTTATCCTTAAACTGTGACCCCTTGTTCTGGACTTCCCCAACATTGGGAACAATCTTCCTGCATCTAGCCTGTCCAACCCCTTAAGAATTTTGTACGTTTCTATAAGATCCCCCCTCAATCTTCTAAAATCTAGCGAGTACAAGCCAAGTTTATCCAGTCTTTCTTCATATGAAAGTCCTGACATCCCAGGAATCAGTCTGGTGAACCTTCTCTGTACTCCCTCTATGGCAATAATGTCCTTCCTCAGATTAGGAGACCAAAACTGCACGCAATACTCCAGGTGTGGTCTCACCAAGACCCTGTACAACTGCAGTAGAGCCTCCCTGCTCCTATACTCAAATCCATGTCAAACTCGTGTTTATTGATTTAGCCTTCAACAACATAATCCCAGCCAATCTCATCTCCAAACCCCTGGACAAAGAAGTCAACACCCCCCTCTGCAACTGGATCCTTGACTTCCTGACCCATGGACCACAATCGATGTGAGAATGGCGACAAAACATCCGGTGCCCCCGCAAGGGTGCATTTCAATTCTTTACTAGGTTCAGCCCTATGCACGACTGTGTGACTAAATTCTGCTGTAACTCCTTATACAAGTTTGCAGATGACTCCACCATAAATGGGCCGGTTCTCAAAAAACGACAAGACTGAGTACTGGAAAATGCAATTTAGCTAATATTCAATGTAGTTCTCCTGAGCTGTCTAAGCAATTACAGCCTCATCAATACACTCTTGATCACCAGTGAGGTGATGGAAGGGGTTGTTGACAGTGCTATCTCACTCTGCTCACTCTTCAATGATTTAGCTGTGCACATTCGGGTTCCACCAGGAGCACTGCTCCAGAAATCATTCAAGCTGTGGCTCGAACTTGAACGAAAGAGTTGTATTCGAGATGTACGGTGAGAATGTTTGCCCCTGACTTCAATGCAGGATTTGATATGTAGCCTCAAGGACCCTCGTAAAATGAGTAGATATTTAAGAATAGTTTAAGCCATAGTTTAAGAATAAGTGGTAAGCCAATTAGAACAGAGATGAGGAAAAACTTTTTCACACAGACAGTTGTGAGTGTGTGGAACTCTCTGCCTCAAAGCGCGGTGGAGGCTGGGTTGTTTTCAAGAGAGAGTTAAGGGCCTGTCCCATTTTGGGATTTTTTTCGGCGACTGCAAGCGTGAGTGACTGACGCCTGTAAAACCGTCAATTTGTACGACATACACGCTGACTTACGCTATCCTGCGGGTGACACCCGGTTATGGTTATGGTCAGGGTTAGGGTTAGGGACCACAGGTGGGCTGTAAAATATTCTTCCTTCAATGCTTGGATTTTAAACGTTAATATATTAAATCTAATCCAATAAAATCTATTGTGCAAATGAAAAGATGTGTGAGTAGTTCAGTTTTATTTACAGATGTATTGGTCAGCTTCCAGATCCAATCACCGTATCTAACTTTTCACAGGGGTGGATTCAGTGAGTGTAGACTGAACTCCCCTCTCCCCTCCATCCCCCTCTTCCCCCCCTCCCATCACCATCCCTCCTTCTCCACTCCCCTCTACCCTTCTCCCCTCCCCTCTCTCCCCCCGCTTCTCGCCTTCCCCCCTCTTCCTCCCTTCTCCCCGCTCCGCTCTCCTCCCCCTTCTCCACTTCCCCCTCTCCCCACGTCCCGTCCCCTTCTCCCCCTCTCCCTCCCTCTCCCAGTCCCCAGTCCCCCCCCCCCCCCCCCCACTTTCCCCGACGACGCCCCCCCCCCCCCCCCCCCCCCCCCCATTGTGGACCCAGCCTGTGACAGCTAGATCCCACTAATAGTACTGCACAATGGCCACATCATCTGTTTTTGTAACATTGACTATGGGATAATGCAGACTTTGGGAACAACACCCTGCCCCTTCAATTGTCACCTTCAATCCAGATTTCGCACATTGCAGCAATGCCAGTGCTTACCAGATTGGTACTTAAATCAGATTTACATTGGAGTTCTGTGTGAAATTCAAATTTTTACTTTTTCAGTAATTTGATAGAAAATGTGATTGAGTAACCTTAAAATGTTGGGGCTGCTCATTCAGGATTGAATCATGGGAGTAATAAGAGTTAACAATTAACACATTACAACTGTGGGTTAAAATTTGTCAGGCTTGAAGATGTAAATGAAAATATAATATCTATAATAACCCAGTCGTTGTATAATTTTCTTTAAGTGACGGTAATTCTGATTACCAGAGCTGATTACCAGAGCACTAAAGGCTAACCCATGTTATTTCGAGGGGAAATTTCAATGCCACGATGAAAGCTTAATTTATAGAAGCAACATGTCATACTTGGCAACCAGGAGTTGGTTATGATTGTACTCCACTCACCATAACCACTCATTAGAAATTAGTTTGAGCTTAATCAGATAAGAACACAGTTAATGCTTCAATTTTCAGAATGCTTTGAGTAGTGCATTGCTTTACGTTCACACAAAGAGACCTCAACAAGGAATGCTGGAATCTTGAGCAAAACATAGAGTGCTGGAGTAACTCAGCGGGTACGCTTTCATCTCTGAGGAAGGATCCTGACCTGAAACATTGCCTATCTATGGCCCCTAGGAACTGAACTATGTATTGGCCAAGCTTTTCGACTGCCCACATTTCTTATTAAAAATCAGTGTGTAAGTCAGTTGTAATGGACCAATTAATATAACAGTGAAGTGATGGAGCATGGAGGATATTAAAAAAGGTGTAAATGGTGACCAAGAAGGAAATATGTAGTCATGAGGAAATTGATGAGAGGACAGGAGCAGTAGTTTGCTGAGAGATTTATAGGGGGTAGGCTTTTGAGTGGAGGAAGAAATGTTGTGGCATGTGTTCAGAGGTAATGAGTAAATATAAGAATGAATGGATCACAAAGTGAGCTGCTGGAAGAACTTGGTGGGTTAGGCAGCATCCATGGAGAAAATCATCAGTTATAGTTTTGGGTCGTGGTCCTTCAACTGGACTGAGAGAGTAGAGGGAAATGGTCAGGATAAACTAGTGAAAGGGAGGGGAAGGGCAAGCAAGAACTGTCAAACAATACGTTGATCCAGGTGAGGAAGGGTTGATGGGCAGAAGGATTCCGCTGAGAGAGAGAATGGTGAAGATGGTGACAAGCTGGATAGTGAAGTGGAGACAACAAAGGGAATGGAATTTGTTATGAAAGGAAGAGTGGAACTAATAAGTGGAGGATGGTGAGCAGATGGGGAATGTGGGAGAAGGACAGAGAGGACCCAAGTGGGAGAAATGTGTTAGTGACAAGCAGACGGTGTACGTAGAGGAGGCAAAAGAAACTGGGGGTTGGGTTGTTGCAAAGAAATGTGTGTGTGTGTGATGAGTGTGAGTAATGGGTGTGTGTCGTGGGTGTGTGTGTTGGGATCCGAGTAGATTATAAGGAGAAAGAGAGTGAGCGATTACCTGAAATTGGAGATTCCCATGTTCATGCTTATTGGGTTGTAGATCTGGCAGAATATAAGGTCCTGGTCTTCCAGTTCGCATTTGGCCTTACCCTGGAAGTGGAGATGGCTAAGGACAGACAAATTGGTGTGGGAATTAAAGGGGAGTTAAAATGGCTTCCAAAGGGAGATCCAGAGTGCCATTGCGGACAGAGTGCATGTGGTCATAAAAGCAATTACCTAGTCTGCTGATGTAAAGGGGGTCACATCGAGAGCACTGTGTACAATAGATGAGGTAGGCAGAGAACTTGCAAAACTAAGGAGATAGAATGAGAGCAAGGAAGAGGCTCTGCTTTTATCTAGCATCTGTCAACCCTCTGACCAAAAATGGTGTGTAGCCAATGTATACACATATAAAGTGGAGTTGTGATGTGAATTGACAAGTGAAAGAAAAAATGTGTGTCACCGTGGATGGATACTGTATGAGGAAAGTGGAAATGTGGACCATTGAGAAGAAGACATCATCACAAAACTTGTTCAAAGGAACCAACTTACTGATGTTTGCTACTGAATGTTGGGCAGTAACTATTTGGGTAATGCTTCATCTGTTGAAAATGTAAATGGTAGTTTGTTTCAACATTTTTTATCAAATGGATAATAACGTATCAAAATGATTAAAACAGATCAAAATTTGTTGCATTCTGAAGAAGCAACTACTTATGACCGTTCCGATGAAAAATCCTTGATTGAAACATTGTATTTTTCTCATTCAAATGCTGCCTGATCTTCTTAGTCTTTGGAATATTCAATTTCAGATTTCTAATACCTTCAGCGTTTGCATTTAAACTACCTTTCATTCAGTCTAGGACAAGGCAGGAAAACGTATCATCCATATACACTATTTGAAGTGCATATTTTTCTGTGCCACATCCGTTCTTGAGCTTTGAGCCTGAGATGCATGATTGTTTTAAAAAAAAAAATGTGCAAGCTATTGATAGTTGTATTTTTAGGCATTTTTGTGGTATGTTTCCGTCCACCACCCACATTCCCTTCATCTTGAGCTAACAATATTTTCTGGGATTGAAATTTATCTCTATAGAGATGTCGGTGTGAGCATAAACTGGGGTATATCTGGTGCAAATATTTTTTTTAGAAAATACTATTCACAGAAGAAGTTGTTATTCTTTTCAGGTGGGACATTCTGGTGATGTCGTCGAATTCAAATTGCAATTTATCAAAATGGTTTATGTGCAAGAGAGATTTATTCAGAGACAGATTGTTGAAAGCATTGCATTTAATATTGTTTAAAACTTTTCCTTCTGCAATCAGTCGAAGCAAATCAAATCAAATCATCAGATCCTTTTTGTTTGTTACGTTGCACAGACCTTTTTCCAAATGTACTCTGGCACTATTCTCCAATTCTTTTCCCGCTTACGATCAATTACTGCATCAAGGCTGCCTCCTGCATTCACGTAGAACTTGTTGATTTCTTCACCTTTCCTATTAATTTCCACCCTGCCCACAAATTCGCTTGGACCATCAATTATGCTTTTATGCCCTGCTCATTTTTGTCAGCGTGCATTTTTCTTGCAACTTACTGTGAAATTTTTTTATGATCTATTTTATATGGTTTAATAAAGATCATTAGGGGCACCGCATTGATGGCAGCCTCTGCCTACAGTCTGTCTGTTTTTCTGTCTTATTTTTAATTTTTAGTCAGTTTTAAAAGTTTGTTTTGGAGATTTCTTTAGCTTTTCTATGTGGGGGAGGGGGGGGGGGATAGGGTAAGGGGGAAACCGTTTCCCAGTCACTTCCTGGCAAGGACGCGACTATTCTCCGAGTCGCGTCCTCGCCCCCCTCCTCGCGGCCTACCACCTGGATTGGAGCGGCCTTTCCTGCCGGGGACCCGGACCAGAGCTTCAGCAGCGGCGGCGCAGCGCTGGATACATCGAGGAGTGGGTGATTGCTTACCTGGATCGCCGTTTGAGGCTCCAGAGTGTTGGGCCCGCTGCTTCAACATCGGAGCTGTGGTTCGTAGAGCTTCCAGCGCGGGCGGCGCTGACCAACATCGCGGAGTCATGGGATCCCTTTGCCGAGGGCCGCCAGCGTTGAATCTCCCCCCAGTGCGGCCTGTGGACTTCAGGAACCGTGGACTCCAATAGGAGGTGGCAGATTCGGATGTCCAGGCCGCTGAGGATGTCCTCCAGTCCCGACGCCATGGGTATAACGAGCCTAAAAAAGGAGCCTGTGCACCCAACCCTTAAAAGAAATGTGGGCTTGTAGGTTAATGGGCTTCTATAAATTGCCCTTATGGTGTAGGGGAGTGGATACTAAAGTGAAATAACATTGAACTAGTATAAATGGGAGATCTATGGTCGGCATGCACTTGCTGGGCCAAAAACCTATTTCCATGCCTTATCTCTAAACTAAACGCTCCTGTGCTGGTGAGTCACTGAGGAGAATGAGGTGCAATGCTGTGAAAGATGAGGATCCAGTTGCACAGGGATAACCAGAGACTATTTCCCTTATTTCTAAGAGTTAGATATAGCTCTTAGGGCTAACAGAATCAAGGAATATGGGAAAAAGCAGGAACGGGGTACTGATTTTGGATGATCATCCATCATCGTATTGAATGGCGGTGCTAGCTCGAAGGGCTGAATGACCTACTCCTGCACCTATTTTCTATGATTCTATTTGACGAAGGGATAGGAAGGGAGCTTTGGGGCCCGTGTAGGTACGTTGATGTTCCCTACCTTCGAGGCAACATGAAAAGCATTAAGCATGTTGAGGAAAGATAGTTGTTGGTTGAGCTGCTCAGCTTCACCTCATAGGAGGTGATGGTGTGTAAGCCCTGCCACTGTTGCTGACCATTTGTCTAAGCCTCCCGTTTAGCCCAGAAGTGTCTCTTTGCATTCTCAATAGCCTTCTGGAGGTCATACCTGAACTACTGCAAGAGAGAAGTCTTTTAGAGCAGAGGCAGAACACAAATTAAACTGCTGATGTAATTTGAGGCTGAGAAAGGGTGTGGGGAATGTAAACTAAAGCAGATGTTTTTCTGCTTTGAAGGTTTACCAGAAGAGTACAAACGTCTCCACTTCAATAGCATTTCTTCTGAACCTTTTCTAAAATATAACATTTCTACATTTAGATCAAATTGTTACTGAGAAACAAAATTAAGTTTGCAGTTTTAATTTATTTCAAATACAATACCTGATATAAACTATTCTTACAGTATTGGAACTGGGTGAATTTGTACAAAAATAAGCAGGAGAAAATGAGTGATGTTTGCTTTTTTTTTTGTCTTAATACAATTAGTTTAGTTTACAGATATAGCACAGAAACAGGGTCTTCAGCCCACTGAGTCTGCACGGACCAGCGATCCCCGCACATTAACACTATCCTTCACACTCTAGGAACAATTTACATTTATACCAAGCCAATTAACCTACAAACCTATATGTCTTTGAAGTATGGGAGGAAATGAAGATCTCGGAGAAAACCCACACGGTCACGGGGAGAACGCAGAAACTGTGTACAGACAGCACCCGTAGTCAGGATCGAACCTGGGTCTATGGTGCTGCAAGCGCTGCAGGGCAGCAACTACTGCTGCGCCACTGTGCTGCCTGATACTAATAAAATGTTCTCCAATAAATGGGCATAAAGTTTGACCTGTCATTTCACAGACTATCTCCTCATTCATAAAAACACCAACTATCACCAACTTCTATTTGAGCTCTTCGGCAACAGAAACAAACATCTACATCGTTTTTCCTCCATAGATTTTCTTGATTTTATTTGCAATACATACTTTATTAATATATACTGTAAATACAATTGATACACTCCTCTCTCTACATTAATTGTACCATCAATTCAATATATTCTCTCAGCATCACTCCTGTTTCCTCAAACAGTAATCCCTCTCTGTGATTCGTGCTGCTTTCCGGCTCCATAACTGTGTTTTAACCCGTACTTGCTATCCCCCTCTTGTGAATTGACGGGCAGTTAGGCCGGGCTCAGCTGCTCGATGTCCAGTGTTGTCAGGACCCTGGTCGGTGATCCTCACCCACTAAGCCTTTGTGGCGGCCACATTGAACTTCAGTGCATCCGTCAGTGCGACCCCTCGCATGCTGGAATGTGAAGCAAATGTCTGCATGTGCTTGCAGACATCTCCTTACACTGAACAACCAACAGGTTTCAGGCAGAGCAAAATGTGTATTTCAGCATGTGGGTGATCTTCAGCATGTGGGTGATCTTCCAGCATCAAGTAATGTTGGTCTCGATACGTGCCCCTGGTTACACCCTGTAACTCCGAGAAACTGAAAATACAAACGATGCAGTTATAGAAAATATGAAATGAAAGCAGAAAAGGCTAGAGAAGCTCAGTGGGTCAGGCAGCATCTTGACAAAGAGAAAAAGGTTAACATGTCAGGTGTGTGATCCTTCTTTAGAACTGGGAAAGACAGATGCAAGTTTGCAAGGTTCTATTTTTTTTCTATCATTTTTTAATGTTTTTGTTCCATATTACAATGTCCTCTGAAATGCAGCTGATTAAGGCAAACCTCAACAAAAACCTCTGCTACAGCAAAATACAAATTGTTTGAGGAACTCAGCGGGTCAGTTAGCATCAGCTGTATTCTCACACGGACCGCTGCCAGTTTTCTCAACTTCCATAGCCGCTCTGCATAAGTGGGGGAGGGAGAGAGAGAGAGAGAAGAGGGAGAGAGAGAGAGAGAGAGGGAGAGAGAAGAGAGGTAGAGAGAGAGAGAGAGAGAGGGAGAGAGAGAGAGAGAGAGAGAGAGAGAGAGAGAGAGGGGAGAGAGAGAGAGAGAAGGGAGAGAGAGAGGAGGGGAGAGAAAGAAAGAGAGAGAGAGGGGGAGAGAAAGGGGGAGAGAGAGGGGGGAGAGAGAAGGGGGAGACAGGAGCATGGGGTTCATTTTTCCACACAAGCCATAGGTGACTGGGCAATCTGAACCCAAGCACTAAGTTGTAAGCAGCAGAAGGTGCGCATCCCTCGGGACAGCCTCCACTCTCCCACGGCCACCCTCCGCGGGCTGTGGGTCGGGTGGTGCGGAGGTGTGGGGCAATGTTCATCCCTCCACAGTGATGTGATGGACCAATCACTGACAAGTTCCGCCCCCCCGGCAACGTCATGTCCGTTATTGGACTTTTCTGTTGAGCGGCAGTCTGTTCGTTGGTTTGTTGGCGACGTCACCTTTCGGGTAGGTAGCGTTTTGACAGAGTTTTTTTTTTGGTGTGTGTAGTTTCGGTGTCTCTCAGTAAGTCTTGTGTAGGGGATGGTGGGGAAAGTGGGAAACTGCTTTTTGGTTGCCTCCTCGGCGGAGAGGCGACATTTTCCATGTTGCCTCCCTCAGCGGGCACAGCATGGACTTTTCCATCACGGAGCGGGCGAACCCTTTCCGGGGGTCGCCAGAAATGAATGTTCTGATCGCTGGCCTGGTGACTTTGGCATCATGGGGCTGTGGTCTGCAGAGCTTCCAGCCGCGGGCGTGGAGTAGACTTACCTTCTGGAGTCTGGGATCCCTTGCGGGGATCGCCGGAGAAGAGCTCCGACCGCCAGCCTGCGGCGTATAACATCCTGAAGCCGCGGTCTCCGGTAGGAAAGTGCCATCGGGATTCGAGCACTACGAGTCGCGGAGGATGTTTGACCGTCCCAACATCGGAGTTTGGATCATCTCGACGAGAAGGACTGTACATCCAGCCGTCCGTAGCAGCAACTACGGAGGGTTTATGGCCCCGACCACGGATGAACAAGGGAGGAGGAGTGACTGAACTTTGTTGCCTTCCATCACAGTGAAGAATGCTGTGGGGATGTTTGTGTTAAATTCTATTGTGTATTATGTGTTTTTTTTTAAGTGTATTGCTGCTGGCAAATTTATTTCACTGCACCCTCTGGGTGCATGTGATGAATAAATTTGGCTTGACTTTGAATTGTATCCAGTAAAAATGTTTGCATTAATGGGCGGCCGATGTATTAGGCTGAGCAACATGACCTTGTTCCAGGTTCTAACATTAGCTTACTGATTATTAAGTAAAGTTAGAGAGAGTAAAGGGCCTGTCCCACTTTCCCGAGTCCTCTGCCGAGTTGAAAGGACCTTAAAAAAATCAAGATTTTTGTGATCTACGTACTCCTCCTCCCGACTATCTTTTTACTCGTGGACTTTTTTTGTCATGCTGAAAAAAACGTCCCGATTTACCTGATGCCCCGAGTACCTATGGCTGGCATAACAAGCCGCTAAGATATATCTATGGATTCGCTACGGACTCCTGCGGACTCGCTACGGACATTCTCCGAGTTTGAATCAAGGGAAAAACTCGGGAGAATTTGTGAGTAACTCGGGAAAGTGACACAAACTAATGATTGAAGAATTCAGAAGCTTTGCTTTTAGTAAAAATATATCTTTTGAGGGATTTACCATTGTTGGGACTGAATTCTAAAAATGTTGTGTGTAAAAATGCAACAGCATTTAATCTAAAAAGTATTGGCATGTTGTAATCATGAGCTGCATGTTGACATAATATGTTTGCAGAAAATAAATACGATTCTCACACCCATAAATATCTATGGTGTTTGTGAATGGTGGATTCCTTCAGAGCAGGATTTGCCCAAAGGGTCAAGATTTGCTTTAATGAAATAGTCTCTGGTGTACACGGTGAATAAATTCAGCACTGTGTGTGTAACTCTGCTGCAGCAGAATAGAAACAAAGCCTCCTTCTTTCAAAGTAAATAACTCGTTTTTAACCAGTGTTCCTAACATCTGTGATCCCAGCTTGACACTCTGGTGATTACCTCTCATCACTTTGTCCAATTGGCCATCAGAGACGCATGATACCCATATCCATTCCACTACCGTCACTCAAAAGCAAATTTATCCCACTCCACTGAAGCAAATATTAATTCCCATTAGGAAGTGCCATGATAAGAGATTCCCTCATGAAAATTGTAGAAGCAGGTATACATTTCTATTATCACTTTGGAAGTACAGTTGTATGTGGTTCTGTGTTTACAGGGGGGCACACAATGGGGGGGGGGGGCCCCCCTGCATTGTTATTTCACCCTCCATCCCTATCTGTCATCCAGTACTATGGGGGGGGGGGGGGTCCCCTCCTCCCCCTGATCAAAACATGGATAGAATTCCCTTACATTCCCTTAGTCCTTACATTTCAACCCCGCCAGCCTTCGCATTCAACATCTCATTCTCCAATGTTTCTGCCATACGCAATGTGATCCCACCACCAACCATCTTGCCTTTGTCCATCCATCTGCTAATCAAATTCCCCCTTGCCTGTAACCACCTATCACTTGCCAGGCTTTGTCCTGCCTCCACTTCTTTTTCAATCTTTCTCTATCACTGCAATCAGTTTGAGGAAGTTTCCCAACCCAAAATGATGCCTATCAGAATGATCCCTCCAGAAATGATGTTTAATATGCTGAATTACTTCAGCACTAAGTAAGATTTCAGCATCTGCATTTACTTGTGAAATAGAACAGTACAGTCCCTTCGGCCCACAATGTTTGTGCTGAACATAATGCCAAGTTAAACTGCCAAGTGTCATTGTATTAAATGTAGTTAGTCTAATAAACAGTGCCTATAAGATTACCATGTAGGAAAGAACTACAGATGATGGTTTAAACCGGTGGAGACTGGTTCTCTGGATACGTTCAGGAGAGAGCTAGATAGGGCTATTAAAGATAGCGGGGTCAGAGGATATGGGGAGTAGGCAGGAACGGGGTACTGATTGGGGATGATCAGCTATGATCACAATGAATGGCGGTGCTGGCTCGAAGGGCCGAATGGCCTATTCCTGCACCTATTGTCTATTGTCTAAACGGAAGACATACACAAAATGTTGGAGTAACTCAGCAGGACAGGAGCATACCTGGAGAGAAGGAATGGGTGATGTTTCGGGTCGAGACCCGAGTCACGATGACCAAAATCAGAGACAGGATTTAAATTGAATGAATATTAAATTGCATCGATATGTTTTAAAGGTACTTGAAGAGCTGTCAGGCTTGTGCATATCCCTCCCATTTTCAGGCATGTTTTATATGAGTTTGAAATATCTTAACCCCGAATTTTGAATGGTGTCTTACTTAATTTTATAAGCAATAAATGAAATTATTTGTTAAAAGATTGGATAAGATCCCGATATTGTGTGGAAGTGATACAACTATGTCAGTTGGAAACTGAAGACATTGTACATTTTAGAATTTTGGTGATCTTTTCATTGTGGGTTATTCTGCAGGTAATGTCAGTTTTATTCTCCTACATTGTGTTAGTATTAAGCAGTGGCCCCACAGTGCAGTTGCGATACAATATGCCTGAAATGTAGATGTTATTTTCTGGTCACTTAGTTCAAGGCCACTCGTTCAAGGGTATTAAACAAGGGTGACTCGGGAATCCTGCAAACCTTTGATGAAACACAGGTTTCCAGCTGCACTTCTACAAATGGAAAGCTTCTCATTTCAGACCTGTTGACAGTTGGCAACCAGAGTTGAAGCGCAAGGAAGATAAACTGGGAACAATAGTTTTATTAAATGATTTAAATGATTATTAACTTACTTCACCACAGAATATTTTAATAACTTCTCCCACTGAAGGGGCTGTCCCACTGCGGTGACCTAATTGGCGAGTTTAGAAGAGTTTGCCCTCGACTCATACTCGCAGCATGGTCGACACGAAGTCCTAGGAGGTCTTTGTAACTCTCCTTCATGCTCGAGTGTAGTCCCCGCGTACTTGAGGCCTCAGCTAGGTCGCGGCGTATTTTTCAACATGCTGAAAAATGCCAGCGAGTAAAAAAAGGTTGCCATGGAAAAAACATATTTTTTTTTACTCGTAGGTTTAGTCGAAATAGGTCGTAGTAGGTCAGCATGTTATTCGTAGGTAATCGAGGATAGTCGAAGGTAGTCGAAGCTAGTCTTCAACACAGTCGAAGGAGATGACACTTTTTCAAACTTTCCTAAACTCTTCCAAACTCGCCAATTAGGTCGCCGCAGTGGGACAGCCCCTTGACTTTTACCAGAGACCAATGAAATATTACTCAACTCAATGCTGTTAATATTCTAGAGACGGCAAAATCTGTCTGTGGGGATTCAGACATATGGATCATCAATGGCTGAGGCCACAAGTGAAGGGGATGTTTTAACTTCTTCTTCCACAGAAGGCTGTGGTGGCTAATTCACTGGATCTTTTCAAGAGAGAGCTAGATATAGCTCTTGGGGCTAAAGGAATCAAGGGATATGGGGAGAAAGCTGGAACCACTGATCATATTGAAAGGTGAAAGGTGGTGCTGGTTCGGGGCCGAATGGCCAAATACTACCCCACCTCCCTCCTCTCCATTTCCCGCATCCTCCTCCCCTCACTCCCATTCCCTGCTCCAACACCTACTCAGGTCGTATAGAGCCAGGGCCTGGAACTCTGCCTGGTTCTCGTACTCGGCCCGGCTCTGGCTGTAGGCGGCCGAAGCACTCACGGACGTGGGCCTCGACGGAGCCGGACTCGCTGTGCTGGGGGCGGGGTGAGGGTGGCGGGTGGCCGAGCCAGAGTTGCCCGCAGAGCAGGAAGCGGAGGCTGTGCTGCAGAATGGTGCACTGGTACACCTTGACCCAGGCCCCGGGCTTGGGCCCGACTCCAGCCCTCAGCTCAGCCTCCGCCTGGGATCCAGTCCAGGCACTGACTTCATCTCCGGGCTTGTCCCTGATGCCGAACCCAGGTTCGTCCTTGGTTCCAGACCCAGTCCCCGGGCTCGGCCCGCGGCACCACCGCCCCCCCACCAGGTACAGCGCAGCCGCAGCTCCTCGGGCACGGCGCCACTCCTTCACCATGGGGGCAGGACTGCTGCTTGGGTCAGAGCTGTTTGGGGCGGGGCTGTTTTGGGTCTCACCGAACATGCGATTGGAAACCTCCGCCTCGATGGCGCAGGAAGGGGCGGACTATCCCGGGGAGTGACAGGGAAAGAGACTAATCCGCATGGTGCCAACCGGCAGGAGAAGAGATCGATCTGCGCACGTGCGGTTTTTAAGATTTTTAAACCTCGCTAACTTTTACGACATTCAACCGATCGGAACGAAACTTGGTGGACTCGCAGCATAGGAGAACGGTGAGTGAACTGGTGAAAAATCATAGCGTTATCACAAACCGTTATTGCGCAAATAGAAAGACCGCCAAACCGGAAGATAACAAGATCAGTTTTAGATATGTATAGAAGATACAATTATAAAGATGAAATTTGAATTAAGTTATTGCAAATACTTTTATCCATTCCCTTTGATTTGGCTATGGTCTGCTTGACATTGTTGCATTTCTGATAATGGTGATAATGAATAATCCACCGGTACCTTTCTGGTTGTTGTACTTCCGTGGTGATTTATTGAAACATTTGAACTGTGTTGGTGCAGGGTGGGTGCATTATCATATTAGGTATGTGGATGGAAGAAATCTTTGTAGTTGAAGGAACTGCTGATTATGATCAGATCACAAAGTGCAACAAAGCAAAGTATCTCTGCTGTATTTAGAACGTTGTGCACTCTCTATGTGATGATTCTTGAGCAATGATTATCCGTACCAATGAACTAGTTATGCAGTACTTCACTAAAGAGCCTTTGTACCATGGTCTACTGTGTTGATATATATGTATGTTCATGGAGCTTCTTTTTATTCTATAAATGGGCATGCTCAATTGTATTACTGGTCCAGCACTTTCAGAATCAGCCACATGCCACAGAGAGCTGTGTGCATTGGAAAAAAATAACTTGACATCTACCAGTGAATGATTGTATATTACAACACTTACATTAATCTATTAGTATTTCTGGTGAGGCATTATTTGTGCATTACTGTAAATAGATTGCTGACATTTTAAGTCATTTTTAACATTGCCTTGTTTATCTTTATAATGTAAATGGAAAATGTGGCAGACACCTACGTCATGTTATCCAGCGACTTGATCTAATAATCCATAACTCGTTCAGTGGGTGTGTAAACTGCAATATGTGATGTCCATAAATATCTCACTGTAAAATATAGGAAATAACAGCAATCGCGGAACAATCCATTAATTAATTTGTCCTTCATAGTTCAATAGATAATAGGTGCAGGAGTAGGCCATTCGAGCCAGCATCGCCATTTAATGTGATCATGGCCAATCATCCCCAATCAGTACCCCGTTCCTACCTTCTCCCCATATCCCCTTGACTGCTATTTTTAAGAGCCCTATCTAGCTCTATCTTGAAAGTATCCAGAGAACCTGACTCCACAGCCCTCTGAGGCAGAGAATTCCACACATTCACAACTCTCTGTGTGAAAAAGTGTTTCCTCATCTCCGTGCTAAATGGCTTACCCCTTATTCTTAAACTGTGGCCCCTGGTTCTGGACTCACAACATAGGGAAAATGTTTCCTGCCTATAGCGTGTCCAAACCCTTAATAATCTTATATGTTTCAGTAAGATTCCCTCTCATCCTTCAAAATTCCAGAATATACAAGCCCAGCCGCTCCATTCTCTCAGCATATGACAGTCCCGCTATCCCAGGAATTAACCTTATGAACTACACTGCACTCCCTCAATAGCAAGAATGTCCTTCCTCAAATTAGGGGACCAAAACTGCACACAATACTCCAGGTGTGGTCTCACTAGGGCTCTGTACAACTGCAGAAGGACCTCTTAGCTCCTATACTCAACTCCTCTTGTTATGAAGGCCAACATGCCATTCACTTTCTTCACTGCCTGCTGTACCTGCATGCTTACTTTCATTGACTGATGAACAAGGACCCCTAGATCCCGTTGTACTGCCCCTTTTCCCAACTTGACACCATTTAGATAATAATCTGCCTTCCTGTTTTTGCTACCAAAGTGGATAACCTCACATTTATCCACATTAAACTGCATCTGCCATGCAGCTGCCCACTCACCCAACCTGTCCAAGTCATCCTGCATTCTCATAGCATCTTCCTCACAGTTCACACTGCCACCCAGCTTTGTGTCATCTGCAAATTTGTTAATGTTACTTTGAATCCCTTCATCTAAATCATTGATGTATATTGTAAATAGCTGCGGTCCCAGCACCGAGCCTTGCGGTACCCCTCTAGTCACTGCCTGCCATTCTGAAAGGGACCCATTAATCCCTACTCTTTTTTCCTGTCTGCCAACCAATGTTCTATCCATGTCAGCACTCAATCCCCAATACCACGTGCCCTAATTTTGCCCACTAATCTCCTACGTAGGACCTTATCAAATGCTTTCGGAAAGTCCAGGTACACCACATCCACTGGCTCTCCCTTGTCCATTTTCCTAGTTACATCCTCAAAAAATTCCAGAAGATTTGTCAAGCTTGATTTCCCCTTCGTAAGTTTGTACGTTCTCGGAGCAGAATTAGACCATTCGGCACATCAAGTCTACTCCACCATTCAATCATGGCTGATCTACCTTTCCCTCACAGCCACATTCTCCTGCCTTCTCCCCATTACCCCTGACACCCTTACTAATCAAGAATCTGACAATCTCCACCTATCCATTGAATTGGCATCCACAGCCGTTTCCACAGATTCGCCACCCTCTGTCTACAGAAATTCCTCCTCATGTCCTTTCTAAAGGCCTTCTTTATCGTGTGCTTCGCAGAAACCTCGTCTTTTATAATGGACTCTAAATGGACTGTTATTATACATATGGTTTGGATGTTTGTTTATGACTCCTATATGGTCATTTTGTAGTTTCTTGTGAACATCTCATCAATTTGTCATGTACATTATTCTGTTATGTTTTCGCCCATTAAATTTGTCAGAACCTGTAGCTAGTGAGGGTCAGAAACACATTAGAAGCCATTTGAGAAGGGTATTGTGATGATGTTCAGGGGGTTCTGATGGGAAGTGGGTGGGAGGTTAGTGGTCTGTGGGTGGAGGGCATTGTGTGAAGATGGTGATCAAGGGATGCTTACATCAAAGAACGAAAAGCATTGAGGGCTGGTGTGAATGAGTGAAACATATTGGCTCATGAAGTAACACTTCTGCTTGTCCTGGCTTACAAAGTGTACTGTAAAGACGCCTGCTCTGATTAATTCAACCCTCTTTTTTTTTGCTGCCAAATTTCCTAAGGACTGGGAAGTGGGATCAATTATCTGTAGTTAAAACTAGAATGTGTTAAAGAAAAGGCAAGCAGACTGGTTATAATTCTCTTCCTGTGAACAGGTTGGTTGCCCACACCATGTCTCAACCCCAATTAAGATCAGCTGTAGGAGACTGTTGCTAGACTTCTGTTCCAAACTCTCTTCACTTTAACCTTCGACAGACCATGTCCGTCCAATGTTGTGAGTTGACGTGAAGCCCCTTGGTCTCTTGCCTGAGAACTGTTACCTCCCAGGTTCAAGAACAACCTCTTACCATTAATCATCAGGTTCTTGAACTACCCAATACAATCTAATGTGCCTGGAAAGCAAGTGAGAATTTCATCGTTTCATTTCATATCTCATGCATACGATTGGCTTGGTTTATAGGTTTATTATAAATGTAATGTATACCAAAATACTGTGATAATCTTTGTTTGCTTGTTATGACAAATAAACACTTTTGAACTGCTCCTGCTTTTTAGAGGACTTCCTGTCAATATTTTTGAATGGCGAAAATCACAAAGCTGATCAACTTTTTTGGTCCATGGTGAGATTGATTTGAAAAAGCATCATTGAAGGTGGAAGGAGTTTCAAAGTTTAACTGGATTAACAGGTGGACTATAAGCATCCATCGAGAATAATTGTGTGAGCTATAATCCCTGAATGGTGGAAGTTACTTGATGTTTTGTCAGGGTAGATGCAAGGAATTTAACTTTTCCGTATTAACGTTAATAAGGAGAGCAAAAGCCAATTGTAAGCCCATTAAAAGAAGATCAGCCGCTCAAGTTATGCTGATCTGCCCCAGTCATCTCTTTCCTGCTGTTTCCCCATAGTCCGTCTGTTCCCTGATCTTTCACAAATTCATCTATTTCTACTACAGGGAAAGGTTGGACAGACTTGGGATTTTTTTTCTGGAACGCCGGCGGTTGTGGGGAGACCTGTTTCCTCAGGGTGGAAATAACAAAGCATAGCTTTAAGGTTTAAAGTTTAAAGGAGATGCGTGGGGCAAGTTTTTTTTACACAGAGGATGGTGCATGCCTGATAGAATCTGCTGGGGTGATGGCTGAAGCAGACACGTTAGTGCTATAGAAATAGTCTTTTGGGTAGATATATGGATATTCAGGGAATGGAGAGATATGGGCTATGTGCAGGTAAAGAAGTGATGGTTTTGACATTATGTTCGATGCAGATATTGTAGGTTGAGGGGCCTGTTCTTATGATGTACAGTTTTATGTTCTATGTTCCTCTTTAAATACCCCAATGATCCAGTCTCCACACCCTCCAGGATAGAGATTCAATGACCTTCTGCAAGAAGTTCCTGTGCACCTCAGTTTTAAATAATTTCCCCTTAATGTCATAACTATGTTCCCTTCTTTGAGATTCTCCCACAAATGGAAACATCCCAATTTCTACCCTATCATACCTCTTCAGGAATTTTAAAAATTTCAATGAGATCATCCCATATTGTACTGAATTTTAAAGTATATAGATCTAATTTCATTCAAAGTGTCGTAAGTGGTAAAAGCTTTAGGGTCAAGGCTGATGTTATTGGGTGAAGTGAGATTTAAGTTAGTTATGCTGATGGATGGATAAGTGGGAAATTCACATGTTGCTGACTTGAAATAAATAATTTACTTGTAGGGCCGGGATGGCCTGTTTCCATGCTGTAATTGTTATATGGTTATATTGTTGATAATAGAATGAATTGGCCATAATTTCAAAGTGCAAATAATACAGCAAAGCAATATTTAAAAAAAAGCTAATGGGATATTGATACTTATGCAAAGAGGTTATTATGCTGCATCTTAGCAATGTATTTTGTAATACTGTATTACAACAGTCTGTATTACAAATGTCTGTTGGAATACTCTATGCAATGCTATCATTTAAAGTCAAACTGTGTTGGTGGTGAATCTGTGGAATTCTTTGCCACAGAAGTCTGTGGAGGACAATGGATATTTTTAAGGCATAGATAGATTCTTGATTAGTACGGGTGCCAGTGGTTATGGGGAGAAGGCAGGAGAATGGGGTTAGGAGGGAGAGATAGATCAGCTATGATTGAATGGGAGTAGACTTGATGGTCTGAATGGCCCAATTCTGCTCATATCATATGAACAAACAGAGAGGTTTTGGGTGAAACTTAATGATCTAGGTGTAAAGATTAGAAAAAGTTGAAAATGTGCAGTTTTCCATGATGCCAATAAATAATTTCACCTGAGATGTATTCCAATATTTCATACAGAGTATTAAGTGATATAAATGGAGAGAATGAGCTCCATGAAAACGAGTAGACTCGATGGGTCGAACAACCTAATTCTGCTCCTGTGTCCTATTATTTAAATGATCAGACGAGAAAGGCTTTAGAATTAGTGAAAATGAATTTGCGATGGATATATATTATAATAAATTATATTAACATTCCAGAATGTTATTTTATTAAAAATGTAATCAGATGTGTAATCAAAATATAATCAAATATATCAAAGGTGGTTATGTTGAATATTATAGAAATGCTTTCTGAAAAATACATTCTTGAATTATTATTGTAGCTTTCAAAAGACTACGTTACTTAAGCCAAAAAACAAGACTTTATTTCTAAGTACCAAAACGAATTGTGCACATTTGTCTTGTTAGCTTAAAACTAAATATATATTCTAAAATGGATAGTGCAGATAGATTGTTTAAGAAGGAACTGCAGATGCTGGAAAATCGAAGATAGACAAAAGTGCTGGAGAAACTCAGCAGGGGAGGCAACATCTATGGGGCGAAGGAATAGGCAACGTTTCGGGCTAAAACTCTTCTTCAGACTGATGTGAGGGTGGGTGGAGGGGCGGGGGCTGGAAGAAGAAAGGAAGATGTGAAGCTAGTGGGCTGAGGGAGAGCTGAGAAGGGGAGGAGAAAGTAAGGACTACCTGAAATTAGAGCAGTCACTGTTCATATCGCTGGGGTGCAAACTGCCCAGGCGAAATATGAGGTGCTGCTTCTCCAATTTACGGTGGTCCTCACCCTGGCCATGGAGGAGGCCGAGGACAGAAAGGTCGGATTCGGAATGGGAGGGGGAGTTGAAGTGCTGAGTCACCGTGATATTTCGGAGGGAAGAGGAGAACTTCTTCAAATACCTTGAGGATAGTTAAGTCACAGAGTTGACGTGGAAAAGCTTTTCCCACTGAGAGTAGGGAAGATTCAAACAAGGGGACATGACATGAGAATTAAGGGACTGAAGTTTAGGGGTAACATGAGGGGGAAATTCTTTACTCAGAGAGTGGTAGCTGTGTGGAATGAGCTTCCAGTGAAGGTGGTGGAGGCAGGTTCGTTTTTATCATTTAAAAATAAATTGGATAGTTATATGGATGGGAAGGGAATGGAGGGTTATGGTCTGAGCGCAGGTATATGGGACTAGGGGAGATTATGTGTTCGGCACGAACTAGAAGGGTCGAGATGGCCTGTTTCCGTGCTGTAATTGTTATATGGTATATATGGTTATAGTGTAGATAGATTGTCGGAATTGCGTAGAAATTGCAGGCACTTCTATTTATATTTACTTTAGTTTAGTTTAGAGATACAGCGTGGAAACAGGCCCTTCGGCCCACCAAGTCCACGCCGATCAATGTTTACCCACGCACTAGCTCCATGTTATCCCACTCTTGCATTCTGCACATTAGGGCAATTTACAGAAGTTAATTAATCTACAAGCATGCACATCTTTGGAATATAGCAGAATACCGGAACAGCCGGAGAAAACCTTTGTGGTCACAGGGAGAATGGACAAACTCCGCACAGAGGGGACCCATAGTCAGGATTGAACCCGGGTAACTGGTGTTGCAATGCAGCAACTCTACCGCTGTACCACTGCACCAACTACTTGTTAAAGTACAATATAGTTAGTGAGATTAAAACCATATATCTTAATGTATTGTAACAATTGGATAGATGTTTTCACATACATATAAAGGTCTTATGCTTTAAGTTTTTAGATACTATGTTCATAAATAAGCAATATGATTTATTTTTCCCCAAGAGCAAAATGCAAAGATTAAAATAAACCTAAATATTATATTGATCTCGAGCAAGTAATGTAGAAAGCAATGTACTTGTAAAATCATTAAATACCACTCAAAAATGGGTTGCTTTCAGCACATAACTTTTTAGAAAATCTATGAAGTGTAAACCACTGCTCAGTGGCAGCATTTTTGCTCTGAATTAGAAGCTTGTAGAGGTAACCTTAACTCAGTATGTACTTCAGTATGTAATCTAGGTTGACACTTCATAGTATTACCGAGGCTTTACATTTAAATGTGATTTTGTTTCAGATGAAACATTAAACCAAGGCGCCAGTCTGCTAGTTCAAGTGGTCGTAAATGATCCTTTGACACTGTTTGAAAATGAACAGTGTTGGGCCGGTTTGGTGGGTATGGATAGAAGTGGGGGTTAGCCAATGTTTATTATTTAACAAACTTTGCCGTTTCATTTGGCCATTTATTTTATTGATGTTTGTGCGATCTTGCTTTGTGCATAGAGGCCACCAAAGAAGACTATACTTTTTAAAAGTCCATTATGGTACATTGCTCACTTTTATGGATATTTTGAGAATATAAAACAAGCAATATAAATGCAACAGTAACATTTACCAGTTAGTAGCTGTTGTTGAAGCTGAGGGAAATGTTGGAGAGCAAGTTATACCTTGTCATATGATGCTTCCTTTTTGCTTGGGTTGCAGTTTGGATCTGGTAATGCTGTTTATGTTGTGAGATCAATGAGCGAGAGAACATGAACCGGGAAATCCAAATGGGGTTTTCCTCTCTGCACCACTGAACAGAAAATGATTTGATCCATTTCCCTTTTGGAATTATAATTATTTTCACATGGAATTTCATCCTGCTGGTAACTTGTCCAGGCACTTCTGATTGCGATTCCTTGTACGCGTAATGTACTGCCCCTTTAATTACCATGAAGCAAGATCTGGCTGTTAAACTGACCTGGATCCCCCTTTTACCACCCCCACCGGTCTGCTGTCGTCTGGTCATCTCAGCCTCCTGGTGGCCACGACAGCCCCAATCATGTGACCCAGGCTCCAATAGACCCTCCATCACCCTCTTCTTCCATGATTTACAAGGATGTTGCCAGGACTAGAGGGTGTGAGCTAACGGGAGATGTTGAGTAGGCTAAGTCTCTATTTCGTGGAGCACAGGGGGATGAGGGGTGATCTTATGGAGGTCTACAAAATCATGAGAAGAATAGATCGGGTAGATGCACAGAGTCTCTTGCCCAGAGTAGGGGAATCGAGGACATAGGTTCAATGTGAAGGGGAAAGATTTAATAGGAATCCGAGGGGTAACAGAATCCCTGAAAGGGTGGTGGGTGTATGGAACAAGCTGCCAGAGGAGGTAGTTGCGGCTGGGACTATCCCATCCTTTAAGAAACAGTTAGACAGGTACATGGGACAGGTTTGGAGGGATATGGACCAAGCGCAGGCACGTGGGACCAGTGTAGCTGGGACTCCTATATGTCTCCTATAAGCTCTGGTCTCCATGGATGACTCTACCTTCCCAAACACTCTGATCCGGGTTTCATCCCCACCACGCCCATCTTTTCGCCCTGACTTATCAAAATAACATCATGGAGTAATTCAGTACAGGACCACCATGTCCAAGCTGATCATCAAGTAGCCATCCATTTACTAGTCCAGGTAATTCAACTGCTCATGTACTTTTTTAAACATTACCTGGCACAAGCCAATCCCTCGGAGAGTGTTTGACAGGTAATCGGTATAAACTGCAGAGGGTCCAAGTTCTGTGGTGGTGGATCTGCACCTGAAATTTGTACTGGCACTTCGCATATTGACCCTACAACAGGCTGTAAACAGCACCAAAAGAATTTCCAGGCTGATTTCAAATACCAAAAATTGGAGATTTTAAACTATTGTTATTTTTAAAAATCTTTAATTAAAATCCTGGATCCATGAAAATTACTGTGAAGCTGATAAATTGTCTTTAGGCTTAACTGATCTCCACTGCCCAGTTTATGGAAGGAACTAGCTCATTAACAACCGGATTGATGTATCTGTTCTTTGGTTAAACACAATTATGAATGGTAGTGGACTGTTCAAAAGCTCACCGGAGGCAAGGGCATTTTCTCAGTAGATTTTGAGGTCCATCCATCTGCAGCTGCTGCATCAAGGGTCAATCTTCATGGGATGAAAAGTGCGAATGTTCACTTGCTTTATTCGTGGAATGTTAATTATATTCAGAGCCACACAGATGGTGAAGCATTCCGTGAATGCAAACGGCAGCAAGACCTTGACAAAACTGAAGCTTGTGCTAATTGCTGGCACATAGCACTAATGCCAGACAATGACCATCTTCAGCAGGAGTGTCTGGCTACCTATCCTTATTATTTAGCAGTGTTAGTACAAATTGAACCTCCCCACCTCTCATCAACATCATGCATATTATATTTAAGCAGAAACTTAAGTGGAGCTGCTGTATAAACACTGCAACTACAAATAATCCTGTGGAAAGTGATGGGCCTTATATCCCAAGGCCAGGTCTTTGGTGAAAAGTTGTGTAGCTGTCCTTTTACCTGGATGTGTGTATCTCCAATTACACTCAAGATGCTTGAACTCAATATGTGAACAAAGCACCAGCTGAATTGGCATACAATTCACCAATTCAAACTTTGACTCACTGTACCACAGCTGCCACTTGTAACTTTGACACTCGCAAAATACATTGTACCAAGTCTTTGATGGCATTCCCCAATCCGACGACTTCGACGATGCAGAATGACAAGAGGACAGAACCACAGACATCACCACCTGCAGGTTCTTCTCCATGTCATACACCATCCCAATCTGCAAATGTATCACTGTTCCTTCGTTATTGTTGGGTATATATATTGTGGGACCATCCTACAATAATCTAGAGGAACCATTACCACAGGGGGTAAGGATGTGGTCTGTCTCTAGGGCTCGAAGGCTATTGGGAATGGAAAATAAGTGATGGTCATCCCCATTTGAATACCCCATGAAATTATTTAACAAGCTCCTCAAATGTATGAAATTGCTGTAAATAGTTCACTGGGTAACTAGGAATAACTGAAAAATATAGTCCTTTCCAACGACATCCACATACTGAAAATACAGAACTAAATATGTGCTTTTGGTTCATAGTGGGAGAGGGAAGTATTTGGCATTCCATTAACTTTTTAAAAATCTGATTTCTATCTATTCAATTGTCAATCGCTCTTTTTGTTTGAGGAATCCTTATAAAGCATTGGATTAGAGTGTAAATTCTTAATTGGCTCGTACTATCGACAAAACAGATTAAATCTGAGTTTTGAAAGCATCACATTCATAAAAAAAAAAAGGAAATAATTGAAGCTGTACAAAAAAAGTAAATCAAAATAATCCAACCATTTGTAAACTTTTATGGAAGTGTAAACATGCAAGTTGAAGTAACTTGGTAAATATGTAAATATACACAGCTTTTAAAAAATTATGTTTTAACCCAATGCTCAGGAACAACAATTTTCCTATAACCGTCAAGTTCTTGAATTGACCTGCACAACCCTAATCCTACCACAGCAACGGAACACTACTGACCACCTCTTATACTACCATGGACTTGTTTTCTAATTCCATTTAATACTAATATATTGGCTTTATACAGTCTTTCTTCTTTTCACTGTTTTGCAGAATATATGTATATATATATTTGTATCTGTATCCCACCAAATTTATGCAAATGACTATAAACGTGACTTTACTTGGTACTGCTACTGCGAATGCCTTCAACGTCCCGAATCCATGATTGCTGGTAGAGTATGGTGTTTTTTTTTGGGACCTCGCATTTTTAAAAAGGTGTATAGGTATAGATTTATTATTATCACATGACCCAAGATACAATAAAAAGCTTTCATTTGTGTGTTATCCAATCAAATCAGATAACACTATACATTAATATAATTGGGGGGAAAGCAAGTGCAACAGGTAGGGCAAAGAGAAAAATACCAGGGTGCAGAGTATAATTCGTCTGCAGAGATTTCTTCGGAGATTACAAAAAGTTAACCATAAGGTTAGTGTGAGAAGGCTATGGTATGAGAGTGAGGCACTTTCACATCCTTCCTATAGCGTAAGGTCCAAATGCACAGCGTATTCTATTTGTGGACTAACCAAAACATTATACATTTTCAGTTTAGCTTCTCTGCCTTGTGTCAAATATCTCTAATTCTGCAGACTGTGATGCATCAAAGACAAGTGATTGGAAGTGGTCTTGATTTGCACTTTAATATGCCATTTATCAGCCCCTTCCTGAAAATTGTCTTGTTCTTGCTCCATGGAATTGTGAAGGGAATTAAACATTGGGCTATTGCTCTCTAAGTGAATCCTTATGCCTGAAATCTGCCCATCCCCACGCTGAACTGTATTCACACAAACTATTGATCACCAAACTTCCCTTCCTGGTCCTTCTGTCGATTGATGGTTCTCATCAATTCAGGCCCTCCTCTCCATCAAATCTGCTGTTATTGACCCAGACCTCAAAGCCACAATCCTTGCAAACTGCCACTATATCTTCATTCCCACTTTCCTCTTCAAATTTTGTGGATGTTTATAGGCTCTCAAATTCCTGCCCATTTTACTGCAAAAAATATGAAATCTGCTTATTTGAATCACAGATAGACACAAGATACTGGAGTAACTCAGTGGGACAGGCAGCAACTCTGGAGAGAAGGAATGGGTGATGTTTTGGGTCTCAACCCGAAATGTCACTCATTTCTTCTCTCCAGAGATGCTGCCTGGCTGCTGAGTTACTCCAGCATTTTGTGTCTATCTTTGATTTAAACCAGCATCTGCAGTTCTTTCCTGCTTATTTGAATCTCTCCAAACAGATGTCTAACTCCTCCACCAGCGTAAGGAGGTCAGTAACAGATAGACCTGACCACTGAGGCCCAGAACATTTTTGAAGGTGTCAATTTGATTTAAAATTTATACATGTTAGTTTAGGATGGTAGATTAGGAATAGATTAGGATTTTAATGGAGTGCAATTTTTGCCATCAAAGGTAGTTAAAGATAGAATCAGTCTTGAAGAAGGATCTAGACCCAAAATATCATCTGTCCATTTCTCTCCACGGATGCTGCCTGACACGCTGATTTTCTCCAGCATTTAGATTCCGACATCTGCAGTCTCTTGTGTCTGCATCAGTAATTGTTGGCAGATGTAGAATTAGTAAGTACTTAGCCTTAATATTTTTAGAAATTATATTGGTAGTTGGTGGTTGAGCTTGGATACGTGGCTAGGGAACCTTAGTGGCTGAGAGTTGGGCAAGAATTGTCTAATTTCTTGGGCAGTCATTGTCTTGATGATGATGCCTTTTGGACAACTATAATTTCAACACCTTCAGTTAATTGATCATTTCCTGCGCTCATGGTTCAATTCTTCTAGTGTGTCCTGATATTATTTTGTTTCTTTTTCACTATTCTTCCTGACTTAATCTTCTGTTGTTCAATACCAATGCACAATTATTCCTTTCATGCCATGCTTTGGACCTGCCAGAAAGCATCCCGAGTCTGAATGTTAAAAGCTCATAAACATCTTAACTTTTCACAGCTCTGATGGAAGGTCATTAAACTGAAACAGAACACCACAGATGCTGCCTTATCTCGAGTATTTCCAACATTTTGAGCTATTCCAGATTTGTCGCTCTTCTACGTTGAATATAATGAGTTTAGTTACAGCAGTAGCAGTGCACAAAGTCATTGTCTTAATGGGCCAGCTGTGGTGGGCAGAACATGCCAGTGTTCCCAGTTTTACTTCCTATTCACTTGCGGTTGTGCTACTAAAAGTCTATGTGGAATAGACCGTGTTTATTTGTGGTACTCCACCCAGCCATAGGACCTGACCTAAAATTCCCTCTACGTAGTAAATTGTAATTTGAGAGAAATGTTCATTTGAGATGAAAGGAGAGGAACATTTTCCTTGCAGAAAACAGTAAGGCACTCTGATGTTTATCGAATATAGGGCACTAAGATTTAATAAACATCTCCCTAAACTGTATTTATATAATACTCATTCTCTGACCAGTTTGAGCAGTTGGGCGCGGTGGCGCAGCGGTAGAGTTACAGCCTTACAGCACCAGAGACCCAGGTTCGATCCTGTCGACGGGTGCAGTCTGTATGGAGTTTGTACGTTTGCCCCGTGACCTGCGTGGGTTTTCCCCAGGATCTTTGGTTCCTTCCCTCACTCCAAATTGTGTTCAGTTCTGGGCACCATGCTATAGGAAAGATATTGTTGTTGGAAAGAGTGCCGAGAAGATTTACAAGAATGTTACCAGGTCTCAAGGGTCAGCTATAGGGAGAGGTTGAGCAGCTGGGACTATTCCCTGGACCATAGAAGGGTGTGGGGTGATCTAATAGAGGTGTGTAAAATCATGAGAAGAATAGATCGGGTGGATCACAGAGTCCCTTGCCCATAGTGGGGGAATTGAGTACGGGAGGGCATAGGTTTAAGGTGAAGGGGGAAAGATTTTATAGGAGAGGGGTAACTATTTCACGCAAAGGGTGGTGGGTGTCTGAAACAAACTGCTGGAGGAGGTAGTTGAGGCAGGGACTATCACAATGTTTAAGAAGCAATTACATGGATCGAACAGGTTTAGAGGGTCTTGGTGAGACCACACCTGGAGTATTGCGTACAGTTTTGGTCTCCTAATCTGAGGAAAGACATTCTTGCCATAGATGGAGTACAGAGAAGGTTCTCCAGACTGAGTCCTGGGATGGCAGGACTTTCATATGAAGAAAGACTGGATAGACTCGGCTTGTACACGCTAGAATTTAGAAGATTGAGGGGGGATCTTATAGAAACTTACAAAATTCTTAAGGGGTTGGACAGGTTAGATGCAGGAAAATTATTCCCGATGTTGGGGAAGTCCAGAACTAGGGGGTCACAGTTTAAGGATAAGAGGGAAGTCTTTTAGGACCGAGATGAGAAAATCATTTTTTACACAGTGGTGAATCTGTGGAATTCTCTGCCACAGAAGGTAGTTGAGGCCAGTTCATTGGCTATATTTACGAGGGAGTTAGATGTGGTCCTTGTGGCTAAAGGTATCAGGGGGTATGGAGAGAAGGCAGGGATGGGATACTGAGTTGGATGATCAGCCATGATCATATCGAATGGCGGTGCAGGCTCGAAGGGCCGAATGGCCTACTCCTGCACCTATTTTCTATGTTTCTATGTTTTCTATCAGTATTGGGATGTTTTTATTGATAGGTCCATTGACTCAACAGAAATCAATACTCGTTTGATGGCATTTCACTGACTGTCATCAACTTGATACCCTGATTCCTTCATAACTCGTGATGAGGATAGAAATAATACTGAAATTTAAAGATTTAAATTTAGTTTAGATGTATTTATAGAACTGCAGAGTCTGCCTTGAATTTACATCAAGATTATGACTGTTTGCAGAGGAAGACTTTTTATGTGAAGGATTGAACACTGCTAATAAATCATATGGTTTCTATAATAAATTTCATACATTAGAAGCACTGCAGTTGGTAGTTGTGTTTATAAAGTTTTCAGCGTTACTGATAAACTGCAGCTGTGGTTGAAAAGCATAAAGGAGATGTAAAACATATTGAAAGGAAGGCATTTTGCACAAGTAACCAACACTGCTTTGGCAGTTTGGAGGAACGGCACTCTTTTATTCTCATTGATTTAACCTCTTGTTCGTCGCCCAGTTTCTTCAAAACTAATTTTGCAGATTGTTGCTCTGTAGGTAATCTAAATAGTTCTGGAAGCTAAAACTAATTTTGGATAAGTTTGGCTGTTGGCACCTTTTCCCACTGCGCAGAACTGCTGGAATTATTGCCATATTTTTCAGATGAAGATAACCTACATATTTCAAGGTTATTACGTGAAAACAAATTAAAAAATCTCTTTCTCTGACTATTTATAACATTTACATTCTACATTTAGGTTATATTTGGAAGAAGGAGCTAGATTGGCCTTTGCTTTTGTATTTTTGTACTGAGTGATGAGTGTGTGTTACTTCGTTATGCTTATTTGTTGTGATATCAACCAAACTAATGCAGGGGCATTATCCTCCTGCATAATCATGTCTCAACCAGTGTGCATAATTAAACATGACGACTGAATCGTGTTCGTTATGATACCCTCACCAAAACTCCATTATCAATATTTCTTGCTCGCTAGGCCACTGGAGAACCACTGCACTTTGATCTTTATAGTGGAATAGTGGTAGATTATTTTTATGACCAACAATTTTACTTCCAGATGAAGGTCACCAGTCTGATCCAATTGGCTCCATTGGAACTGGAGGAGACCAGCACCATCCTTTGCCTACAGCTGAAGGTAAATCCTATTGCTTTTCTCTTATTACAAAGTCAAAAATTAGTATTTAGCTAGTTCCTCTTGCAGATGATTTGTAGAAGTGTAACTTTTCGACACAACATAATCCCAGATTGAAGGGTTATTAATTGGAAATTGAGTGTGACTGTGAGGTTGCAAACAAATTACAATCATTTTTCCAGTGCATATGTTTCATTCAATGGCATCTGTGACGTTTTATTCAGACGTTTTAAGGAATGGAGTACCTTGCAATCAGGGAAAAGAGCATGGTCCATTATTTATGCCTTTGAAATAGAGTGAATGAAGCAGAGCAGTTACCTTTCTGTACTCTTGACATGCAGGTCCTTTTGGACCATTTCACTGCCACTTGCCATGCTTTGTTACTTTTCTTATATTGATTTCTAATGTATTTAATTATTGATTTTTAAAAAACATGTTATGCAGCCATGAACAAGTACACAGTCGTATCTTTAAAAATGTTTTGGTATTTATCATTATTTATGATTAATTTCCTGGAAGCTTTGATAGATTAATTGATATTTTTTAGTGATATTAAGACTCTGACTGATCCCTTCTACAGGGCCTGTCCCACTTGGGCGTCATTTGATATGATACGATGATGATGATGATATGCCATTTATTGTCACTATACATGTACAATGAAATTAAAAGCTGCTCGTACTCAGTGCATACATATAATTTAGTACAAAAAACAAGAAACAGAAAACAAAAACAGAAGGGAGAAGGGGGGGGGGGGGGTGCACAATTCTGCGGCGCTATATACATATATACAGATGGAAGTCCGGGTGTTGGGCTGTGAAGTCAGTGCATGTGTGAATTAAGAGTAGTTATAATTTTCGGAAAACAACTATTCCTGAGTCTATTTGTCCTGGATTTGATGCACCTATAGCGCCTTCCAGAGGGCAGCAGGTCGAACAGTCCAAACGCAGGATGGGAGCTGTCCTTGATGATATTCTTTGCCCTGCTAAGGCAGCGGGAGGTGTAAATATCCATCAGGGAGGGGAGAGGGCAGCCAATGATCTTCTGTGCTGTCCTAGTTACCCTCTGAAGCCTCTCCCTGTCTGCCATGGTGCAGCTGCCATGCCATGCTGTAATGCAGTATGTCAGCAGGCTCTCGATGGACGAGCGGTAGAAGGTCAGCAGCAGGTTAGAGGCCAGGTTGTGCTTCCTGAGGACCCTCAGGAAGTGCAGCCGCTGCTGAGCCTTCTTGATGACCGCTGTCGTGTTGTCTGTCCAGGAGATATCAGCAGCGATATGGACGCCGAGAAACCGGAAGGTGTTGACCCTCTCCACACACTCGCCGTTGATATGTAGGGGGACTAAGTCGGTGCTGTGCCTCCTGAAGTCGACAATGAGCTCTTTTGTTTTCCTGGTGTTCAGAGCCAGATTGTTTTCTGAGCACCAGGTTGTCAACTTCAGGACTTCCTCTCTGTAGGCTGCCTCGTCTCCCTTCGAAATAAGTCCGACCACAGTAGTATCGTCAGCAAATTTGACGATGCGGTTGTTGTTGTGGGCCGGACTACAGTCGTAGGTGTAGAGACAGTATAAGAGGGGGCTTAGCACACAGCCCTGTGGGGAGCCGGTACTCAACCTGCGAGTGGAGGAGAGGTGGGGGCCGAGTCTCACAGTCTGGGGCCGGTTGGTGAGGAAATCTTTTATCCAGGCACATGTGAGAGTGGGGAGGCCGAGTGTGACCAGTTTATCAATGAGAATATGAGAATGCGCGTTATTTACGCGACATCCTAAAACTTGGTTGGCGTGCATGACTCGCGCATGGCGCGTGGTGAGGCGTAGTGGCGTATGCAGTGACGTGCGGTAGTGTGCGACGCCCCAGGATTTTGGGATGCTCAAAATCCTTGCGCGCCACCTGCGTGACGCGAACATTACGCCCAAGTGCGACAGGTCCTTAATACCTTTCCCATACTTACGCCCACTACTGAACATTCATTTCATGGTTTATGCTGGATGGTCTTTTGATCAGTACTGTTGTTCTCTTATCCCCTGCACCCCAACCTCAATCAAAAGTCCATCCAGCATAAACCATGAGCCAAAATGTTCAGTAGTGGGCAGAAGTGTGGGAGAGGGAGAAGGGACCAGAGTCAGAGCCTTAATATCACTCAAATATGTTCATGATTTGTCTTTAAGCATTCCCACAATAGCCTCTTGTCGAACTATCTTTCACCTGTCAGACCTAACAGGGTCATTCAGGACTTCAATTGCAATCATCCTCCTCCTTGCCATTCCTTCAATGCCTGCTAACTGTTATGTTTCTCTGCTTGTTTTTCTATTGTGCAATAGAATTTCTCTTGTTGATCTGCATAAATTCTGAACTTTGCAACAGTGTTGAAGTCTGCAACCACAAATTTTTGTTGGGTTCTTATCAGTGCGTCCCAGTACTGATGGAGAGTGAAACACCCATGATAACAGCAGTTTCTGCTATAAGTGTTCAACTATTTAAACTGGATACATTCATGCATGCATTTTCCACATAAGTTCCCACAATCCCTATGGTGGCTTTAGAGGTTGTGGAGGCATTAATGGTGATCATTTGAGAATTACTGCACTGGTGTCAGGAGTGGTTCCAGAGGATTGGAAAATTACAAATGTTACTCCACTGTTCAAGAAGGGAGTGAGACAAAAGAAGGGAAACTATAAGTTGGTTAGCCTTAGTGGTTGGTAAGATTTTAGAGTCCATTTTCAAGCATGAGGTTTCTGAGTGCTTAGAAGCATGTGATAAAATAGGCCGATGTCAGCATGATTTTGTGAAAGGGAGATCTTGCCTGACAAATCTGAAGAAGTAAATAGCTGGATAGACAAAGGAGAATCAGTGGATGTTGTTTACCTGGATTTTCAGAAGTCCTTTGATAATATACCATGTATGAGGCTGCTGAAGAAGATGAGAGCACATGGTATTAGAGGGAAGATACTAGCATGGATAGCAAGTAGAAGGTTGGTTGAATGGCAAAAGGCAAGGAGTGGCAATAAAGGGGACTTTTTCTGCTAGGCTGCCAGTGACTAGTGGTTCCACAGGACTCGATGCTGGGGCCGCTACTCTTCATGTTGTATATAAATGATTTAGTTGAAGGAATTGAAGGCTTTGTGGCCAAGCTTGTGGATGATATGAAGATAGAGGTGAAGGGGCAGATAGTGTAGAGAAAGCAGGGACTCTGCAGAAGGGCTTGGACAGGTTGGGAGGGGCAAGAAGTGGCAGATGGAATACAGTGTAGCAAAGTGTGGAGTCATGCATTTTGGTAGTAGGAATAAAGACATAGACTATTTTCCAAATGGGGAGAGGATTCGAAGGTACAAAGGTAGTTGGGAGTGCTGGTGTAGGATTCGCAAAAGGTTAATTTGCAAGTTGAATCAGTAGTAAGGAAGGTGAATGCAATATTACTTTTTATTTAGAGAGGTCCAGAATAAAAAAACAGGGATGTAATGCTGAGCCTTTATAAGGCGCAGGTCAGACTGCATTTGGAGTTTTGTGAACAATTTTGGGCCCCATACCTGAAGAAGGACATGTTGTTTACATTAGAAAAGGTCCAGAGGAGGTTTATGAGAATGATCCCGGGGCGACTGGGTTAACATATGATGAGCGTTTGACGGCATCGGCCCGTACTCATTGGGTTTATAAGGATGAGAGTGGACCTCATTGAAACTGCCAACTAGTGAAAGGCCTGGATATAGTGGATGTGGAGAGAATGTTTCCACTAGTGGGAGAGTCCAAGACCAGAAGGCGTTTCCTCAAAATATAGGAATGACCGTTTAGAAAGGAGATGAAGAGGAATTTCTTTAGTGAGAGGGCGATGAATCTGTGGAATTCCTTGCCACAGACAACTGTGGAGGCTAAGTCAATGAGTATACTTAAAGAGGGGATTGTCAGATTCTTTAAAGTAAGGATATCAAGGGTCATACGGAAAAGGCAGGAAAATGGGGTAGAGAGGGAAAGATAGATCAACCATGATTGAATGGCGGAGTAGGCCTAATTCTCGATGGGCCTAATTCTGCTCCTATGATCTTATGAACCTCTCCCCCACCCCCAATAATGAAGTTATTGTGAATTTGTGGATTTTTACACTTTACAATTCCAAATTAAGCTACTTCAACGCAGGAATATAAGGAGCTAAATTCTGTATGCTAACACTAATGCACTGCAAAGTCTCAAACATTGCTTTTGAAATTTAGAATAAGAATGAAAATTCATGTTTTATCACTTTTCTTATTAAAAATGTGTCAATAATTTAGGAAAGCATCCAAATTAATGGCTCCCACTTTTATCACCTTTGTCACCCCATGCTTTCCTTTTGTTGTTTATCATCACCTCACGTCACTTTGCCACTTCTGTGATCTCTCTCATTTTGCTGTCTGTACTCTATTGATCTTCCAAGAATTTGTTTCCCCATCCACCATATCTTTTCCCATCCTCATCCCCATTGTTCTCCCCCCTCTTTATTCTCACTCTCCATCTTCACCTCTGTGCCATAACTCTTAAACTGTGGCACAAGGTAAGAAATCGATCCCAAGGATAACAGTGCTAGTAGAACCACTGTTGCTTACAAGTTGTTTTCACTTGTATTACTGCTTCTTCTCAAGCCTATCTACCAATGTCATGGATCCTTCTACTGGCAGGCATTACGATATTGGGGTGGAAGATGTCACCATGCCAACCAAACAGTAATGAGTTAAATCAATCAGTCATATGGTTTAGACACAAAATGCTGGAGTAACTCAGCGGGACAGGCAACATCTCTGGACAGAAGGAATGGGTGACGTTTCAGGTCCAGACACTTCAGAAGGCTCTCGACCTGAAATGTCACCCATTTCTTCTCTCCAGAGATGCTGCCTGCCCCACTGAGTTACTTCAGCATTTTGTATCTACCTTCAGTTTAAACCAGCATCTGCAGTTCTTTGCTAGTCATATAGTTTAGTGAAAAGCTTTTGTTTGCATGCTATCCAGTCAAGCAAAAGACTACACATGATTACAATCAAGCTTTCCATCGTGCACGGATAAACGGTACAACATTTAGTGCGAGAAAACCCGACTAAAGATAGTTCAAAGGTCCCCAATGAGGTAGATGGGAGATCAGGACTGCACTCTAGTTGAGAGAGGACGGTTCAGTTGCCTGATAACAGCTGGGAAGAAACTGTCCTTGAATCTGGAGGTATGCAAAGAGGGAGATTAATTATATAATATAGAAACAAAAGTTTAAAATTTTCAACATGGTAACCCAATTAAATAAAAATGCCATAACAGCACTAGTAGTTTTTCTAAACATTAGCATACTTTTCCTGCCTCTTGCCCTAAATTAATTCAAATTGTCAACAGTGTTTCGTGAATGCTGTCGATCAGCTTTAGAATCGCTCTATTCTCTTTGTATCTGCTTCTTCTCACATCATATTGAGTTTCTTGAAATGCTTCCATAAGGTAAATGGATCTAGTTTTGCAGATCAGATTTCTTTTGCACCACTTCAACGCTAAGTTTTGGAGGATTGATTTCAATTAATTACATGGCAATGTCCAGGAACACAGACTGCTATTTAGTTGGGTCTTAACCCCTAACCATGTGGCAATGAAGATTTTCTTTTAAATCTTTACACTTCATCACCTGCCATTAAAAAGGCAATAAGTACCGTCTCCCTGCATTTGTTTGTGTAACATTTTATTTATGCACCAGTATTATTACTTACTTTATAATGTACCGTAATCCCTTGCATAGAAAATCTTTTAGCGCAGGAATGATGCAGCACGCTTTCAAATGTCTTAGTATCACAAATGCGCAACTTAACATGTAATTGAAGACTTTGTAATGTCCCCTTGGATGAGGGGAGGGTCTGAAAAGAGGAAGGTCTCTAAAGATCAACAAGGGAGAATTAATAATCTGGTGATCATTGGGATAAAGTTGTAATATAATATTATAAATCCTATTGCCTCGATGAAGTGTCTACAAACTCTGTTTCATATTACCTCCTGGATGTTTGAGGGCATTCTGTCTTTTAAAATGGAGTATCATTCATTCATATGTCTAGTCCAACGTTACTATACATTTTTAAAATCACATAATTTTCAGTTTACGCCTGATTTCCTCCTCCTTTATTTGTTTACCCCAAGGAAATGACTTTTTCTATGGGATCTAGTTCCACAAGTACCAGCCTTGTGGTTAAGCCCAAAAGGAACATTTAACTGTTATTAAGTGACAATGCCAGTTCCAACCCAGGGTGAATCTATTACCAGAGAGCTTTCAGCAAGGATTTAATGTGGAATGTTTCTTGTCAGTGTGGAATGCCCCCAGTTGCTGTGGTTTGGTACTTGAAGATGTTATGTGTTTACTCCATCATCAATTCAGTTTCCAGTTTTTAGTTTCTATACGTTTTACTAAAGTCATCTTAAATATATATATATATATATATATATATATATATATATATATATATTGTGTTTATGCGAAATAATTTTGGAAAAGGAGATGCAGTTTCTGGACTCATGGTTCTTATTTACAACATACACTCTTATGATATCTAACTTTGTTTCCCATTTATTAATATTATATATCTTTATTTTTTATATATGTATATTATGTGATTTTATTTTTATATATATAAAAATAAATATTAAATATATATATATATATATATATATATATATATATATATAATATTTATTTGATGGTTATGGCTGGGTCAGATTAGGAAACAGCAGAGTTTACATATTTTGGTCACATTTTATGTAGTTGGTAATTTAGCAATACACTGGGAGACATTCCAGGAACATAGGCAATAATTTCCACAAGGCCTAACGAGACTATGCACTTCAGCATAAAAACAAATTGAAAGATTCCTGAAGGAGGGAGTATTCTTTTAACAAATGTTTTGAACTGATCTGAGACCAGTTTAACAAATTCTTTTAACAAATGTTTTGGACTGCTATGAGACTCCAGTTAAAAGCCCCGTTCTCTCTGGCACTAATCACCTCAGTGGAGCGAGTGACCTGCTACCATGGTATGAGGATCCAATCCTATTAAAAAGATCTCATATCCTATATTTGGGATGAACTGTAGGAGGTGAACGTGGTGGGCTCTGGCCTTCTGCATGTTTGGAAGCATTGAGATTTGTACTGTTGCTTGTTCTGTGGTGGGGGAATCTTGTACTTGCACCATACAAAATATTTAACACTTTCTTTCTCCCCTATTTGAAAAGCATTTATTTTTAACGTAAACCATGATTGTTTGAATGATTGGTCACACAAAGCCTGGGTAGCACCCAAAGCCTATGGGCTGTAGTAGTTCCCCTGTATGCCAGTGCCCATTGCAACTGGGTTTGCACTCATGTGAGTTCCAGGTACATGTGCATCAATGTTTTTGTAACCCTATGTCCTTTTTCGACTAAGAGCTGTTTCAAGAATAGTTTGTAATTACATTTCCTCTTTAAATAACCGGTTGTAAAAATTTGAACAACCACAAACCATTCATTGTTTGACCAGCACAGCACAAAAGTAGTGTCAGCTTCATTAAAACAATGTGGGAAGCAGAGACAATGTAAAACATTTTGCCACTTAAGAAACTGTTTTTCAACTTTGTTTTACTTATTTGTGAGTTGATTGTGAAATAAACCGAAAGATATGCTAGTTTTTTTTTGTTTTTAAGTGTTTATAATATGCTAAAGGGACAGACAAATGATATAGTAGGAGAATATTACTTTGAGTTACTAAATGAATCACTGCATTAAAAATTTGAGAAGAGGAAAAACTTGATTGCTGAAAATATTTTGCTGAACAATAGTCCTGCTGTGTGAGCAATTGGTTCCATATGTGACTTTTCTCCAACTTACTTGCAAAGGCTCCCCACCATCATTTGCACGAGTTTGTTTTACAGAAAAACTGATAGCACTAATGAATCAGTGAACAAATGCTACTGCAATAAATGCAAGAGGGGCAGTACTGATGATCATTGTGAGTCTGTTTATAATGGTAATGTACAATGTCTTTACAAATGTTTCAGAGGTAACTGATGTGCAAGGCCAGTGCTTTATCTGAACAATGTCTGTTGAATTCAGAGACTGGACTCCTGTCCACATATCCAAGCAATTGTGCTTCTCTCACATATCTGCAAGAACTCTTATAGAATCACTCTAAACAGTATGACCATGAGGGGTATTGAATAATCATATTTTGATGCGACCAATTCGCTGAAGGAGATCAATTCTAAAGCAGATCTTTGTTGTCTCTGTACTTGGGCTTTTTGCATTACTTAATGACCATTTAACTTGATACAAAGTGGTGAAAATAAAACCAAGGCCAATCTGATAATCTAAATATTTTGGAAAAATGTTTGAATTTTCCATCCATATGTTTTGAAATGCTATTATTAAACTTGGGTTTGGACTCTGAATTGATGTTTTACTCATGAAAGAAAGTAGTCTCATCTCAAATCTCCTTCCTTGATAATTTAGCATTTAAAAATCATAGTCTATCATTTTTGTCTGTGTTTTTCCAACTTATCCAACCACTCACTAACTAACTGCCAAGTAATTCAGCTCCATGACAAAGCCATAATCGGATTTTCCAGTAGGGATGTCACGCTCTGTAATCATTGGATGACAGACGGGATTATTCTTATAAGCATTAGCCTTGACAGTTATGTGATCTATTGCTGTTGTAAGCTGGAGTAAGCTGTATAACTGTAACAAGAAAAAAAAGGAACAATATACTCGATCTGGAGGAATAAGGTGAGCTGGGATAATAAGTCCTGCTGACACCTGGCTGAAGTGGAGATTCAAAGGCACTTCCGGTGGTGCCATGGAGTAGCAAGCAGGCGTTCTTTTTAGCTCCGCTCCTTAAATGCGCTAAAACGCATGAAAAGGAAAACGGACCGACTTAAAAATACTTACCGGCAGATACCCGACGTCGTGTAAGTGGCGTCATCAGAAATCGCTGTATACCGACTGGATACCGGTACTTTTAAATGAGTAAACGGACTTTGCCGACTCGACCTCAGACAAGACAAAGAACTCGACTGGAGGTTGTTCAATACCTGGAGAAGGAAACCTCTGAGGAAACTGAGGGAGAATCTGAAGGAGAAGGATTTATTTCTACTATGGAAGAAAATATAAAATTACAAGAACAATCTATGGCAAAGGACGTTGGCGATATTCTGACTGATCAACTGGGAAAGCTAGAAACAAGAATGGATGTCGGGAATAAGGAAATTTGTGGAAAAATTGACACTCTACATGATCGCATTGAAGAGGTAAATACCGTTTTGCAAGAAGAAGTCAAACAGGTTGAAGAAGATCTTAGCAAAAAGTTGGAGCCCATTCTCCTCACTTCAAAAAAACAAAACAAAGCTATCAAAGAACTGGAAGTTACTACTACGGACATGTCTGACACAATGCAAAGAATGAAGGAAGACCTAGACCATGTTTCTGGGCAATTGGCCAGAATGACCGACAAATGCCTAGCTCTTGAAGCCCGGTCCAGACGTCAAAACCTAAGAATTGTTGGAGCGAAAGAAGGGAAGGAAACTGGAAAAGACCCTCGGGTTTTCACTGCCAACTTACTTCAACAGGTATTCAATCTGCCTGAGAGACCTAAAGTTGATCTAGCACAACGAGTTCAGAGAGCACGCTCAGGGGTTGGAGCTCCACCAAGACAGATTATTCTGAAACTACACGACATAGCAGTTCTTGAAGACATCATGAGGAAAGTGACAATCGCAGGAACCCTGATGTTTGAAGGAGAAAACATAAGATTCTTCAGAGATTATCCAGCAGAGGTGGTCAAGAAGCGAGCCCTTTTCATGAAGACACGTCTTATTCTTAAAGACATTCCAGGCCTGAGATATGGAATAATGTATCCTGCCAAATTAAGGGTCACATATGAAGGATCGGAGCGTTTCTTTGTTGACCCAGAAGATGCATTTAAATATGCGCAAGATTTTTAAAAAGAGCGTAAAGGAAAAGTAAAATGCCACGGCTCTGTTTGATTAGCAGGGCTACTGAATTTTCATTGAACCCGTTTGCTAAACCGCGTGTTTAATGTACACCTTTTATATGTATTTATAAGGGGTAGACTTATATAATATGTTTCTTTACATAAAAATATATATTAAAGCTGCAAATAAGACGGCCGACAGATTCACATGCGTTCATGTCTAGACACGCTTATCAGAGATAGATTAGAATGTAAGCGGATAGAATGCTCAGTGTCCTCGTGTTCATCATGAGAATGTTTAAGATCCTTGAATTAGGCAGCACTGAAGACAATTTAAACCTATGGTAACGTTATAACATATTAACAAATTATATAACTAAATCTATCATTAATACATAAAAAACTAACAAACGTACTAAACCGTTTACTTTAACCTAATACTAACACCTAATACTAATCCGTTTAAAAAAAATCTAATACCTAACAGTTACTAGATTTACGACCTCAAGGCAACAGTTAATGTATCGGTTTATATTTAAAATATGTTTAATATCTATCCGATGGGGGGGGGGGTGGAGTTTCCAGCAACTGCCAAGCCAAATCATATAACCATATAACAATTACAGCACGGAAACAGGCCATCTCGGCCTTACAAGTCCGTGCCGAACAACTTTTTTCCCGTAGTCCCACCTGCCTGCACTCGTACCATAACCCTCCATTCCCTTCTCATCCATATGCCTATTCAATTTATTTTTAAATGATACCAATGAACCTGCCTCCACCACTTCCACTGGAAGCTCATTCCACACCGCTACCACTCTCTGCGTAAAGAAGTTCCCCCTCATATTACCCCTAAACTTCTGTCCCTTAATTCTGAAGTCATGAAATCAAGAGGGAGGCGTCGGCGCTTGTAGAGGGGAGGAGAGAGAGAGAGAGCCCTTGTTTGGCCGGCATGCTGGTGATTCCAATTAACCCCTTCAAACCGGATGGTTTCCATCCGAGTATATGTTTAATATACATATATCAATAAGTAAGAAATTTTGTTAATTAAAATAGGGTATTTAAATAGTGAATACCCACTTATACCTGGTTATAAGAAGAAATGTAACCCTCTTAGAGGAAATTATTCACAGTCTTTTTGTTTAACATATGAATATCAATAAGCAAAATTTTTGTTAATTTAAATACAGTATTTAATTAGTAAATACCTACTTAAACCAAGCTATAAGATGAATTACTTGCAGTACTTGTTCTGTTTTCTTTCTGTTCACATAATATTCTGTTTTGTCCATTTTTTCTTCTCTGTAATATTACTTTGTAATGGGCGGAGCTAAATGTAATTAACACCTATGGAAGCTCACCTGAAATTTCCCACCACGGGGTGGACACACACAGTATACTTAAATACTGTTCTTATTATATTATTTATGTCATTTAGCACTTTTTTCGCTTTTTCTTCATATGGCACTTTTCCTTGTGATATACCAACAAGGTTTTGAAATTGGGATCACCCACCCAACACCCAGAGGTTGATTTATTGTGTTGCACCTTCTGAAACAAGGGAATCCATTAAACTATAATGCAAGACGCCCCTCTAAAAAAAACTGGGGAAATTACTTTTTGCAGCTGGAACATTAGGGGCGTTAATGAGCCAATTAAAATTCTTGCCCAATTAAATTCAACTAATGCTGATATAATATTTTTACAGGAGAGGCACCTTAAAGATCATGCTCAGACCAGGCTGAAGGCTAACTGGATCGGTCAAATATATCACTCCTCTTATCTCTCCAAATCTAGAGGTACTGCAATTATAATCCGTAAGGGCATACCATTTAAGCATTAAAACACCATAGCAGACAAAGATAGTAGGTACGTCATAGTATCTGGGGAGATATATTCTACCCCACTTACTAAGGTAAATATCTAAGCTCCCAACTTTGATAACCCACAATGTTTTAATAACATTTTGAATATAATTTCACTCCACCCAGCAAAACCTGATAATTGGGGGAGATTTCAACTGTTCTGGATCAATACTTGGATATATCCTCACAACAAAAGAGATATAATACATTATCAAAATGCAGCGAACTTCTAAATATGTATATTAAAAATACAAATATAACACACGTATGGAGGATTGCAAATCCATCCGGAAGAGAATACTCCTTTTACTCATCAGTACATAAAACTTATACACGCATTGCCTATTTTCTAGTGGACACCTTTCACAACTAATCCCAAATACCATAATAGTACTATTTACGATCATTCCCCGCTAACCCTCTCCTTAAAACTAGAAGGAATGTTTAATAAAAAATCGTTCTGGAGGTTTAATCCTCAAATCCTACAGTACCCCAGATTGCTGTATATTTTTAAAACAACAGATGGAACTATTTTTTGAGACCAATGATACTGCAGGTATTTCGCCCTCGTTATTATGGGAATCTTCTAAGGCTTTTATTAGAGGTTCTATCATTTCATATCAAGCATATCAAAACAAAAAGAATAGGACGGAACAATTGCAACTGGAAGAACAGATCAGCCAACTGGACTCAGAAAACGCGATAGATCTGTCTATGGATAAACATAATAAGATAGCAGTATTAAAATTTAAGCTAAATCAAATTCTCTCTGCAAGAGTTATCGGATTAGTTCAAATTACTAAACAGGAAAAATTTGAATTCGGTGACAAACCACACAAACTTCTAGTACGCCAGTTGAGAAAATTTGAAAAGGACCATAGTATTCAAAAAATCTAATCAGATAAAGGTGAATTGTTGACACTTCCAAAAGACATTAACGAAAGATTTGCCCAATTCTATCAACATTTATATACATCCAAAACATCAATAGAAATGTGAAAAATTACAAACTTTCTTGATAACTGTAATCTTCCGACACTTAATGCGATGGAACGAGATGAATTAGGAGCACAGATTTCAATTAAAGAAATAGAAGAGACAATCAATTCATTGAAGAACGGCAAAACACCAGAACCAGATGGGTTTAGTAACAAATTTTATAAAAGATTTTATGAGGTAATTTCCCCGCGTTTATACAACCTTTATATATATATATATATGCATTTAAAGAACAGATATTACCACAAACCCTAGCTGAATCAACTATTATACTTATACCCAAAAAAGATAAAGATCTGGAAGACCCGGGATCATACAGAGCAATCGCCCTGTTAAATACAGATCAGAAAATATTAGCTAAAACTCTGGCAAGAAGATTAAGTAAATACATTAATAAATTAATACACTCGGATCAAACTGGGTTTATACCCAAAAGACACACGTTTAACAATTTGAGACGCCTGTTTAACATAATGTACTCACACAGAACGATAAAAGAAGACATCAATTATTTCATTAGACGCAGGAAAAGCATTTGATCAAGTAGAATGGAAATATATTTTTACACTATTGCAAAAATTTCAGTTGGGAGAACATTTTATCTCATGGATAAAACTGTTATTTGATAAGCCGACTGCCAGAATACTGACTAACCATATACTCTCACCTAAATTTCAGTTATCCAGGGGCAATAGACAGGGATGTGCATTATCACCCCTGTTATTTGCACTTGCGATTGAACCTCTAGCGGAAAGTATAAGAGTACATCCGAACATTCACGGCTATAACACTAAATACTCCAATAATAAGATATCATTATATGCAGATGATGTATTACTCACCAATCACCAATTCCCAAGTTAGCATTCCAAGTATATTAAATCTTATAGAGGAATTTGGTTCCTTTTCAGGATATAGAATAAACTGGAACAAAAGTGAAATTATGTCAATAAAACCTCAAGAGCCGACACACCTCCGAAAATTCCCTTTCAGAGTTGCTACGGAAAAATTCAAATATATGGGTGTTCAGGTAACCAGAAAATATACTTCTCTATTTAACGCAAACTTTCCTCCTTTAGTTACTAAATTAAACGCTCTTCTTCAATTTTGTAAAACACTTCCGATGTCTCTAATAGGCAGAATAAATGCCATAAAGATGATCTTCCTCCCACAAATCCTGTACTTATTCCAATCAATACCGATATATGTTCCTAATTTTTTTCTCTAAAAACTTGATTCTCTGGTTACAAACTTTATTTGCGATTATAAAACACATAGAATTGTTAAACGGCACCTATGTAAACCCAAAGAAACTGGTGGATTGGCTCTCCCCAACTTCTTATACTATTATTGGGCAACAAATATTAAAAATGTAATCTCTTGGTTGGACAATACAGGCCAACAGGTAAATTGGTTAATAATGGAGATAGTGGATTGTTCGCCTTTTAATATAGCACGATCCTTCTATCTCCAATAAATTTGAAGAAAACTACATGAGAAAAATCCGATTATCCTCAGTACTTTACGAATCTGGAGACAAGTGGTCAACCCTTAAAATGAGAAATGTATCTCTTCTTTCACCAGTTGCCAATAATCCTTTGTTCAAGCCATCTATTTTAGACAAAACGTTCACATATTGGGAAAGATTAGGAATCAAAAAACTCAGAGATCTTTATGAGATGGGACCTCTTCTCTCATTTCAAGAATTACAGTCGAAATATCACCTGAAAGGTAATCAATATTTTAGATACCTTCAAATTCGAGATTATCTGAAATCATATACCCAAGAATACCCCCTGATCCCTTTAGCCACAAGGGCCACATCCAACTCCCTCTTAAGTATAGCCAATGAACTGGCCTCAACTACCTTCTGTGGCAGAGAGTTCCAGAGATTCACCACTCTCTGTGTGAAAAATGTTTTTCTCATCTCGGTCCGAAAGGATTTCCCCTCTATCCTTAAGCTGTGACCCCTTGTCCCGGACTTCCCCAACATCGGGAACAATCTTCCTGCATCTACCCTTTAAGAATTTTGTATGTTTCTATAAGATCCCCCCTCAATCTCCTAAATTCTAGCGAGTACAAGCCGAGTCTATCCAGTATTTCCTCATATGAAAGTCCTGACATCCCAGGAATCAGTCTGGTGAACCTTCTCTGCACTCCCTCTATGGCAATAATGTCCTTCCTCAGATTTGGATACTAAAACTGTACGCAATACTCCAGGTGCGGTCTCACCAAGACCCTGTACAACTGCAGTGGAACCTCCCTGCTCCTATACTCAAATCCCTTTGCTATGAATGCTAACATACCATTCGCTTTCTTCACTGCCTGTTGTCCAGAGATTCTGTCTGACCTGTTGAGATACTCCAGCTTTTTGTGTCTATCTTCAGTTTAAACCAGCATCTGCTGTTCCTTCCTACAGACTTGTCTTAGCAGAAAAAACAGATCATTTTTCGAAGACATGGACACCATTCATTGACTTATTACAAGGATAGTATGGTACAACACAACTTTGGAGTTAAATCTAATTATGGGTTGGGTGAAATGGGTGGGGAGGGATGCGAGGCAGGTATATCACCACTTTTTTCTTTCTTTCTCTTTTTGTCTTTTTATTTTACTTATTTTTTCTATTCCTTTCTTCTTTCTTTCATTTATTCACTCTATGGCTACAGCACTTTGGTAGTCTATGGGTTCTATCTTTGCACATTTCACTTTTTCTCTTTCTTGCTTTTTCTCCTTTCTTTTCTTCTTACTATAGCTAAAAGTTAAAATTGAAGTTGTACAATAACTATTATTTCATATGTCATTGGTTATATTTTTGTACATTTGCTTCTAATAAATTTAAAAAAAAGATACAAAGGGAGAAGTTCATAAGTGACATGAGCAGAATTAGGCCATTCGGCCCATCGTCGTCTACGCCATTCAATCATGGCTGATCTATCCTCCTGACCCCATTCTCCTACCTTCTCCTCATAATCCCTGACTCCGGTACTACTGATGCTGTTGTATACTTTATTCTTTGTTTTTTGACATAGTACACAAAAGCATCTCCACAAGGCACAGACAAAGTTACAAAGTACCCTTAAATATTGTTGGTTCCTTCTTCAGAGTATTTTATTTCAATTTGAAACTGAAACATTGGATCAAATTATGAATTTGTTTATTGAAGGGTTTAATTTAATGCAACAGGTTTTGTGTTTATTGAACTAAACTGTAGTCATCTACAATGTAATCTAGCATGGCGTGAGTTGATTTCTACGTGCAAATAAAAATAATTTTTTGTTCATTTCCCCTTTCTCGCTCAAACAAAAACACAAAATGCATGAAACACTCAAACAGTCAGATGACATCATCGGTTGGAGATATATAGTTGAAATGTATGGTGATAGACCATTCCTCAGAATTATGAAAAGAGCTAGGTGCAGAAAGGGCTGGTGAGGAGCAGGGGGCTGTGAATAGAATAAAGTGAATAACTCTAGTAGGTGAGGGCAGGTTATCATGAGGGTAAATTACAGATGAAGTTACTTAGTTTATATGTTATTCAAAGAAAGCAGCTTCTGAGGAACATTAATTGTGCGGGGGAACTCCATGGAGCAGCCAGTGTGGAAACAGTCCCTCCCAAAAGTGTGCAGAAACCTTTTTCAGACCCAACCTAAAACGTAATATTTTCCTTTTGTCCAGAGATTCTGTCTGACCTGTTGAGATACTCCAGTTTTTTGTGTCTATCTTCAGTTTAAACCATCATCTGCAGTTCCTTCCTACACACAATACTATACGATAGAACTTTATTAATCCCAGGAGGGAAATTGTGTGTGTGTGGGTATATATTATACACACACACACACACACACACACACACATACACATATATATAATCATATATAAATATACACTTTTGTTTTCTCGTTTATAACATTGTTTACAGAGTACTATGTTTACATATTCAGTTGTGCTGCTGCAAGTAAGGATTTCATTGTTCTAGCTGGGACGTGAGAGAACAAAACACTCTTGACTCTTGACTTATGTCGCTAACGTGTGGGATAGAACTAGTGTACGGGTGATCGGTGGTCGGCATGGACACAGTGGGCCGAAGGCCTGTTTCCACGTTGTATCTTTAAATTAAAATAAATACACTAAAATCAGAGGGAGTCTAAAGAAGGGTCTCTACCTGAAACATCACCCAATTTCTTCTATCCAGAGTTGCTGGCTGCTCCATGGAGTTCCCCCGCATAATTAAAGCAGGGAATAGTCTTCACCCTACCACAGTCACCCAACCAGACGCAACTAAATTTAAGGTAGCTCTTTTTTCCCCAAGGACCCTTTATTGTCATGTGTCCCAGATAGGACATTGAAGTTCTTGTTTGCTGCAGCACACCAGAATATGTAAACATAATACAGAACAGGAGATAAACGTTCAGTGTGTCTATATACCATAGACCATATATATATATACACAATATAAATAAACAGATAAAATGCAATAGGCTGTTATTGTTCAGAGTTTGGAGTTTGGTGATGGACCCTCCACCACCTCCAGTTTAAATTCCATTTGGAATATTTTTGGAGGACCTGGAAACCAAGAAGCAAGAGTTACTCCAGCTCCAAGCAGTGATTCTGCATTGGTTTTCAGCGGTCGTGGCGAGGCGGCGAGCGAACAGCAATGGTGGTCAGATCTCCTACAATGCAAAGGGAGGGAGAAAGTGCCCGGCGCCAATCAGTTGGCATGGCAGTGCACATGTGCAGGGCGGCCAATGATGTGCTGGCCATGGTTGTGCGCATGTGCAAGGCGCCCGGCTGTGCCGGCGGATGAGGAGCGGCCAGCAGAGAGCAGAGACCCGGCGGCCTGGCCTGGACACGGATGGCGTGTAGAGACGGAGAGTGACAGAGAGAGAGAGATAGAGAGGGGGCCCGCTCGTTGAACGGCAGGTGTCCCGGATGCTTGCCAAGCGGGACTTTAGGTGGCCATTGGCACCCGGGCAACTGTTAATTTCGAGCCCTGGTAACTCCGACAGGCAACATCTCTGGAGAGAAGGAATGGATGATGTTTCGGATCAAGACCCTTCTTCAGACCTATATAGACCTATATTGTGGCGTCACCTGATGGTCAGACCACTTACTGTCGAACCCTCGTCAGTGGTTACGAGGACTGTCACGTGACATCATGGGTTAAGGGGAGTGTCCTGCTACATCAGCAGATCTTAATTTGAGATCATGTGTCAACAGGTAGCTGAGTTCGAGTCAACACCCGCACTCAGCAGCATGAAGCAGCAATGACTCTTATGTTAGAGAGTCCCAAACGCACATGTATGTTAAACTTATCTTGCTAATAAAGTAACACACAAAGTTTGATCACAAAGTTTGGACTCGCTACAATATAGCCATTCATATAAATAAGGCTGGATTCTTGTAATAACTTAACAGTGAGGGCAATTTGTCATCAGTTCTCTCCTGCTCCTACGAGTAAATCAAAGCAGCAGCTGAAATATTTTGAAGATCATCAGCCTTTCCCATGATCTACAGGTTAAACTTCCCATGAGTGTGCTGATGGCTGGTTAGTGCTTTTGATGAAAGTTTTCAGGGTCCCTCTGGATGATATAAATTATAGGATTCCATTTCCAACTTGATACAGGTTACATCATGTTTGTTCTACACATTTCACTGGGGCTTTAATGACTGCTGGCTGTTGGGCTGTTAAAATGAATCCCGGAAACCATGAACAAAATCGGTACTCCATTGTGTTGTATATATTTATGGTGTCGTGGTTGTGTTTATTTGCAGTGTCCCTTAATGCAAGATGGACCTCCATTCGAATTCAAGGCGTTTTGAAATTGCTGTCTATTGTATGTTTTTTCCAATATTCCAGGGAAAAATTCCTTAAATTATGGAATATATTTACTTTTGAGTCTTATGCAATAGCAGAATGCTATACCTTTTAAAGTCATTTTGCATAGTCCAAACACTCTCTCCTCTCCCAGCAAAAAGGACAATGCTTCCCATGCAAACTGCCACGTTGAGTTAAATGTGGCACATTTGTGGTGCTGTATAGTAGCATGTTTTATGCATTTGGGTAGTATAGATCATGAGAAAATGTAAACAATACAATTTTTATGCTGCTCCTAGTGAATGAGAAGGAATATCAGTAAACATGGCCTTGGGCATGTTCATGATGCTATGCATTCTGGTCACAGATAATGCCTGATCATTCTCATTATAATCTTCTGCTCAGGATCTCTTTGGATAATTCCCTGTAGAGGCAATGGAGTAGTTAAGCCCTGAGGAATGATGATTCAGTAGCTTGAGTCCTGATTTTGTTTAAAAACTAGAATTATTAAGTCTGGGGTAGTGATATAAACATTGACAGACCGAGGAATTATCATTAAACCTTATAGAGATGTTGCCTTTCATTAATTGTAAAACACATCTTGAATTTATTCTCAAGAGAGGGGGAATCAACCAACGGATAATTATAAACGGGGAATAGAAAACAAAGTTGTATTTTGCTATAACTGTGCAAGACTTTGGCAAGACCATGATGGGAAAACACCCTTTGGCTATAATCACTTTGTTTTGTCCGTTAACATGGCATAGAAGACCACTCGGCCCATTGCGTCTGTGCTGATGCATCCCCCGCCTCGGCCTCTGCTCATGGCACCCCAAGATGAGGGATGTCATGTGGGGAAAATAATTACCAGAACTGACGTGCTTTCTACAGAGTTCACAATAAGAGAGCATCTAATTGAAATCCATAAGAATCCAAGAGTACTTGGCAAGGTAGTGCGCTGAGAATATTTTCCTGGAAAACATTATAGTCTGTAATTAAAGATGGTGCCTTGAAATATTTTAGTTGGTCAGAAATTGAGAGCATGGTTTTGTAAATGATTTTTAACATGGTTTTTTTAAGAGATGACTCAAATATATATGGATATTAACTTTTTTGGACTTCCAGGGGAATTTTATGAAATAATTCACAAGATAATTAACTAAGGATGAAGCTCTCTGAGCTGCTGGCAAAAAATGGTTGTAATTAGTAAGTTGACTTACTGATCAGCAAAAAATCAGGGTTAATGTACTCACTCCGACACAATCTCCAAGATTGTTCACAACTGTTCACAACTTTTGTATTATACATTAATGGATATAAAGATTTATCCACTTTGCTCATAATTAGAGAAGTGTGTTATCGAGCAATCCATTTCTGTGCTCAAGATTTTATTTTTGGGGTTGTCATGCTGAAGGCTGAAATGTTAATAGTTGGTGATAAAGGAGATGGAGACGGCTTTTTGAAGTGAACATTTTGTTGGCTGCTTCTCAGAGCATTGAAACCTGCCTGCCAGTTATTGCTAGATCCTTAACTGCTTTATGCATCCATGATAATCAAATTCTGATAAAGGTTTTGAATGCATTCCAAACAATCAACACGCCCACGTTCTTATCCAAATAATTTTTGAACAGTTAGGAATTTGTTGAAAATTTAAAAAATCTTACGTGTAATATGCCATGATTAAATTCTGATTTAGCTGACAAAGCAACCATCATACCCTGTGGGATAAATGAAATATGAGGAAAGCATTGCAAATACTGCAACATAAATACTATGCTTGGTAATTATAGGTTAAAACATCAATCTCTGTTCATGTTCCTCAGTTAGATTAATTAAGCCTGGTGTAAAGGATAATATATTGTAGGAAGGAACTGCAAATGCTGGTTTAAACTGAAGATAGACACAAAATGCTGGAGTAACTCAGCGGGTTGGGCAGCATCTCTGAAGAGAAGGAATGGGTGACGTTTCGGGTCGAGACACTTCTTCAGGCTCGGTCTTCATTGGTTTTCTATGCTGAACAAGCAGCACATTTGTCCACAGACTTGCAGTGCAACTTAATGAAAAGCATTTTCCTATTTTTTACACAAATGTAAGGCAAACACAAGTTCAAAGGACGATTAAAACACTATTCTAAGAATACGTCAATCCAAAGAAAAAGTGCGCATATAAAAGCAAGTATCAAAACAAAACATTATTCTTATCTAAGTAGTTTTTGAACCCCTGTAGTCCCCTGCGATCCCAGAAAGAGGTCAAAGTGTCCGTGGTCACCCCATGCTCCTCTTCCAGTGACATCCCCGTGCATATAAGGCTCTGTGCAACGCACCGCCCTCTCCCACATCCCCAATGTAAAGGGAGAGGACTCCTTCATAGACAGACGGTCACTGGAAGCCCCCATCACCATGGGATGACACAACTGCTCTCCAGGGCATGTGTGGATGGAAGTGTGGAGAGTGTGCAAGAGCAGCCCATACAAAAATGCTTTCCCACGTCAATAGACAATAGTCACAAAAGGATACATTCTGTTGGGGTCTCCTCGTACATCTTTGCTTATTGTGGCTTTTCAACAATAGTTCTTATCTCAGCGAGTTTTGGAATTTAAAATAAAACTTGGTTTTAATACCAAGCATTAAAAAAAATGTATGCTAACTTATTTACTGTGCATATTTTATTGTATTCATTTAGGATTAATTAAAATGTTTAAAATATTTCATAAATGTGCTTGTTCCCTTTCTTGTTTGTAACTGAAAATGTAACATTGTTGGCTGTTCCATCAGCTTAATGACATTAAAAAAAACAAACTGCTCTGGAAACTCAGCATGCCAGGTAGTATCTGTGAGGGGAAATGAACAGACGGCATTTCCAGTCGGGACCCTTCTTCAGACGGATGTAGTAGAAGAGAGATAGCTGGTAGAAGGAGGTCAGAGGAAGGAGTGCGGCAAGAGTTGGCAAGTGATGTGGAAAAAGGTGTAGATTCATTGGTTGGCAAATCAATCAGGTGGGGGGGGGGGAGAAGGGTGAAGGTAGTAACCAAGTCTAGAGGTAGAGGAGAGAAAATGGTAGAATCTTATAAGAAAGGTGGGGACTGTGATACAGAAGGAGAGATGGTGGGTAGAAGGAACGGGGTAGGTCAGAACAAAAGGGGACCCAGTCTAGGGAAGGGTGGAGTTGAGCAGATGGAGGAGGGGAAAGGAACTGGGTGATGGGGCAGAGGAAGCAGTGGAAAGCAAATTATGTGCGAGTGGGATTAGGCAAGGATGGGGTGGATAACTGGGTAAATGAGAAGGAGAAGGGTTACCTGAAATTGGAAAATTCAAATTCATTCTGCCAAGTTGTCGGCTCCACAAGCATGATATGTGCTGTCAGTCTGTATTTTGCTCAAGACTCCAGCATCTGCAGCCTCTTATGTCTCTATCTTGAGAACATGACAGATATCAGCGAACTCAGAACTATTGAATTCAGTGTCCGATAATGGAAAGTCCGCAACACTGATTGCCAGATCTTTTCTTTCTTTTAAAATCTTTTTATTAGTTTTTTTCCAAAAAACAAAAACAAAACAAAAAAGACAGAGCAAAAAGAGTAATGATAAACATAACAATGATATTGATACATAGGGATCAGGATTACATGAATAACGGGTATAACCTAATATGAGTACAGTGTCAAAATACACATTGAATATAGACCTCCCTGTCTCTATGTAAATATAGTTAAATATTTAAAAGAACTTATATATGTAGAAAAAAACCCACAAAGATAAAAAGACAAGAAAAGAGGAATAAAGGAGGAAACAAAACCCCCAGAAACTAAAGAAAAATGAAAGGGGGGAGGGGGTAAATAAATAAATAAATAAAAACAAATGAAGACAGAATCTGAACTGAGAATTTCAACAATTTAAGTCTGGTTGTCATCCTGTTTATAGACTTTAGCTCAGCCTTTAACATCACGCACCCAATTAAACTCTATAATAAACTGTTGGACATGAGCATTCACCCAGCCATGTGCCATTGGATCCTGCACTTTTTGATAAACAGACAGCAAAGAGTCAAGGTGGGTGAAAAACTCTCCAGCCCTCTGACTCTCAACACAGGAGCCCCCCAAGGGTGCGTTCTGTCACCTCAGCTCTTCTCACTTTACACCAACAACCTCATATCCCAATGCAGCTCAGTCAAAATGTTCAAATATGCAGATGACACAACAATAATTGGCCTCATCTCAGCAACAACGAATCACGATACCATCAAACAGTGGACAGCGCAGTCAAATGGTGCGCAGACAACAACCTCCAGCTTAATACATCATTGGAAATCACCATAGACTTCAGACGCAAACAAAACCCCAAACCCCCGGTCCATGTCAACTCTCACCCCATAACCTCCACGAACTCATTCAAGTTTCTAGGCACCTATATCTGCAATAATCTAAAATGGCACATCAACGCAGACCACATCATTAAGCAAGGACAACAACGTCTATACTTCCTCAGACAGCTCAAAAAGTTCAGAGTCCACAAACACCTCCTGGTCCGTTTCTATCAATCCATTATCGAAAGCATCATCACCTCCTCAATCACAGTCTGGTACAGAAACACTGACAGTCACTCACTACACAGATTACAGCACATTGTCTCCAAGGCCTCCAGGATCATCAACTCCCCCCTCCCCTCAATCAATTCCATTTACCTCCAACGTACCTCAAAACGGGCAATAAAGATCATCTCGGACCCCTCCCATCCAGCAAACCACCTTTTCCAGTCTCTCCCTTCAGGGAGGCGCCTCAGGCCACCTGCCACAAAATCCACCCGTTATAAAAACAGCTTCTTCCCCTCAGCAATAAGAACACTCAATTCCCTCCAATAATAGACAACACTAAGGACTCTTGATGTATATAGTGTCTTGTCTATGGTCTTTGGCTGTTCTTTTGCACTATGATCTGTTGGTGAGATTTGTGATTTGTGATGTGGTATGGATGCACTTTATTACTATGATATGTGTTAATGTGACTAAAGCAGTGTATCATCATGTACCAAACCCAAATACCACCAACCCTGGTTGCGTGGCAAATAAAGATTCTATTCTATTCTATCAAGACCGTTCCCATATAGAGGCAAAATAGTTTTTATAACGGTTTGAGTGGGAGCAATTTATGTTGTGTGAAAGTGTTGAATACATTTTCCTCAAGGATTATCAAATTTAACCAAGGGTTCCACAATGTCACTCCTAATTTTTTCTAAATTTAAACATGATATCGTTTCAGAGTACTACTGGAGTGTGGTCAGAGGGTTAGAGTCTTTCCATTTAAATACAATAGATCTTCTGACGATTAGTGTCGTAAAAGCAATCAACCGATGGGCGGAGCTGGACAAATGAATAAAATCTAACATTGGTAGCCCAAAAATTGCAGTAGGATGAGGTTGTAATTCAATACCTAAGACTACAGCAATAGTATCAAAAAATACTTTCCAATATTTTTCCAAAAGTGGGCAGGACCAAAACATATGGGTCAGTGAGGCCACTTCAGAGTTACATCTGTCACAGGTAGGATTTATATGAACATAAAAACGAGCTAACTTATCTTTTGACAAATTAACTCTGTGAACCACCTTGAATTGTATCAGAGCGTGTCTTGCACACATTGAAAAGGTATTGACTAATTGAAGAATCCTCTCCCATTTCTCTATAGATAGAGAAACTTGGAGTTCTCTTTCCCAGTCATTCTTAATTTTATCAAATATATCTTTGTAATTTCAGAATCAACTGATAAATAGTCGTTATTAATCCTTTCTGATAAGGGTTCAAATATTTAAAAAATCCAAAATTCGGTTTGATGTGGTAGCGGAAAAAAGGGTAGAGTAGCCTTCAAAAAATGTCTAATTTGTAAATATCTAAAAAGTGTGAATTAGGTAAATTATATTTATTGGAAAGTTGTTCGAAACACATAAAACAACCATTCAAAAACAAATCACGAAAGGCTACTAATCCCTTCCTCTTCCATAACAAAAAGGCTTGATCAGTACTAGAAGGTTGGAAGGTTGGAAGAGAAAATTGGATAAGATAGGACTCGATAAGATAAAATCATTTAGTCCAAAAAAATTGATAACTTGCGAACCCTGGGCCAGGAGAGAGATTTGAAGATTGAAAAACTGGAACGGAGAATGAATGAAAATACTCGAGCACTTCAGCAATACAAGACTAAAAATATGGACCTGGAAAACAGAAGCCGTCGGTTGAATTTATGAATTGTTGGTTTGCCGGAAGGTCAAGAAGGAGATAATGTTATAAAATATGCTTCTAAAATGATAAAGGAGACTTTCAACATTGAGCACAATGAAAATCTTCTGTTTTTGGATAACACACACAGGATTGGGAAGAAATCTAGTAATAAACCAAGACACTTGATTATTCGGTTTCACTTTTTGCAAATGAAGGAGAATATTCTCCAGGCAGCAAAAAAGTTGGGCGTGGTTGAATATGAAGGATGCAAGTTTCGGTTTGTTCCTGATTATAGTTACGAGCTTTTGGAAATAAGAAAGTCCTTTCATAATGTAATGTCTGATCTGTTCAAGAAAAAGCTACGCCCAGCCTTACTTTATCCAGCTAGACGGAGTATACGACTTTTCAATGGTAACACTCGATTTTTTAACAATCCTCAAGATGCTTCCAGCTTTTTGGAGAGTTACGAGGGTGAAGGGGAGTAATTAATAGCTGATTAAGTTATAATTGGAGATTTACTGTTCCTATTTTGACAACATATCGTTTGGTAATGATTAAGAATTTAACTGGACGAATTGTTTTTTTATATATACTAATTTTAAAGAATTTCTTTGTTAATTTGTGTTCTCCTGTCGTTGGGCAAATTAAGGGAACGCAGTTCTTGGTTTTTCATATTTTGACCTTGGATAATAATATGTAGCACTCGCTCTTCAGTTCCATTGCCAGCATGTTTTTTTTCTCTCTTTCAAACGATAACAATAAACGTGTTGTGGTTATGGAGTGGCAAAATATGATCTTCTCTATGTCGGGTGCTGGTGCTAGGAGAAATGGGGGTAGGGAAGGGATTAGGTAGCTTACTGACTGTCTATTGGTCAGTTTCTGGCTTTACAGGAGGGGGGGAGGGGTCTCTTATTTAGTGTTCTTCATTTGTGCAAAATCTGAACTACAAAAATGTCTGAAATGTTGTCACTTCTGGCTCTGCCCTAGATTTTTCTTCTTCCAGTATCATGAACTATTAGGCTTTAAGAAATTAACCCTTTAAGTCACACATGATTTTTACAAGCAACATGGATAAAGTTATTAACTTCCTTCTATGGAATGTGAATGGCTTGAACCATCCCATTTAGAGGAAAAAAAATGTAAAGCTCTTCGCAGACTAAATGCTCAGATTATCTTTATTCAGGAAACTCATGTGAGGCAAGATGACAATCAACAATTTTTCAAGTTTTGGAGAGGACAGCAGTTTCATTCAAATTCACAGGCTAAGGTGAAAGGAGTCTCTATTTTTATTGACTCCTCAATTCCGTTTGTTCATTATGAAACAATTTCTGATCCATATGGCAGATTTTTGGTGATTACCGGTATTCTTTATAAGCAAAAGGTTGCTATGGTGAATGTTTACAAATATTGATCACCCTGAGTTTTTTAAACAGTTAATTGCATCCTGTCCTAATTTAAATGAACACTTTTTAATAATGGGTGGAGATTTCAACTGCTGTCTGAACACCATGATTGACAGATCTACATCTGATCATGATACTGACTGTAAAGGGAAATTAATTTTGTCGTCTCTAATTGAGACAATGACAATACATTTGAATACAATACAATACAATACAATACAATGCTTCCAAATAAATCAGCTAGTTTTATTAATTATATTTTACTTGACTCTGGAATGTTAGAAGTTTGGAGATTCTTACACCCAGATGACAAAGAATTTTCTTTTTTCTTTCATAGTTATTCTAGGATTGACCACTTTATAATAGATTCTTGGCTAGTTTCATTGGTCACTGCATGCGAGTGTGATGCAATTGCTATTTCTGATCACGCACCATTGAAACTATCAATCAAACTACATGATTCCAAGTTTAGTGCTAAACAATGGCGATTTAATGCTACTTTGCTTCAAGACTTAAACTTTATAAATTTTATTAAAGATCAGATTGCTTTTTACTTCTTGACAAACTCTACTGAAGAAATATCCAATGGTCTAGTCTGGGATGCTGTTAAGGCATATATTCGTGGACAAATTATTTCATACTCCGCGGGATTAAAAAAACAAACTCAAAAAGAAATACGTACATTGGCTGACGAGATTAAAGAAATTGATAAAAAATATTCAAAAGCTCCTAGTTTAGAGCTCTATAAGAATAGAATTGAACTTCAATTGAGATATGATTTGTTATTAGTATCACCGATTGAGAACCAGCTACTTAAAACCAAAAGTCAATTTTATATACATGTCGAAAAATCTGGTAAATTACTTGCTAATCAGTTGAAAGCGGTGTTGGCTAAGCGTCAGATTACTAAAGTGATGGTACACTAACTGTAGACCATGATGAAATTAATAAATCCTTTCAGGAATTTTATACCTCCCTATATCAATCAGAATTTCCTACTGATTCCAATATAAGGCATGAGTTTTTAAAGAAACTGAATTTACCAAATTTACCATATAATGAGTCTCTGTTGTTAGATGAACCCATCACGGAAGAAGAAATACAGAAAGCAATTATTTCAATGAATTTTGGTAAAGCTCCCGGTTTAGATGGGTTTACAGTAGAATTTTTAAAGTATTTTTCAAATTTATTGTCTCCCTGGCTATGCAAGGTATTTAAAGAAGCCTTTTTAAGGAATCTTTACCACAATCTTTTTATGATGCCAGATCTTTGTGGGCATCTTTCTGTAAGGTCAGCATGGTCGATGCGGTCATTTCACTGTAAAACTACTAAAATCCATGTTAGTGTTAACAAAACAGCAGACCCGGTAGCGTAAGAGACCATGCCATCAAATGTATTGATAAAGACTTGCCATTTCACTTACATAGCTGATTAGGACGCATTTGTATTTCCAGAATTTATTGTTTGAGACATTGTCTTTCATTGAGTTTGCTCTGGTGATGCTCCTTCTCTCTCTATCCACCACACATTATAATCACTGCCTTCCCGTCTTTCCCTCCCTGTGGGCTGAAACCTCTATTTTCAATTGCATTAAAACACCAATTAAACAACTATCTGCCTATTTGGAAAATCCCATAATTGCCAGGATCTTGTATTCCACTCTCCTTTAAAACTCACTGAGTTCACTGGAAAATGTATTGTAATATCATGCAACAAAAATAAATCCAAAGTATGTTGGAGTATTATAGGAGTAACCTGCAACAATCCAGAAAATCAGCCTTTAAGGTTACACAAAAAAGCTGGAGAAACTCAGCGGGTGCAGCAGCATCTATGGAGCGAAGGAAATAGTTCCAGGTGCGACAGAGGTTTACCTGCATCTCTCCCAACCTCATCTATTGCGTCCGCTGCTCTAGATGTCAGCAGATCTATATCGGTGAGACCAAGCGGAGGTTGGGCGATCGTTTCGCCGAACACCTCCGCTCGGTCCGCAATAACCAAGCTGACCTCCCGGTGGCTCAGCACTTCAACTCCCCCTCCCACTCCGTCTCCGACCTCTCTGTCCTGGGTCTCCTCCATGGCCACAGCGAGCAGCACCGGAAATTGGAGGAACAGCACCTCATATTCCGTTTGGGGAGTCTGCATCCCGGGGGCATGAACATCGAATTCTCCCAATTTTGTTAGTCCTTGCTGTCTCCTCCCCTTCCTCAGCCCCCCTGCTGTCTCCTCCCATCCCCCAGCCTTCGGGCTCCTCCTCCTTTTCCCTTTCTTGTCCCCGCCCACCCCCGCCCCCGATCAGTCTGAAGAAGGGTTTCGGCCCGAAACGTTGCCTATTTCCTTCGCTCCATAGACGCTGCTGCACCCGCTGAGTTTCTCCAGCTTTTTTGTGTAACCAGAAAATCAGCCTGTTGGGCACCACCATCTAGCGTGCTAGATTATTCGACTTTTCCTGTATTCATCAAAATAGTGAGTGTTCTATAACTAGTTATAATGATCCCTGTTCTCTGGAATCATGAACCGTCCTTACTGTACAATCTTCCAGAGCGGGGTCATCAGTTTCATTGTGATATGCCACTTTAGGCTTTGTCTTCCGTTTTCAAATGATATGGTTAAAACTCCCTTCCAATTTAATTCATTTTGAGCACTGAGATCACCGTGATGGTTTAGTCCAGCTTTTTCCCTTGCGACTCCAAGCACATTTTTGATCTAATGTTTAAAGCCAATTAGCTATGTATTCTAGTGCATCTACGGCCTTTTCAAAATTAAATTAAAATTGATTAGATACAGTGAAATGTGAAACAATGCATTCTGTTTGTGCAGCTTGTGATTGAGAGTTTTGAACTGATTGTTTCTGATTTTCAACTTCCAGGCTATTTTCTGACCTTTCTGGCTCCTGTGAACAACATCACGATAGTACAAGGCCAGACGGCGACCTTGCACTGCAAAGTTGCAGGGAAACCACTTCCAAACATAAGATGGCTGAAAAACGATGCACCGGTTTTTCAAGAAGCAAGACGGATTACAATAAGGAAAACCGAATACGGTTCCCGACTGCGAATTCAAGATCTGGACACAACCGATACAGGCTACTACCAGTGTGTCGCATCTAATGGGAATAAAACCATCACAGCTACCGGGGTACTATATGTGAAACTTGGTATGTCTTTTATTTTCGACATATATGTGAACAGAAGACCTTGTGTTTGGTTATTTTGTGCTCTCTCTCTACTGTTCTCACACTTGTTGAAATACTTCACAAATTACGCTGCTAATTATGATTCTCACAGAAGCAGAAAATGCTCAAAGTGCTCAGCAGGTCAGGCAGCAGTAGTGGAAAGAGAAAGCGAGCTAACATTTCAGGTTGGACTGCACATCAGAAGGAAGGTTCTGCAACCTGAAACGTGAATGTTGGTCCTTCCACAGGTCCTGACATCCTAAGTGTTTCCAGCATCTTATGCTTTTGTTTCATATCTGCAGCACTGCAGATATTTAGATTTTCATTTAATTGCTATTGTCGCTTGTTTTCATTCTGCACATCTTGTTCCTTCCTAGCAGGATACATGGAGCTGTTATGGCTCATTTTTTTCCCATCCAGTTGCTGACTCAAATCTCCTCAATTTACTTGTTTGTGATTCCACCTACTAGGCTAGTACCAGACCTTATACTAAGATCTGACCCCCAAAACCACACTGGCCCAGTTATGCAGCATTGAGATAAACCGCACCGATTAAAAACAAAATCACATAACAGAAGTAAAGGGGCACTTGATGTAGAAACAAGGAACTGCAGGTGCTGGAATCTTGCGTAAAACATAAAATGCTGGTGTAACTCAGTAGATCGGGCAGCATCCGTGGGGGACATGGGTAGGCGGCATTTGGGCTCAGAAACTTTCTCCAGACTGATTGTGGTGGGGGAGAGAAGGCAGGTACAAATACAGAGATAGGAACAGGTGTTACATCTCTTGCAGTTGTTAGGAAAAAGTAACTGGGCAGGTGGTCGTTTGGGTGGGAAGGGATGAGGGGGTGGGGTGGAGGGGGGAGTGGGTGAGAGCCACATTTACTGAAGAAAGAGGACCTGAGATTATGATCTTTAGCTGGAATTACCAGTTAGTGTGAAATATTATTAAATCTGCTTGGCTTAGTTCAGAAATCGGTAAAAACAGGTATTTGTGAATGTATGAGATGATGATCAGCTATTCTAGAGCTGCAAGGAGTGGATCAGTGGGAAAATGAATGCAGTCATCACCATCCCACAGACCCTAAAAAACAATTCCTACAGGTGACCAAAATAGAAGGATATCCCCTGGGGCTCCATGTATATTGGATTTAAATATTTTTATTGTGTTAGAATGAGTAAGACCCACAGCCTTAACCATTGGCATCCTTCACAAAATATAGCCAAATGTCCTTGCTTGTGTGGAAACTCCATGCGTTACTTTAGTTTAGTTTACTGTCACAGGTACAGAGAAAGCATTTTTCTTGTGTGCTATCCAGTCAGTGGAAAGACTAAAGGGAATAAGTTTAAGTGCAAGACAAAGTCCAATAAAGCCCGATTAAAGATAGTCCAAGGGTCTCCAATGATGTAGATGGTATGTCAAGATCACTCTCTGGTTGGTGATAGGGTGAATCAGTTGCATGAGAAGAAACTGTCCCTGAATCTGGAGGTATGCGTTTTCAAACTTCTCTACCTTTTGCCTAATGGGAGAAAAGTCCATGTTACTTAACTCCGTGCAATACTGTGAGGGAACTTCATGCATTACACATACCTTGGTAATGCCACTAATATTAAAAAAGAAAATATTGAATGTATTCAACTGATAACTTTTCACAGAAGCTGTCTGACAGAAGTATCTCCAGTGTTTACATTTTTTGTTTCAGATTTCTAATGTTACTTTTTTTTGCTTTTCATAGCTGTCAATAAGTTGCAGATATAAAGGTTGTATTTGGGGTTGTATTTATTTACTTCACTTTGCCTTTGCCAGGTTGGGACAATATCTCGACTAACTTGCATTATTCACATGAAGTGAGAAACACAGTTAACTCTCATCATAAGACCCTTCTGTGCATTTTCTTTTTCAGTGGTTTGTGCTTTTTTTTCAAATTTGAGAAACTGCAGTATTTTAGTTTTGGCACGTTAGACAGACCTGACTGCCAATATATGTTATTCTAATAATCAGGCTTCTTTACCTATTCAGATTCTTGGCTCGTGTTGGTTAGTTAATAATTCAGGAAATGGAGTCTGGGTCAACCTAGTTAGACCGAAGTAAAGGGGCAAAAACTAAATAGTTACGGCACTTGGCTTCTACAGGGTGCTTGGCAACATCCACAGGTGCAGCCCGTCGTTGATCCAGTATCTCGACATCCATCTCCATACAACTGGTCAACTACCTCGTCAAATATCTGCCAACTGAGGCAGACTCTGTCCATCCTACATTGGCTTCATCAGCCACCTTTATGTCTGTCGAATGGATTGTCGTTGACTCCAAGTAACTGCCTACGAAGCAGGTCTCTAATGCTGACTGTGTTTGAGAGGGTTTGTAGCAGATACTCAGTATGAAGGGGGTTTCATTGTTTCAGGACTCTACAGCTTCAATTGATGTAATTTTGCGCTGTGTAATAGTATCACATCATATGTTTAGCACGTTTGACAAACTTACATTTCAATCATATTTGAAACTTCTGAATCAAGGTTTGTGGAAAGAAGCGCAAGAGTCACAGTCCCATCCCTTGTCTCAACAATTTATTTTTCAAAATAAATTTCATGCACCAGACTTCATGTCAGCGACGTCCAAACTTTCGGACTTGGAGGGCCAGTTTGAGGTTTTCGCAGAAGACCGTGGGTTGAAATCATTTCCAGCTGTTCCACACACACAAGCTACTGGGCATGTCTTGTGCAAAATGCTCATTTGCCATGATGCACAAATTCCATCATGCATGTAATAACATGGAACAGTGTGTGCCTGAAAATTCAGCTGGTCTTAAGCATTGTATTGAGGCCTGCTTCAGCCTTGGAATATTCAAGTCTGGGAATTATTCAAACTACCAATACAAAAGTTTGAGCACCCAGATTTGATTTTGAATCTTAGTTTGGGCATCTGGTTTAGACAATTAATATATTAAACAGCCGTAAAGAACTGGCAATGAATCTTGCAACATTTGCAAAAATCTGTAGAAATCAATCATCGTTCAGAATTCTCTTTCTGGGGTACCAACTAGTTGAAATGACTTGTACCAAGGTTGGATTTGTAATCAGATTTTTTAATTGTATGATACAAAGTTGGCTATTAAAAAGAACTAAAGAAGAGTAACCGTGATATCACACATCAAGATTGCATTGCTTACCCAGAAGGATGTTGGAATGACTGCTGGGGACCTGGGAAGTAATGATATTCTAAGAATGCTTTTGAGATTGATAAATATTCTGTCTAATATCCTCCCTTTATCAAATATTCTGTGGAAGACAATAATTAGCATCTCCGTGATTAAGCCACAATCCAATCAGCAATTTCCAGGTAACACTGGAGCTCGGTTAAAGTGAGGAAATCTGGAAGCTATTGTTCTAGTAACCCTCCATAAACTCTGCTAAATACCTCATTGAGATCCTAGATATTTATCACACAACAAATGAACTATCAGTGCACACCCTTTCAATACCCAATAATACTGTCAAAGAGTATTCGTATGTGCTGGTTAAAGTCTGAATTAACTAAAAATGTTCATGAGTTTTAATTACTGTCAATAACCAATACAGAACTAAAAATGTATTTCTAAAAATGGTCTTGTTCCTTCAGATTTTGATTGGAATTGGAGATCTAAACATTCGTTAAATTATTTTTTTAAATCCTAGTTCTCTTTCGTCTTTCAATAGCACCTTCCTTCCGTTAGGCCTTCCATATGTTATTTGGTATTTAATTAAATATTCAATCTAATATTTCCAGTTCTTGACTCTGCATGTTTCAGTGAGAACTATTCACTTTGATTGGAGAAGAGATATATTATTGCTTTCTAGATGCACTAAGAACCCCACAGAGGGCAATGTGCTATTTCAACTCTAATTCCTTTAAGCCTCGGTGCAAACACCGACAAAATGTTTACTGATAAGTGTATGTCAGTTGCTTCCGATTGACAGTGAAATCCTGTGCCAGGAGGAGAAGTCTTCAGACAATGGCCCTTTAACTCTTCCTAAGACAAGAAACGTGTGGCAGGATTATTAATTGCTCAAGAATTAACTCAATATTTAGTAAGGTATTCATTTTAATTTTATATTCTTTTTTTATAGGTCAGTCTCCTACTCAAAATCCACATCACAGTTCACAGTAAGTATTGTTAGTGAATCAACAATTTCTATAATTTTCTTCAAAAATTTGCAAACAGAAGGGCTTTATTTATACTTTTCCTTTAGAATATTAATTTAAATATTTCCAATGTGAGCTATGGGGAAACACCTTTCTGCATCCTTCCACAACAATATATTTGAGGGGGTGAATTCAACACACAGGGAAAAAACGAAGGCAATAAACTATGTTCATAAAGTTTGGACACAAATGCAAATGCAGTTGCTGGAAACTGGAGCAACAAGCAAACTGAGGAGGAACTCAACGGGTCGATCAGCATCTCTGGAGGCAAATGGATAATCGATGTTTTAGGTTGAGACCTTGCATCATTTCTGAAGGATAACTATTCCTACAGATGCTATTTGACCCATTAAGTTCCTCTAGCTGTTTGATTATTACATCCTTAAGGTTTTGCTGCCTCTCCACTTTTTTCTTCACACTACACGAACCCCATCAACTATTTTACTCTGCACTTGGAATTGAACAAAAAGTTCAGAACTGCAGTACAATTTCACATTTGGCTTTTGCTTCTGTTTATTTCAACTTAATCTTGGGAAAATGGTTAATACATAATTTTAGGTAATCATGTAGTTATTAATTTTCATTATTACAAATATACAATTTGGTTTTACTTTTGTTATTGCAGTAATCTACTGGAAGTGGCACTTATTGAGGAACGGTTTCAGTCTAATGCCAAGAAGTCCGCCTTTTGCGTTTGTGTGGAATTTTCTGTGTGAACAAAAATATTCTGCAACAACTCCTCAATTCTTGCAGCTTATTTTCTTTCCTTTGGTTTCAGTGTCTTGGGTCAATTCTTTCATTGCACAGACCTTGTTTCAGTGCAGCTGCCACCTCAAACTGACAAATGATATTTGTTGGTTTTGCAACTTTCATTCCTGGCAATCCAGCCACACCAAACATAAGACGGACAGAATCTTGGAGAGCTAGATGTACAAAAGGTCAAAGGGAAAAGGCTGAAACAAAGGCTTCATTTCATTCCCATGTAATTCATCTCCAAAAGGAGGTGAAATAAATGTGTACAGTTCCAGCCAAGATCAACTTCTATTATTCAAGTGCATTTTCCAGTTTTTACTTCTTTAACCGTATTATGTGGAAGTAGAATGGGGCTATTTTTATGCTCTGGACTTGAAGATGATTCATTGCCCCATTTATTTTGAGGAATAATTTTCCACCTTTTCCATGTTTATACTGTGGGATATTTTCAGAGCCTTGGCAAGTAACATTGGAATGGCCATGCATCAGCGAGATTTGGTCATCTGCTGCTCAGGAAATATGAATATCATGTTAAACAACTGCATGCACATGGCTACAATTGAAATTCAGGAAGGATGATGAGGTACAATTAAGAGGAGAGAGAGAGCATAGAATGGAGCTAAAACATAAATGGAGAGGTAATCTTGGTGAAATCACTGTGGATATGATGAAAAAGCAGGGGAATATATTAGAGATCCACAGTGTGGAAAAAGAAAGCATTAAATTCATAAACTTGGAAAACAAATATAGCAATGTTTTATAATTGGTAAAGATTCTATTTATCCACAGAAAAACTTTGATAGCGAAAATATGTGGTGAAAGGGGTACCATATTTTAGTGCTATGTGCCACAACTACAGCTAGGAAAGATCGAATCACAATAATACTTTTTTCATCTATCTCTTCAGTTAATTTAATGAGGTTAATTCCCGGAGGTGCAGGACTGTCATATGTTGATAGAATAGACTATAGACAATAGGTGCAGGAGTAGGCCATTCAGCCCTTTGAGCCAGCACCGCCAATCAATGTGATCATGGTTGATCATCCACAATCAGTACCCCGTTCCTGCCTTCTCCCCATATCCCCTGACTCCGCTATCTTTAAGAGCCTTATCTAGCTCTCTCTTAAAAATATCCAGAGAACTGGCCACCACACAGAAGGTTGTGAATCTGTGGAATTCTCTGCCTCAGCAGGCAGTGGAGGCCAATTCTCTGGATGCTTTCAAGAGAGAGTTAGAGTTCTTAAAGATAGCGGAATCAGGGGATATGGGGAGAAGGCAGGAACGAGGTACTGATTGTGGATGATCAGCCATGATCACATTGAATGGTGGTGCAAGGCCGAATTGGCCTACTCCTGCACCTATTGTCTATTGTCAGTTTCACTAATTCTAACCATGAAATATAGTTAACATAGAATGGACAATGTCTGTGCCGAACACGATGCCTAGTTAAACTGATTTAATCTGCCTGCGCATGATCCATATCCCTCTATTGTCTCCACTTCCATGTGCTACCTAAAAGCCTCTTAAATGCTACTATCATATCTGTTTCCATTTCCCTGCTCCAGCATTCTCTGTAAATAACTTATCACATACATCTCCATTAAACTTTCCCCCTTATAGTTATGCCCTCTAGTGTTGGAAGTTAAAGAGTCAATGGACTATATTACAATTTTGGGGTACACAAAGAGCACGGAGTATCTTCTCTATAAGGGACTTCAATGTCCATCATGGGCAATGGCATGGTAGCACCACCACTAACGAGCAGCCCATGTTGTAAAACACATCACTGTCTGACTGGGTTTGTTACAGGTAATTAGTGAACCAACAGAGAGATATAATTATTCATCTCACCCTCACCAATCTTCCCGTGGCATATGTATTGTCCTTGACACATTGACAAAAGTGACTGTTGCAAGTCCTTTTGAGTCAATATCACATCTTCACACCGATCCTGGTGTGTGCTGCCACAGTCTAAATGGGATGGGTTTAATTCAGACCCAACACCCAACAGATCTTCCATGTGGCGCTGTGGGCCATCAGCAGTGCTGAAATGTGCACTACCTCTATCCATGGTCTGGCATATCCTTTGCTTTATCATTACTATTGTTCCAGGGGATCAACACACGCTCAATGACGAGTGCACAAATGATTCCAGAGAGCAGTTGCTTGAATAAAAATGAGGTGCCAGCCCAGTGAAGCTGCAATGCACAACTGTGCACAGCAGTGAGTGAGCTAAGCAATTTTGTAATCAACAAATCAAATTGAAGCTCTGTAATCTACTGCACTGTGCTGTCTATGCTGGTGGGCAGTTAAATAACCTACAAGAGGAGGAAGCTCCAGGAATATCCCCATCCTCAGTGATGGTAGGCCACAGCATGCAAGTGCTAGAAGGAAGATTGAAGAATTTGTAACCCTCCCAGGATCCCCACCATCCCAGAAGACACTCTGCAACCATTAAATCCACTCCAGGTGATGTCATGAAATGGCTGAGAGCATGGGATACAGCAGAGGTTACAGGACCAGCCAATACCTCAGCTGTAGAACTAGAGACCTGAATTTGCTTAGACGCTCCTCTTTAGACTGGTTATCTTCCCTCTCCATCTTCAGTCCTGATGTAGAGTCTCAACCCGAAATGTCTATGATTCCTTTCTCTTGCAACAGATGCTGCTCAACTTGCTGAGTTCCTCCAGCATTGTTTTTTGCTCCACATTCAAGCATCTGTAGTCTCTTGTGCACCACGTGCTCACTAATAACTTGCTCACCAATGCCTAGATTGGGTTTTGCCAAAATCGTAGATTCCAGACTTCATCGTAGCTTTGGCTCTACCATGGAACAATGGCCTGAATTCAAGAGGGGAAATGAAAATGACTGCCTTTAACATCAAGACAGCATTTCCCAGAATGTGACTTCAAGACACCTCGTAAATAGTTGGCCACCACTCCAATATTGGAATCATAACTTGCACAAAGGAAGATGGTTGTAGTGTAGGAAGGAATTGCAGATGCTGGTTGAAACCGAAAGCTTGGAGTAACTCAGTGGGTCAGACAGCTTCTCTGGAGGAAAGGAATAGGTGACGTTTTAGGTCGAGACCCTTCAGACTTGCACAGTTGCATAGATGGTAGAGCACCAGGGACCCAGGTTCAATCCTGAGCTTGAGTGCTGTTCTTGTGAAGTTTGCACGTTCTCCCTGTGACTGTATGGGTATCCTCCGGGTGTTCCATTTCCTCTCACATCCCAAAGACGTATAGGTTTGAAAATTAATTGGCTGCTGTAGATTGTCACTGTTGTGTAGGGAGTAGATGCAAAAGTGGGATAACATAGAACTGGTGTGAATCTGTGATCCTTGGTCAGCGTGGACTCGGTGGACCGCAGTGCCTGTTTCCATACTCTACTCCTAAACTAAAACCAACATTCATAATATTATAGTATTTCACTTTTAAGCTAGTCAGCTATTAAAGATGGGATAGCAGCACATTTGGAAAGTGGTGAAATCATTGGACAAAGTAAAACGGTCCTTTTCACAATGGCAGGCAGTGCCTAGTGGGGTACCGCAAGGCGCAGTGGGACCCCAACTATTTACAACATATATTAATGATTTGGACAAGGGAATTGAATGCAACATCTCCAAGTTTGCAGATGACACAAAGCTGGGGGGCAGTGTTAGCTGTGAGAAGGATGCTAGGAGGCTGCAAGGTGACTTGGATAGGTTGGGTGAGTGGGCAAATGCATGGCAGATGCAGTATAATGTGGATAAATGCGAGGTCATCCACTTTGGTGGCAAGAACAGGAAAGTAGACTATTATCTGAATGGTGGCCGATTAGGAAAAGGGGAGATGCAACGAGACCTGGGTGTCATGGTACACCAGTCATTGAAAGTAGGCATGCAGGTGCAGCAGGCAGTGAAGAAAGCGAATGGTATGTTAGCATTCATAGCAAAATGATTTGAGTATAGGAGCAGGGATGTTCTACTGCAGTTGTACAGGGCCTTGGTGAGACCACACCTGGAGTATTGCGTACAGTTTTGGTCTCCAAATCTGAGGAAAGACATTCTTGCCATAGAGGGAGTACAGAGAAGGTTCACCAGACTGATTCCTGGGATGGCAGGACTTTCATATGAAGAAGGACTGGATAGACTCGGCTTGTACTCGCTAGAATTTAGAAGATTGAGGGGGGATCTTATAGAAACTTACACAAATTCTTAAGGGGTTGGACAGGCTAGATGCAAGAAGATTGCTCCCAATGTTGGGGAAGTCCAGAACAAAGGGTTACAGTTTAAGGATAAGGGGGAAGTCTTTTAGGACCGAGATGAGAATTTATTTTTTCACACAGTGGTGAATCTGTGGAATTCTCTGACACAGAAAGTAGTTGAGGCCAGTTCATTGGCTATATTTAAGAGGGAGTTAGATGTGGCTAGAGGGATCAGGGGGTATGGAGAGAAGGCAGGTACAGGATACTGAGTTGGATGATCAGCCTTGATCATATTGAATGACGGTGCAGGGCCGAATGGCCGAATGGTCTACTCCTGCAACTATTTTCTATGTTTCTAAGTTTGTGAATGAGAAACTGGTCTTAAATTTAATGTAACTTTTGTATGACAAAAGTTGTTTTAGATAGATTTAGAAATTTAGTTTTAAATGGTATGATGCTCAATGCCCAATATTCAAAGGAAGATTAAAAAAATTCTACACATCTTTCAAAAGCCTTGCCTGTCAGAACATCGATTGAGCAAAATCTTTCAGTCCACCACCTGGAATTTGTTCAATTTCCGTGTGGGGCTTCAACTGCCCATTTTGTTGCACATTGGGATTCATTGACACAAGCACGGATCCAGGGCAAGAAGATATGCTCCCGCAGAAATATCTACGAATGTAGGTGATACTAAGATAGTGACAAACTCCCCAAATTGTGCCTTTTACGGAGTCTCGGGATGAATACAACGAGAAGGCCTACCGGGAGGAGGTGGCTGGTCTAGCACTCTGGTACCAGGATAACAGCCTCCTCTTGAACATCAAGAAGGCACAGCAGCGCCTTTAACCATATAACCATATAACAATTACAGCACGGAAACAGGCCATCTCGGCCCTACAAGTCCATGCCGAACAAATTTTTTTTCCCCTTAGTCCCACCTGCCTGCACTCGTACCATAACCCTCCATTCCCTTCTCATCCATATGCCTATCCAATTTATTTTTAAATGATACCAATGAACCTGCCTCCACCACTTCCACTGGGAGCTCATTCCGCACCGCCACCACTCTCTGCGTAAAGAAGTTCCCCCTCATATTACCCCTAAACTTCTGTCCCTTAATTCTGAAGTCATGTCCTCTTGTTTGAATCTTCCCTATTCTCAAAGGGAAAAGCTTGTCCACATCAACTCTGTCTATCCCTCTCATCATTTTAAAGACCTCTATCAGGTCCCCCCTTAACCTTCTGCGCTCCAAAGAATAAAGCCCTAACTTGTTCAACCTTTCTCTGTAACTTAGTTGCTGAAACCCAGGCAACATTCTAGTAAATCTCCTCTGTACTCTCTCTATTTTGTTGACATCCTTCCTATAATTTGGCGACCAAAATTGTACACCATACTCCAGATTTGGCCTCACCAATGCCTTGTACAATTTTAACATTACATCCCACCTTTACTTCCTGAGGAGGCTCAGGAAAGCCCACCTGTCCCCCCAGATCCCAGAGGGTGTCTGAGACGGGCTGGGAAGATCATCAAGGACCCCTCACACCCCAACCATGGACTGTTTGCCCTCCTCCCATCAGGGAGGCGGTACAGGAGCCTCAGGTCACGTACTAGTAGGATGAGGAAAAGCTTCTACAACAACACAATCACACTGCTGAACTCGGAGTCCTGACGATAGATTTCTCTGGTCCCTCCGTCCCCTTTGTTTAATCATTCTGTATTTCCTGATTATCCTGTATCTTCCCTTTTTCTATTTTTTTTTGTTTTTCTTTATGTACAACTACTACGGACTGACGCAAAACTGCATTTCGTTGTACTGATACTTGTATTTGTGCGATGACATTAAAGTTGAATTGAAAAAAAAACAAAAACGAAGGAGCTGATCATGGACTTTAGGAGGGCACATGATCCGAGGACGTACACTCCATTGAGGATAAATGGGGATCCTGTGGATAGGGTGAGCTGTTTTAAATATCTGGGAGTCCACATCTCCGAGGATATGACATGGGCATCACACGCCTCAGCACTCGTGAGTAAGGCAAGGCAGCGCCTTTACCACCTCAGGCAATTGAGGAAATTCAGAGTGTCTCCGAGGATCCTCCAGTGCTTCTACGCAGCGGCGGTGGAAAGCATCTTGTCCGGGAATATTACCATCTGGTTTGGGAATTGCTCTGCCCAGGACAAGAAGGCTCTGCAGAGAGTAGTGCGTTCGGCCGAACGCACTATGGGAACGTCACTCGCTCCCCCTTGCTGGAACTATACATCAGAAGGTGCAACTCCAGAGCCAACAAAATCATGAGAGACCCCTTCCACCCATGCAACGGACTGTTCCAGCTGCTACGGTCAGGCAAACGCCTCCGTTGCCATGCTGTGAGAACGGAGAGGTTGAGAAGGAGTTTCTATCCAGAGGCCATTCGGACTGTAAATGTCGTTCTCACCAAGGACTAACTGTACTGAACGTCTTTCCTTCCAATATTTATTATGTAAAAGAATATGTGTGTTTATGATTGTGTTTATAGTTTGTTTGGTTGTTTGTTTGTTTGTCTTTTTGCACAATGTCCGCGAGCATTGACACTTTTCATTTCACTGCACATCTCGTATGTGTATGTGACGAATAAACTTGACGGCTTGACTTGATAAGGGCCATAAAATCAGTCAGATCTAGGTAAAAAGTTGGCCAGAAACGTGACATAATTCTCTGCATTTTCATTAAGAAAAAAGTGTTTGCTATCAATCTGAACACTAGGTAGTCATTAGCCTTTCGCTTTAGTTTCTTCATTTACACTACTTAAACTTTAATTATCCGATTACTTGAATATGTTTAAATATGACCTGTATCACAAGAGTGGCCATCAGAATAGAATTCAGGTGTACAATCTGGCCTTTGTTTTAAGAGGTTTGACACCACTGGTTTAAATGAAGTAGCTAAAGCAGGAAATACCCTATCCCTTTGACAGTCCCAACATGGGCTCCTACTAAAATGTATTTATTTTGCAGTGATGATGACAATGAAGATGGATTCTGCCAACCATACAGAGGAATTGCCTGTGCAAGATTCATTGGAAACCAGAGCATTTATGTTGATTCCCTCCAGATGCAGGGAGAAATTGAAAACCGAATTACCGGTAAGCATTCTATGCCCCTATCATAAGAAATTACCTATTTGTGCTTCTCATTGAAGCGGGAACACTTTTTTAAGACAACCCATCAAATGTCACATTTAAAAATGTCGACTTATTGTTTGTATTTTATCTTTGAAAATATATTTATACCATGTGCATGCCACACAAACTGATTGTCTACAAGTTCAAACAAGGAGTCAGCATTTTTCTAGTTTTTGAACTCCAGCCATTGCTTTGTGGAACGGCTGTACTTTCTCTTTCTGTTTATTAAAGGCCTGTTTAACGATGTTGGACTGTCATCTAAAGTCAGGGAAATAAAAAGTATAATTGGATTTTTTTTAAATAATAGCTCTTTAACTTTTTGATGACATGTCTGCAGATAAGAGCAACATAATTTAAAAGCTGGGGGGAAAAAACAGATTGCCCAAGTTTGATTTGCACTCGTTTGCCTCTTAATATCATGTGTGCAATCTCCTTCTGATGTTATCTGTGTCTTGATTTGACTATGTCTCGCACTGTGTGGGTCAAAAGCTGCAACTTGTTCTTCCTCAGCATTGCTGCTATTTAGTGATTGAAATACTGTCGATGCCTGTCTTTATAGGAAATTAGATTATGTAAAATGCCCAATGAATACAACACAAATGTCAAATTTCACTTTTATTATTTCATTCCCACTAAAATGCTTACTGAATAATTTTGACAAGGTAGAGATACTATTATATATCCAGGAATTACTTATAAACATTAAGAAAGAATAAAGTAAACTGTCATTGTGCAAAATGGAAAAGTCCCCCAAAATCTTATGTTTAGTTTTGAGGAGGATAAAATTACAGTGTTCTTGCTTGAGTCACATTTTCTGATCCATAAGATTTGTGGTATTTGATTTTTCTTGCTAGTTATTATACCACTCCCTTCATAAAATGAAATGAATTATGGCAGCTCTACTTTGCTTTTGCCTTTATTCCCTGCTCTCCTTCTCTCTTTCAGCTGTTTCCCAGTCAGACCCTTGCTCCCTTAATATGCATGTTTTAATGAGCATGCTCCTGTGACACTGGTGTAAAAGACACTGCTCTCAATACTGATAATATATTTTACAATCTCTAAAATGCCAAGGGTGCCCACAAATTAATGTCAGATAAATTTGTTTCCAATATTACAGCATGTTCATTTCTCAACTAAATTACTGATTAGTTCATTATCTTTCCTTTTATTGATCAGATTAACTTCAGTGCTTTTTGTTCAAATGCTTACTTCAAATATGCAATTTCCGCATTGAATAACAAAGGATTATCAAACCATTGCTAGGATCCATGCACTGTGTTGACAATATGATTCATGCACTGAATATTCCCATCCTGTAGTACAGAGACACCATATGGTAAAGTGAAGCAATTGCAGGCCTGTAGGTATTTTGAGGTGCTGTGGTAATTAAATATTGTTTGACAAAGAAAAATGAATTGACTTACTAACATGCTTTCAAAGAATGAAGATCTAAAATTGGACGAATGATACAGCTTTTGAGTTTCCTTGGTGCTGTATTTTCTTGACAATCCATTAAAATTAGTTTGTGGTGCTTCGTGTAAAGTGCTGTCTGCATCTTGCATTCATTGCGCAATGAATCTTTATTTGTTCATGATAGACTTCAGAGCCATTTTGCAACCAGTCTAATATAGCTTTGACAGCTGTTGTCGATGGTGTTGATTTGGAGGAAATTGATAACATCTTGTCCTTTTGTGCTTTAAAGTGGATATATTTTGGTGATTCTTGCTGCCAGTAGACCTAAACCAAACAACTTTCAGAAACATAAGTGGAAGAGGTTATTCTGCATATCAGTATCAAAACAAAATCATTGACTTATGTAAAACAAATGTGAACAATCTACTTAAATTTGAATAGTTTCCATTTATGACCAGCAGCATCAAATTGATCAACCATTGGATTGTTGATCAATATGTTCTGGTTAAAACCATTATTTCCCTTTGAAGTAAGGCCGTCCTTGATCAGAATTCAGGCTAAATAACTTTCTGTGAAGAAAACCACTACGTATATATGTACTTATGCTTTATTTTGATTTTTCTTTCTTAATTAGAAGTTTACTATTTAAATTTCACAACCTTTTCTTCAATGTTACTTGGCCACTAATGTTTTTAGTCACTATTCTTAAGGCTAATATCAATATGAAATATTTTCACTTCAGCCCAGTTGAAACTTGAATTTGTGTGTTAATCAAATAAAGGGAGTATATAAAGCTGGCACAAGTGAATTATTGTAATGCACTTGATAACTAGTTTAAAAGCAATAATGTTCAAATTAAATTTTGTTTTCTCATTGCAGCTGCATTTACTATGATTGGCACTTCAACCCACCTCTCTGATCAGTGCTCCCAGTTTGCCATCCCATCCTTCTGCCACTTTGTGTTCCCACTCTGTAATGATAATTCCCGCAAACCTAAACCACGGGAGTTATGCCGGGATGAGTGTGAAGTTCTGGAAAACGATCTGTGCAAAGCGGAATACGTCATTGCAAGGTCAAACCCGCTGATTCTGATGCAGCTTCAGTTGCCAAACTGTGAGGACCTGCCACTCCCAGAAAGCCCAGAGGCTGCAAACTGCATGAGAATTGGAATTCCCGTGGATAGGATTAACAAATGTAAGTATAAAGAAGATTGTTAGTCAGCAGATCCCATCAATCATTGATTTTGTTGTATCTTCCCAATGATCTTCCTTGAATCAAGCTGTCAGGTACCTCAGGAACTAAAAGATTTGCTGTTCACGAGGCATGCAAAAGCTACTTCAAGAACTATTAATGTTGAAACTTAGAGAATATATATTAGAGAACAATAAAATTTGTAATCTGTGGTCAAAATAACTGAAAAAAACAGGACGCTGAATTTGCATTATCCCAATATGCACTTTAATGATACCATCTGTTATTTGGGATCTACTTCTCAGAAAATCATGGATCATATTTTACATGCTGAAGGATCCACATTACTCTATATACATTTGGCTGCACATATGGGTTAACATATGATGAGTGTTTGAAAGCACTTGGCTGGAATTCACTGGAATTTGGATGGATGAGGGGCAGGGCTGCCAACATTGGGTGAGAGTTGAGAGTGACAAATTGCGAGGGAGCATAGTGACCGGGGGGGGGGTTACGGGCCGGATTCGGCCCGTGTGCCATAGGTTGCCGAACCCTGTCCTAGATGTTTGGCCTCGTTGTGATTTCCCCCCCCCCCCCATGGTTTACAACCAATTCACCTGGTTAGTTCTATCTCCGGCTGCTTCATGTTGTCGGCGGCTGCACATCCAACCAAGAAAGAAGAGAAGAGATAGAAACATATGCAACGCCATTCACCGCCATTCAATATGATACTGGCTGATCATCCAACTCAGTATCCTGTACCTGCCTTCTCTCCATACCCCCCTGATCCTTTTAGCCACAAGGGCCACATCTAACTCCCTCTTAAATATAGCCAATGAACTGGCATCAACTACCTTCTGTGGCAGAGAGTTCCAGAGATTCACCACTCTCTGTGTGAAAAATGTTTTTATCATCTCGATCTTAAAGGATTTCCCCTTCATCCTTAAACTGTGACCCCTTGTCCTGGACTTCCCCAACATCGGGAACAATCTTCCTGCATCTAGCCTGTCCAACCCCTTAAGAATTTTGTAAGTTTCTATAAGATCCCCCCTCAATCTTCTAAATTCTAGCGAGTACAAACCTAGTCAATCCAGTCTTTCTTCATATGAAAGTCCTGACATCCCAGGAATCAGTCTGGTGAACCTTCTCTGTACTCCCCCTACGGCAAGAATGTCTTTCCTCAGATTAGGAGACCAAAACCGTACGCAATACTCCAGGTGTGGTCTCACCAAGACCCTGTACAACTGCAGTAGAACCTCCCTGCTCCTATACTCAAATCCTTTTGCTATGAATGCTAACATACCATTCGCCTTCTTCAATGCCTGCTGCACCTGCATGCCCACTTTCAATGACTGGTGTACCATGACACCCAGGTCTCGTTGCATCTCCCCCTTTCCTAATCGGCCACCATTCAGATAATAGTCTACTTTCCTGTTTTTGCCACCAAAGTGGATAACCTCACATTTATCCACATTATACTGCATCTGCCATGCATTTGCCCACACCCAGCCTATCCAAGTCACTTTGCAGCCTCCTAGCATCCTCCTCATAGCTAACACTGCCCCCCAATGACTGGTGTACTATGACACCCAGGTCTCGTTGCATCTCCCCTTTTCCTAATTGGCCACCATTTAGATAATAGTCTACTTTCCTGTTTTTGCCACCAAAGTGAATAACCTCACATTTATCCACATTATACTGCATCTGCCATGCATTTGCCCACTCACCCAGCCTATCCAAGTCACCTTGCAGCCTCCTAGAATCCTCCTCACAGCTAACACTGCCCCCGAGCTTCGTGTCATCCGCAAACTTGGAGATGTTGCATTCAATTCCCTCGTCCAAATCATTAATATATATTGTAAATAGCTGGGGTCCCAGCACTGAGCCTTGCGGTACCCCACTAGTCACTGCCTGCCATTCTGAAAAGGACCCGTTTACTTCTGCGACGTCACTCACAGCCATCAACTGACGCTCTTCCACAGACCGTGCAGATCACTGTCGTGGCGCAAAGAGACTAACGGTGCAGCAAAGATCGTATATCTCCGCTATAGGATCCTTGCTGTGCAGGGACTGAAGACAGCGTGAGAATTCTGTCTTCAGCGTGAGGGCGTCAGAATTTGCTGAAATTAGTGAGTCTCACGCTCAAAGCGTGAGAGTTGGCAGCCCTGATGAGGGGGTAAAGCTTATGAAAACTTACCTAATAGTGGAAGACCTGGATAGAGTGAATATGGAGAGGATGTTTCCACTAGTGGGAGAGTCTATGACCAGAGGCAATAGGCTCAGAATGAAATACCCTTAGAAAGGAGATGAGAAGAAATGTATTTAGTCAGAGAGTGGTGAATCTGTGGAATTAATTGTCAGAAGGTTGTGGAGCCGGTTAATGGATATTTTTAAGATGGAGATTGACAGATTTCTGATTTAAACTGTGTAGAGGGTAATGGGGCGAAGGCAGGAAAATGGGGTTGAGAGATAAATCATCCATGTTTGAATTGTGTAGTAGACCTGATGGGGGCTGCGTGGCCTTATTCTGCTCCTACAACACAAACTTATTTCCTTTCCGAGACATTAATCTGAAAATAACTTCCTGTTTGAGCTCTAGGCTTTGGTGCTTACATGCTCACCAGTTTTAACTGGAGATAAGTCAACGTACCTAGTATGCTAATATAAAAATATATTAGTGCATTCGTTGAATTGTATGCTACTTTGCATTTTAGCAGATTTTAGGTCATGGAACTAAAAAAGCACATCCTTCCAAAAAAGTAACACCCAAATAATTTTAGTAGAGATAAATTAAATATATTAAATCAAAATGGGTGTGTACAACAAGATTGAAATATCTCTGTGTTTTGACTTGTTTCATAGGAGTGAAGTTCCTCAGGGTCATATCCATGTAGATTTATTTTTAAATCAGAAACTCCCTTCTCATATGAATGAATGAATAAGAATTACTTGCACTTTTAATAGCCAGCTAAATGAGTTTACTTGTAAATACAATGTTTTAAAGTTTGTTATTGCTTTTCAGATAACAGACTTGGGAGGGAAATCTAGCGATTCTTTCCAGTATGCGTAAACTACACAATTAGCTGTATTTAGGATTTGAATTTGAAGGTGAATTATTCAAAGTCTAGGCTAACGCTGGACACACAACAGAGATATAAGCAAACTAGTTTGATGTTCTTGAGAAATGATAATTCTCTGTATACTTTACAGTTAATTTATAAAACATTAATTAAATATTGTATTTGCAGTTTATATACCAAATGGTAGATCAAATCCAAGTATAAAAGTATTTTTTCTAAGTTACATAATTTTCCTGCTTGGAGTTTAATACATACCTCGGATTTTAACTTTGAGAACGTGAGCTTTTATGATAGCTTAAAATTACGTCGTATTTCATAGGAAAGCTGAGAATTTGCTGTTCATTTATTTGTGAATGGTGGAGAGGACTTGATGGGCTGCATGGCCTTATTCTGCTCCTGGAACCTATGAAGTTATTTCCTTTCTGAAACATTAATCTGAAAAAAACATTGTTG